>NW_011627860.1:3194461-3794461 GCF_000149845.2 Schizosaccharomyces japonicus yFS275 | reverse complement strand
GTTGAAGCATTGCACTCCTTTTTTGTTTCCTAAATTTTTGAATAAACCTTCTAAAAGTCATAAAAATGTCTCCCGTAAGTGATTCATGAATCGTTGCCGACTACGATTGCAAACTCGCGAAAAGTTGAAAAAATGGACGAAAATGGGAAAATACGGCGTGTTTTTTGTTGTGTTGTCGTTTGAAAATTACAAGTACGACGTGTAAACGATGTTTGGATGATTAGGTCGCGTGAAAACCGCGTCAAATGTGCAAATTCACGCTTCGAACGGCTTATTTTTGGGTCCGGACGGCGATGTTTCATTTTCGTCGCGTCTGTTTTGTTCCAGTGTGATGGTTGCTGCTGGTTCACGTTTGTTTTTTCGTTTCGTCCATTGGTTTTTCATTTCCGAGATCCAGCTGTCAAAAATGATACATTACTAACAACATTTGCAGGCTTTCCAAGCAAACGGTTCTATTAACACCGAATCTATTGAGGACCAACGTATCCTGGGCTACAATCCTTTGGTTCCTCCCGCATTGCTTCAACAAGAGCTTCCTGTCTCTGAGGCTTCTGCCAACGTTGTCAGACAAGGTCGCCGTGATATCCAAGCTGTTTTGGGCGGCAAGGATGACCGTTTGGTCGTCGTTGTCGGTCCTTGCTCCATCCACGACCCTGTTTTGGCTATGGAGTATGCTAAGCTTCTCAAGCCCAAGGCTGAGGAGTTGAAGAACGAGTTGGTGATTATTATGCGTTGCTACCTCGAGAAGCCCCGTACCACTGTCGGTTGGAAGGGTCTTGTCAACGACCCCGACTTGGACGGTTCTTACGCCATCAACAAGGGTCTTCGTATTTCCCGTAAGATGTACTGCGACGTTACCAACTTCGGTGTTCCTTTGGGCAGTGAGATGCTCGAC
Source organism: Schizosaccharomyces japonicus yFS275 (assembly GCF_000149845.2). Lineage (NCBI taxonomy): Eukaryota > Fungi > Ascomycota > Schizosaccharomycetes > Schizosaccharomycetales > Schizosaccharomycetaceae > Schizosaccharomyces > Schizosaccharomyces japonicus. Next base: position 3,793,566 of record NW_011627860.1, on the reverse strand, counting down.
ACCATTTCTCCCCAATTCTTCAGCGACATGTTGAGTTTCGGTGCCATTGGTGCTCGTACCACCGAGTCTCAACTCCACCGTGAGCTCGCCTCTGCTCTTTCCTTCCCCATCGGTTTCAAGAACAGCACTGACGGCTCTGTCGGTATTGCCATTGATGCCATTGGCGCCACTGCTCATCCCCACACCATGCTTGGTGTCAACAAGCAAGGTATTGCTGCCATTTGCATGACTGCCGGTAACAAGGATACCTTCATCATTCTCCGCGGTGGTAAGCACGGTCCTAACTACGACGCCAAGAACGTCGCTGCCGTTCGCGAGGCCCTCGAGAAGGCCAACATTACCCCTCGCATCATGATTGACTGCTCTCACGGTAACTCCAGCAAGGACCACCGCAACCAACCCAAGGTCTGCCATTCCATCGCCGAGCAAGTTGCTGCCGGTGACGAGGCTCTTATGGGTGTGATGATTGAGTCTCACATCAACGAGGGTCGTCAAAACGCCAAGATCGCTCCCGGTGTCAAGGAGACTCTTAAGTATGGTGTCAGTATCACTGATGCTTGCGTCAGCTGGGAGCAAACTGCTCCTATGCTTGAGGAGCTCGCTGCTGCTGTCCGTGCTCGTCGTGCCGGCCGTGCTTAAACTACTTTTGTGGTCGTATAGAAAGTATGATGGTGTGTCTGTGTACATATGCACATGAACAGTTACTATTTACCATACCTGGCACACTTTCATGGCGCATGTGTGTGTATTGCGTTGCTGAGAGAAGAAAAAAAAAAGTTTGTTTGCGTGTCCCTTCTCGTCTTGTCCTTTTTTGTAAAGGGCGGTTGCAGCCTGTGGGATAAACAGGGCTGGTGCTGCCCTTGATATTTCTTCTGGTAGGAAACAGAAGCATTTTGAGTTATTTTTCGTAGTTTTGGTTCATAGAAACAGCATGCAAAAAATGTTTTAGAAGAAAGGATTGAGACATCTTCTAGTGGGTGTGTGTGTGTCGCTGTAAAGCTGAATCTGTAAGGGAAAGACGTTTTGGAATAACAGTCTCAGAAGTGTATCAGCTGAGACCGAGAAGCGGACGCAGGAAAACCGGGGGGACAACGAAATGCTTAACAAGAAAGATGTGTGTTTTGTTTGTGAGCGTTCAGCTGGAAGCTGTATTTCCACAGTACAGCTTCGTTAAATTCACAGGAAGCTCATTGTGTACTGGTGAGTTCACTGTTTAAGACCGTTCATTGGCCTTTTCTTTCTTCTCTTTTTCATCCTTAGCCTTCAACAGAAGATACTTACGTTGAGCAGCCATTAGTTCTCGAATTAAGTGCGGACTTGGTTTCTTGGCATGCATGAAATTGCAAAGACCGCCTCGTCCACACTCTGAGGTCTCGTGTTGACGACAGCATGCTTCACGGAAGTCTGTTACAGGTGATAGTTCGGCGTACACGGGTTTTTGTGAATACCAACGTGAGTTTAGATCGTCTATTGCATTCTGAGCCGACTCTTCATACTTGAAGCGAACGTAAACGTTTCCAATAAGGTCTATGCTTGTTAGTATAATGCTTAAAACAATTTCAACAAGGGAGTAAAGCCCTTTTTTTCATCAACTACTTACGATCACCAATGTTATCGCACACAACGATTTGTTCAACTTCGCCGTATTTCGCGAATTCGCAAAACATGTCTTCATAAAACGCGTCAAATTGTTCGTCTAGCTCTGCTTGACTCATGTGCTTGCCTGAATCCTCGTGAATGGGGTTCTTGTACAAATTTGGACACAGCACAGTTTGACTGTAATTGGGTTTTACGTGTTTTCTCGAGCACCGTTCACCGTGACGGCATGCACCAATTTTGTAGTAGAAGGAGCAGTTGACTTTGTCCTGCTCCGTACCGTAAATGTTAGCCAAATGACTTGCCATTTTTTGTTTTGTGTCTCTCGTAGGCAAGAGCTCTGCTTTATTTTCCAAACCACGGTGGCAGGAAATAATGAGGTCTAACGCGTGCTTGTGTATAATGGTGCGTGGTGCTGTGTGGCGATAAGTCCAGTTAGTGCGGCGAAACGTTACATCTCAGTATGGGTTTATGGAACTGTAGTAAGAGTCGTTATTGGATATATGGTTTTACAGTATTACACGTAAATTTGTTTAGCGCGTTTTATTGAGATACACTAATTCACTGGCTGAAACGAAGGAAATGTGAGTGGACGAGAGTGTGGGTAGAAAGAGACGACGGTTAGGCAGTTGAACATAGACTGTTGTAAGCTTGTATGAACATGACTCGTGCAATGATGTGTACTGCATCTTTTATAGCATGGATGTTATGAAGCCAATAACGTTCACGGTATGATCGTCCACGTTGCCAGCTATGATACGAGACATGGATAACAGTGTCGAGGACGTACATGCAACAATGGGTTGGTCAAGTATTTCTGCCTTAAAGAGCTCTAATGGGCCGTCTTCCTGCTGGGTAGACTCTCGCTCGGTAGACATGATTGATAACCGGGCTTTGCAATGATAACCACACACGAAGAGATCCATTGTATGGACATCCATACTCATCCATGGTTGCAGGGCTATTCCTTGGAAGTACAGAACCCTAGAAGAGTGTGTAACCGCGTAGTCACCGCTTATGAATGATCCGACCGGCGGGCAATTTGATGAAAGCGTAAACGAGAGACGAACTCGTTCGCCTGAGACTCCAAATGCGTGTGACGAATTGGTTATGGAATGCGTTGTGGTTACAGTGCACGCCAGTTTTCCGGCACCAAGATAAAATGGCATGTCTTGTTGAAGGATACCGGAATGTATCAACGCCGTTGCATTCACTTCACCGATGGACTCACCCGTTTTTTCCAGTTGAATGCTTTCCAGGCTAGCACGCAACGGCTCTTTATTCAGTGCCTTCTTTTGTGGAGCCAGACTTTCACAAAGTTCGTCCAAAACACTCAAGACAGTTCCTGAACGATACCATTTGCGAAGTTTTCCTTGTGACAATGAAGTAAGGTTTTCACCATTCAAGGCGCTCGTGGGAACAAATTGTGTTGCAGGAATACTTTGCTTACATTGTTTTTGAATCGCCTGCTGTAGTAGCTGGCAAGTTTCTGTGAATGCCGACTCACTCCAATCAACGATGTCCATGCCGGTGATTATGAACACGAAAAGACGTATTTGAAGAACGTCAAGAACGCGCACAACTTCACATATGTGCTGTAGCTCTGTGTCCGTAGGATGCGGTCGCAATACAAAAACTCCCATGTCCAAGGGAAACAGTCGCCGAGAACATGCATTGAGGTCAAGTTCGGAATAGGAAAGGAGAGTTGTGCTGCAAGAGCTCGCAAATGTTTCAAAATTGTACCAATCGTTTGATTGGGACAAAATACTCTCCATCGTACACTGTCTTGAATTCAAGAGGCGGCACTTTTGGGCATGTTTCGTATCTAAACCACCGATCTGATAGAGGAACCGTGACAAAAGTGACTTTTTACCAGCGCCGACATCACCAAATATGCCAATATGGATCACAGGTTTAGCGTGTCTAGTAATTTCTTCAATGGAGAGTTTCACATCTTCCTTTGGTTTTTGAGCAGCACCTCCAACAGCAGCTTTATTGGCGGTTTTCTGAAACGCTACTTGCTGTTAGTAATTGCAATCTTTGCATGAGAGTGGGCACACATACCTTTTGATTTAGATTGTGCGGCAAGAACAATGTCGTCTGGACTAGGTGCATGAAAGCCCAGAAGCGCACTACGGCTGTAGGGAATAACGATGTTGTCCTTTGGAGGCTTGTGGATATCAAAACAGAGACATTTTGCAAAAGAAGAAGGGGGAGACATGTACATGGAGGCATCGGGTGTTTGAATAGAATGGTCATAACACGAAGTAGAGCATTGGGAGTTATGACGATCAGGTGGAGATGGAGTATTATGTGGAATAGGGCTAAGAGGGGTTGCTTTGGGAACGGGCTCAGTGTTCAAGCTTGACTTGGAGTCAATTATGGGTGTTGTAGGTTGCGAATTGAGTCTTCGCTTTCGAAATTGACTAAACAGATTTGCAGTGTCATTCACCTTAGAATTCGACTGTGAATTTTTCGTTTCAGATGCTAAAGAAGCATGTTTTTCCTGTTGTTCCTGTTGTTTACGTTTTTGTAACTGGGATAACTTCGACATGACTATGGTAAATATGGTTAGAAGAGACAACATCCTCACCAGAAGAGCCGGCAATCGTGTGAGTTACATACGTTTTGAGGGCACGGCCGGTGCACGTGTCTGCGTTTGTGCTTGTGTATTTGAAGAAGAGCCGGATATAGAACTTGTTTCTAGCGATTTTGTCAAAGAATTGATGACGTTTTTACTCTCTTCATTTTGTTGTGTATTATTTTCAGCCTTTTGCGCCTTCTTTGAGCTCAGTAACTTTGCTAATTTAGACATTCGAAATGTGTGTCTCAATTACACGTAAAAAAAACAAAACAAACTCTATAAAGCTTCAGCTTCACGTCTTTTTTTAATACTACAGCCGTTATTTGACAAAAAAACGGTGAATTGTTTCACGAATTAGGAAGAAAACGAGAAAGTAAGTTCTACTGTGTTACTTGATATAAGCAACCAATGACAAATGAGATAATTTTGAAAAGAAAGTCGTGTAGGCCTATAAAGACCCTTTAAGGAAAATAAGGTAATGCGGAGGGCTGTAGAGAGTTGTGAGGACTTGTGGAAATCGGTGAAATCTGTTAACGGATTTTTTTATTATTATTATGAAAGCACAATAGCGAAAAAAATTAATAAAATAATTATAATTATAAAAATAAAAATTAAATAAAAATTGAACAAAAAATATAAAATAAAAAATACAAAGTACAAAAGATATAAAAACTAAAAAATAAAAAATTCCAAAAAAATAATACCAACACAACGAAAGCATAAAGCTTCAACTTCAACTCATCCACAGCTGACCCTATCTCGTGCAGCTTCTCCTCCGTAATAAACCCCTCACAACCCATTCAACACTCTATACGCCTTCGACACACATCATCCATAGTAGTTAATAATAATAATATCAATGAAGCAAAAAACACATATAACGGAACAAATTAAAGGATCACGAAGCCAATTCCGACGTTAAGACTAGTACAATCATCAATAAACTCTCTTAAAAAGCGATGAGAAATTAAAAACCAGAGAACAATACAGTGCTTAAGCTCAAAAAGCTGAGGAAACACAACAGATCAAGCCAATAATAGTAAAAATAATGAGATCATGAAAAAGGATGTGTGCGTAAGAGAGAAACACACACAGAGAGAAAGTGTGAGAGAGAGAGAGAGAGACGGAGTGAAAGAGAAGAGTATTAAGGACAAGGTATTAACATGTTTTCACTATAGGTCCCTTAGGATGTGATTTGCAGCAGTTCATTAGCTTCTGAAAGACACCATCAATTCTGAGAAAGTCCTCAGGAGACGAGTCATCGTTGGGGGAGAACGACTGTTGTTGCTTCGGTGAAGAGAAGGAAGGTGTCTCCCAAAATTGACGGTACGTCTTGGTCAAAACAAAGAAACGAGTCATTGGAAGGGTCGACAAAAGGAAGGTTACGGCAGTAAGCTATAAAACTGTTGATATTCAGACTGACGCTGCTCAAAATGCGCGCGCGACTTTCAGGGACACTTGTACTGGAGCTTATTTGATGTTGTTGGTAGAAGGAGGGAGGAGAACGTCCACTTATATAACGGAAAAATGACGAGGTGCGACGACTAATTTAACTAGTCTATGATTGGTCGACGATGATCGACAAAGGAAACTGGACGCGCACATCCCTGCGCAGTCCTGTCTTCTGACACTTTTGACAAGGCCGTGATTTCATTGGTTCAAAAATCCCGCAGCCGAAAATTATGTCAACCAATGAAAATGACGTGCAATACGTCTGCTGGCAGCCGGCGAGTCCAGGCGCCTAGGAAATATGCAGCGAAACAGCTGCGGGGTTTGGCTCCCAGTCGGCTATAGACTAACCAAAAGACGAAAATTAATTACTGATTCATTAGTTCATGTGGAAAGCATGCATAAGTTTTCCAAGTGTACAAAGCCAAATGCCAGACACTGTACACAAACCGCACCGTTCGGACTTACGCCTCGCTTCCCATGGGCCACTACTGAAATCCCTGTATGTAAAGATCTTCACTTATGATCGACGCTATCCACAGCCCAAAAATACACTGATCACCAGTAGATCTCTCTCGAATGAAATGATCTACGATAGGATCGGTTGATCGACAAAGCAGTCATTGAGCGTGCGTAGGCGTGCGTAGACGTGCGTTAAAAGAAAGTAACGATGTGTAAAGAGAATGTAAAACAGAATAGTGCAAGTATGTGTTCTGTGTTGCAATACATTAAAACAAATAACACATATAGTACAACTCGTTAATCCATTTAACGTGAAAACTTCATCAAAGCACACTATTTCCCACTAGAGTTCCTTATGTCTCCTTCCAGTTCACTGCGCTTTCCCTTGCTGCCAGCATTTCACGACTTACCCTCTGCAAGAACGAAACGTCAACATGTCCTCTGAGGAATCTCCCTACAAGCAAGGTACGCGTCTAATGGATGCTATTTTTTCTGTACGGCAATTAACAAACTCGATGTAGCATTCTCTCTTTTCGACCGTCATGGAACGGGCCTTATTCCTAAAAGTTCAATTGGCGACTTGCTGCGCGCCTGTGGACAAAACCCCACTTTGGCAGAAATTGCAGAGATTGAGTCTACTCTCCCTGCAGAAGGTACACGCGAAAAAAACGCGATTTTGAGAAGCAATTCTGCTAACTGGATGCTATAGTCAATATGGACGAGTTCTTGAACGTTTTGAACCGTCCTCACGGCTTTGACATGCCCGGCGACCCGGAAGAGTTCGTCAAGGGCTTCCAAGTATTTGACAAAGACGGTTCCGGAATGATCGGTGTTGGTGAACTTCGTTATGGTATGTGTGTTTGGGTTTGTTGTGTCTTCGTGCGCTAGACTCGAGGAACTTATCCTTGTACCGTGGAATTTTGCAGCTAATAGAGCAAACTGCACAGTCCTTACTTCTCTTGGTGAAAAGTTGAGCAATGAGGAAATGGACGAACTGCTCAAGGGTATCCCTGTCAAAGATGGAATGATCAACTACCACGGTATGCCCGCTTCAACAGTGTGAAATCTCTCGTCGTTAATGCTTGCTAACGTTAACGCTTGTATCAGAGTTTGTCCAAATGATTCTGGCGAACTAGACCTAACGATATCTTACATGTCTACCCTTGATGATTTTCGCTTCTTCAAGACAGTCTACAGAGCTGCACATTTCCATATACCCTAGCAGCAATTGCCAACACGCAACGTACCAGCATACACATGGACATTCTGATGTCGCACACTTTCGTGTTCATAAGTGCAACAGCTGGTTCGCTCTATAAAGTGTGTGCGTAAACGAGTCTATGGCTCGGTTCTGTCGCTGAATACACGCAAATATAAAACACATTTTCCTTCCTTTTTCGTAGTTTTATAACATTCTCAACATTAAGTCCATAACTACGTTATTGGTGAGCCCCAAACCTTAAGTAACTTCCCCAGCAGAGCGTAATCTTTCAACAATGCACAATTTTTTGCCATGCGAGGCGAGGTTTCGGCTGAAGAGCCGTTCTAAAACACAGTGTGTGTGCCCGCAGCCAAGACACGATTGAATGTAAGCACGGTACATGCACCTGTGCTAGCTAACAAAAACACTGGTAAACTTGGCTCAAAGACTGAGGCGGCACAGCACGAAGAAGCGTGCGCGTACACATTCGTGAGAGTCAAAAAGCTATCCATGTGGGCTCGAAGAGTATTAAGCACAAATATCCTTAATACTTTTTTCTGCGAAGAATCTAACATCAGCATCTTGATCCTTTGCAAGGACTTGTAGGATGGGGGCGATTTGAGATTCAATGGCACTCTCACCTCCAGTAGATTTAAGGACAGGAGAAAGGACAGCATATGCTTTGGCGACATTAAAGCGAACGTTGGGGATAGGATCATTGGCCATTTGATTCAACACAGGCAAAATTTGCTCCTGGATAACGGCGGCATTCATAACAGGGGCAAGAGACTGAACGAGGAGATGTTAGTTGACGGAAACAGGAAGCAAAACATGGACTACTTACACAGATCGCAAATATGGTTGTCATGCGATAAAGATAATTGGGATGACTGCTCATAGCGAGGATTTTAGGAATGATCGTTTTCGTGGCCCATTCAATACCAAAGAACTCGGCCAGTTTACGAAGATTATCGATGGCTGCCTCGCGAATTGCGTACACATGGTCGCCCAACCACGACATGCACAAGTTACCCATTTTCTCGTTGAAAAAGTCAACGCCGAGCTGACGTGCAAGAAGAGGAATGTACTCGATTATCGCCAAACGAATGCGCCATTGCTTGTCCTCAGCCAGAGTAACAATGGCGGGCAATAATGATTGAGAAAGGAGATCAATGCCAACAACTGCTACGTTAGCCGGTGCTAATAGTCCAATATTCGGCTTACCTTGATTCACAAGCTCCAGTTTGGATATGACATTGAGGCGGACTTCAGGGAATTCGTCTTTCAACAGGTCCAAAAACAAAGGCAGCAAATGCTCAATCGTACTAAAAGAGTGTTAGATCAAAGGCTCAGCCAACACGTTGCGTTGATCACGCTCCATTATGTACTTACTCCTCTTTACCAAGAATTGGTGCCAAAGCACCAATATTGGTACCCAGTGCAGCACGAACGTGTTGGGCCGGGTCATTCACCAGGTCTTGCAGAACAGGAAGTACATCATCAAGGACAGCCTTTTTGTCTATCAAAGCACAGAAGCCGGGAATTTGTCCGGAAATGGCGCGACGAACTTCTTGCTCTGTATCCTTCATCAACATAATGAATGGTTTTTTCAGTTCGTCGTTAATGATGTTGATGCCAACGACCTCCGCCAACCGAATAAAGTTGTCTGCTACCATATAACGTGTACGCCAGCTGCTGTCGGATACAAATGAACGCAGGGGTTGGAGAAGGTACTGACGGATGTCAGATTCCTCTTGAAGAACTTTTGCTAATGAAATCATGACATCAAAAGACAGCAGACGAACGGAATCCTGGTCATCAGAAGAAAGGGAATTGAAAAGAGGTATAAACTCGCTGATGGCTTCTTCCTTTGTCATTAAAAGAACAAACTTGGCACAGTTCGTAGCTGCGGGACGACGAACCATAGGTGCTTCATCGTGACACAAATGACCAAAATTCTGTCTCAGAGAAACACGCACGGCAGGGTTCGTGGATCTTTCGTACGCGGCACAGTACAAGGCAGTCGACGAAGCGCGTGAAGTAAACCACTCGGCGGTTGATAAACGCTGAACCAGAGGAACAAAGTACTCCACGAGTTGTTCTTGAGAAAGGACTTGACAGATTTTGTTCAATGATTCTACTGCTGCGTCTCGAACAAGTGGTTCCTCCATAGCAGCCAGGTTTTCCAAAATAGACAGAAGGACATGTGCGTATTCAGGACCACCAACATATTCGACAAAGTCCCCAAGCTGAGACGCTAAAGCCGACAGCACTTCGTCTTCATCATCGATGGATTCTAATAAACGAGTAACGTGTAAGAAAAAAGAACCAAAAGCTATTCATCGAATAGAAAACGAGAAAACCACGACATACCATCCAAGAATGGAATTAATTCATCTCTCGTACGCTCTGGTCCCAGAGCAAGTGCAATTGTGGATATGCGTTTTAAGGCGTTCAAACGGTACGAGACATCGTCATGCTGTAGAGTTAACGTTAAAATAACATTCTTTCTCGTCTCGTTCGTTCTCTGAACCACAAACCTTTAACTCGTCTATTAAAACTGCTATCGGGTATAGGTCGTTCACTTGCTGCATTGTCGTGTTAGTAGCCGTAATTCAGGCCTAAAAATTTAGAGGCAGTACATTATCCGTTTGCATATTGCTTCAGACGCAAGAAACTGCAAACAATCGCGATTTATAGAATCTTTTAGCACGTCTGGGGTAGCGTGAAAGTCTAGGACGGGAGGTTTCGACCTGTGGTGAGGAAGCGCCAGCAACAGCGTTACAGCACGCAAGCCCTCGGTATGCTCTATAATGAACTACAACAAATATCACTATTACGCTCGGTAGTCTAAAAAAGCTTAATTTGGATACGCGATGTCAACACAGGTATCAGAAAATGTGAGCACCGTTTGACAGAGCAACATTTGTGAATGATCAGTAGATGAATTTGTCTGCGAACATCTGTATCCCACAACGGTCACTAAGGTTCATGTTTTTATAAGGATTAGCAAACCAGGTTTCAAGTTTTTACAAAATCAATTAGTCCAAGAAGCTTTTATCGTTTTATTTCGTTTGGTTCTTTTTTCTTCAGTTTTACATTTTATCTTTTTTTCCCCCCTTCTTTGCTGTTACTTTTCTCGTCGCTTCTGTTTTTATTTTGCACTCAGCGATTCTATTCTTCTTTTTTGGCTAAGCATTTTTTTTATTTTACAATTGTGACACAAAAAAACGTTTCTTGATGGACCAGTTTGCTTACTCGACAAAATTGGAACATCCATGGGATGACGTCTCTCTCGGCTGGCTCAATCGGTACCCAAAGTAAGGATCATTGCATTTGTTAGCGATACTAATACTCTCCATCACCTAGCCCAAACAGTGCACATGTACTGTCCTCTGACATTATCGAGCGATACGTTGACGACAAGGGACGTCTGTACACCGAGCGCTGCTTGTCAAAACGGGTCGAATTCCTAAATGGGCACAGAAATACCTAAACGTTTCCAAAACACACATTCTTGAACGGTCAATTGTTGACCCTAAACAGCAATTGATCCTTTGCAAAACCGCCAACATTGACCACAAAAAAGTTATGACCGTTATAGAGTACACGAAATACTCATCATTGAAGGGATGCTCGTGGACAACTATGGCGGTTTTGGGTAAGTTCATTTCCCCTATTCGGTTTGGTTTCGGTCGCAAAGTGATTCAATACGGAATCAACCGATTTCGAGAACAAGCAAAAGCAACCCGTTCCGGCTTACTACATGCTATCGAAGCACACAAAATAAATCCATCATAAGCAAAATACCAATCATCACTTCTTTTTGGACAGTGCCATTAATCTTACCATGCCTCGTATTACCTGTTCCGTGTTGTGTCTTTGAAGTGCGCTGATGGGAATCGTTTGTGCGTCAGGGCGATGCTTTTGAACCATGTGCAGTAATCGGTAGAATGCGTCTTCTTCCGCTATGTCCGCTTTGTTGGCTAAGACAAGCACGGGTCGGTGAACGAGCTGTGCATTGTAAGTACACAGTTCTTTCCACAGCAACTCAAACGCGGTTTCCCCGGTCACTCTAGCCATTGGGGAAATGTCAATCAGCATGCACAACGCTCGCGAACGTTCCACATGTCGCAAAAAGTTGAGCCCCAAGCCCTTTCCCTTACTAGCTCCTTCTATAAGCCCGGGGAGATCTGCGATCTGAAGTTTCTGAGAAGTGTTCAGGTCATGATCAAAGTAACGTAATGTTCCCAAATGGGGTTTTAAAGTCGTGAACTCCCAATTTCCAATTGGAGATTTGGCCTCGGTGAGTGTGTTCAGTAGCGTACTTTTCCCAGCATTAGGCATGCCAACAAGCCCTATATCACATATCGTCTTAAGCTCCAGCTCGAACACTTTTTCCTCCCCACGAAGACCCTTGGTAGCAAACTTGGGAGACCAGTTTTCTTCAGAAAGAAAGTAAATGTTTCCAAGACCACCTTTCCCACCTTTGCATACTAGCTGAGGTTTGGTTGATTCCTTATCAAAATCGATACAGAGCGGAGTGTCTGTTGTTTTCGTTTTTCGTAATGGTACGAGACCTTTTGCACGGGCCTTTGCTTTCTGAAAAAAGCTAGAATGTTCGACATCTTCTGCTTGCAGGGTTGGATAGAGCACCCACTGTAACGACTCTGGCTCAGACTCTTTTTGAGAGAACTGTATTTCACGCATTACTGTTCCCACAGGTACTCTGAGAAGAACTGATTTTCCAGCCTTTCCATGTCGATTATCACCTTTTCCATTTTGTCCATTTTTGGCCTGGTACGCACTGTTAATTGAAGAGAGTGAATCATGTTGAAACGAGGCAACGACATATATGTCTCCTCCATCGCCCCCATTGCCGCCATCTGGCGGACCGTATGGAACGTATTTCTCCCTGTGAAAAGAAGCACATCCTTGACCACCGTTTCCAGCTTTTAGTCTTACACGTCGTTTATCACAAAACGAGTACTTTCTTCAGTTAGCTCCGTGTTTCATAACAAGAAAACGTACTTCATACTGTGAATTCCTATTTACTCTCGTGTACGATAAAAGCCTTCTTGGTCCAAACCGCGACAGTTGACCACGACAGCTGTATATTAACTTAGAATAGGCATGCATGTGAGAACATATGATGCGTAAAAAAAGTATATTTTAATCAAAATAGTAGTAAAAATTAAGGCTTTCGGTTTTTCGAACAGTACTCAATAGTCAGCGAAAGAGAAAAAGGAAATAAAGAGTCCTTACAAAGATTTTTTCATGAGATTGAACATAACCGTGTATTTAACATTTAAAGACACAAAACTAGTCAATGGATTCCCTCTTTACTCGATAGCTTAATATTTCACGAAGAAAGGAACAGCTCCACGTTCTGTCCCCGCTGCAAGCCAATAGGACAGTGTCAATCTCTTATAAATCGCAATGGTAGAGAGATGAAACACCGTTAATCTTCTATCCTTAGGTTTCTTTGACGCTTCCTTTCCTTAACTATTTGTTTCGTTCATCCTGCTAATTATTAAGGTTTTAAGCTTTTTTTAAGCGAACAACAACACTACACCACAGGAGCTACACCAAAACAAGCAGGAAATACGGAGAATCTAATCCTAAGAAGATCCTTATTTAGTAGTAATGGCTAGAACAGTATTTATACGACATATGAGTTATTCTTCTCTAAGTCAACATTTCAATCGCAATGCCTATATTCTCCGCTAGACATTCGATGTGAACTTTTTTTAGCCAATCACCGTCAAGTGCAGCCATTCATAAACGAGCTAGTTTTGCTTAGCTTAGATCGGATTAATTACTTTTTGGAGAAACGAAAAAGTAGTGAGTTCGAATATTACGCTGAGACGTTTCAACTATCTCTTAGTTCTGCAAGCGGATTTTATATGAAACTAAATTATTAAAATCGCGACTCAAAAAATGATCCTTTATTTCACAATACTACGATATGCATCTGAGCGCTCTTTTGTTTTCTTCGATTTTCGCTCATAATGAGCGCCTCGCTTGTGTTGGGATCAGGCGAAGTAAATCAGTTTAAGGGATTTCCACGGTTTGTGAAGAAATGGCTCTTACTGCGATTGATTACTTAAACAAGCATTTCGCCTGTACCTGGCTCGTGCTAACTTTGACTTTGATTTGGCTGTTTAAGGTTTGTATTGCTCAACCTTGTTGCGCAGTTAAAATTCTAGATACGGTGTAGTACAAAACTGGATTTGTTTACACTAGCATTTACCTAGAGCTTTTTAAGGTATCGAAGTCTCTTGATTTACGTAGTTTAAGTAATCGAAGACTGCGTCAACGCGCTGCAGAACCCGGTTTTAGACGCAATTGGTATTTAAGAAACGCGTGGACAGCAAGTTTACTGAGAACACAGTTTTGAGGGTTTTTAACAGGTGATCCAAGCAAGACTGTCACTCTAAAATCGTCTTCGTCGTCTTCACTTTTCTTCCATCTTACTAACGATGGACAATATCTCAGCCGTTCCAAAAAATGAAAGCGAAAGCGGTATACGAACATACACATCAAATGAATCGCTGAAACATGCTGAGGGAACAAAAATCACTGAGGAAATTCAGGAACAGGTCATTGCTAATCCGGAAGAAGTTGATGAAGATCAAGGGCCTCCTGATTCTGAGCTTCACAAGTTTCTCGTTGCACTTGTTTGTGGAGTTGCACTCATTTCTGATGGATATTGTGCAAATACAATCGGTTCAGTGATCACCATTTTGCGCAAACTGTATCCTAAAGAAACCGAACATTCACATGCACTTCAAAAGGTTGGTATGATTTCGTTTGTCGGCGTCATTGTCGGCCAGCTGTCTTTCGGTTTCGTTTCTGACAGGATCGGACGTAAGTACGGCATGTTGATTGCTACTGTCATTCTCATTGTTTCCACTGCCTTGTGTGCCGGTGCATATGGTCCTCATGGAAGCATCAGCGGAATGATCACCGTTCTCATGGTATTCCGGTTCTTCTTGGGTGTCGGCATAGGAGCAGAGTCTCCGTGTGGCTCTGTAGCCGCTTCTGAGTCTTCTGCTGAAATGAAAAGTGGGCATCGTCATGCAGTGTTTATTGCAGTCACAAATACAGCAATTGATGTTGGCTTTGTGCTCGGTGCGCTGGTTCCCTTCATCCTTTGCCTCATCTTTGGTGATCAGCATTTGCGCGTTGTTTGGAGACTTTCCATCGGGTTGGGTGTCATTGTCCCCATTATCTTGCTTTATTATCGGCTTCGCCTGAAAGATTCTCATTCGTATACAAAAAACCGTCTGCAATTTACAAAGGTCCCATGGTTTTTCGTAATTCGGCGGTATGGACCACGTTTGCTCGTCGTTTCATTAATTTGGTTCGTGTACGACATGTCGGCGTACGCATTTGCTCTTTACTCTAGCACCATCATTGCTCGTGTGCTACCGAGTAACGCTACGATGGCACAGACATTTGGTTGGTCAACATTAATTAGCAGTTTTAATCTCCCGGGCACTATTTTCGGTGCCTTTGGTTCCGATTTCCTTGGACCCAAGTATTGTCTGATTACGGGTCTTGTGCTTCAAAGTGTTGTTGGTTTCTTGCTGTCCGGCTTCTTTCCCAGTCTCGTTAAACACCTTGCTGGATTCTGTGTTCTTTATGGACTGTTTCTGACGCTTGGCGAGTTTGGACCCGGTAACAATGTTGGTGTTCTCGCATCAAAAACGTGTCCGGCCGCCTTCCGGGGTCTTTACTATGGAATTGCAGCCGCTATCGGAAAGTGTGGTGCTGCAGCGGGTGTTTATGCGTTTGGCGGAAATGCTGTCCGTACCTACTTCTTCATCGCTAGCGGCATGTCGCTTGGTGTCGCTATTTTAGCGCTGTTCCTCGTACCTAAGGTTCAACAGTCCTGTATTCAAGACGAGGACGCTAAATTCGCACAGCTGGTCAAGGATCGCGGGTATGATGTGTTTGAGTTTTCTAAGCCTGTGCAATTGTCAGACACTAAACAAAACTAATCACGCTTTAATATTTCGCATATGCATATTTTGAATCAGCATCGTAGATGCGACTACAATGATGAGCACTCGACTATTGCTTTGCTACTTTTGGACAAACACCCGCTAAACCCATTGAACTTTCAATTACGACAAATGACTACAATCCCTTTGGGACGGTTTCTGGTAATGGCTACGCTGCATACTTCGGCTCTCTTTGGTTCCTGTGAGATTAGGAACCATGCTAATGGCTTGCATAATTTTTTTAATTATTTTTTTCGTTTTTTGTTTAATTCTTAATTCCAGCTATACGATGCAGAAGATGCGCAATATATGACAAACAGACAGAAAATTTTTAATTGATTTACTTTTTTGTTCGGCTTTGTATTGGTCTAGCGATGGGTCACCGGAATATGGAACCTTATGCAAACTTTCATGGTGTTTAGTCGAGTGGTATAACCGAATAGTGTAGAGTGAACAGAAGAGAGTCGGGTTCAAGTTTCAACGAACCCACCTTTTCCAGTTGCACCTAAACTGCGAACGCGCACATCTGTTCTTCACGGATTCGCACTTTATTCCTTGTCGAATCGCTAACAGCTGCGTCTAAGCGACACCCCCAGTCGCACTTTTTCGCTGATAGTATGCGAACTCGACGCGACCACCAGGAGTGAAGATCAGAACCGCTAGGACGCATAGGATTGGCCTTCTTAAATGGACCCGTCCTGCGCGTCATTCGCGTCTTACTAACGCCTCCGAATTCTACAGATGTTCACGTTTGCTGAAGACGTATTTCAAACGATTGGCTGGTTGGTTCAAAGAACTCGCAATGAAACCTCGGTTTTTGTCTTTTTTACGCGTCTAGACGTGTAATTTCGTTTAACGCGACGTAGTGTGATTCGCTAACCTTAAATCGCAGAAAGCGAATATAAACGTCACGTTCTGCGCCGCTTAATATACCGCCAACAGAACAATTGTGCTGCTTGCTTTCGCATACTCTCAGACGAGAACGCGTAGCTACGTGAAGTATGAAGTTTGGAAAGTAGGTTGACTGTTTTTCGACTTTGTGAACTGAATTGCTAATTTTTTGAAACTAGGTATATTGAGCACGAACTCGTACCAGGTACGCGAGAGAAGAATTGGTTGTAAACTTGTCTGTGAACAGTTCAGTAACCCGTCTTAATTAAAGAATGGAAAGACGTCTACGTATCTTATAAAAAGGGGAAAAAAATAATTACAAATCTCCAGTCAAATCCCCATTTTGTTAATGACATTAAACAGGGTTTACGTCTCTCGGCCCCGTAAGTGATTATGCCTGTTTAATAATACACGACTAACGATTGTCAGTCATCAAGGTTTGTTTACGCTCTCGCCTACATATGTTACTGACTTTTTAGTCGACGACGAATTGTATCAGTTACATCCAGCCTTTTCGGACTTTCTTCGTAACCAAATAGCCAAGGTTGAGTCCTTTTATGAGTCTCTTATACGTGATGCCGAGGAACGGCGTGAACTTATCATTGACCAGGCTGATGTCTACTCGAAACTCGATCTCATGCGAAAGCACGGCGATTTTCAGAAGTCAGAGAATGTGGTACTTTTAAGACGTGTAGAGCCTCCCTGGAAGCGATTGCTTCGCAGGCTAACACAACGTGTGCATTTACAAAAGCTTCCAAGATTTGCAACTCGTCAAACAGATATTCCCAGTGATGCATACTCTCCCCGAATGAGCCAGAAAAAGCTTCACCAAAAGCTAAAATCGGTAGGTCTCGACGTGGCGACGTCAATGATCAGTGCATATGTACTAATGGTCCTTAGGCTCTTTCGGATTACTATGATTTCCTCAGTCTTGTATCTCAATACCAAACTTTGAATCTCACTGCATTTCGCAAGATTTTAAAGAAATATGACAAAACATTTGACACGTTTCTTCAGGAACCAATTATGCGCAAAAATGTAGATCAACAGGCGTTTGCTGACAATTCGCATGTTGAGAGTTTACAGCGTGCCACAACGGCGCTTTATGCGCGTCTATTTACCCACAATGACCTGAAGAAGGCTGCGGACAGATTACGTTCGGTCCGACTTCAAAGGTCGTATTCCTCAATTAGTATGCGTGCCGGCATACTGTTGGGTGCGGGCGTGGTGCTGTCGATAGAGGGTTTGTGCTATTATCAATCAAACGAGAGAGAGGCGTACTTGTTGCAAATCTGGGGTGGCTTCTTCCTGTTAATTTTTGGCTTCTTGTGTTTTTGCGTCAATTGTTTTATTTGGCAGACGAAGCGCATTAACTATGTTCTTATTTTCGAATTTAACATGCGAAAAACACTCGATTGGCATGAATACCTAGAGCTTGTCAGCGTGCTCTTCTTTCTTTTCTCCTTATTCTTTTGGCTATCTTTGCGCAATTTCTTTCCCGGCTTCACCATCTACTTTCCGGTACTTTTCTTAGGCATCGTGTTCATTCTTTCGCTGTTGCCGATTCGTCGTTTTTTTGGAAGCACGCGTCTGTTTTGTTATCGCAGCTTGTTTCGTATTCTGCTTTCTGGCTTGTTCAGTGTTTGCTTTGTCGACTTCTTCTTCGCTGATCAGTTAGTGAGTTTGGCATATGCAAGCGGAAATATTGCCTTGTTCTTTTGCTTGTATGCAAAAAAATGGAATGACCCTGCTTCATGTAACTCATCACATTCGCCCTTGATGGGCTTCTTCACCACATTACCATATATCTTCCGTTTCCTGCAATGCATTCGCCGTTTTGCAGACACTGCGCAGAGTTTTCCACACTTGGCAAACATGCTCAAATACACTTTTGGCATGCTATCACAAGTTTTTCTCAGCTTGTGGCGCCGTTTCTCGTCGAGACGTTACTACATTACATATCTAGTATTTGCTGCTCTGAACGCTATATACTCCTACATATGGGATGTTGTCATGGATTGGTCCCTTATTCAACGCAAGAATCGAAAATGGGGTTTCCGTCCGAATAGGGTTTATGGCGGGTTGATCATTTACATCATAGCCATGATTTTCAATGCTATCATCCGCTGTGCATTCATCTTTTATGGCATTTTCCCTGGCCACATCCAACATTCTTCCAACGTCAGTTTTTTCATGTGTTTTGCTGAGGTTATACGGCGTTCCGTTTGGAATCTCTTCCGTTTGGAGAATGAAGAGATATACAATCGGGTAAGCCATCTCGTTGCCATTGCTGCAGTTGCTAATTTTTGTTTTAGGAGAACTTTCGTGCAGCGAGGGATACTCAACTTCCGGATCTTATTCGGCCCAAAGTGCATGATCAACGTGACAAAACCATCAGTGGAGCACATGCTCAAGATTTTGAAAGACATTCCGTTGTATATAGTGACGATGGCACAGAAATGACTGAGAGGACGGACGACGATTAGTCAGTTCATATTTATCTGACATGTCGCTAATACCTGGATTTTTATCATGAATCCTTTGCTTTAATTTCCCGTACTGATTCTTTCACTCTCACCATCGGGTGCTTTATTATATTCCAATCATTTCTGCATAATGCTACAACATAATCAATCTTCGCGGCTTATTCATTTACAATTCCTTTATTACTGTTATCTATCCACAAACTTTTACCCCCTCACCTCAGGTTATCACTGTGCTCTATTTTCCTATTGCCAAACTAATTCTGTGATACCATTTTAAATACAACAATTGGTCATTCTGTTCAGGAACACCGGACATATTTGGACAAGGCATTAATTCATCTGGACACTTTACAAGACTGTAATGTGATAATACTTTTTATTGGTGAACACCGATCTAAACCTGTTCACGCAATCCTTTCTACTGATCATAATGGACGTATCGTTCAAACCATCGCGGACCCACTCGGCCTTTCTTCTTGCACCATCCTCTCACTATTTGCGAATACAGCTCATCTAATCTCTGAACTCCCCGTCTTATTCACTCGGTCCGATGCCTCAATTGTGTGGCCAGACCCAATGATGGAAAAAAATGATGCGTCTGATCTCCACCACCAAAAGTGTATTTTAAGAAGGTACCGGCTACATCAACGCTTCTTTTACCAAACGATCGTTTGTTGAATACGCTAATCATGGTTGTCAAGAAAGTTGGAATCTTAGGTGCTACAGGTACGATTAGGAAAGGCAAGGGCCGTGGTGGTTTTTGACTGGCAAACGCGTACGTGATGATCAAAAACACTGAAATAATAGCACTATCTGGACATCAGAGCTATTTCTGTGTTGTCTGCGAATTGCTTCGTTTTTTTTTATAAATCTTTTGGATTACTTTTGCTGTTTATTTCTTTTCCTTTTTTTCTTTAATTTTTTGGAAACCCGTTTGTTTTGTTCTAAGGAGGTCTGGAATAGCATCAAAAGTTATCACCTACGATGTTTACTATTTGCTCATTCATAGATCCACCATGGACGCCTTAAAACATGTCACTCTTATTGGATCTCTTTACTAACACAGCCCGTAGGTACTGTCGGTCAAAGATTCATCACTCTTTTGGATGAACATCCAGAGTTTGAAATTGCCGTTCTTGGTGCCTCTGCTCGCTCCAGTGGCAAGAAGTATGAGGATGCTGCTCGTTGGAAGCAATCAAAGGCTATGCCTGAGAAGGTTGCTAAGATGATTGTCAGCGAGTGTGATCCCAAGCTTTTCAGCGAGTGTTCTATCGTTTTCAGTGGCTTGGATGCTGAATTTGCTGGTGAGATTGAGAAAAACTTCCGTGCCGCCAACATTCCCGTTCTCTCCAACGCTAAGAACTACCGTCGTGACCCCGTTGTTCCTTTGATTGTTCCCACAGTCAACACCGAGCACTTCGACGTTGTCAAGAAGCAACAGGAGCAACTCGGCCTGCAACGTGGATTCATTGTTACCAACTCTAACTGTTCCACTGCCGGTGTCGTTGTTCCCCTCAAGGCTATGCAAGATGCTTTTGGCCCCATTGAGAAGGTCACCGTTACTACCATGCAAGCCATTTCTGGTGCTGGATACCCCGGTGTTTCCAGTCTCGATATCCTCGACAATGTCGTTCCTTTCATTGGTGGCGAGGAGGAAAAGATCGAGTGGGAGGTCCGTAAGATTTTGGGCTCTACTAACGAAGATCTCTCCGGTTTCAAGTTGACTGATACCGTCGTTTCTGCTCAATGCAACCGTGTTCCCGTCTTGGATGGTCACACTTCTTGCGTAGCTGTGAAGTTCGCCGGTAAGGCTCCTTCCGTCGAGGAAATCAAAAAGGCCTTGGTCAACTACCGTTGTGAGGCCAACAAGCTTGGCTGCTTCAGTGCTCCCAAGCAGCCCATTCACGTTTTCGATGAAAAGAACCCTGACCGTCCTCAACCTCGTTTGGACCGTGAGGCCGAGCGTGGTTACGCTGTTTCTGTTGGACGTATTCGCCCGGACTCCATCTTTGATATCAAGTTTGTTTCTCTCGTTCACAACACCGTTTTGGGCGCTGCTGGCGCTGGTATCTTGAACGCCGAGGTTGCTGTTAAGAAGGGTCTCATCTAATGCATCCCGGTAAATCCTTCTTGTCACGATACCTCATTAGCGGATGAAGTGACAGTCTCTTTTTAAAATATATATTTTTTGGGAGTTTCTAGAGAATAAATTAATAATTGAAAGCTGTCCTAGGCTTGTGCACATTGCAACCAGTATGGGAAGTCTTGTTGGGCGGTATGAATAGGGATAGTATTGGCGCTATTTAGTATTATTATCTGCTTATGGGAGAACGTATTGAGTTAATAGTGCATTTATGGATTAACCTGGTAAAAGATGAGGCTTACTTAGTAGAACAAGGAACTAATTGAAGTCTTCTGTCCCAACCAACTGAGGCAAAAAGTTGCGAGGCCAGGTTTCGATCCTGGGACCTACGGGTTATGAGCCCGTCGGAGTTCCACTCTCCTACCTCGCACTAACCGTCACCAGCAGGACTTGAACCTGCGCGGGCATAGCCCATTAGATGCCTGAACGAGTTCAAGTCTAACTCCTTAACCGCTCGGACATAGTGACTTTCTTGAAAATTTCTGAAACGCGTACTCCAACAGTCAAATAAAAAATCTTTGTTGACTTGTTGTTTTTTTATGAATCCGTTATAATGAAGCCTAATGATGATATACAAAGGGTGTTTGTTAGAAGCTACAGTCGATGAACGTCGTATCAAACCTCCTTTAAAGACTAATTAAAAAATACTGTCAATTGGATGAATGCGATGAATTCAATTTCAGCTCTTAGGACAAAAATGTCCGACCCGTTCTACAACTAAGTACATACAGAATTTTTGTTTGATTGAGATTATGCCAAAATGTCTCTGAATCTACATCAAATTTCTCTTCTCCTCAAAGCTCCAATCGGTTTTCGTCTCAAAGAGGCTTTTAGGAGACTCGATTACATTAATTTCACTGCAGTAACACCCAAGAGCATCACTTTCAACAGCCTATTCCATAGTGATGCATATTACAGTTTTCAATGAACACCTCTTGTAATTTTCTCATACGTAACTTACCATAGTTTACACTGGTCTTCCGCTACGATGCTACATCTGTTCGATACAGCAACCGCAGATCATCGGTAAAAAGCTTTTGTAACCGCCCATAAATCTTTCGTCTAAACTGGTCACAAAACAGACCACTTTTACAGCTCATCTTATTCCGTTTTACAGATGTTTCTTACATCATTTTTTGCCGTCTATTCGTTAACGTATTTCGCACATATGAATGATCTACGCTGCCGATCATCCTGTGGTACCACTAAAACGTGTTTGTGTTGGAACCTATCTGCGTATCGCCAACCACACGCAAGCAAGCTAAGTTTCCCGCTAGTCGTAGTGAAACAAGGTGTCCCTACCACAAACTATTAAGACCAATACTCTAAAAACAACCATTTCACCTTGCTCGAGCAGAAAAAGCAACCGACGTGGTTCTGTAACTTTTTGACTTTATCATTTCCAGATTCAGTCTCCTGTACGATATTTGTTTTTGTTTTTTCAAAGTACATTTGAATCCTTTCTTAGAAAACAAACACTCTTATCTCATGGCACGCCAGACTCTTCTGAGCACACCGCTACATGGTGTCTTTATTCCTGCATTTTTAATCGTCTTTGGTGCGTATATTATTAAACGTGAATGGGTTGGATACGCATTCATTCTTGCTGTCTCACTTGGTTTCCTCAAATTCTGGCGTGGAAGAACACGTAAGGTTCTGTCCAATGAATACCGGTCATTCGAACTGAGCGACAAGGCCGTTCTGAACCACAACACGGCCATTTACCGATTCCGACTTCCCCGTCCAAACGACGTTCTTGGACTGCCTGTTGGACAACACATCACAATCGCAGTCGATGTTGACGGCCGTGAGTACTCCCGTGCATACACTCCTCTCACTTCCGATTCTGAAAGAGGTTATTTCGACCTGCTTGTTAAATCGTATCCCAACGGCAAAGTCAGCAAGAGGTTCGCGGAGTTGAAGATCGGCGATACTATTCGCGTCCGTGGTCCGAAGGGTCAAATGAGCTACAAATGTGGCATGGTGAAACACTTTGGAATGATTGCTGGCGGCACGGGTATTACTCCCATGCTTCAGATCATTCGTGCCGTTCTCTCAAACCCTGATGACAAGACCGAGCTTACATTGCTGTATGCTAATGTGTGTGAGGATGATATCCTGCTTCGCGAGGAAATCGAGAGACTCTGCAAGAGGGATTCTCGTCTCAAGGTCCATCACATTCTCAACGACCCACCTAAGGACTGGGAGGGCTCTGTCGGATTTGTGACCAAGGAATTGATCAAGCATCACTTTCCCGAACCCTCCCCCGACACAAAGGTGCTCATTTGTGGTCCCAAACCTATGGTCGACGCCATGCGCGAAGCCACGCTTGCATTGGGTTATGAAAAGTCTCGCGCCATTTCTAAGATGGCCGACCAGGTTTTTGTCTTCTAAGTAGAAATACACTGCGGAGGTGTGACATTCTGGACACGTGCCGCTTCTCAGTAAAAATTCGTAGGGAACACACAGTTTGTCGTTCATTTGTCACTAGGGATATAGTACGGAAAGCAGGTTGAATCCTTGCCACACATGGAATGAGGAGTAACACATTAGCAACGTAACGGTCAGGGTCGACATCATATGTGTTCTACGAAAATTCGTGTTCCTGTGACACCTCCATTTGTTCGCGGGGAAGAGCGAGACTTTTGATATGTGAGAGGAAGAGAGAAAGAAAAAAAAATAGTATCTGTATGTTCGTGCATGTGAATAAGAGAGCGTAAGCAATTGAGTATATGTAGTGGAATATAGTCAACGACGTGTGTGGAAAGAAGACGTGCATACATGTAAGCAAAATGTAATTGTGCGCTTCCACAAAAAAAAAGACCCGCGATACCCAAACTCGGATTGACGAGTGAGGGGCCTCAAAGCGAGTCCAACGGGCGTTTCATTCTTGTTTACGTACACACTCGTACAGCTCAAGCCGAGAGACCGAGAACGAGAAGTTGTCGTCAGACACGACGACAGTTCACGAACGAATATGTGTGTGTGAACGCCCAAACGAGCGTGTATTACATGTATAATCCTAGGGAAGGGAACATCTCTGCTGGGAGAGCGCTTTACCGTCTGAATTAGATATTTCCCTGAAACTCAAGAACGTCAATCAATTTCTTTAACGGACCCGTATCCCTGGGGTCCAAAAGACCAAACTCTTTACCAAAAGCGATAAAGTGTGCAAAGAACGAGTTCCAGTGTGCTTCTAAGGACACGTGAAGGATCTCAGGATAATGGTAGTTGTAAATGTGAACAAATATACGGAAGAGCTGCTTGTAGATGGCTTTCACGATCGCCTCAAAGTTTGATGGAAAGGGAACGCCGGCTTTTGTAGGGAAAATAGACTGGTCTCGAAGGCGGTTTTCAATCCAGGCCATGACATATTCAATATATTGTGGAGCAGGGAGCCGCAATGGCTTTCGATTGCTGTCTAACCAAGTATAATCAATACTGCAGCTGTTAGTAACGCCTGACTTGAATATCTGACTCGTTGATAGGCATACCCAGGAGCAGCACTCATGGTAGGACATGTCTGTACCGTACAAAACGCAGCAAACACATCGTAAAAGTGATTCAGATACGTAAATAACTCGTAAACTATGTTTACATTAGTTAGTAAACCTCTGACATTTACAAAACAGTCTCACGGGTGGGGAAAACCACTGAAATTTTTGAACGGACGAAAACGTCTCTGTACGTACCATTAATGGCGAGCCATTCATTTCTGTCAATGTACCGAGGAAGAGACACAATCGTAGAAAAGTTTCCCTTAACCAAGTGTGTGCTTATGAACGGTTGACGAAGGTACAACGGCGTCTGTTTTCTTTGGGCATGATTTCCATGTGTTGACGATGTCGTACTAGACTTTTTCGAGCTATGAGAAGAAACAGACAAATTGCTGCTGGAGCCGTTGTTCTGCGCGTTTTTATGGCGAGCACTCCGAGTAAACCGACTAAGTGAATTCAGCAAAAACATGGATGGCTCTGAAGTGGAGGAGTCGAGAACCGTTGGGTGTTTTGCTAAATGCCCCGCAGTTTTCATTTCTGCGCGTCTCGCTTAACGCGTATGGGGGCGCTGTCACGTAAAGATTAAAAGCACGTTCCGCTAGATATGCTATCACCAGCCAATCATAATCAAAGGCGCTTTCGCTTCTTAATTAAAGCCGACACAGCCTATTCAGCGCTCAGTGTCAACGATTCAATTGCAAAAACGAACCGGTAAAATCGCTTAGCTACAGTTTTAGCGTACATTCGTTGTATAAACGTTTTATAAAAAGGGATGCGACACAATTGCTGCCTCATGTTTTCTTTTTCCAAACCCAGTAGGTGACTGTGACTGTGGCGGAATGAGGGTTACGCTTACCCGAGCAAGCTGCTGTAGGTCTTAGGTCGAATCAAACGAGAATACGAATTCGCTAGGTTGTCTAGTAGCGTGTACTGGGGCTTGATTCAGTAGATTCCTTAGTGATAATTAACATCGGCAATTAGTCTGGGCTACGGTTATCCTTTGGCAGTCTCAATTGCGACAGAGAGAGAGGAAGGAAGGGAGGAGGAGGGGAGCACCGTAGGCTTGGTATTACCAAGCATTAATTAGTAGTACCTAGTTAAGAGTAAAAGTAAGCTAAACTATAATTAAGGTTCCAAGTGAAGTAAGGGTCGGCAGTAGTTACAGTTTTCGCCAGCATTACGCAAGGGGCAGAATTTGTTAATTCCCCATTTGCTGAGCTAGTGTCTGGTAACTAGGACGCTTTTGACTTTTAATTCATGAACCATGAGTAGTTTGGTAACAAAAGGGTGTTGCCAAATCGCATAATAGCTTCGTTACGATTGTGATATTGTTGATAACCTACAAGTCTATGTCTGTTTTTATTCGGGTTTCGGTTGAACAATTGTTGCTGTCAGTCGTAGGGTTTGGGGAATTATGAGCAGAGAATAAACGATAGGTGCGGATGCTCATAATAAACCGATAACAGTGGTGCATAACCTACCACGTGTTAGTAAGCTGTGGGAAAGAACGGGCTTTCAGAATAAATACACCGTTCCGTAGGTAATCTCATCTACATGCTTCAGCTACTGTGACAGGGATTGCTCCCAAATGAACGTTTAAAAATTTAGTAAAATGCAATTGTTAAAAAGAGTCTATTGCTACGATAATGTGTAATAAAACATGTAAGTTACTGAAGTTCAGATTTTTTTTGTTAGCAAAGTTTCATAAAACGATGAAGTAATTCCGCCATTTGAGCAATGCTACAGATGAAACGAGTATCAATGGTACATTGTACTACATAGGTCAGCTATCAATTGTTAGCAAACACATACACACTTTAGATCATAATGACAAATAATTCGGATTACTATTACGAAGCTTAGCATGTATTTCTCTCTCTCATTACTAAACAAATTGCTGTCTCGTAAAAGTGTACTCATTCCCGGGATGACAGTGCTGGACGGAATGAAATATTGTTACTATTCACAAAGATCGCTTCGAAATCCCTCAAAAGAATATGCGGTTTATACACGAACTCTCAAACAAACAGTGACGCAACTATATAAAACAGATAAATATATTAATTAAAAAGGTAACTTAGGTTTTCATAGGTTAAAAAAAAACTAAAGTTCGACTGTATAAGTAAATATGTCCGAATTGTCTTTTGTTTTAAATAAAGCTCACGATGTGAGCTTTAAAAATCAAGCTCCCGATCCTTTCACTTCTGATCATGATGTTCGAGTGCATATCACATCGACTGGTATCTGCGGGAGTGACGTTCACTATTGGAAGCAAGGGCGCATCGGCGATTTTGTTGTTGAGAAGCCAATGATTCTCGGCCACGAAAGCTCCGGCGTCGTTGTCGAGGTAGCTAAAAATGTCAAGTCGTTAAAACCCGGTGATCGAGTAGCCGTCGAACCGGGTCGAGTATGTCGCATCTGCGACTATTGTCGAGCAGGCCATTACAATCTTTGTCCTCATATGGAATTTGCGGCTACCCCGCCGTACGATGGTACCCTAAGAACAACTTACGTGACTACCGAGGACTTTTGTACCAAGTTACCGGACAACATTAGTCTCGATGAAGCCGCTATTTTTGAGCCATTAAGCGTAGCCATTCATTGTTGGCAGCGTGCCCAATTAACGTTCGGTAAACGTGTTCTCGTATTTGGCTGTGGCCCTGTAGGCCTTTTGCTAATGGCTGTTGCTAAGGCGTACGGTGCAATTGAAATTGTTGCTGCAGATGTGTCAGCAACACGCACTCAATTTGCCGAAAAATACATAGGTGCCAAAGCATACGTCTGTCCGAAGAAGAATGAATCAGAGTCCGTGGCTGCCTATGCGGAGAAATGCAGAACTGCTATTAAATATGAGCACGGATACTTTGAATTTACTGCCGATGCTACTGGTGTCGATACCTGCATTCATACTGCCGTTCTTCTACTAAAGCCCGGGGGTACATTTATTCAAGCAGGTAATGGAAAACCTGTTGTTGACTTTCCTATCAATCATTTAGTCAACAACGAGTTGTCGGTTATCGGTTCATTTCGTTACAGCGCAGGATGTTACGAACAGGCCTTGAAACTGGTTTCGACCGGAAAAGTGCCTCTTAAGCCTTTAATTAGTCATACGTTCGCCTTTAAGGAAGCCGAAGAGGCTTACAAAACAACAGCCGATCCTTCCTCCGGAGCCATTAAAGTAATCATTCATGGAACTGATTATTGAGCTCGTAATGGGTATGAGAGTGTATTGTTAAAATATTAACAAAAGTCTAAACGCTAAAATAAGGAAGCTTAATGACAACAAACTATTTAAGGTAGAATCAACGACATTATTAACTATTTATTTAAGGTTAATTTGCAACTCAAACGCGTGCAAAATGCGTCGATTTTTCCCCAAACAAATATAATCTTAGAAGTGTGAGGAATGACCGGTCTACGAATACACACTATTTAGTAAATAAAGAGAGAATCCATTTTACTGAAAGCCTGTTGAGAGCCGTCACTAAACGTTACAATAACAATAGACGTTTTGTATTTCAATTAACAGAAAATAATCATTCATTTAAGTGAAACAATACTATTCATGAAATACCGTTAAATATAGCTTTTTCTGAAAAAAGAAACATTGTCAAGTAGGTGAAGAGATGCTTATGCATTTATTAGCCAAGGCAGTTCCGAAATCCGCTCTTAGTGTCCTCCAATTTTAGCCTTTTCCTCGTTTGTCTTCGCTATAGCTTGTCTCTGGTTGATGCGATGGTTCCAGTCATATGTTTTCGGAAACTCCTTTTGGAAATCCAGTTGTGGAACTTGGTCATCCCATTCATACTTTCCTTTACCGAAAATCATTGAGAGCAGATTGTTCCAAGTGACAAAAGATAGATCGGCAATTGTAAACTTGTCACCAAGAAGATATGGTTTATCTTGTAAGATAGTTTCCAGCACTCCAAGTACACGCTTTAATTCATTTCGATATCTTGTAACAGCAGATGGGACCGGGACAGGGTGATAAATGTTAAACCAGTTAGCTTGCCCCCAAATTACACCTTGTCCAGATGATTGGAAAAACAGATATTGCAATTCATGGTGATAATCAGGGTGGTCATGGGGCAAAGATATAGCGCGTTGCTTGTCGTAACGATCAGTTAAGTATAACAGCACAGCGTCACTCTCCCAAATAGTGTAATCGTTGTTCAAATGGTCTACGAGAGTAGGTACTCTGCCATTTGGATTCAACTTTAAATGCTGCGGGTTTTTTTGCTCATTCTTTTGGAAATCAAGGTATACAGATTCATATGTAAGACCCAATTCTTTGAGGCACATAGCAGCCTTCCATGGGTTAGGTCCTCCCTTATGGGTGTAAAGAGTAAATTGTGCCATTGAGAGTATTGATAGAGCTAGACGAGATGTTCAAGTTATCTTAATACAAGTAATTTAATTGAACCTGATCTGAGGTATGAAATTGAGACCTTGAATATGTTTTATAGTGTGTATTATAACTAACCCTAGGTAGTATAATCACTCGAGTATTAAGTAAGACACTGTTTTTCATGCGTCATTATAATTTCACGGCACGTTTATGTGGGCAAAATAAGAGTAAGACAAAATCAAAATTGTCATTCTTACACATACGGTACTCATTAATTATTGAACTATAATCCCTTGAGCCAATAAAGTACCCAATATAAATACGTAATTATTATTATTGAAAGAATGAGGACAAAAGCAGAAGTAGGTAAAAGAAGTATTCTTTTGTAATTGTATAGTTACATGCATTTTACTAAAATAGCTGAAAACTTGTCGTAACTGTGAGAAAATCAAAGTTTTACTTGTCAGACTACTTTTAATGTAACTATATATCTTCTTATAACACCAAGGCTGACGAGTAATGTCGTTGTTTGATTGGTTTGAAAAGGTAGTATGGAATATGTACAGTATGTATGTAGCTATAAGACTAAAAGTTTCATATATTATGTACTTTGAGATTACAGTTAAACTTAAGTTACCAGATACGTTCAAGATGCCTTCTAAATACGTAAGACCGTTCATGCGTATGCTATTTTATTGCTGCTCTCATGTGCCTAATCGGAAAGTAAAGCTTTAGTTATAATACGAATAACTATGGGGATTTGTTACATAAGAAGTAGAACTCATTGATAGTATACACATTAATGGCTGCTTTGGAACGCATATATTGAATGAGCAGCTTCGTTATTTGTACACCAAACTTTTCTATTAGTGATTGCTTTTTCCTACGGAATTTTCCCAGTGGAGTATAGAATTCTTTTTACAAAACATTAAGTATACCACATTTGTTACCATATGAGCAGCAAGTTTGGTTATCGTTAAAATAAAGTTCAACCAGTACAAAATTTATGTACAAAATAAAATATTAGATTAATTTTGAAAAAGAACTATACAAGCTATAAATTAGAATTAGTTATCCACACCTCCATTTCCTCGTCCGAACGGAAGGAATTCTTGGTTACAGGTAGCAGTATACGTATAAGCCGTTGTCATGAGAACGTCTCCGTTACCGTCGACAAAGTGGAAATTGAAACCACCGACATTGTATCCGTTAGCAACAATAAGTCTTACAGGCAAGAAACTATCGGCCTGAAGAGTACCAAGACTCCATGATCCCATACCAGTTGCCGAACGTCTCCACTTGGCATAAGCATCATAGTTTGTATTAGACCAACCACTGATTGCCTTGTCACCAAACCAGCCGTAGAAAACATCGTCGACGTTTTGCACTGTGAAGGTATAGGTGCTGGTAACAGGAGCCCTGAAGAAAAATTGATAAACCAAAGCCTTGCAAGCTGCAGATGTCTTAGACATTGCAGCAGCGTTGGGTGGGTAAGCAGGAAGGTAACGAGACGAAGTCCATTCAGGAACTTCAGTGTTGCTGCTGAAAACACCAGTGAAAAGTGGAGAAGTCTGTGTCAAGTTGGATGAACCGAAATAAGCTGGTCGTGTAAACGCACTGGTGTTAGTAACCGTCATCTTACAGAACTGGGTCTTTGAGGGATCGTCATAATCATATGCAGCGTATGCAAGACCACGGACACCGTTGCATTCTGCCGTAGGAATACCAACAATAACTGTATCGACTCCGCTGGCAGTTACAGTGGTAACATAATCGGTGGATGCGTAGAAATCAGTCGACATTACAGTCGAATGAGCCGATGGAACTACCACGATGACCGTACCTGGCACGGATCCACTGGGTTGAATAGTAGTCGAGGTGTATTCCACATCTCCAGACGTGATAGTTCTAGTGACAGTTTCAGCATTTGTGGGCTCAACAACGAGGACAGTTCCGGAAACAGAACCGCTCGCGGGAACAGTAGAGTTATACTGAACGAAACCGGACGTAAGGGTCTTGGTAACAGTTCCGGGCTTAGTAGGTTCAACGACGATTACGGTACCAAGAATAGAACCGCTGGCAGGAATAGTAGTGGCAGTGTATTCAACATCTCCGGACGTAATAGTTCTGGTGATAGTTTCAGCATTTGTGGGCTCAACAACAAGAACTGTACCAGAAACAGAACCGCTCGCGGAAACAGTAGAGTTGTATTGGACGAAACCGGACGTAACAGTCTTGGTAACAGTACCAGGTTTAGTAGGTTCAACGACAATCACAGTACCAAGGACAGATCCACTAGCAGGAATAGTGGTAGCCGTGTATTCAACATCTCCAGATGTAATGGTTCTAGTGATAGTTTCAGCATTTGTGGGCTCAACAACAAGAACTGTACCAGAAACAGAACCGCTCGCGGAAACAGTAGAGTTGTATTGGACAAAGCCAGACGTAACAGTCTTGGTAACAGTACCAGGCTTAGTAGGTTCAACGACAATCACAGTACCAAGGACAGAACCACTGGCAGGGATAGTAGTGGCAGTGTATTCAACATCTCCGGACGTGATAGTTCTAGTGACAGTTTCAGCGTTAGTAGGTTCAACAACAAGAACAGTTCCGGAGACAGAGCCGCTTGCTGGGACAGTAGAATTGTACTGGACGAAACCGGAAGTAAGGGTCTTGGTAACAGTTCCGGGTTTAGTAGGTTCAACGACAATCACAGTACCAAGAACAGATCCGCTGGCAGGAATAGTAGTGGCAGTGTATTCAACATCTCCGGACGTAATAGTTCTAGTGATAGTTTCAGCATTTGTGGGCTCAACAACAAGAACTGTACCAGAAACAGAACCACTGGCGGGGACGGTAGAATTGTATTGGACGAAGCCAGACGTAACAGTCTTGGTAACAGTACCAGGCTTAGTAGGTTCAACGACAATCACAGTACCAAGAACAGATCCGCTGGCAGGGATAGTAGTGGCAGTGTATTCCACATCTCCAGACGTGATAGTTCTAGTGACAGTTTCAGCATTTGTGGGCTCAACAACGAGGACAGTTCCGGAAACAGAACCGCTCGCGGGAACAGTAGAGTTATACTGAACGAAACCGGACGTAAGGGTCTTAGTAACAGTTCCGGGCTTAGTAGGTTCAACGATGATCACGGTACCAGGAATAGAACCGCTAGCAGGAATAGTGGAGGTGTATTCAACATTTCCAAATGTCACAGTTTGTGTGAGAGTAGCTTGTCTTTTAGGAATGACGACGTCGACAGTAACGGTACTTCCATTTATGGGACGAGTAGAAGTATAGCCAACATTACCAGATACGATGGTCTCCGTAACGGTAGTGGGCTTTACAGGAAGAATAACCTCGACTGTCTTGGTATTTCCGATGCCAGGGAGAGTGGTTGTCAGACCAACACTACCATATGTGACAGTTTGAGTTACGAAAGCGAAATCAGCAGGAATGACAATGCGGACGGTGGTCATGCTGCCATTAGCAGGCAGAGTAGTTGTTAAACCAATAGAACCATATGTAACCGTTTCAGTTACAACGGCGGGTCTTGTGGGAACCACAACTTCAACGGTAGCTGTGCTACCATTTATGGGAAGTGTCGTAGTATATCCCCTAGAGCCAGAGGTGATGGTCTCGGTCATGGTCTTAGCATTTGTAGGAACAACAACTTCAACAGTCGTAGTTCCACTGACAAAAAGAGTTGTAGTGAATGCACGAGAACCGTACGTTACAGTTTCGGTCACGATCTTTGCATTGGTAGGAACGACGACTTCAACTGTAGCGGTACTTCCGTTGACAGGAAGTAAAGTGGTATAAGCGACGTTACCAGAGGTGACCGTCTCTGTAACTGTTACGGCACTTGTGGGAACAATAACTTCAACAGTAGTAGTGTTTCCACTTACGGGGAGAATAGTCGTTAAACCAACGGAACCGTAAGTGACAGTCTCAGTCACGACAGCAGGATTGGTGGGAACAACAACCTTTACAGTTGTCGTATCATCTGCAACAAAAGTGGAAGTATAACCGACAGAACCAAGGGTGACAGTCTCAGTCACAACCTTAGCATTGGTAGGGACGACGACTTCAACGGTAGTCGTGCTACCATTCACTGGAAGCGTAGTAGTATATGCACGGGAACCATAGGTCACGGTTTCGGTCACAATCTTAGCATTGGTTGGAACGAAGACCTTGACAGTAGTAGTGCTACCGCCGACAACAGTTGACGTGTAACCAACGGATCCGGTCGTTACAGTTTCGGTCTCGATCTTTGCATTGGTAGGAACGACGACTTCAACTGTAGCGGTACTTCCGTTGACAGGAAGTAAAGTGGTATAAGCGACGTTACCAGAGGTGACCGTCTCTGTAACTGTTACGGCACTTGTGGGAACAACAACTTCAACGGTAGTAGTGTTTCCACTTACAAAGGTTGAAGCGTAACCAACAGATCCAGCAGTAACAGTTTCAGTAACAGTTTTTACGTTGGTAGGGACGACAACCTCTACAGTTGTCGTACCATCTGCAACAAAAGTGGAAGTATAGCCGATAGAACCAAGAGTGACAGTCTCAGTTACAACCTTAGCATTGGTAGGGATGACGACCTCAACGGTAGTGGTGCTGCCGTTAATAGGAAGCGTAGTAGTATAACCACGAGAACCAAAAGTTACTGTTTCAGTAATAACCCTCGCGTTTGTAGGAACGACAACCTCAACAGTAGTGGTGCTGTCTTTAACAAAAGTGGAAGTATAGCCGACAGAACCAAGGGTGACGGTTTCAGTCACAACCTTAGCATTGGAAGGGACGACGACTTCAACAGTAGTTGTGCTACCATTCACTGGAAGCGTAGTAGTGTATGCACGGGAGCCATAGGTCACGGTCTCCGTCACAATCTTTGCATTGGTAGGAACGACGACTTCAACTGTAGCGGCACTTCCGTTGACAGGAAGTAAGGTAGTATAAGCGACGTCACCAGAGGTAACCGTCTCTGTAACTGTTACGGCACTTGTGGGGACAACAACTTCAACGGTAGTAGTGTTTCCACTTACGGGGAGGATAGTCGTTAAACCAACAGAACCGTAAGTGACAGTCTCCGTCACGACAGCAGGATTGGTGGGAACGACAACCTCAACAGTGGTAGTACTGCCACTTACAAAGGTTGAGGTGTAGCCAACAGAACCAAGAGTGACAGTCTCAGTCACAGTTTTGATATTTGTAGGGACGACAACCTCTACAGTGGTCGTGCTACCGTTGACGGGAAGCGTAGTAGTATATGCACGAGAACCATAGGTCACAGTCTCAGTAATAGCGCTTGCGTTTGTAGGAACGACAACCTCAACAGTGGTAGTACTGCCACTTACAAAGGTTGAAGTGTAACCAACAGATCCAGCAGTAACAGTTTCAGTAACAGTTTTTACGTTGGTAGGGACGACAACCTCTACAGTGGTCGTACCATCCGCGACAAAAGTTGAGGTGTAGCCTACAGACCCAAGGGTCACAGTCTCGGTCACAGTCTTGGCATTGGTAGGGACGATGACTTCAACAGTCGTAGTACTGCCGCTCACGGGAAGCGTGGTAGTGAAACCAACACTGCCAGCAGTGACGGTTTTTGTAACCACGCCGGTAGGAACAACTATCTCAACCGTAGTAGCATTACCGTTGACGATTGTCGTAGTGAAAGCGACGCTACCAGTCGTGACAGTCGCTGTAGCGACGGAGGGAACAAC
The DNA here is from genome assembly GCF_000149845.2 of Schizosaccharomyces japonicus yFS275. Taxonomy (NCBI): domain Eukaryota; kingdom Fungi; phylum Ascomycota; class Schizosaccharomycetes; order Schizosaccharomycetales; family Schizosaccharomycetaceae; genus Schizosaccharomyces; species Schizosaccharomyces japonicus. The sequence continues at coordinate 3,759,174 of NW_011627860.1, read as the reverse complement.
AGTGGTGCTTATGTTTTCATAGCGAACCGTAGTATATACAGCACCAAAAGAGGTGACGGTCTCGGTCACAGCGCTGCCGGCTGATTCCTGAGACTGCACGCCCGACTTTGTGCGAGTAACATACTGAGTAAGAGTTTTGGTGGTAGGAACAACGACTACAACCGCATCAGACTCTGTCTTGGTGGTGCACTCTGAGCCTTCAGTTACTGTAAAAGTAGGCTTTACAAGCGTAGTAAGGTATGAAGTCCGCGTTGATGTCGATGTAACGACAGAAACAGTGTTATGAGTATCGTCAGTAGTTATGGTAACGGGGTAGGTGAGTGTTTCCGTAACGGGAATAACGGTTGTTTCCGTTATGTAAGTCACTGTTGGAGAGCAAACGACAGACTTAGGAACTGTCGTTGTATAAGTGACAACGGTAACGGTAGGAACATTGGTGACTGTAACGGTCTCCGAACCCAAAGAAACAGTTGTGGGAGTGCTACATGATAAGGTGGTAGGGACCTTCAAGGTGGTATAGTAGGTTGAAGTAAGTGTATAAGTGACGGTAGAACCGCTACACGGAGACGATCCTTGAGCTGCTGAGCTGCCGGACTTAACCGCAGCGTTTATGGTGGTAGTAGAAGTCGCAGTAGTAGCTGGTGATCCTTCTGCAGATCCCCCGCCGACAGTAGCGGCGGCTCCCCCTTGGGGCAGCGAGAAATCCGGGGAAGCAGTGGGGTTGTAAATGAAAGTCTGAGTTTCGTAACAGCTGCAACTAGCAGCATAGCTCGTGCTGAAGACCGTAGTAGGGTAAGCGACAGTCGCGGTAACAACTGAAGTCGACACAGTTTCGTAAACGGTGCTTGCGGGACATGTATCGACGGTGGTAACGACAGAGGTCGACGCGGGACCGCTGCAGGGCACCGTGTACACGCCTGGGGTTGTGAAGTACAGGTACTCAGTGTAGGTGACGGGGATAGTCGAAGTCACCTGGGGGGCCGAACACAATTCAGCGACTGTGTGTGTCTTAGTGGTCGTATAGCTTGCATGGACGGTCTTAGTGAGCGCGCAAGAAACGGCATCCCCACCGTAAAGACCATGGTGAGGAATGGCGTCGACGCTAACGCTAAGCAGCGACGCGAATAGCGCAAATAGAGAGCGTCTGCTTCCGTTGCGCAAGGAAAGAGATTTCACCTTCATTCTGAGAGAATTTCGGTTCTACTCGCAACATCTGTTGAGTGATTCGGGTTTATATAATCCCAGAATCCATGCTAAAAAACCGCAGTAACGCTGTTCTCTCTTCTACGATCGTTCCGGAATAGCAACAAGTGGGCCCTGAAACAAGCCCGGGGATATGACGCTACGGTAGCTCCCCGTGCGCGATTCTTTTCGCACAAGGGAAATAGGGATTGACGGGTAGCTACCAATCACAAATCGAAATCACGAGCTGTCGGCTTTTTTTATAAGCGAATCAAAATTGGCGAATCACAATCTTAAACCGACATTACCTCAGCCGACTCCAAGGGTCCACCACCTCGTTTGTCGGCACGACGAAACGACCGGAAGGGCAATGAAGTCATCCTGGTTGAGAGAAGAGAATTGTATGCAGTATTCGTCCACGCCGTGAATCCCATGGCTCGGCTGGAGCAAAGAATTCGATGTGGAATGCTATTAAGCAGTCTCTGTTTACTAAATGACGTTTACTGCTGTTTCATAGAGTTCCTGCAGTCCCAATCCAAGCATCACGAGGGGTACCCCCGCAATCGCAAATGCCGCTACTGCTTTGCTGGACAAGAAAACATATCTATTGACTCGGCGTCCACTCCCTCCGTTGCTGGAAGCCGAGAGGGGAAGGAGGTGCTGGAGGGGAGGGATAATCATCTGTTTATTGGCTTTTCTGCATCAAGCGAAACTAAAACCTGAAATGTATTGTGTGGTAATAAAAATAAGTATCGATATGAAGGCCACGAATTAAAGTGATCCTATGATTAATGGACATCACCAGTACGTCAGGAAACCGCTGTTGAGTTTTCACACTTTACCTTTTCATCCCTTCGACCCCAGTCATATCGATGGGAAAGACGGTTCGGCTATTAGGGAGCTAAAACGAAACTAACACAAGCTAGCCCCTGAGTTAGCGTCACTTAGTTTTGCTTGCACCAATGAGCGAGAAACATATTCCGAGCGTGCGGGTTACAACCCCTATCGTCGGTATTAGCTGTGCACGAGGCACCGACTGGTCCACTAAAACTGCCGACCCTCGGGCGGAATAATTCCCATTGCCGCGTACCTGTCCTCAGAGACGCTAACAGAAGAAGCCGATTTAGGCCTATGGACACACTGGCAGGAGGAAATTTAATAAAAAGAAAACTATTTCTCTTGATTGGTTTACGAATCACAGGCATCCTGAGCGGAGAGCGGGGAAGACAGAGTCTAAAATTAAGCTCATGTTACTCTCGAGTCGGCAAGATTCCGTGTCCGACCGACAGTGGGTGGAACTTCGCGATCCTGCTGACTAATCTGTGGCGATATCTCGCTACGAACAGGTCTACGTAACTTAATTCTTTCATTCAAGCTCACGAGAAAATCAATCGTAATCATGTCATTGAATAACGTGTTGTAGCTGAGAAACCCGCGACCACAGGGCTGTGTGAATTGCGAGAATTGTGTTTCATCAGATAGTTTCCGTGTTGGGTTAGATAGGGTAGTATGGGGTCAGGGGCTTCTTTCGCATGGATGCTACACCAAGGGTCCCCCACACCCATTAAAAATATGACGTGTGGAACGGGGCAATGGAATGAAGTATCGAGTATCGAGTTATGTTGGGACAAGTAGTCAAAGGTGGAGGAGGAGATGGTTGTAGACATCTAATGAAAGTTCCGTGAGTCATTGATTGGTTTTACACCGTGTCGCAATCAACAAGGGTATACGGGAAGTCGGCGGGTACACGGCCAACAGGTTGGCCCATTCTAAATGACGAAAATGACCAGCGCCAGCTTTGGTTGGACGATCTGTCCCTTCGATCCTCACACCCTTTCCAACAAGGGAAAGTCTTAGGAGCGAAGCATTGGTCGCATGAGCAATGCTCGTATTGCTATAATGTTTAAATGCAACTATGTCTGTGCAATCATTGCATCGTTATGGACCCTTACACATGGATTCGTGTAAGGAGGTAGCCGCGCCCTATAGAAGACTATATGCAAACAAGGGGAACTAGTGTTTCAATAGTGTATACGGCCGTCTCGACGAACAATGACGTTGAGTAAAGTACTACTTTAACTAGCGGCTCGTCGTGCACAAGTACTCGATATATATTTATATAAAGATTATAGACTGCTAAACATTTTCTCGCGAGGCGAAATTTTCGATTGCAGCGTCGCTCATTCCAGTAGCTACTATGTTTCCTATAACTTTTTCCAACCGAAAGCGTATTCATACATAGAGTAGAATAGTGTGAAGTATCGCTCGAGCTATTTTTCGTTTGCTTTTGATGAGAAGTTAAATGTTTAGCGTGGTGGGTTACAACACTGCATTATTTACTAATAATCGCTTTTCTCATAAACAAGCGTGTCGTGTTACGAGCGAGAATGTACTCTGTCTAACTTTCTAATTAGTAAGGACAACACGCAAATAAAAGTTTGAATTTGCGTATAGTGAACACCGGAGGATAACTAAAAAAGACATTGGTTATATAGTAACTCCATAGGTATCAATCAAGTTCTCCGTAACTATGATTCGTAAGTAGTTACATCTCTAGATTTACGTTTAGACTATCCGCTCCAGTAACAACGAAACGTTGAAGCATCCCAATTGCGCTTTTAGTGAATAAAGGACTAAGTGTAGTGATCGACTGCATCCATAAGAAACTAGTATCATAAGGCCCGATAGCGATATTCTTTTAGCTTACTAACTTTAAAGTCATTGAATGGTAACTGACTGCACAAACATAATTTGAGGATAGCGTTTGTGTTTTACAGTCTAGGTTATTCGATCATTCATACAATTAAAAACGCAAAAGCCTAAGCAGCAAACTAAGCCTGGGGAAGATACATATACACTTATGACGATGATCAAATTATATTCAGCCACTGCTTTACATAGTAGTAATACTTCCGTGTAGCTGAATTGAGTCAAACAGCGTGCACTTTTACTAGAATGTAGTAATCATAATAGAAGACCCACAATCATAGTAATGCAAATTACTACACTCACTGCGCTTGCGAACAGCCACAACACATTTTCCAAAATAAACGTTTTTCTATTACTTAACGTGGCACTACATAAGTTGCTGAGAAATTCTATGTGTTGGCTTAAAAGGCCCACTCGAAGATTTGCTTGACCTCCTCGTGAGTAGGTTGAATAGGGTTGGTGACGGCGCAGGCGTCCTTCATAGCGTTCGTAGCAAGGATGTCAAAGTCCTCACGCTTGGCACCAAGCTGTTCGAGATGAGTGGGGATGTTGATACGAGTAACAAGGTCCTTAATGAATTGAATGGCACCCTCAGCGGTATGCTCAGAAGCACCCAAATGCTTGGCAATGTCTCCCAAACGAGCAGAAACAACCTTAGAGTTGAAGCGTTGAACGTGGGGAAGAAGAACGGCATTGCAAACACCGTGAGGAATGTTGTAGAAACCACCCAATTGATGAGCCATGGCGTGGACGTAGCCCAAAGAAGCGTTGTTGAAAGCCATACCGGCCAAGAACTCGGCGTAAGCCATCATCTCACGAGCCTCCTCGTCCTTACCGTTCTTAACGGCGCGCTCCAAGAACTTGGCAATCAGCTCAGTGGCCTTGAGAGCACAAGCATCAGTGATGGGGTTGGCTTGAGTGGAAACATAAGACTCAACAGCATGAGTAAGAGCATCCATTCCAGTGGCGGCAGTGAGACCGGCGGGGAGACCATACATGGTCTCGGGGTCGTTGACAGAAATAAGGGGAGTCAGGTTCTTGTCGACAATGGCCATCTTGATGTGACGGGTCTCCTCGGTGATGATAGAGAAACGAGTCATCTCACTGGCAGTACCGGCAGTAGTGTTAATGGCGATCAAAGGCAATTGAGGCTTCTTGGACTTGTCCAAACCCTCGTAGTCCTGGATTTTACCGCCGTTGGTAGCGAGCAAAGCGACACCCTTAGCACAGTCATGGGCGGAACCACCTCCAATGGAGACAATAGCATCGCTGTTCTGCTCACGAACAACCTTGACACCGCCATCGACGTTGGAGACTGTGGGGTTGGGTTGGACGTTGCTGTAGACAGCGACCTTCAAGTCACGCTCCTCCAACAAGTCTTGGACGCGCTTGCAAAGACCAATCTTGATGATACCAGGGTCGGTGACAATGAGGATGTTCTTGTAACCGGCGTTCTTGATCTGGTTGGCAGCCTCGACAAGGGAACCCTTGCCGAAAAGGTTGAAGAAAGGAATGTAGAACGCGCTGACAGAAGACATAAGGAAGGAATAGCACAAAAAAGTAAGTGTGGATGACAATATAGAGGGAATTTGTTTCTCTATTTATACCAATTTCTACAGCCGTGGCGTCGCAATTGTGTGTCCGTGATTTCCCATTTCTCATGAATAACCCGCCGAAGCAGGGGATCTGCAGTCGGCTTGATCTGCCGTTCATCCATTAATAGCGACAAGCTCATTGGCTAAAATTGATCGCTGTTCGGCGGCCGACAGCGGAATAAACAAGACACGATTCTGCGACTGTCCGTGGATGCAATGGGTCAAGCAAATTTGTGGACAATTGTAGCTCATTCTATTGGTAGATACTTCGTCATTAACTGTGTGCTTCTAATTCCCTAGAACAAGCCTTTCCTCGCCCATTCACAGCACAAGAAACGCAAACGTGATTGCTCCAGCTGACAAATTCGGGATTATCTCTGGGAAAGTTGTTCTCCATGATGCAATCGTGCACGTAGTCGTGGGCAGATCGTTTGATAGAACAGTTCCTCCTTTTTTTACTGCGACTCATGATCGACGTTTCGTGGGCAAAAGGCCGAAATCAATTGGTGCACTAGACGAAGAAAAAAGCAAGTATTTAGAACTAAGACGTATCTTGGATGTAAATAATAACAATTGAGCAAACCAGCACCTATGGAAAGCGATTTTTCGACTTCTCTCGCAGCAACTTCTTTGCCTTTCAAAGCATGCCTTGTTTTAGCGCGTCTTTAGTTGCGATCAGCGTCGACTATGATTTGCTCGGCAATATGCATGAAGCGATTTTCGTGATCGGCGTGACGATCTTCATCATTTCTCACACTTGGCACCACTAAACTGGGTACAGAACCGAGCTCCTTAATACCGACCAATCAAGAAAAAACAGTAACAGTCAACGGCCACAGTCCGTGAGAGACATGTGAACGGAAGAAAATCCAGACTCTCAGTCGCTGAGGTATGCCGTGATCGTCGAAGATCATCGTCGATCATTCGCTTGCGCCGACACACAGGCAGGGTATGGCGTAGATGAGCGGGGAAGCTTTGTAGTCTCTAGTTTGTGCGATGAACAGAGAAAGAGAAAGAGAAGGGGAAAACGAAAGGGAACGGGAATGAGAAAGAAAAAGAGAAATTCATTGCGACAGCAATTGGTAGGATAGAAGAAATCTTGGATCGAATACCCACAACAAAGATGAACACCAGTACTACTTGCTTGGTTCGGGAGGTCTAATCTAGGACAGCTTCGCTATAAGTGTGTTTATTGCAGTCAGTCAAATACTTGGTGTGAATGATGACAGTGCGAATTGAGTCTCTTATTCAATGAATCCTTTATTTCGTTATTTTGAGCAAATCACACAAGAGCGATCATTATTGATCTGCGGATCTACCTCTGCGTTTAACTTTCGAGACAGACAGGTTACAGTGTATGACTCGTCGATGATGATCAGTTAAGTGAGCGGAGAGCTAGACTGAATGTGGTGTCGGTCGACGACATTTCATTTCCTTCGTTTAAACCTGTTTTATTAAGAAAAGTTTTCTTTAAAGAGTTTCTTGATAACAGCTACGAACTAGTTCATAAGTTTTGGGCTGTTATGTCACGAGTGGTGACTCCTCATATTCAATTGAAAGTCGTTGATGAGTAACTAACTTGTCCGACTTGAGTATAGTAAGAAGATGCATTTGGTGCAGCTGAAACTCCCTCACAGGGTTTACCACATGCTACTCTTTTTTGTTCGACACACGCATTCGTATCGGTCCCACACAGATACCGATATACCATTGGAAGCTGTGATAATACAAAGTCGCAGACCTCAGTCCCCAGTGGGCGTATTACAATAAGGGCTATAACATTTCTGAGCAAGCCCAAAAGCCACATTCCCTTATTCTTTTTCCGCCCCCGAAAACTGATGCTGATCTCACCAAAGTAAGACTGGTTTCCAATGCTACTATGGACGCTGTGTGAGGACGTCATAAGCAACCGTTTACCGTGACGGATGTACAAATCAATGAATAATGGCAAGATACAATGAAAGTTTAGATTTTAAAAGTATGTTAGTGACATAATCTAAAGAGTAGTTATAGACGTTTCCCTTTAACAGGTGTATTCTTATTCTCCCACAAGGGGTTTTTGTTAATATATATATATATATATGTGTATATATATATATTCATTCTTCTTTTCTTTTCTTTTCTTTTTTTACTTTACTTTGTTTTATTTATTTTTTTATTTTTAAAATAATCAAGTTCGTGCACACAAATTAGACAGAAGCTTGATATTCAGATTCTCAATTTCAACAGGACTACAAATGGCACTCGCAGAAAAATTAGTAGATAAATTGCGACTACTGAGTCTTCTTTGTTTCGGTATAACAAAGTCAAATGTCAACATCAATCAAAAATGACTTAAACAGCACTACAAATCCAATTTTTTTAAAAAATCAAGCCCACACGCTCGTCAAAAAAACATGCCTTATGCGTTAACACAACTTTACTCAACCCTATTTATATAAGCAAACTCTAAATGAATTATGTACCAATTCATCATATCCATTCAGACACAATCCATCTACTTGTGCGAAATAGAATACTATGACACCAGTATGTATGACACCAGTGCGCAACTTTCACAAAGAACACTCTTTGTCTTCCCAACACCCATTTTTTTGTTTTCGCTTTTTCATTTTCTTTGTATAAAAATCGCTTTCATACGTTTTTAACATATTTAAACCCCGTCTGCGAACCTCAAACCATACGAATGAGCGCTCAATTAGTCATTAGGTAGTCTAAATCGGCACCATTTTCTTCGCTAGGGAATGGTCATTGTTCATTGATTTTCTAGACAAAACTTCCTCGATTATTTCCACGAAAGAAATTTAAGCATTTCAACTACCGAACACAAGAAGCCGCTTTGCGCTCTTGTTCAGATCCTATCAATGGTGATACCCGTGCTAACAACGCGGCTTGCTAAGATCATGCCAAAATACTTCTGTTTCTTAGTAAGCTGTGAGGTTCACGGGCGAAAATAAAAGTGGTATCGGAACACCCCAAACTCCATCCCTATATTCGATATACCATTACATAAACATGCAAAAAATCAGTGCTGCTTTGGCTGGAACTATTAAACTTGCCGACGAATACGAAATTAACCGTATCGGCTATGGTGCTTTGAGAGTTACTGGACCCAAACTCTGGGATGAACCCGAAGACAAGGAAGGAGCGCTTCGTACTCTCCGTGGTGTTCCCAACCTTGGCATCAACTTCATTGACACTGCCGATAGCTATGGCCCCGAGACCAGTGAGAACATGATTCGTGAAGCCTTGTATCCCTACGAGGGCATCCTGGTCGCTACCAAGGGCGGTGTTGTTCGTCCTTCCCCCGATGGATGGGAGCCTGTTGGCCGTCCCGAGTACTTGAGACAATGTGTTTTGATGAGTCTTCGTCGTCTTGGTCTCAAGCAACTTCCTCTCTGGCAATTGCATCGCATCGACCCCAAGGTCCCTCGCGAGGAGCAATTCCAAGTGATTCAAGACATGCAAAAGGAGGGCTTGATCAAGCACGTTGGTCTCAGTAATGTCTCTGTGGAGGATATCCAAGCCGCTGAAAAATACTTCAAGGTCGTGAGTGTGCAAAACTTGTTCAACCTTGTCAACCGCGAGGCCGAAGACGTCCTCAACTACTGTGAAAAGAAGGGAATTGTTTTTATCCCTTGGTGTCCTCTTGCTGCCGGCGACCTTTGCAAGTCCGGAAGCATCTTGGATGTCGCCGCCAAAGAGCTCAAATGCTCTCCCTCAGACGTTTGCCTTGCTTGGCTTCTCCAACGCAGTCCCGTCATTCTCCCCATTCCCGGTACTTCCAAGCTCCAACACTTGGAAGAAAATGTTGCTGCTGCTCGTATCAAGCTTTCTCCCGAGCTCTTCCAAAAATTGGACGAAGCCGGAAAGAAGACCTACGAGGCATCTAAGGCTTCTGCTTAATCTGGAGAAAAAGATTTAATGTTCATATTAACGACAATAAAAAGCAAAAAGTGCGATTCATGTTTACATGCTCAGCTCTGTCTAGTAGATAGATGGTCCCGTAGTACACATAACACCGTCGTACACTTCATGGCAACCTAAAAAAGAAACTGTTCCCCATTTTGGCAATGCCGACTTTACTAATTCATTTGGTCTATGGAACAAAAAAGTTTTGATTAGATTTGAGCGTTAGCTACTTCCTTTGTGACTTGCTCGACGGAAGCCTGCTTCGCCTTAGCAGCCTTGGCGGCAGCAGCCTTAGCAGCAGCGGCTTCAGTCTTTGGAGTCTTCTGCTTTTTTTGCTTCTTGTCCTTCTTAGGCTTCTTGGTTGGATCGGGGTAGGCCAGATCAATCAACTCGACAAAGTCGGGAAGACCCTTCAAGTATTCCTGGATGGGGGCCAGCAACCAGTTGATGGAATCCTCAAGACCCAACTTCAAATCTTGAGGAGAGAGCTTGTTTTCCCGGTAGTCGTTCTCAAGCTCCTCATATGTCTTGTACACAATCTTGCCGCCGAACTTCTCGGGACGGTTGATGACAAACTCATCAACATTGCGAAGTGCCATGGCAGGGAAAGAGACAAACTTCAAGAATGCCAAACAACCATTCTCTTCAACCACACCAGGCTCACAGAAAGCAGAACGGATCTTCTTCTTCACAACATTAGGCTCATCCAAAAGATCGATCTTCGCGTTAGCAGCAGCAGAGGCAGACATCTTTCCGCCGGCCAAACTAGGAACCATAGGGTTCATCAAATGAACACGCTTCTTGTAACCCAAGGCAGGCAGAACCTTTTCAGCCATAACGAAAATCTTTCTTTGATCAACGCCGCCAAATTGGGCATCAACTTCCAAGTACTGTTCATCCAAAGCCTGCATACCGGGGTAAAGCAGACCAGAAAGGAGAGGACTAGAGACCTGCTTGACCACCTCAGCACCAGCACGACGGGCATCATGCTCCGTCGTAATGGCAGTCAAACGGAAGTTGTCCAAGGTGTACTCTTTCGACAATTGGTAGCTAGAACCAATGACGAACTTGAGTTTCTCAATAGGAACATTCAAAGAAACCAAGATAGCCTTTACGACGGCCTCGTAGTAACGCACACGGTATTGAACCAACTCCATGGGAGCCTTCATGTTATCCAAAAATGCGTGAACATCGGCCAGCAGCACCTTGACGTGAACATCAGCCTTCAAGAAGTCGGCCAGCTTCATCATAGGAACAAAATATCCACAGTGAGGACGTCCAGTAGGTGCAGTACCCCAGTACAAGTTGAGGTTCCGCTCTTTCAAGATTTCCTTCAATGCGGGTCCTCCAAGCACCTCCTGGAGACTGCGAGTAATTAGTTCATACTTTTCATCAACTGAGAGCGACATCCTGTTCACTACACAATACTGCCTATACAGAAGGGGAACTGTTCTTCAAACGTAGGCAGACACCTAGATATTTGCTACTGAGATAGACAACAAGATAAAACTTTTTTGCGTGGACAAAATCTGTAAGCCGTTCCAAAACTCACCACCAAAAACAAATCACAGGAAGTTAGCAGCGTCAAAAAACAGAAAACAAACGAATACGGGTGACTAGAATCTGTACGATATATGACAATGGTCTTTCTTTTCTCCGTAGCGTAACAACATCTAGACGTAAAAAATTATTCCACAAAGCTGTAGTATCTATTATACTAGTGGGGGATGCAGTATGAAACTAAATGGAAAAAAAAACCTTAGGGATGGAATGTGAGAAGGGTGTTAAGGGAACAGAAGAACAAACAATTGCGGCATTTTTTGGTTTTGACAAAATATGAATTTCAAAATATCGAATTGTGTGCTTCTTTCTAATTGTCCATTCAACTGATGTTTACTGGAAGTGTAGGCTTGTTAGGAAGTTCAATCGAATTAACTCTATCCTCAAGTTTATCACAGAAAACGTTGAGGTCGAGATGCCGAGTCAGAGAACGCTTGGGTGCGACACTTATGCAGTGCTTTGCATCAAGCTTCATGTCAAGCGGGTTCTGGGCGTAGCACCCCGGAGAAAGAGTAATGCGAACGGAGTATTCTTTGACACCTTCTGGGTTCGTGCGCTCAAACAATTCAAAACAAATTTGTGTCAGATAATCCAACTCTGGAATCTGGTTTCTAGCGGTTTTGATGGGCAGACCCGATTCAAGAATGCAGTTCAGCAACGTGTACACATGCGATTCCTTCGTAAAGTAAATGCGAGTCACGGGATGATCACAGTCCTTGGCAAACTTAATGTCTGAAATGATTTGTCGCATCAGAGGAATACTTGTCAACAACCCAATTTCCAATTTCTCTGTCTTCTCAATACCATATTCTTGTGGAGAAACAAGATCAAACAAAGCTTTAGCTAGCGTATACAGTTCGATGAGCTTGCCCATGGGTTGTTGAGGTTGTTCAGCAAATCGGCTGGCGCCAGTAATCTGAGGCGTCAATGCTTGCAATGGGGAGTGTGGCCGGCTACGCTCCTTCAGAACGAGAGCGGGATTTTCAGGATCCTTCAAATAAACGTAGGGCATGAAAATTCGTTCCAAAAACTGTCTGTTGTGAAGAGCGTCATACTTGAGTGTGTCGTACAACTCGGACACTTTAGACGGGTCGGCATTCTCCGTATCACAAAATTCAGTGAACAACTTTTCCCAACGTTCACGGAACAAAGCTGGATTCTCACTGCAACACCAGCGAGTTTGAACAAGGTCAACCTTTGGACCCAGAATGGCATAGTTTTCGCGCATGACAGAACGGAGATACTTGAGCAAACGGATGACTCGTTGCATCACTTCGCTAGGAGTGGGCATGTCCTTGGGCCAAGTAAACTCCTCTCGGGCAGGGTCTCCGGCGCGGAGAAGCGTCTTTAAGCGCTTTTTAACTTTATCCATCATGTCCTTAGCGGCATTCGAATCATCTAGCAGGTCCTTGCGCGTGTGAAAAGCGCCCTTGGGGATCGTCTCTTTTTGTAAAAAGGCCATGGCAAATATTTCTGCTGATGTAGAAACACGACGTTCGGACGATGTGTATATTTCAACATCGTCTAAACATCTGCGGTTCATAATGTACAGGTCTTTGTAGAATTGTTCACCAAGATCCTTCGACTGGTACCTAGCAGAATGCGTAAATTCACCACCCCACTTGATAATCAGCTGAAGCTTTACAAGTTTTCCTTCCTTGTATGCAGGCTTTAACTGAACCTTTGTACCAGGGAGATTCTTCTTTGTGACCAAAGCATTTCGCAACTGTTTCAACTTTTCCGGATCCTCAGATTGCAGTTCCATGGCGCGAGTCGTAGCTTCAAGAACACTGTTCAGTTGCTCATTACGCAAAAGCACTTCTTCTTTATGACCTTGAAGCAAGGCAACGAAGGGTTCAGAAATGAACGAAAACTTGAACTTTTGCTTGGGTGTGCGATCAGCGTGTCGGAACACGCCAACGAGAGCCTTTAATCTCCATGCTTCACTTTCACGAGGAGGTGGGTTCAGTACTTCCTGCACGGAAGGGACGCGATTCCGTCTTTGCTTTTCGGCAACGTAAAACATTTGTTTAAGGATTCGAGCAGCATTGTCGTAGTAATCGTTATTATCTTTCACGAAAGACCATCCGTTTACGTCAATAACGTACGAACGGCCATTCACGCGGAGCAGGTCGAAACCACAAACGGGTTGCTCGAAGGCAGTGCAAATCTTGGAAGCCATGGCTCGCTCCTCGTCTGTCAAATGTGTAATGAAACGGATCTCCTTTCCATTAGGATTTCTTCTGACAATTCCGTCAACAACAGGCGATTTTCTCGTTTCCGCATGACTGTAGTTCGGACCTACCGTATAAATTTTCACGTCTTCAGCATTATCAACATTCATGAACTGTTCGTAGATGTAAGAACCCTCCAAACGAGGACTGCACAAGTTTGGATCATACTCGGAAGACTTGTTTGCGACCTTTCGGAACAGTCTACGACCACCGCCTCCCGCAGACTTGGGAAAGTAAATGTATATGTTATGGTCTTCACCATCAACTGGCTTTTCCACAAATGGTTTTTTGATAGTTTTTCCGTCAATTGACAGCGTATCCTCGTCAATCATCTTGACCTCTGGTTGAGGCATTTTAGGAAACTTGATACCAAACTTACGACGAAGCTTTTCAGCCAACTTTTTGCTGGCTTTCGGACCTCCATCCCGAGTACATTCAATTCGCTTCGGCGTGGACACATGGATTGCTTCAAGAAGTCGAAGGACGAGTCTTCTGTCCCACAGCAACTCCTGGAAGACGACATCATTTACACAAAATGGTTTTCGAAGCTCGACATAACGCTGAGCTTTCTCAAGCGGGAATCCTGTAGAAAAAAAGCAAATCAGGTAGTCACAAGCAGGCCAATTCTCGACTTCTTCATCTAGTATCATGTTGTCTCCAAAGACAATTGCTTCGAATTCACCATTGGCTATGATTCTGTTCAAGATATTCCGACAGGGCTTCGAACGAGCCTTTGCATCCATGGCACATATACCCACGACATTGTTCTTAGAAAACTGTTTTGTCACTGGGCTGGCTGTAGCTGATCGTCTAGGAGTCGATAGTCCAGAAGCAATGCTGCCATTAGCTGTACTATACATGCTCATCCTTAACGAAAAAACGATGAAACTCTTGTAAACAATTAGGTAAAGGCTTAATGAGACCTTCCCCTCTTATATTCAGAGAGATTGGGTATAGTACTACTAAGTAAAAATTATCGGGAGTTGTTCGCAGTTACATTTCTTCGCCAGACACAACTACCAAAAAACCACAATTTACAGTAAACTGTAAATTTGTGTAGTTTCTGCCGGTCTTTTGCATATTCCTACTGCATATTCGCAATAGAAAATGTCTGGAATTGACAAAAAACGCAAAATTCAGCCGGAACCGGCCAAAAAACCCCGGGATTCAAGAATTTTTGCTCGTAAGTAGCTTTTAAAAAGGGAGTTACTAACAGAAACAGCTTTTCGTGCGATAGGATATGTCTCTAATCATGTTCCCTTTGATATTGAAGCCAGAGGAAGTCATTTTCTTGCTACAACCTGTGTTGGAAACGCCTTTCAAACTTATGATTGTGAGAAATTGAATCTGTTGTTCGTGGGTAAACAGACAGAGAAAAAGATTGCTGCTTTGAAGTCTTACGGAAATTACATGCTTGCTGCCTGCGGTCATTTTGTCATCGCTTTCAAACGCGGTCACGTTGCTTGGAAAATTGCTTTAGACGATGAACATGATACTATTCAGCTTTTGGATGCTTTTGGTCAATACATTATTGCTACTACTCGATCCAACAAGGTCTACATTTGGAAATGTGCAAGCAAGTATGAGACGCCCGAGCTACATATGGTATTTCAACCTAGTTCGAAGGCTTCGATTACTAGCATACTCCATCCAAGTACCTATTTAAACAAAATTATTTTCGGTATGTCGAATGGCTCGTGTCAGTTGTGGAACATTCGTATCGCCAAGTGCATCCACGTTTTCCGCGGACTCGAAAGCGCCGTGACCAGTCTCTCTCAAGCTCCCGTCATTGATGTGTTGGCCATCGGTTTGGCTGACGGCCGTATATTGGTACACAACATCCGCACCGATAGCACTTACATGGAATTTAAACAAGAAGGTCGGGTCTGCAGTACTTCTTTCCGTACAGACGGTACTGCTGTTTTGGCCTCTGCGAATGACAAGGGTGATATTACCTTCTGGGATCTTAACCGGAAACGCTTGCAGAACGTGCAGCGTGGTGCTCACAATGCTGCTGTCTCAAAAGTTCAATTTCTGAATGGACAACCTTTGCTTGTGTCTTCAAGCGCAGACAATACGTTAAAAGAATGGCTTTTTGATTCCATGGATGGAGCGCCTAGACTGTTGCGTCTTCGTGCTGGTCACCAGGCCCCCCCTAGTAAGATTGATTTCTACGGGCCTACTGTACACTCTATCATTTCCGTGTCTTCGGACAGGTCTCTTAGAGCCATTAGTGTTTTCCAAGACTCCCAGACCACTGAGTTGTCTCAGGGCTCTATAACATCCAAAGCCAACAAACTGAGCGTGCGTCCAGACGAACTGAAATTGCCCGAGATTATATCGTTTGCTTCATCGAACGCAAAGGAGAAATACTGGGACAATGTTCTCACAGCACACAAGGGCGAATCTGTAGCACGTACGTGGAGCTGGAAGAACAAGGCTTTGGGAACAAAAATGCTGCAGACCACAGACGAAACACCTGTTCAAAGCGTTTGTGTTAGTTGCTGTGGAAACTTTGGTATCCTTGGCTCTCAAGGAGGTATCATCGATGTGTTCAACATGCAGAGTGGTATTAAACGTCGTACCTTTGGCGCTCAACTGACTAATCGCCGCCCTATAACCGCCGTCATGCTCGATAACGTGAACCGGGTGCTGGTTAGTACGAGTTTGGACGGTATTATGAGATTCTGGGACTTTAATAAGGGTACCTTGCTGGATGTCATTGACATGGAAAGTGCCATTACTCATGCCATCTATAACCATTCATCCGATCTGGTAGCCGTTGCTTGTGATGATTTCGGTGTCCGCGTCATTGATGTTCAGACGAAAAGAATTATTCGTGAGCTTTGGGGTCACACGAATCGTCTGACCGATTTCAGCTTCTCGATGGACGGACGCTGGCTCGTCACGTCCTCACTTGATCGGACGATTCGTGTCTGGGATTTACCAACGGGTCATTTAATTGACGCTTTTGCTACTCCTAATGTTTGCACAAGCCTGGCGTTTGGTCCTACCGGAGAATACCTTGCCACCACTCATGTAGATGAGCTTTCTATCAATCTTTGGACGAACCGTTCCCTGTTCCATCATGTTTCCACTAGAGCCATTAAGCTTGATGATGTTGCAGCCGTTCTTGAACCGTCGGTTTCTGGTGACCAAGGCGTTTCAGTGATTGAGACTGCTTTGGCTTCAGAAACCCAAGAGGACGAGGAAGATGATTTGTTATTCCATACCGCTACACAACTCAGTGATAAGATTCAAACGCTCAGTAAATTGCCACGTGTGCAATTTCAAACGCTTGTAAATATCGATCTTATTAAAGCTCGTAACAAGCCCAAGGAGGCACCTAAGGCACCGGAAAAGGCTCCTTTCTTTTTGCCTTCTGCGAAAGAACTCGCTGAGAATGCTACCCTTACACCTCTTAACAACACTAAAAACGAAACAAGTGTTTCCACTACAGTGAGTTCGCTTCCTTTGGAGGCCACTCAATTTACGCAATTGCTGCTTTCCGGCAATTGTAGCCAGCTTGTTGAATTTATGAAGCGACTTCCTATCGCGAAGGTTGATTTGGAAATTCGTTCACTGTCTGCCTTCCCGCCATACCAAGAGTTTGTGGCTTTCATCCAAGCGATGACAGAACGACTCCTCCAACGTTTGGACGTGGAACTTGTGGAGGCGTACATGGCTACGTTCTTAAAGGCTCATGAGGATGTTCTTGTAATGCAATCTCGAGAGGACGGTATGGGACAAGTGCGCATTGCCCTTGAGCGCTGGAAAAATGCCCATACCGAGGAAGTCGAGCGTGTCTCCAGTTACATTGATTACTGTTCCGGTGTTCTGAACTTTCTCAGAACGTAAAAATATTTGTTGTTTTGGCAAGGCAGAGAGCCAAACGGAGGGTGAGTATTCTAATTCTCACACACTATTGGTAACTGTTTCTCTCGGATACGTTAAAAGGTAAAAAAAGATAGGTTTTGTTAGACAGTTTTAATGTTATTTACATTACAGGTTGGGCATTTGCAAGACGTCAGCGGGGACAGAGTGAGGGACGGGTTGAGGATGCTGTTACGGATACTAATGCTGTTCTTCTGATGGTTTCGGAAACTCGTGGGTGAAGAAGATTGTGTCGACTGTTAGCCGAGGAAACGTACTAGGCAAGGATGACTCTTCTATTTGTTTGAACCCTCTCTTCTTGTAAAAGTTAATGGCGCGGGCAAATACGTCTGTTGTTCCTAGGTACAACCGCCGAATTCCGTGCTTCTGACAAAAATCAAAAACAGTCTGCAGCAACAAATTGGAAGTTCCATACTGAGCACCGCGATACGGGGAACTCACAAAAAGTTTTCGAAGTGCCACTTCTTCATTGCCCATATCTTTGACTCCAACTGTAGCGACTATATTTCCATTATCACATGCGACCCAGAAATTTCCTCGGCCCGTTTGATAAAAGCCGTGGATATCATGCAAATCTGGCTGTTCTTCTGCTGTAATTGGGATTCCGAACTCTTCGCGCTGAATTGAAACGATGAGTTGGAGAACACTTTTGTAGTCTTTGTCCTCGTATTCTCTGACACTGATATTTCCCGTCATTGGACAATGTACGTTCTGGGTACGTTAAAATCTGTTGGATACGTTATTATATAACAACACAGCCAACGCAATTGACAATTCTTAGACTACATTTTGCAATGGCAACAACGATACAAGTTGATCATTTGCGCGCTCACGTAACCAATCATAGTAAAGAATTCAAATCTAATCTGAGCTTAAATTTAGACGACCAATAAAATGCACGAGCGAAAACTAAGAAAGGTAAAGACCGACAAAGGAGAAACAGCGAAAACATAGACCTATAGATGAAAGGTCGAGTAAAATCATGAAATCTAGAGCAGCTCAAACTTTGCACAATAAACGTTTTCGTTCAATTAATGTTTGCGTCTGTACTATTTTGTGTCCCGCACAATTCCTGCTTCTCACCACACAGCCTTCTTCACAATGACGCATGCGCAAACATGATTGGACGCTGTGCGACAAAATATCGCCACAAACTGCCATTATGTCATTCTACCGTGCGTCATAGCAGGGTGGTGATTCTCACTATGTAATGTTAGGGAACACAAATTTTAACGTTACCTTACCCACTACCTCCTTATTCACTGACTGTTAAGACCAAAGTCAGAAAAAGCGTTAAGACGATAATTAAGGCACTGTACGGAGAATCAACGAGCGGTCGGTTCTCTTAGAAACAAAACATTTGGATATTTCGTTATAATAATTTTCAAGACGGAGTCGTTTGCGAATAATACCGTTAAGGAGGAGGGGAGCGGAGTGTTCAAGCAGCAGTGGCCCATGCCAGAGGCAAATCTGAATATGGAAGCGCCAAAGCTAGCTGAAATGAAGAGCTACCGCCGGAAGAATGCGTCCCTCTCTCCCAGTGCTTCTCCTGCCAAGGCCCAGCGGACGCATTTGTCGCTTGACGAGAAGATCACGCTGATGCGGTTGGTAATCCGCCATAAAAACGAGCTTGTGGACCGGAAAACCAGCGAGTTCTATGCGAAGATTGCGAAGATTGGTTATGAACAAGAAGGATTGGCCATTCACACCGAGTCTGCTTGCAGAAACCAGATTATCAGTATCATGCGTGTGTACGAACAGCGTCTTGCGCATCGCCAACCTGGTATGAAGACTACACCAGAGGAAGACGAGCTGGATCGGTTATGTGATGCGTGGAAGCAGCGTCTCGGTGAATTGCAACAGTACCGTGAAAAGTTTCTGGTCGGCAAACGCAAGTGCGATTGCGGCAATGAAGAGATTAACGCCAAGCTCAAAAAGCTCACAGAGGAGCAGCAGAACGTCGACATGTTAATAGCAAAGGTTAACTTTTTGTCGAAGCATCTTCATGACAATGAGGAGAAACTCGTTCAAATTACAGCCAAAATGGATGAGGTTCTAGCAGAAAACAAGCGTCTTTTTCACCTTATTCAACAAACAGAATTGATGCCTAAACCTCACTTCAAGCCTGTTGAAGAAACAGACCTACACGACACTCATCCTTACGGCTCTCCAGCTTCCGTTGGCGTAAACTTGAACGCAGCTATGCACGGAGCTATGCACCCTAACATTTCACCCAACTTGAGTGAGCACTAAACAGTTTACGCCTGCACAAAAGTCGGATTTCATCTTTCTAGCGACAGAAATCCACGTACAGTTATTCCACTACCCAGTGCGAAGTAATTACGAAGATCGTTGTGTGTTTTTGAAGTATCCTTTTGACTCAAAGTTTCTTTCTTTTTTCTGTTTTCTTTCAAATGTTCGTCTTTTCCTTGTTCTCAACGCTGTCAATGCGCCCTGGAACTTGTACTCTTTACAGTGGTTGGTGTTTCCCGTGTGCACCGCGTGAATGCTGGACCGAGTTGCGCTGTGTTACATTCATGGGATATTAGTTTCATTACAACGAATAAACAATTACATGAAGAGTCGACCTCCTATACTGTATTATCAATTGCCCGTCTTTTGTATGCGCACACTAGATATAAAACCAACTGGCTTTTGATTGTTTAAATGGCTTGATGGCTATGTTAATGTTGTCCTACGAAACCCGCCCATGCTTGTTCGATTGGTATTAGTTTGTATGTGGGCTTGGCTGCTTGCTCCGTTTGACTGCGATGAATCTCAGCAACTTGCTGGACACCCTGGTCAATAAGGTATTGCTTTAAACGGTGGTAATTCAGGCCAACTTGCGCAGGGCCATGACTGTCATCCGACAGCGTTATAAGTGCTTTCGAATCCAAAATGCGCTAGTGAAGTGATCGTTAACAAAAGAACATGGGAATTACTCAACCCGCCAGTCCCGTCCGTCTTCGTCGTACCTGTAATATATCTTTCTTTGGATATGCAGTATCCCAGCCCTTGCGGAAGGCAGAAGAATTGAGCTCGAAAATGCCGCCGTACGAGTTTACAAAGTCAATGTTGCGCTGCACCCGGTCCGAAACCTTCTGAGAGTCTGCAAAAACGCGAAGTCCTGCCTCAGGACTGAACAGCCGGATCAGGTCGAAGTGGGCAACGACCAGAGGTTTCAGTTGGCGAAGCATTTCGTACTGATGGTCAAAATAGTCTACGAACAGCTGTTCGTAATCGTCGTTTACGGCGTGCAAGGCTGCTTCCCACAGCGCAGGGGAAAAGTCGATGGGTATTGTATGAACGTGGTGGACGCTGCCGACGATATAATCCAAGTCATACTTGTCGAGTAGACTTCGAATAAGTTGTACAGATTCTGGACGTATGTAGTCAATCTCAGAGCCCACCAAAATGTTAATGCGATCACCGTAAGCCTGTTGCAGGCGGCGTGCTTCCTTGTAATATGCGTCGAACGTGTCGAACAGGTCTTGTACCTTTAGGTGTTTCTAAGAAAAGTATTGTAAGAAGTTGTTCAAACCCAGTTTAATTACTTCTCAGGCGAAGGTAACGTACTTCTTCCTCATACAAGTCCTCCTCGTGGTCCCTGGGTGCATGCTCGGTGAAAGCGAATGTTTTAAATCCTTGTTTTATAGCTTCTCGAATGACCTCTTCCAAGTTTCCAGAGGCGTGCAGACAGAATCTTCGTTACAGAATCATTAGTTAAAAAATGACAATGGGAAAACTTCTTACTGTCCACTGTGAGAATGTTGAGAGATGGGCATTTGCGTACTTTCAGCGGTTTCGCAGGTTGGAAGACGGAAGAAATAGTAAAACCAAATCCCGCTCTAACGACGGCCAAGAACTATTTACAAACACACTTAGGTGAACAAATGGAAAGCCGTTTGCATCACTAGTCCACCGTAGTAATGTATTTACGGTGTCTTAGGGGTAAAAATAATATATATATATATAAAAGGTGTCGGAAAAGGTCGAACAAAAAAAAAACTACAGAAATTGTATTATATCTACCAAACCAAGCAACTTTCAGCCCAGAAATCGGCTCTCTTTCGCTCGCTTTTACCGTACATAAAGTCGCATGTGCTGCTGCAGTTGGAGTGATGTCCTGAAAATGGGGGCGCTCTGCTGAGTGGGGGCAAATCGCGCCTTGACACAATGCACAGTGGCCGTGAACGTGTCTTCCCCCATTACCCTGCAGAATGTGGAGGTCACGAAATAACGGTAAAACGGGTACGTTTAGTAGAATAAGTTGTAGTTTGAGGCAGCTGATTAACAGATTTAGGGTCGAACTCAATTCCTTTAGGAAGACGCCGGTTAGACAGTGAACCGCGTGAAACACTTCCACTCTCTAATGGAGAGCTGAAGCGTTCCCCTTCGCCTCCGTATGCTTACAAATCTTCGCCTCAGTTTGACAATTCTGGTAATGTCGAACGTGGCCGCCGGAGATTTAGAATTCATTACTGGGACGGACCAACGCCCATTGAGGACCGGTCTCCTCAATTGCTGGACACAAACTTTGCCATAACTGCTTGTATGACGAGTGAGCAGCTGGCGTTGTATTCTATGAACATCCGTCTTGAAGAAGTTTCTCAAAAACTTCGAATCGGTGCTGTTGTGCCCAACAGAGCTGAACGTTCGCCATCTCCTCCACCTCAATACGACAATTTTGGACGTCGTTTAAATACGCGTGAGATTCGTCATAAGAAAAAGCTTGAGGATGAGCGTCATAAAATTATTAAGAAGGCCATGAAATTGGTCCCTGGTTTCCGGGCTCCTAGTGATTACCGGAGACCTACAAAAACACAGGAAAAGGTCTACGTACCTGTCAAAGACTACCCAGAGATTAATTTCATTGGTTTGTTAATTGGTCCGCGTGGTCATACCTTGAAAGATATGGAAGCAAAGTCCGGTGCAAAAATTGCCATTCGTGGCAAAGGCAGTGTGAAAGAAGGAAAGGGCCGGAGTGATCCTTCTGCTCGGGGAAACATGGAAGAAGATCTGCATTGTTTGGTAATGGCTGATTCGGAAGAGAAGGTCAACCATGCGATTAAACTTATCGAAGAAATTATTCAAACTGCAGCTTCGGTCCCTGAAGGACAAAATGACTTGAAGCGTAGTCAGCTTCGCCAACTTGCAACCTTGAATGGTACCCTTCGTGACGATGAAAATCAAGTTTGCCAAAATTGCGGTAACGTTGGTCACCGAAAGTACGACTGTCCTGAACGGTCTAACTACACTGCCAATATCATCTGCCGTTATTGTAATAATGCCGGACATATCGCTCGTGATTGTCCTGTTCGTAATGGCAAAGCACCTGCTTCCAACGCTGTCACAGATCAGGAGTATCAAAACCTTATGCAAGAGCTTAACGAGGGTAGCAGATCTACTACTGCTCCACCTGAGGCAATTGAATACCGCAAATCTGAAAGGGAGTCTGTTCCACCTCCATGGATTAATGCATCCGCGACTCCTGCCAGTGCTTCTACTACTAGTGCTCCTTGGAATAAGCCCCCTCCGGCCGCGCCTGCTGCTCCCGCTGCGGCCAGCAATCCTCCTTGGCAAGCCAACACTTTCCCCGGTGCACCTGCCGCACAGGAAGTACCCTCGTTCAATGCTCCCTCTTCAGCTGCAGCACCTCCTTGGCAGGCACCTGTGCCAGGTACAACTCTTCCACCCCAACCCGTTCCTTTCTTCCCCCCTGCACAAGCACCCCCTCCACCGGGTGCTGTTTACGCTGCCGTACCACCTCCATTTACTGTTCCGAATTTCGCTCAACCTGGCATGCCTGGTGCAGTCGGTGTTCCAAGCGCACCTGGTGCGATGATTCCTCCCCCTCCAGGATTAGCAACAGCAGCACCGGGCGTTGCTCTTCCTCCAGGTGTTCCCCCCCCTCCCGGTACGACAACGAACCCCGGTTACAATTCCGCTCCTTGATTTCCTTGATTACTTGTTATATTATAAATGTTTAAAATGTGTGTTTGTTTGTCGTAATGAAAACGGCTTTCCCTTTTGTTAAGTTTCCTTTTTTGAGTTCAATGCCCTTTTCCTTTTTGATCCACTTAGTGACTTCTCCCATATTGACATGACAATTTCCACTTTAAAACCATCTGCCAAGAGCGCCTTGTACATGTTGTATGCGAGTTTTGCAGTATCTCTGTCTGGGACGAGACTCGATGGCTTTCTTCCGGTCTTTATTTTGTAGAGGAAATGATGATAATAAACAAAATTGCAGCAATGTGACAAAGGGGAGAATGATTGCAGATCCTCACGCGTGTCATTTGCGCTAAAGAATAACATGCTCAGTGAGTAGGTGCTTGCCATGAATCGTGAGACAACGCTGATGCCTGCTTTGGATGGAGAAACCTTGTCGTCCAGAAGGATGTTTTTCTTGCTTAAGCAAACAGAGAACATTAACAAAAGACTAACGAGAGAGATATTGGTAATGCCGTTCATGCACCGGATGGCACTTAGTATAAAGCGTTGTGCAAAAGGCCAGCCTGCGAACTTATTAGCTAAGTAGGGCCATCCGTCTGAGTATTCAAAATCAATATCTACATCGTTGCTGTGTAATTCTTGGTAAGAGCGGTAAAATTCTCTTAATTGTCTTGATTGCAGACGACCTTGAGCTCGAAAGTTTGCATAAGCCTGTATACGTAAGGCAGCGCCTTCGATCCAGCTGCACCTTGCTGAGGGCAATTCTTTCTGTTGCGGAAGCCATACACATGGAACATCAGTGGAACAGTGAAAAGCCTCTTGAATTCTCCCCCAAGTTAGTGAATCCCCAGTGTCTGTTAATTCGGGATCTTCGAGACTGTAATATTTGACTACTCGCTCAACCTCGGTTTTGGGAATCATTGACTCCAATGTGCCATCTTTCAACGCTTTCTCGACATCGCTGCAGATCTTAGTGAAGCTGGAATGCTGGTCTATTTCCATTTCAGGATGGCCTTCTACACCCATTGCCGCCGCTAAGAGGTGAAGAGGAAACGAGATGTGTTTCTGAATATCTTTGTAGCGGTAAACGGTTGCGACAAATCCGGTTTTTGTTAAGCTTATTGTCTGAAAAGGAATGTAACCACCGCTCTCGTTTTCCAAATTGAAAACAAGCAAATCAGAGTCCTGACTGAAAATGAATGCGTCTAATTTATGAGCTCTGACCGCACAAAACTTGTCTGCCTCTTGATTGCAGACGATAACATTGCCAGACAACTCATTCTTTAATATGTGTTGAGCGATAGGAACACAGAAGTGTGGCAGCATCTTGGTATCGATGTTGGTCGCTTGCTTGTAACGATGTTCCCGAACCTCGTTTTTGGAATATGGAAGACCTCCGTCAAAAATATATTCTCTGTATTTCGTTAGTTGTTGAATAAATTACGTTCCAGCTTGCGTACATATGTTTAAATCCTGTTGTTTGCAGCCAGCGATGAAACCAGCGAACTGCATTTTCATAATCAAAATACTGTTCTTCACCCAAATCTCTCGCGAACCATAGCCAATATGCAAAAGCTGGGCCATCAATTACTGCGGTATGACCAGCTCCATCTGGCGTACTTGTGAACTGTTGGACAGTTCCGTATTTTTCCAAAAACCTTCCTAACCGAGGGACTCCCATATAAACGCACAAATAATAAAACCTTCCCCGGAACTTTTCCTTTTTTAATATAGCACCCGTCAAAAAAAGCCTGTAGCCTTATTTGATTTTAATGTTCGTTACCAAAAAAGCTCAAAAAAAAAACAGTAGAGATCAATTTGTTTCTGGTAGCCGCATTCTAGGCTTGTAAGTTTTATTCCTACACATATACGCTCTGGTCAACCCAGTAAACAATAGGTTTTGTTCCATAATTAGCAGTCACATTAAGTTTTGTGCGACAATGCACGTTCCGCTTCGATAACCTTAATTTTTAGAGGGACGACATAACTTGGAATCTCTTCAACTCCTAATTACAGCCATTGAGCCGTGTTAACAGCAATTCCTGTTGAATATAATTTAGTTTTACTACCTAATATCTTCCTCAACTACTCTACGCTTATTCTTTTGTTGTTTTGCTTTGTTTTTCTACATGGACGCGTACAAAATCCTAAAACTTTCGCCAACAGAAGCCTACACAGCTTCAGACCTCAGAATAGCTTATAAAACGGCATTACTGAATGCACATCCAGACAAACAACAGAATGGACGCGTTTCAGAGATTTCTGTTGATCATGTTCGTAAAGCGTACGAAAGTCTTCTTGACCGTCTTCAAAATGGCAAATCAAATAAGCTGGAAGCAGATGCAGGCAAGTTGGAATTTTCCTACTTATTTACTAACGGTTCATAGTGACCACGGAACGTTATAATGCTGTGGTTGATTTAGACGACTTTGAAGAACAAGCTGATGGCAGCTTTGTTTATCCGTGCCGCTGTGGTGAATACGGAGGCTATATTGTGACAGAAGATGACCTAGAGAACGGTATGGATGTGATTCCATGCACGGGTTGCAGTTTGGTCGTAAAAGTTGCATATGAGATTTGCTACTCAGACTAGAACCGCATACCTATTTGCGTGGTACGTCGTCAGCAAGTGCAGTTATCTCTGGATTTCATTCATGCAAATTGCCTGACTGTATTCACAGTCAATCTAAAAGTGTTTTTACGTGTTTTTTGAATTATAGAACGCTGTTTTTGATTATCATTTGGAACATCATACACAGTATCAATTCGGCGCAAAATCTACCGCTCGTTTTAATAAATAGTTCCCTGCCTAGACCTTTGTTTTTATTTCAATGACTTCAAGCAGTTATTATCATACATATAGGGTTCTTTCCATCCAGGTTCGAATTGATTTAATTTGTGAAAAAATGTTTTAAAGAAATACTAATGTTCTTTCAGTCTGCTGTATGTCATGGGTATGCGGGAAACCGTGCGGCAACGTTTCCTTTGCAATTGCTTGGTTGGGATGTCGATGTATTGCCAACGGTGCATTTTTCAAATCATCTGGCCTACGGATCCACGCATGGGAAAGTATACTCAAGTGAGGATGTAAGCAGTCTACTGAAAGGCCTGGAAAACGATTCAATGGGGGCATACGATGCTATATTGACCGGCTACATTCCGAATGAAAACATCTTGGATATTGTTTCAGAATTCGCTATTGCCTATAAACAACGACACCCAAATACCATTTGGTTGATGGATCCGGTAATGGGTGATGAAGGTCGCATGTATGTCGAGGACAATGTTCGCAACAAGTATCAGCAACTCTTGGCTATGGCTGATATCATAACACCAAATGCGTACGAAGCACAGCTTCTAGCAGGATTTCCGGTGGAGGATATGAAGAGTGCTAAGGCAGCTATTAATGCAATTCACACTCGATATCACATACCAATCGTAGTAATCACTTCCTTCGCTGATTCTGATGACGAAGAAAAACTGCGCTGCATGGCTTCCATGAAAATCGGAAACTCGTGCCAACCATTCTATTTCATTTTCGATTACATTTCTGGCTTCTTCACTGGAACAGGTGATCTGTTTGCAAGCATGTTGCTTGCCAAGACTGCACATGCAGTTGGAGATTTGTTTCACAAAATCACTGAACTTAGAAGCAACGATATCCAATTGTCTTCGGACGATAAACAGAGACTGAGACAAGGTTTTGAGTCTGCAGTCGGCCAAGTTCTTACTTCTATGCACAAGGTGATTACAAACACTAAAGAATATCTAGATGCACAAGTGTCCAAGGACCCCAGTCTGTTGAACAATCAGTTTTTGCTAAACAATGCCCGAGAGCTGCGCATCATTCAGTCACAACAGGAAATCCAGTCCTATGAATGCTCTCTCCCGCTTTACTATGCAGATCCGGAAGGAGTGGAAGAGGGATTAAAAGGCTGCTGAATGGCCGCTTCAGCAGCATTTTGTTTGTTACTAGCATCCAAGAGGAAAAGACCCAACACTTTCAATGGGTCTCTCGGTCTGTTGTCGTTAACCGCTATTCCGAAACACACATTAATTCTAAGACTATCATCCTCTTCCCATCTCAATTGCCTAAGACTAGAATTTACCTTTCCCTCGCCAGCAACTTCAAACCCTGTAACAGAGTTGGTGTTACATGTTCGTTTAGATATTTTCGTGAAGGAGCACTGTTAAGTATGGGTTCGTGCACGGGCGTCTTGTCCGTCATCATCGTTTACAGAACTTTACTTTGAGAATGCCACGAACGACCTTCTGAGGGGATTAACCAAAGTTTTTATTTTGTGTGCTGCCGTTCTCGTGGTGGAGTTTTGTATGCCCCTCGTGTAAAATACCACACCAAGTAATCTGGCGAGGATTGTTTGGAGAAGGCTGTTATCATGGTGGGCACGGATTGTCTTAGGGAAGCTTGTTAAGGAGGGTAGAGTGAAAAAGTGAAGAATGCCAAATTCTTCAGTTACAATGCATGGACTTTAGGCAGTCTTTCCTGTATCAAAAGCAGCAGAGCTAAACGCTTAAGGCCTTATCCACTTAATCGGATCCGTCAATTTATTTTTTCCCCAACAAAATTATGTCTCCAATGCTATAGTATCAGTATTCCCTATCCGTCTAACCTCGGTTTCCAAAACCATTTTGTAACCTCTGTGTACATAATAAGACCGCTAGTGCAGAAGCCAGTAGAGACTATCGTACCCATGTTACGAGGAATCGTTCTCAACGGCATCGCCAGTAGCAACACCTGTACCGCTTTCATCGGAAACGGTGTTCTTTTTGCGTCCACGGCGATGCTTTTTTCTTTGGCCGACATCGCCAATAATGTTTACTTGAACGGGTTCGGTCTCTGACTTTTTCTTCTTCATACTTAATGGATTGGGACCCTTGGGACCCTTAGGTCCACGTTTGCGTTTTTTAGTGGTAGCGTCAGAAGTAGCATCCTCGCTACTGTTCTCCTTCTCTTCTTGTTGTCTCTGTGTCTTTCCAGAAAGCAGATCCTTCTCTTCTTGCGACATGCCCATTTGTTGGCCCTCTCTTTGCCGCTTGTAATAAACAGTTGCAGGTGAAGCAGGCTCAAGGATGACAACCGAACGCTTCATATAGATAAGAGGAACACCAGGAATGTTTCTCAATGCCGCACGCACTTCTGGATCTTGTGTCGCAACCACATAGCGATGCTTGTTTTTGCCATTGATGTTAACGATGCTTTGAATACACTCAGCCGGTGACTTTGGATCATCCAAATGGTTACAGCGTCTTCTCTCGAATGTTTTAGCGAGTCTGATATCAGAAGCGGCCGCGTTTCCTTGCTTGTAAAGCTGGCTGATACAGCATTGAGTGATCACTTTCACACATTAGCAATTGTAATCGCATTTTCTTCAGAAAAAAACGTACTAGGCTTTACTTTTCCCTGAACGGTTCTTGTCAGCGCCGCAAGAACGTTCATTTTACTTTTGTTTAAGTCTTGTAAAAAGTCTGCATCGACTACGTTCTCAAGGTTAGCGTCAGAATGTTATCGACTTTTATTTGATCATACCA
Organism: Schizosaccharomyces japonicus yFS275; assembly: GCF_000149845.2. Classification (NCBI taxonomy): domain Eukaryota; kingdom Fungi; phylum Ascomycota; class Schizosaccharomycetes; order Schizosaccharomycetales; family Schizosaccharomycetaceae; genus Schizosaccharomyces; species Schizosaccharomyces japonicus. Next base: position 3,730,583 of record NW_011627860.1, on the reverse strand, counting down.
ACCACCTGGTAAGGCTCACGGAAACCAAAAAACAGGTGATACGTCTGCATCAACTTGCGATACGACTTTGCTCGTTTCTGTCTCATTTTGACTTGGCGCTTGCTACAGAGAGAATTGCTGAGTCTTCGTCAGAGGTAATGAGGTGGTTTGGTCGTTGCAGTGCGTTAATGTGCTTTAGCGATGACTAACATTGTGTAGGGTGGCTTTTAATTGCAACAATTGGGAAGATTGAATGAATTTGGATTCATAAATAGATGTAAAAATCGGTTATTGTTGGTTTATTGTTCTGTAAGATCGTCGTTCGCAGTTCGTTCAGAAAAAATTCTTAACTCAAGAGTGTTGAACTTTTGCACAAACGATCGCATTGTCTATGTAAGTGTGTCATTTTTATTACACATTACTGCTTTTGTTTTCCTCAAAACAGTGTCTCAGTCTTGAGCTACTCATAAATGGTTTAGTTTTTTTGTGATGTGTTTGTTAATTTCTTCTCTGGTTATAATTGAATATAGTTCACACCTGGAGAATTTATAGTTATCCGTATTACGGTTGCTGAACTAAATAACTAATACGAATATCATGTCAATGCTTATGTTTGTACGTTTTTCGCAAACTTTCGCAGATAAATAACTAAAAAATAATAAGCGAAACTTTATTCTGATCAAGCTAAGTGAATAATTGTCGCTCACTGTAATGATTCACATTGAAAAAGAGTGAAGCTGAGCAAATCAAAGGAGAACGAGTCATGGGGAATTATTGCGAGATTAAATGAAACAATCGTTCGCTTTGACTGAGTGAGACAACAAGGTGAGGTAAAATTGAGGAACAGCCTTTGAAAAGCAGTAATGCGTTACCTGAAGCGGTGACTTGTTGCGTAATGAGTGATTGGTTAGTCTGCTCACTTTAGAGCTAAAGCTGGAGAGAAGGTAACGGATTCATTGCGGATACGCAGACAGTAAATAGGAAGGGTAACATAATTTCACAGGTAAAAATTGTATACACAGCGTATATCTGTAATAGTTCATCCACCCCTACCATTATTGCAGTACTACTGACGATTATTTCATATTAAAACGAAAGCTCGACTATGAAATCTTTTAGCTTAACAACATTGCATAAGTTGCGATGTGTTCTCTTGTTGTCATGAATAGCTAATTCTGCGACAAAAGCGATAGCTTGACGAGTTTTTAGACTTTGAAGCGATGAAGCTAATAAGAGTCATAGAGTATACTCAAGATTCCAATGCCAAAACGTATTTGCCGCTTCCTTCTCGACAATGAATAAATCCAAAGTCTGTCGGAGATAACTCTACGTAATTGCAAGCATCTGGTGAATGTGGTGACTGTTAAAGTTGTAATAGGCGAAACAATAAAGTGCTGCCCCAAAACAAAAGAAAACCAATCAAGATTTTTACTGTTTCGCATAACATTTAACGATACACGCCACTGCTTTAGTAAGGATTGTAGTCCATACATGATAATCAATCAGACTTCATCGGCTCCTGTGATCAATCGGAATATTTTCATATAAATTCTGCTAGCATATTATTGAGGGAAATCGACTTTTAGTCTAATTCCCTCGGGACTCGAGTTCTGCATACAATCCGTTAATATGTTTCGGCAATTAAGGTTATATTATAGACGAAGGACCGTATTTGAAATGCAAATGCTTATTCGCATTGGAACGGCAGCCCTTGGCTTGCGGGGGTGAAACGCCAAATAAACAAGTATGTATAGCAGTATGACATGATATTGTGGCAGTGTACAATCTAAAGTGAGTAGGAATTGTTGCAGAATCAGGTACGAAGAACATGAATTCAAGTTGCTCTAAGGGGGGTCATGTAAATTCGCTAAAAGCATGAATACTGCGAGTCTGACAACACAAGACTCGTTATGGAGGACACGGAGGGGAAACAGGGTTTTTTTTCCATGAAGCGCCCGGGGTAATTGTGAAAGTGAGGAGACTGATTCAGAACAATTGCTTCTCAAAAAATTATAAATAGTTGGCTATAAACCTCCAGTTTCAGCATCCAAAGACGAATCAATTTATCTTTACAACAACTACTACTTCAATTCTCAATATGAACTCTACTGCCGCTTCCAACAACTCTGCCGTTGACGTTCTCCCTACCAAGGGCGCCAAGTACCACCCTACCCACTGGCGTTACCCCAACATGTGGTAAGTAAAGTTGGCGAAGATAAACAATATGCGACTCGCTTAGATGAGTCATAAAGCTTATCTAGTAATTTGCATTTCAATTTCGATGCATTGTTCAAGTACTAACACAATTGCAGCATCATTGCTTAAGCTCTCTAGCATGCGCTAAGTGGGCTTCACCCGTTGGAATGTACATACTTCCAAATAACATTATTTTTCTCATCTATGAACTTTAAAGAAGAACAGTAACTGTGACATCTTAACCTGTGGTGCACTGAATTAGATAATGTTAAGAATGAGGTCTTGATAAACGGCATTAGAAGGAAGCCGCATTCTGTTTCATAAACGTCTAATTCGTTAGTAAAAATGTAATTTAACTTGGCTATTCGTCCATTGTTGCTCGCTTTCATTTCGATAGCTAAAGCAATCTTATACGATATAAGCATACTAACATAATCAGAATTTAACAACAAAACCAGATTCTCATTCATCACAAGCCGAAAAGTTCAACTGAAGCGATATGCTTTTTAACCGTCGGCAACTAAGTAAGTCTCTGTTTAATCTTTAATACTACTCTAATACTCATTCTGTAATGCTATGTGCGTAGCCTCTATAGCCTCGCTTCCAATGTCACTAGCGAAGTAGAAAAAGGGAATTTGATATCTTTAATTATTTTAAGTTACGATTGCAATAAAAAGCCGTGTTAAATATATGCGACTTGGTTGTCGCTCGTTAAAGTCTTTTCTTTGTTTATTGACTAATGCAAGTTTCTTTTTCAGCCTTTCTCTGTAAACAATAGTACTATGCGTTTAATGAGATATGGATGCGGTATTGTCAAGTAGTATTAACGAAATCCAATTCTTATACCACAGTAACTTAGCCCAGTTTAATTGCTCAAAAGTGTCTTTTTTTTAACATGTTTGAGTCTTATTGCACGGATTTCGAAATAATTCAATCCCGTCTTTAAGTCTTGAATATACGATGCTATTACTAAGATTTCTTTCTAGAACATAAACATCACTGAACACGTTCATTTAACTTTCCTGATGTAAAAGAGCAACATATACTTTGAAACCCTCAAACGAATACCTGCATTCACTGTCTCTAAGTTTCTTCACCGAGATCATATTGTCTCGAGAACACTTGTTATCATTCACGTGAATTCCACAAAACAAAACCTTTCTGCATCAACATGACACAGTCTGACTAACTTTCCCTTTTAACTGCAGTTATTTTTATTATATAATCCACTAAACTACACTCGTAACGTATTTAGACTGAATTACCGTTAGACGACAGTGCTTCCAAGTTTTGATACCAAGTAGTGTCAAACAAACTCTACTCAATAATGCTCATAGGCTCAGTATAGGGGCTATGCTCTCAGGTTCATGTCAGTGAGTATCCAATTAGGGTACGATTGTTGCAATTTGGGTTCTGCGGCTGGTATCAATCACCTGGGTATGGCAGAAAGTGAAGATGCTTATTCGCAAACTGCGATTTGAAACACAGTGAACAGAAAATGGACAAGATACTCCTGATTCATGCTACCTGGCTTCCAATTGTTTGGTTAATGAAATCTCACTTTTTTGGATTTCGTCAAGAACTTCAGAGAGTAAGTACCATTGCCCGCCACATTTACAGTTTTGAGTGTTTAACAAGAGAGTGACTTTGCTATTCAGCCGGTGTTTCAAAATGTGATCATGATGGACATTGACGTTTACATCTTAAGATGTGAAATCGGAAAATTATAACTACGACAAAGGCATCTACTTTTATTTGGCTTTGTGTTCCAAAGGTGCTTTATCATGAGAATTAGCTTAGGATGGATCCTTCTGGCAGGGATTTTGCAAACAACAACTGTGAGGTCTGCTACGATAGTTAAGCGTTCGGATGGAAGGCAATTGGTTTCATTTCCACTTAATTCTAATAAGCAAGAGACAGAGGTGGTTGCGGAAATGCCTCTTTTGTATGAACGCGATACCAAAACTCCTGAGCTTGATGCAACATTCAGTCCTTCAACATTTGGCTATTTTGTTAACCTCACCATTGGAACTCCTGCGAAACAGTATCAAGTACTACTAGATTCTGGAAGTCCGTACACCTGGATCACGGCGAACAATGTCACAGCATACAATGTTAGTGATATAGGACTTGATTATACAAATGGTCTTAATACCTCCGCGCTACGTTCAAGTGTATGCAATACTTATCAATGCTATGAGTTTGATAGCTCCAGCATGCACTACAATAATACAGGAATGGTCGGATACTTGATACTGTATGGCGACACGACAACAGTCATAGGTCGAAATGTGTACGACACACTAAATCTGGGGAGTTCAGTACTTCCCGGGTTTCAATTCGGAGTTACTACTCGCGAATTTGATTCAGCAAGCATCGGAGCATTAGGTGGAATCGTTGGCCTTTCTCTTCCTCAGACTATATACGGGGTCAATGAACAGGGAACCGTAAGCTCATTTAAGGCTCCAACTTTTACGAATCAATTAAAGCAGGCAGGACTTATAAATGACACCAGCTTTAGCCTTTTGTTAAATGACGCTGGCGGCGAGCTACTTTTTGGAGGATATGACACTGACAAAATCTCAGGTGGGATGCATTGGCTTGAAGTTGCCAACACGAGTATTGCGAATTTCAACACGCATCTATCTTCAATTAGTGTTCATGTGCGCCAAACAAATGGACAAGGTACATCGCGATCAACTAAGTATACAGAAGCTACAGAGTCGCTAAATACCACTGCTTTATTTGATTGTGGCACTTCTTCTACCGGACTTCCTAGTGAAGCATTACAGAAAATTGTTGATGTGTACAGTGGTCAACTGAACAATGGCATTCCGTATGTTGCATGCAGTCGAATCAACACTTCAGACTATTTATCTTTTCAATTTAACAAACAGGTGTCTGTGAACCTTACGGTGGAACACTTCATCTTAAAACGGTCCGTCGATGGTAACGACAAATGTCAATTGGCATTTTATGCATCCGACGGTTCACTTCCCATTCTTGGGGTATCATTTCTTAAGAATGTATATACAGTTTATGACTACGATGCTGGCTTTATCGGAATCGCACTTATCAAAAATGTTACAAAGTCTCATGTCGTTAAGATTCAAGAAGCTTTGAGTTCCTATACTGCCGCTTCCACATTTACGACGTCTTATTTGAGAACTTGATATCCAGTCCGCCGCACTACTTGGGACCCTTGAACTATGGCGGGCTCGTGTACTACTATCTATTCTTTTGATTTTTGAACAGTACCGCCTTGTACAGTATTGTTTCGGATATTTTAAAATCATATTTATAAACGTGGTTTCATATCGCTGGCGATATGAAGAGTTACTAATCACGTTCAGTTTTCCGATCGGCTCTTCTCGATGCATGGAAACCTTTTTTGAATCTATTTTTCTCTACAGCATTCGATTCCCAAAACACTAAATACTTCGTTTCTATGTAAATAAAGATTATGGAAGAGAACATTACTTAAAAGAAACCTATGGATTCAATTAGAGTGAGCATGTTGAGTATTCAAATCTTGTAAAATCATGAGTAAAGGAATTCAAACTATCATAGCAATCCAAATTTTGCTTGACCAGAATCTACAAATTTAGTAATTAAAATATCATTAGTCTAACTAACACGGCGTGCGACTTCGAATCTCTTAGTGAAAATTTAAGATACCACTTTCTTCTAAGACACCTGTTGCTTGTCTTTTAAAACCAACCTCATGGAACCCTTAAAACTCGCTAAGGTGGTAATTCCACCCTATACCAAGGTTTTGGACAAATCGTTGTTTGAAAAGCTATTCCGTCTTGTTGCTGCCAAAGTTACGCCGCATCAAGTTGGCTTGTTAAACAAAAATTACCAGTCGTAAGAAAATACACTTGTTATCAACCGAAACCCCATTATTAACACAAAGACACAGAGCTCTGCTCAATTGGCCTCGGGTGAAGCGAGTATTTGACGCGGATAATGAGAAATTGGTTTTATTAAGTCCCGAGTTTGATATAGATGGTACGTCCGTTGAGAATTTAACTTAAGCTGTAAGTTCTAACAGTGCTAGACTTTACTGGACAATACAAGCAGATAAATTCTTTCTTCAAGGAGAATGATATCCATTTGGTGCCATATCTTCTTTATTTAGACTATAACTATTGGAGAGCTGGTATGTTTTAACGAAACTTATGACTTGGCTTGTTCTGATCAAATTTCATAGACGAGATTTTGGATGCATTTCTTCCTGACGCACAAAAGGAGGATCACCCATCTGGTTTTACTGCCGTGGGACATATTGCTCATATGAATCTTCGCGATGAGTGGCTTCCTTTCAAGTATTTGATCGGCCAAGTTATCCTGGACAAGAACCCATCTATTAAGACTGTTGTCAACAAAACTGCAACTATTGACACAAAATTCCGAACTTTTAGTATGGAAGTTTTGGCTGGTGAAGATAACTTTATCGTTACACAGGTAAGTGCTAAACTCTCTTCTAGTGAAACAACGTTGTGTAATTCACTGATAAAGATTATGGCTCTCTTCTTTGTTACTAACAAACACCAGCACGAATCCGGCTGTAGATTCCGCTTTGACTTTTCGAAAGTGTATTGGAATTCCCGCTTGAGCACAGAGCATGATCGCTTAATTCAACAATTTCAACCGGGTGAAGCTGTTTGTGATGTAATGGCTGGTGTGGGACCTTTTGCTTGTCCCGCAGGAAAGAAGCAAGTGATTGTTTTTGCCAACGATTTAAATCCTCACAGTTACGAGAGTCTTGTACAAAATGTTACCCTTAACAAGGTTGATGCGTTTGTTAAACCTTTTATGAAGGATGGACGAGAGTTTATTAAACAATCAACTGATGAACTTTTGTCATTTTCAAAGACCGGCCCTATCCATTTCTCGCCTGCTAAAAAACCCAAAGGCAAGAAAGGAGGCGATGTCTCCACGTCCCGAGATTTCGTTATTCCTCCAGTGTTTCAGCATTACGTAATGAATCTTCCTGGCTCTGCATTGGAATTTCTTGATGCTTTTCGTGGATGTTACGCAGGAAAAGAAGATCTGTTTAAGGATTACCCACTTCCCAAGGTTCATGTCCATTGTTTCTGTCGTTACGACCCTCCGACTGAAGATTTGTTGAACGTAAGTCAGCCGTTCAGAATTTCCTTTACTAACTCATAGCGTATTTACGAATCTTTGGGTCACAGATTTGAAGCATCTGAGGTTACAATGCATTTCGTGCGCAAGGTCGCACCAAAAAAGGTACCGTATAAACAAATAACTCGTAACTGACTAACATTTGCAGGACATGTATTGCTGTACTTTTACTCTTCCTGCTAGTGTCATATTCGCAAAAGACTGAATGCAGAACAGCACATCTCATACACTTTAAAAGTATTGTTTTTGATTGTTAATGTCACTTTTTAGTGTCATTTTGTAGCGCCATACAGGTTCAGATTTTTTTGATAGAAAGGGTAAATAACAATTATTAAATAAATGGAAACAAAACATAGAGAGGTCTTAACACAACCCCTCGCAACATAGCGAGCAAGTCTATAACAATATGAACGAGGCAAAGAATCAAAATTTAAAATTCCATTTCGGATATCGGCGAGAAGTTACAAAATCGGGAAATATAGTCGTTCAGGCGAGAATAATTAATTGGGATGTATAGACGGCCGTCAAAAACAGGGGGTAAAGTGGTTCCTAAGTCAACTCTCGACGAAAACAAAGCAACGGTAGGTGTGTTTCTATTGACAAAGGTACTCGTTCGAAGCAGTTTAATAAGTGAGATGCCAGAAACTCTTGGTAAATAAAGCTGTATGAAGATAATAGAAACTAAAATTCAGTTAGTTTGTCACAAATGATAAATAAAAATTTGACAAAAGCACATACACTTTGTATTTGACATTAGGTAAAACAGGAAACGATTTGGATTATCCACAACCGTGACAGTTGCAAAATTCGAACGGAGGTAGGTAACGAGATCACTGTAAGTATTTGAAGAATCCTCGCATACGAGAAAGTGAAGATTCGTTGCACTTCTGCGGTTCCATTCATTCCTAAGAGATATGGTCGGAATATGGGAAGAGCTAGGACGACCAGTCTCGGACTTCAATTTAGGTGATCCCTGTTCGGGAGTTTCAGAGCCAATTGATACTTTAGATAGCCCATGAGCCACTGCTTCTGAATCAGAGAAGTGTCGATTCTGATTCCGCTTTAAGGCAAGATTGCTGCTCAAAGGACTAATAGGACTTGAATTTTCGCTTATAGCACAAGATACCTCCGTTGACAAGGCATTCAACATGTTGAATTTTTTGGCAAACTTTGGCGGGTTAGAGACTGATAGCTTGTCTGGAACAGATGCTTTATCAGAAAGAGAATCCGGGGTACTTGGTGCAGAACCCGTTTTTTGTTGAAATTCCAAACGAATTCGCTCAACAGCATCACGGTTAGCCTGCTCAAGAACGCTGAGATTTTTGTAGGAAAACGAACCAAATTCGTCCATGCCAGTAGTGTGACTGGATCGACGAGAACGAGAGCTACTCATTCGTCTTGCCGAAGTGGGAGTGCTGCGGTACGAACGAGAAGTATCTGTTTTTGGAGAAATGAACGTTGCAGCATCATCATTCACAAGAGAGGAGATTGATTTCTCTTCAAATGAAGCGCCACGGCTGTCAAAGTAAACAGTATCATAAGAGTCTTCTGTTATGGGAACGAACGGAGCAGCCTGCTCAGATACATGATCCCAATCTATGTCAGAAAAGAATGGGTGTGCCTGTATTTCATCAACTCCTTTTGCTCCTAGCCGTGTTTCTGGGTTTGGATCTAAGAATCGATTTAGCAAGTCATAGATCTCAGGGCCATATTCGAAATCATCACGATCTGGCCAAAGGATGGAGTGTGAAACAATATTTTTGAAAATCTTCTCAGGACTGTCGGCATGGAACGGAGGATAACCAAATAAACATTCAAATATTACACACCCGACAGCCCACCAATCAACCATATCATCCTGACTACTGCCTTGAATAGTTTCAGGAGCAAGGTAGTCAGGCGTGCCAACAAAGTGTTTTGGCGCATCAGGTTGACGAAAGAAAGACCACGAAGGCTGATGACGGTGTCGTTTTCCTTTGCTTAGCGGAACATGCATTAAACTATCACCGGAGTCAGAGGCCTCCTGAAAACTAGCGTGACCACTGGTACCGGCGGACAAGGAGAGCGGTTCAATAAACTCTGTTCCAATACTGCCACCCTCACTAGCATTCAACAACGCGTGTCTAAATTCACGCGTTAAAGGAGAGCTGCTTCGACTTTGATGAGCACTTAATGTTGCACCAAGAATAGGGGAATTAGGATAGCTTGGCCGAGGAGTAGTTAAAGTGCCCTGACTAGAAGTGTCACCAGAATCGTCATTCTCCCTTTGTTTTTGGAGACGATATTGGCGAGTTGCTAGACCCATTTTACTAAGGCCGAAATCAACTAATTTCAAATGGCCCTTCTTACTCATTAAGATATTATCCGGCTTGATATCACGATGGATGATACCCAATTCATGAAGGTGCTTTAAAGCCAGAATAATTTCCGAAGAATACGTTTTGACCCAAGATACGGGCAATGCACCAAAACTTTTTAGTAAAGCAGCCAGATCACCTCCATTCATGAACTCCATAACAAGATACAGATAATGCTTGCTCTGAAATGCATAATAAAGCTGTGCAATAAAAGGAGACTGTTCTTGTGCCATCAAAATAGCCCTTTCGGAACGAACATTTGTAACTTGGTTTTTAGCAATCATGTCGCCCTTCTTCAAAACTTTGATTGCATAAATTTCGCCAGTAGCTCTTTTCTTTGCTAGATACACGGATCCAAAAGCACCCTTGCTGATGGGTTTAATGAGCTCGAAATCCTTAATTGAGGCGGTGGTTTTTGAACCCATCACGGGCATGGATATTGCTGGAACAGGGCTAGAATCAGAGGTGTTGCGCATTAGTGAGTTTCCTGACAAACTCGGGGAACGCTTGTGAATTGGGGACGAATCCATCGTGTAGGACGATGAGACAACTCCGTACATCATGTTGACAGAACTAATTGATTGTCGACGACTGTAGGAAGACGGTTGGACGGCGGCCATAATGGGAGAGGATGTAGCAGCAGTAGAAACACATTTATCGGGCGGAGGCACTGTCATATTCATATTATTCATAGGGTTCGGTAAGTCATGAAAGCTCGTTAAAGGAGGTGGACTTGTTTGTGTTTTTATAACGGAAGACAACATAGACGCACCAGGACATGTCGGATTAGCCTCTGAAACATTCGTTTTCTTAAAGGCAGAGTCGGATTCTAAGTTCAGCGAAGACGTTGGCACGCTATCACGAGGACCACGAAATTCCGATTGATTAAAGTCAAGTGCCGACGCAATGGGAGAAAGTGCAGAGGAGGGAGTGTCATTACCCACATGGCACATTCTTTCAACAAACGCACGAACTTGGTCTTGCAGTTCACTACACAACCGAGTAAAGTAGTAAAGAATGTTACTCAAGCGATTATTCTCTTTTATTTTGCGTTGCACAAGCTCCATAGTTTCGCGGAATAGTAACCGAAGACCCTCGTCACTCACTTGAGGCGTGCACCAGGATAGGGCTTCCGACGTAGCCATCTCGCTCGTAGGTGACAAAGCGCGAAAATCGTTTATCGTTCTGCATGTCATGCTGGTATTGGCGGACGAGGTGTGAATGGAAAGACCCAAATCCGTAAGCTCCAGGGCACGCATGACCATGCGCAATAGAAACTCGTGCGCCCGTCTCTTATGGTCATTACTGTTGCCATAGCGGGAATGGCCATGTGAAGGACGTCCATGAGAAGGTGCCACGGCCGTTGATGGAGCTGGTAGCGCTTGTAGCACTGTGTCGTTGTATGCAATGGAAAGTTTGTTTGGATCATCCTCTAACTCCTCGCACATGGCAACCAAAAGATTACGGTGGTCAACGAGTTCATCATTCATTGACAAAACTCGGGCTTCCACTTGGTGCACGAGCAGACAGAGCTCTGTGTGTTTTTCAAACAGCCAGTTAGGTACCTTTTGGTCGCATACACGACACAGAAACAACTCCTCTGGAACATTTCCAGACGCAGAAGCTCTTACTTGATTTAAGTAATCCACTAATAGCTTCGCACCGAAGCCCAAAGTTGCCGATAACTGAGTTGTAATTACATCACGAACCTCATCATCACCTTTTGCCTCTTTAAACACCCACAGCGTGTGCGTGGACTCACCGGTGGCCGGATTCTTAATGAGAATACCAGTACCTTCGATTCCTTTCGATACAGGCTGCTGTGCCATGTCTTCATCCCGTAAGAAAACATCATCCTCCGGAGGCAAAATGGAAAGAAACGTTTCCACTTTCGCGCTCCGTGAATCATCCTCCATCAACGAGGTCGTTGATTCATGAAAAACCTCATCATCAGTAACAAGACTCGCTACAGGCTTTCCAACCAAGTTATCCAAAGACCGACTATTGGTTATTCTGTTAGCTATAAAGTACGGACAACGACAAGTCCAGTCAAAATACAACAAAATGACCGGAAATAAATAAAGCTTCGACATACCCAACTACTTGAAGCAAGTTCGCACTAACATAATTGATCTCACAGTTCAAAGACAGCTCAAGCACAAAGACTTCTCCCCCAATGTCGGACAGTTCCACAGGATCCTTAGAAACGGCTAATTCCATAGCAATTGCCACAAAACGTTATATAGAAGACACAAGTAACGCAGTGGGAACCAGGTACGAAAAAATTCGGGCTCAATGGCAGGAAAACGTGTTTGTCTAAGCAACCGGCAGCATGGTTGAGGGAGGAATCGCGCGGCAAGGTTGTTTCAGTAGTAGCGGCCACTGTGACCTGAGGTAACAAGCGGACTGGGGGCATATGTGGGGGAAATTTTTGTGAGAGCAAAAGTGCGGTAAAGACCGCGGGGTGTGCGGGATGGAAGTGGGTAGGTGGGGTGTACGTGTGGGTGAAACGGGGGCCACAAAAGAGGGCAAAATGGAAAATGCAATTGCATAGGGAATAGAGGGAAAAAAACGAAACGAACTTAAAAAGATGGTTCCATAGGAGCGAGTCTATGTACAGAAATGTATTTCTGATTTAGCGGACTCTTATTAAAGGTGGAAGGGTAAAAGACGGTTTCAAAAGTGCACGTACTAAAGCACGATTGGTTTATCAAAAGTGATGAGGGTGTAGAGTACGCCAGAGCGGTAGCGCATGAATTCTTGATGGAGCTGTTTTTGCATGTCTTCCGAAGCGTACTCGGGCTCAGTAACGAACGCCTTTTCATAAACATTTACCGTATCCTCAACGAAACGCCGGAACGCGTTCGTGGCGCGACCGACCTGATGCAGAGGGAACACGATTTGAGCAAGGTTTAAGTGATGGAAACCAGCATCCTCAATCAATTTTGAAAGCTTGCGCGAGGGTTCGGCGAAGTAGCCTGCTTTGCGACAGTTAGCAGCAACATGCGACATATACTGCTGGGTAAGCTGACCAGCGTTCGTATAGGTGAAGTCGAAGACAAGCATCTCAATAGCACCACCGGGCTTGACAACCCGGTACAAATTGCGCAGGAAGCTGGGCCAATAGTCTATGGGAACGCAAGCGGGAAGGAATCGCATGGTGCAACAATCGAAATAGTTGTTTTCGTAAGGGAGCGGCATGCTGGGTCGGAACATGGAGAAGGTGAAAGTGTTTTTGCGTCCTGGCAAGTCATTAAGCTCCAGATCGCGATTCGAGCACAGATGCAGGTCGCATTGTGGATAAAGCATTGAAAGAGCGTGTGTTACAGCATAACCGGAGTCACTGGGAATGTCAAGAATATGCACGTCTCTCTGGGAAGCTGAGCGAAGGAGAGACAATGCTCGTTGGGAGCAGAAGCACTGGCCATTGGTAAGTTGAAGGAACATAGTCTTGCAGCCCACGAAGACTTGCGAGTACTCAGCAGAAGAGCCATCAGGGGAAACGTCCATGACATCTTTGGAGGCGCCCGGACCAGTCGCCGTCCGTTTGGAAACAGATGGAGTAATGTAGAAACGGTCAATGGCGCCAATCCAGTCGTAGGCAAGAGCAGCATTTGTTGCTGACTTGCGGTACATGGGATTCGGCGCTTGGCGCAGAGAGGACGCAGGCTCTGGCCGGTCAGGAGCTGCAGCGTACGAGTTTTTGTCGAGACGGACACGGTCTGAGGAGCGACGGTAGGGAGTTGCGGATGGAATGGGCGAGGGCTGTCTGTCACGAATGGACATCTGGGACCAAGCGCGGTTCATGTCACCGAGGTTGGCGTTGAAATCCTGACTGGTGACATCGTCCATGCCCGAGGGTGTTCTGGGATAGTCAGCAGGAAGGTAGCGATTCGCGTTTTCCATCTCGAGAGCACGGTAATGGGCGTTGGGCTCGGGATAAATGCGTCTGCCTTGTGACAGTCGAAAGGCCGGAGGGCATTCAGCAATCGGCTGAAGCGGCGGCAGCTCCAGGGACGAAGCGCCAGCGGACGTCAAGGAGTTGCTACCAATGCTTAGTGGATCGGCATACAAACGAGAAGCGGAAAGATCATGAAGGTTGTATGAAGCGGAAGAAGGAGTCGTGGAGTAAGGAGAAGTTGTGCGAAGGGCATCGTCGCTGCTTTGGATGCTTTGTAGCGACGATAAACGGGGTAAAGTTGGTCTGCGCCTGGGCATGTGTTCTAACGGCGAATCAGTTTCAGTATTTGCGGACCATTCGCGTGGAATGCAGTCGGACGTGGACATATATGGCCGATGAGAATCATCTACGTTTGCGACGCCTTCATCCATGTCTTGCATAACAGACCGATACGAGCTGTCAAATGTTCCAGTCATGCAATCCTCGTCCCACTTTTTTTCCCTCTCATTCGAAGCGAGCGTCGGCAAGCCGACTGTCTGCGACGCATCTGCGACAACGAGATGGTTATTTTCGTAGTTTTCTCTTGCAGCGCCATGCTCGCCTGCCAATTCTGCACCTGCAACATTGGGTCTATAAGCGGCGCCGACTTTGAGGCGGTTTTTTGACGCACGCGCCAGTTTAGTCTCCATAAGAGTGGGTTTAGAGCGAGCCGACTGCGGATTAGACTCAGGAGCCGACAAAGTCGCGTCGGCCTTATCGCCGCCTGTGATGTCTTCCGTGACTATGCTGGGGCTTCCTGCTGCGCCAGTGGTGCTCGAGGCCGCCTCGTCTGTAGACGTTGTGTGAATTGAAGCGCTACCGGGAATATCAAGAATATCATATGCAAAGCTTTGGCTCCATTTTGCCTTCCCGAGAGAAGAGCCGCTAAGCGCCGAGCTGTGTATCGAATCGACATCACGCGAATTGCTGCTACGAGCATCATTGGCGTGCTCGGAGGCGGACGATTGCGACGCAGAAGACGTTTTAGACTGGCTCTTTAGCCATTTGAATGACCATTTCTTAGACTTTGAGCTCGACGCTTGAGAGTCCGAGGAGGTTTTCACGCTGGCCGAGCCGTCATCGAAACTGTGACTATTTTTTGGGTACTTGTTTTTGTCTTTTTTCTTTTTAGGTTTAGGAGGGGCCTCGGGCAACTGGCTAGCATCTGTAACCAGCAGGTGATCTAGCTGCTGACTGATACCGAGGAAAACCATGATGAGGAGTGATGAGAATGTATAACGAGAATGCAGGTGACGCGGTAAAGATGGAGTAGAAAAAACAGAAGACAAGGGGAATTGGAACAACGGCGGGATACGGGATGACGAGGAGACGGATTTTGTATAACAGTAAGCACAAGATGGTGTCAACAATGCTGAGCGGCGGCGACGATGGTGAAACTACTGACACGGCGAAACCTTACACTCCGTGGAGACTCGGCCTAACCGAAACGGGTCTGTTTAGCAGGACAGCAGGCTTGGAGCTGGAAACTGGTATGACGAAAAGTAACCAGAGCGTCGTCTTCGTCCACAATGCAGCAAAAGCTCCCCGGGTCGCAATACTCTCTACGCGAAAGCGAGGATTCGATAGAAGGAAACACGTTGCTCAAACTAGGCCCTACGATATTGGAGCAAAACAAACTCGTGGAAACCCAGCTCGGTTTTCTTACAAAAGGTGGCTGCACAGGAATGAGCCACTTATACAAGAAAAGGAAGCTCTGCTCTGCTTGAAATGTTATCATCTCTAACGGCTTGTTTATACGCGCGGTCTTCACTCCGACACGAGACAATCAGTTCGAGGTCCTGTATTACAAAGCTCTAAAGCAATTACCGAAAATCGCATATCACCGGGCAATTCCTTTCTCCGCATCTAGGGACCTGGAAAAGGCGTCCACGTGTGAGTGTTATCCATTTAGAATTTACTAACCCGAGCCTCTTCCCAGCGGCCCCGCTTACAGGGCCAGTTTGACCAACCCAGGATGCTCATTTAGACTCTTGACACATTAGTTCGCTTACATGCGCGTAAATTCATCTTCCAGAGCACCTCAATTTCAATCTGATACGCGTTTGGCGGCCGCAAATGTCGTCAAACGCGCTGCAAGCTGCAGTGTGCCAGAGGCTCATGTGAGCATGTGCGTGGTGTGTTTGGGAAAGGATAAGTTTCGTTTCGGCATTAGACTCTATAAGAGTGCGCATAGTCAGGGGTGGTGTCGAAACGGAACCCTATGAGCGACTAACGTTCGCGTGGTGGGAAGAGAGTGAGGCGGGGCTCATCGCTTATCGTCATCCGCGGCATTTGTGCTGACGTATGTGGGCGGTGCGGAGAAGATGACGTAGACAGGCGCAGGGTGCAGTAAGTGACTCGCTAGAGACTTTAGCGAGAAGTGAGCCAATCTGAGGGCTGTGAGTGGTGGAGAAGCACGTCGTCGGTACGAGATATAACGTGCCTCAAGTGCATCCGAACACGCGAGCGCAGTTTCGGCACGTGCAGCCATAATGGCGCAGGGTGGACTTAGGGAAGTATCGGGTGCGACTGAGGAAAAGAGGGGCCGGCGAGAGGGACCAAGGGGTCACCCTAAGCGGAGAGACCAGAGGGGTAGGGTGAGACCGTATCGTTTACTGCGGTATAGTGTATTGCGATAGGCGTTTTAGCGAGGGGGAGAGGTTTTGGCTATCCAGTATAGCGAGGAGGAACGTTTTCGAGCAGAACATCGTTAACATGTAGTTAACGTGGGTTTGTGCACCCTAGGATTCTCCGAGGAGTTCCGCAAGCGGTAGGGGTAGTCCTGAGCTAGTTCGGCTCATGCTGCACAACGGTAGCAATTGGTCGAAGAATATTAATAAAGAGCTGAACCGCTGAATATAGAGCAATATGAATGGTGTTATCGTTTCCCATGACTTTGCACTCGGAGTTTCAATGCGGTCGTTTATGAAGTCTAAGACTCTTAGGACTGACCGCTAGAGCTGCCACGTGGCAGCAAGGTGTGTAGAGTTTCGGATTAATGTTGCAACGATAGCGCTCGGCGAAACCCGCGAGGAATTGTAGGTGTTGACACGAACAGAAAGAATTCGTTAAGGACGAGGTGTCGACGATATTGAGAATTGGTGATCATTGGGCTCTGTAACGGGGAAGTGGACTTGAAGGAAATTGGACGGACTGATTGTTGACTTTGACTCGACTTGACTCGACTCGACTCGACTCTGACTCTGTAGTTATATAATAGTATACATAGTATACATAGTAATACCCATAAACACATATTCAAGAAAAAATGGTTTCGGCAGAATTCACAGGAATCAATGTAATCCAAGCTGTTTACGATTGAATTGGTCGACCGACATAATTTTCTTTTAGCAAACTTTAAGTGTATTATTTTTTTATTTATTTTATTTTTTTGTTAAATAATGGTTTGGAGAGTAAATAATACAATGACTCCCAAGACAACGCTGAAACTGCTAATTGTTTGTGTTATGAAACAATCCAAGAAAGGATCTGTTGGACTAGTACGTTGGTAATTCATTTCATTTGCTAAAGGTCTCTGTAGAGTAAATGGTACAACGTAAATTTATTCAAGTTGCATATAAGGGTGTGGACCAGCTTGAGATGCACCATATAAGCACATTGAACTCAAAGGTCGAAACTGTCTTAAGGAAATTGCATTAACGGAGAACAATTCCAAGGCAAGTCCCGCTGTCAGCAGCCCTTGGAACACCCCGGTTTATTTGCGAATAGGATTTTGGCGCGGCGACTAAGCGAGCATCAGCAAGGCAGTTCGTTGATAAGACAATACGAAGTTGCGTTCAGAAGTTGCAAAGAAGGAGTTTTAGAAGGACGACTTTGCAATCTATACTCAGAAATACGCTCACATTTATGAACTTGGTATTACAATATGTTTAGACTCTCTCTCCAGGTTACACACTTCATTCAAGTACTTCTTAAGTGTAATATTCATTGCAAAAGTGGGTAATCTAAACTATTCTTTTGAGCTGTATGTCGAGGACAAGCATCTACATGAACGGGTTATATGTGTTGCGTCACTTCCAAATCTGATGAACTCGCTAAGGATTTCGCTTCCTGTTCATGCAAAGACTATGAGCCGGGCGGCATGTCTAAGCTAAGCCCACATGCAAAGGCCTACGTTATGTGTTTATATACAATAGAGATCTACTCTTTCATCTAAAAGTATTTTCGAGAATTTGATACTAGTTTATGACCAAGGACCAGCACGGAGAACGGTTGTCTTTGATTAGATCAAAACTCTTATCCCTTGCAGTTTAGTACAAGTCTGTTTTAGTTTAGTGATTCACTATGCGTTAGTGATTCGAACAATACCGCACAGATGAACAGCTAACCGGGTGAATGTTCTCCGTGTGGCTCATGAAAGCAATGGTAAATGCTAGACGGAGGGTATGCGGGTATCACTTGAACTGTGATCGGATGAATTTGGTAGAATCCGATATGCAGCTACCGTAGTATGCGACCGAGGACTAAACCAGCTTAACTTTGCACATCCGTGCCACCATACGATGTATTAGTTTTTCCTTTGATAGTGAATGTATTTTTTTTTTTTTTTATCTATTTTTTCAAACAAACAGTCTCGACATTCAAACGGTGATGGTCTTCTGCCAATATCTTCTTTTTGATTACACTTGTATTCCGGAAACAGCATTTCAATGAATAAGTCAGGGACCAAGTTGAGGTACTAGCGTTAAGTACATGCTTTCGTTTAAGCCGACACTTCAAATACAAAAGACACTTCGCATTCTAGATATGTTTCAGTAGTAGTACATTGCGTAGTGTCTGCCATTTTGACATTGAGAAAAGCTACTGGAAGTTATATGCTCGACATAAGAACCACCTTGAACAAATTGTCACAAAACTTGCACTACGAATAAATACAAAATTACACAACTTGGCTCATCTTATTTATTTTCAGCCTGCATAGACTGTGAGAGTGAACAGTAAAACCGGTTTAGTAGGTTGTTTGTTAGCTATGACTGTTTTAGAACAAGTCATATCATAATGAGTATAGTGGGTATTTAGCTACGAGTCTACAATCGCCGTGACACAACAAACAGTTAACAGAGGAACAAAAGTGGGATGTGGAATCCTGTGAGTCCGCTTCATTTCAATCCAACAAAGTACAATTTCAGCTTCTCTATTTTACATAACCCAAAATATATCTGAACGAAAGCATAACTCCCCACAATTATACCACTTAAGCAGCTCCGTTACCTAAGAAAAAGCCACTGCATCGACTCGTCGTGTTCTTGCCCACAGGAACTATCCATCCATAGCGACAAAAAAACAAGAGCCACAAAGCACACAACAAAACAAGACAACGCCCTCCCAACTCAATGTACCCACGCGACAGGTCTATTCACTACAAACGGTTTGATCGTTTCATGGACAAGGTAACGGTTTGAAGTACGTCTTTGAGCAAGTTTGAAAGGTTGCAGCAGCTGCACCTGGCAAGCCACTGCCGACCACGTTCAATCGGCAGGACCGAGACGAAGCAAAACCCGCTGTCCCAGTCCTGTTCAGCACCAAAAGGGGGGAAAACCCTCCCTTTACGGCACGCCCTGTAACGACATAATCGACGAAACAAGAAGACACGCCCTTCCCAAAATGAACAGTCCCTTTTCAAGCCCTCAGTACCCAAAGGCAACAGGCACACATTGCAAAGCAACATGAACAATTAGCCCCCCTCGTATGTAACAAGCCCACATTGATGTGTCGCCCACAGTATCAACCACAATAGAAACGGTGATACCCCTGGTTCATAACATATAATATAACACAACCCAAACAAATCAAATAAAAAGCGTAGAGAGTAACGCGTATAAACCAGCCGCAACCAAATTCCAAAATGCGTATCAAAAGAATGGTCCAAAGAAAGCGTTCCAAAAATAATCCACAAAAAACAGCGTAAAAGAAAAACCCTTCATCCCGAATTAGACGTTAAAGAATCCCAAAAAGAAGGTTACATGAAGCTCGGGGACAGCGGCAAGATGAACATGAGAACACCTCGCACCTGGTCCCTCCGTCACCTCAATGGCTAAGCACGACATGCTTAATCGAAGGTAATTTTGTTACCAGAGAACTCGGTAGAACGGTTGAAACCGCCGGAACGAGCACCACCACGGCCACGACCTCCAAAGCCTCCGCGGCCGCCAAATCCACCACGACCACGTCCACCGCCGCGACCTCCGAAGCCACCACGGCCACCAAAGCCGCCGCGACCGCCAGCGTTACCGGTACGGGGAGTGGAAAAGTCAAGACGACAGGGACGACCGGCAATGAAGTGACCGTTCATCTCGACACATTGCTTGGCAGCATCAATGCTGTCAAAGGTAACGTAACCGAAACCCTTGGGGCGGCCAGAGTTCATGTCGGTAGGGAGACGGACGGATTGGATCTCACCACAAGAGGAGAAAGCGTTACGGACATCGTCCTCAGTAGCGTTGAAGCTCAAGTTGCCAATGAAAACAGTGTCACTGGGAGGGGATTGCTTGTCACCAAAGTTGCTAGCACGTTGTTGAGCAAAGCCATTGTTGTTTTGAGCGGGGCGGGGGGTGGAGATGTCGAGGTTGACCATACGACCATCAATCTCCTTTTGTCCGTTGACGGCAACAGCAGCCTTGGCAGCCTCGGGGCTGTCAAAGTCAACGTAACCGAAACCCTTAGAGCGACCGCTCTGACCATCCATAATCACGCGGGCGTTGACAACAGTACCGTACTCCTCGAACTCCTTGCCCAACCACTCGTCGTCGACGTTCCAAGACAAGCGACCAACAAAAACAGTGCAGGACTCACCACTCTCGGACTTGGCAGCCTTTTGGGGCTTTTGCTCCTCACTCTCGTCATCAGCCTTGCGCTTCTTGTCAGAAGACTCGGAAGAGCTAGAGTCGTCAGAGTCGGAATCAGAGGAAGAAGAATCAGAAGAGTCGTCGGAATCAGAGTCACTGGAAGAGTCGGAATCAGACTCCTCCTTCTTAGACTCGGTCTTGGTTTCCTTCTTGGCGTCCTCGGATTCAGACTCTGAATCGCTAGACTCGGACTCGGAGGAGCTAGATTCAGCCTCCTTGGCCTCCTCCTTCTTCTCAGCCTCGGACTCAGAAGACTCGGAGTCGCTAGACTCGGACTCAGAAGAGCTGCTCTCGCTGCTGCTGCTGGATTCCTCCATCTTAACATCCTCCTCTTTTTCGGACTCAGACTCTTCGGACTCGGAAGACTCAGACTCCTCCTTCTTGGACTTTTTGCTCTTCTTGGAAGACTTCTCCTTCTTCTCCTTCAAAGCAGCCTTGGCAGCCTTCTTGGCGATCTCCTTGTTCTTGGAGGTCTTCTCGACTGCACCGCTCTTGGGAGCGACAGCCTTGGAAGACTTGGACTTCTTCTCGACAGATTTAACCTTCTTGGCCATTTTTTATATGCTTCTTGCTTTTTGGGATTGGGAGCAGAAGGCGTGCTTGGTAGAGGAGGAGTGCCTAGGGGTGGGAGTGACCCTATTTATATAAAATGTGACTTTGTTTTTTCGAATAAAATATTAATTTTTTATTGTATGTGTTAATACAAGTCACCACCAAAAAATGGTCACAAAGTGGTACGGGCGTCATCAAGGCAAGGGTAGGAAGGAGGCGACAGAGGTAGAGAGCGTGTGAGGATGGGATGACAGTTTCAAGAGTAGAGACACACATTTATAATGTTATTATTTATTACTTATTACTTATCACGTATTCTTGTAAATGTATTAATTCACAAAAAAACTAAAGTACAGGGGCCATGAGCTCGAACTCGCGGCTGCAATTGCACATACAAGTTCGTCGATAGTAGCATACAGGTTTTGCAGTTTGCAGTCCAAGGGAAACAACAAAATTAAAGTGAAATTAAAGTGAAAGAGATTCAGGTCGTAAACAGTTCATGATACGTGGGTGCCAATGCGACATCCACTACTTGGTTATTGCCAATTGAGCATTGCTCGGTCACAGAGCTTTTTCATTCGCGTTTCTTCATACATCATTAAGGGGAGAATTGTTCGTGTAAGGGTTTTTGGAGCGAGGCAAAAGTCACACACAGGGAAGTTGGTGTCGCCGATTCTCTACGACTTGCTCATAAGAAGTTTTATCTTCGCAATCGCGATACCCGGATTAAGACTTTTCGGGCAAGTACGAGCACAATTCATAATGGTGTGGCACCGATACACAGACATGGAGTTTTGCATCATGTCAAGACGCTCTGCAGTCGCCGCATCGCGAGAATCAATAATCCAACGATACGCTTGCAATAATACAGCAGGACCAAGATACTCTTCTGAATTCCACCAGTATGAGGGACACGACGTGGAGCAGCAAGCACACAGAATACACTCATACAAACCATCAAGTTTTGCACGGTCCTCCGGCGATTGGTAAAACTCTCTATCCTCGGGGACGTCTGGGTTTTGTAAATAAGGCTGGATGCTCTTATACTGCTTGTAGAAGTACGTTAAATCAGGAACCAAGTCTTTGACAATGTAACTGTGCGGCAGAGGGTAAATCTTGACGGGTTTCTTCGATTCCTTTTGAATTCGACACAGGCAGGCAAGTGTATTACATCCATTGATGTTCATCGCACACGAGCCGCAAATTCCTTCACGACACGACCGACGAAACGTTAACGTTGGATCCTGCTCATTCTTGATCTTAATAAGCGCATCTAGCACCATGGGACCGCATTCTTTAAGGTTTACGCGGTATTTTTGCAGCCGCGGTTTCACCTCGGGTGTGTCGGGATTCCACCGGTAAACCTGAAATTCCTTAATATTGTCGGCGGCCGAGGCCGTAGAAACCTTCAATTGTTCTGTGGCCATACGACGCATTTGCACACGCAACAACGATGAATTTCGCGCTGCAATTTGCTGAATTGTGCGACGGAGCATCGAGGAAGAGGTTGCGAACGTACTTGGCGGTTGGTAGGTGGAGCACGTATTAGCAGCTATGTGGTTGGGTCGCAGGCGGCGGGAGACTTTTTTCAATAATCTACAGTACTAATTGAGTATCAGTTTAACAGAATTCTATCTATATCAATGGAGCATACGAAGCGCACAACTCGTGCAAACCTGTTTGCCCCATAATAGCCAGAGCTACCAAGCAACGAACGGTTTACGGCGCTAAAGAGAGGATTCCCGTTGTTACGGTATGTATCATTAAACAGCACTATCTATTTTAACAAAGTTTTGTGTGACCATTTTAGCGCGCACTAAATCGCATTGAAGCGCGTTAATTACTATAACGCGAAACAACGATAAATAACACAATAATGCGGTGGTGGGGTCCATTAGTAGTATGTGAAGAAGGCAGTAAGACTGAAACGGAGACAAAAGACCACTGCAACTCTGAGGGTAGGAATTAGTATAGGGAAGGAATCCAGCCTGTGATAAATGACCGCGGATATCCCGCGGATAGTAAAACGAAACGTAAAAGACGAGAAAGGGAAGACAAAGAGAAACCGGGGTGAATGAAGGGCGTAGGGGAATTCGCTTAAGCCAGTTGTAGCGTCCAGAACGGCGTTTCATTAGACGGCGGTTTGGGTGGTAAGGGTTACAGAGTGAACAAGCTTACAAAGAAATGACAAGTGAGGACCAAGGCTCATGCAATGAGCAGGAGGTTGTAGTGGAAGAAAAGTCAAGACGTGTAGCAGTCCGTACACAAAAACGGAACGGCACAAGCTGGCGAAAAAGACGAGAAGGCCGATACGGAAAAAACTCACGTTTTCAAGCAGTATGGAAAGAGCCTCCGTGTTGCTTAGCAGCACAACCCATTCCACTACCATGGCAGCTGCAGGAACATCGTAGTCCCAAATAACCATAAATACCGGCAACATTTTTGTGCTGGACGACATAATGACTGCTCCACACGCCGACTGAAAAAGTCGCCAACCAAGGCACAACCGAAGTAGCAGTAGGAGTGCAAGATGATACACAATCGTCTCCGAGATACACAAGAACAGAAGAAAAAGATACTGAAGAGCAATGGGTCTCGAAACAAACGACTCCTTTGTGACGGAAAGGGGAAACTGCGTAGCGCGTGTCTCCAGCCGTGACCATATAAGAAACACGTCAAACAGTATCACAAGAAATGCAAAGTTAAGCACCTAGAGCGTGTTAGTACGAAGCTTGCATGTAATTACGACAACTCAAAAGAAAGACAGCGGACTAAAACCCGTCAGATTCTTCTCACTACCATCAATGGAACGCTCGGTCTTAGAGAAAATCTTTCACGTATAGTCGTCGAGAAGGCTTTTGGTTCATACATTCCGAAAATTCCGTGAATTAAGACTGTTGAAAAGCAGATGACGGTACACCTGCGGTTTCATGAGTATCACATCGATGCTAAGCAGCACAAAGTCAAGCTCAATGTACTTGTCGGCGAATTTTTTGCAATTGTCCTAAACAAGGAGTTGGGTCAGTTACAAACCCCTAGGAGAAGAGAAATTGTCTCCACATACGCATTGTGCCAGACGTATATTTTGATTACCGCGTCCAAACTTTGTGTACAGGTAAGAAACAGGCGCACAGCATTCTACACATTTCATGCCGGGGGTGGGAGAGAGAACGTGTCTTGTCGAGAATCAGCAAGTCGCGCGAAGCTAATGACGAAGCCCAGTCACGTGAACCACGTGGATCACATGACGAGCTAAAAGAAGGTTAAACCCCACAGAGCGACAAGAAGCGATGGGCAATTACAACATTCAGCACTAAGCGTTCAAAAAAATAAAAAAATGACATTGACATAAGTAATAACAAGAAAAATAAGCGTACGTATGATGCATGACCGTAAGAGAAATATAAACAGAACACGGACAGATGGAGAAGGGAGAAGGAGACGCGGAGCATATGTGGGTTGAGTAGGTGGGATGAAGAAGCAAGAATGACGGTAACTAGAAAAGCAGCAACTAGATGAACGAAAAAGGGGGAATTGTTGGCTCAGAGAGTGTGAAAGAGCACCACTGCTGCATTTGAAGTCTACCGCAGGTCACATTCAATGCGGCTTAAGAGGTAGTCGTTGCGGACGAGGACAGACGAGACGTTGAGGACGTATTTACCAGGTGCACTGTCCACCGGTTCAACGATCAAACCAATGTTGTGTGATTGCAGGGGACTCAACCACAAAGTATCCGGCCGGTTGGCAAGGAAGAAGTCGTCCAATTGAGAGCGCTTCACTCTGACGTGTGTTTGGAGGCAGGGAAAAATCGCGCGACGAACGTTTTTGTCTTGTTTAAGACACATGAGCGACATGTGAATACGGAGGTTCATAAAAGGTAAAACGGCGTCTTCGGCGTCTTCAACAAATGGCAGAAAATCATCGTCGGAATCGAAAGTGAGACGAAGAGCACCGTTTCCAGTGTCCGAGTTACCGTCCAGCTCGAAAACGGAATAGCCTTCGTAATCAAGCAAAGCATTGTTTCGACGAGCGGTAAAGGAGCACGCCTCTTCGGTAGCGAACACATTTTTAGCTGAGCAGACCAGCGAGTAATCATCGATAAAGGAAAGACGACGTTGGATGATATCTGATGCACAAGCAACCAAGTAAGAAGAGAAGCATTTTCCTGTCCGAAACACATCCATGGCAGGCATGTAATGCATCACATGGCGTATAAGTTCTGCAGGCAATTTGGGAATAGAAACCGGTTGGGAGGAAGAATACGAAGAAATCATTTTTGTTGGAGAGAGTGAATGAACCACGAATCGGTATAAGTAATGAATGTAAGGATGATAAAACCCAATGGAAATTCAAAAAATGTGATTTTTGGAATTGTTCTGCGGACAATTGCTATTTTTTTTTTCTCAATTGCTTTCAAGTGTTACTGCAATTGCACGAGTCTTGTCAATCCCTGTAGAGTAGAAAATCCCTAGACGAGCGTAGTTTCACGTCGTACACTAGTAAGCCGACCAATCTGTTAGCGATTGAACGTTTGGCACTTGTCGGGGCCCAAAAATTGTCTTTTTCAGAAAATTCGAATTTAACGAATCAGTCGAAGTTAAGCGAATGTACCGTCCCTGCGAAGTTGGGAATCGTAACCTTTTTGGATAAAAGTTTTGCTAACAACTAGCTTAAACAGCTCAAAAGCCCAGCAGATGCGTCCCCCTTTATACATACAAGACATCCAAGGCGTGCAATCCACCACCCATCATCGCATGTACTCATCGTCATCTCAGTCGCCTTCGCCCTGGCGACAAGGTCTAAGATCTGCTCGGCAATTACATTAGATGCGATTTGCTGCGACGGTAGTTCCCCAGATACGGAAAAATGCCTAAGTGCCGATCAGCCAATCTTAACCTGTCGGCAATATAGAGTTCGGTCGCATGGTTTGCTGATGAATCAGCTGTGCGGGGGAACGTGCGGCAGTTAATGCGTAACCGGTGACGTTAGATCGCCCCGAGAGGATTTGCGGGGTCAAACGTGGAATGTTGAGGCTGCATTTGCCGAATGGGGGGCCAGACACGGAGTTTGACACTACTGAGATGAGGTCATGACATCAGATGCAAGGGGGAACACAGGAGTGTGTGTGCGTGTATGACACATGTACACGTGGAAGAAACGCCTCGGTACACGTGCACAGTTATAGCGTACAGTAGGTCGCACTCAAGTCCGAGCGCTGCCAGAAGCGAGGCGCTTTGCTTCTGCGTCGCGTTCTTTCGTCCACCGCTGAAGAAGCGCCTGACTGCATGCAAGACTTGGTCCCGAGAAGCGTTGTAATTCAGGCAATTGAATTGCCGAAAAAGGACGCGTCGAGACTCGGCCTCTTCGCTGCTGCGCATCCGTATCCGGACGGTCGTTGCTGCTTGTTTTGTCCGCATCGTCTCTATCGGCAGATGAGATAAACCCGTGGGATGCGCTGGTTACCGAGGTGGGATTTGTGGGGGCGGCGATGGTTGCGGCGACAACAGCAGCAGCATGCTCCAGAGCCAAAAATGGAGAAGATGCAACGCGGCCCTTTTGTGGCAGTGTGCTGTCGTCGTCGAGCCCCGATACTGGCAGCCTCGGCGAAGGCGCGGAATACTGAACTGGTCGCTCAGTTTCGGCCTCGGCCTCACTCTTGGCAGTCTCAGTCTGTTCGAGTTTCTCAGACCCAATCGCCCCGGACTCTGCTGCCACGTCATCGTTGTTGCGACTGTCGTTCGCATCTGCCGCCTTCTCGGTAGTGGTCGGTTTCGCCGAGTCGCTGGCTGATGACGTAGTCTCCGTTCGCTTGAGTGGACGTTTTTTCCGAGGATGAGCGCGTCCCTTGGTCACCTACAATTACGTTAGGTTAGTTGATCCTGCTGTAACCTAGGTTACCCTAGTGAGGTGACAGAGATAACCTAGGACATGAAACACATACATGCGTCAGTGGTCGTGTTGCTTGGCTCATGGTGTTGTCGTTTTCGCTGTTGTTCATAACAGGAGGAGCACTTTCAGGACGCGTTCTTGGGTGTGTCAGGCCTGGGAGAGCAAGGCGTGGTGCACTGAATGGCCTCACCTCAGTCTCCTCGAACGCCGCCTCCAAGGGTCGTGGATTCTGAATACTGATGGCTGATACACCACGCATAATCAGCGGATTCTGGCGTAGGGGAAGCTTCTCCAGCTGTTGGATTCGCGATTTCAGCGTTTTCTCTGCCATATCCTCTCGCTCTCCCTGGAATGCTGTTGGATGGTCATACGCGACGGTTCCTCTACATCGTCACGAAGGGTGACGTCAATCATATGATGTCTACTTTGTAACTAAGGTTTTTACTAAGCGATTGTTTGGGGTTGTCTTGCGTCATATGTACGTATGTCGTGCTGTTCTAATATAACCTATCTCAATCGCGTGAAAAAACTTATTTTTATATGCGGTTAAGGTTGTAATTAAGCGAAACGACAGGCGAGTCCTTTGCGATGCAGCAGCAGGCGCGGACACAACGATGACGGCTGGGATTCAAGAATTCACGAAACAATCGTCGAAATTCTAACGAAGGGGACATAGAAATTTTTTTCCCCAGAGCTACCCTTTCTCCTTTTTCTCTCCTTTTCTCTCCTTTCCCCTGTGCTTCTCGTCTTCACCCTCTTACGTCATGCACTGTTAGACGTGGATAACTTTAATTTTGCTGACCGAAATTCAAACCTGTCCTTCGCCAAACACTTCTTCAGAGCAGACAAGACAGTAAAGGCTCAATTGTCTGTTTCTATTTGGCTGACTTTGTCAGGAAAATTGGTGAAAATGCTGCCGAATATCCAGGACGACTTGAAGACGAACGGGGTCCTGTTTCAGAATTGGTCCAAGACCTTTTCTAGTCATTGTGCTGGCGTTTACCGACCTCGTACAGAAGAAGAGGTTCGGAAGGTGTGTATTTGCGGTTTTTTGTATAGGTGATTGTGGGTGAGTGAAGAGAAAGGGTCAATTGCAACTGGAAGTAAAGTAAGTTAGGGAACTTCTTCACAGAGAAACGCACTGTTGCTCTGTCACTCACCAACCTTCATGTCTGTCTGCCTTGTCTTCCCCGCTAACACGTTTAGATACTTGTCGAAGCGAATGCAAAAAGAAAACACATACGCGTGGTTGGTGCAGGTCACTCTCCCAGTGATTTAGTATGCACGAGTGGGTATCTGTTGTCCTTAGACAACTTAAACAGTGTAATTTCACTTGATCAAGAAAAACAAACGGTTACCGTTCAAGGTGGAATTCGGTTGAATCGATTGCAGTCGGTGCTGGAAAAGCTTGGCTACTCGTTGCCTATTGTCGGCAGTGTCACGGATATTTCTGTTGCGGGAACTTGTGCTACTGCTACTCATGGTAGTAGTCTGCAGCATTGTATTATGTCACATTATATCGAGTCACTGCATTTGATGCTTGCTGATGGATCAGTAGTAACGTGTTCGCGCGCTCAACAACCGAACGTGTTTGCTGCTGCACAGGTTAGTCTTGGTGCATTGGGTGTAGTCATATCCATGACGCTTAAGATTGTTCCCATGTTCTTCCTCGAAGCCACCGAAACCGTTGTGCCTCTATCGACGGTATTTTCGCAATGGTCATCAAATCAGTTTTGGGAGCAAGGCGACTTTGTGCGCTTGCAGGTCTTTCCTTTCACAAATAAGGGATTAGTTTGGTCGGCCAAAAAAATTGAACCCTCTAAGCATCTAATCAAGAACTACACGTTTGGTAAACCCAAAGGACTCATACATTGGTTTGATAAAATCATGTACCAGTGCATGCTATTATTTGGCCGTATCTTTAAACGCGCCTTGCCTCTTATTGAGCGCATTTGGTTTTATATGCATTATGGATTCAGAGATGGTCAGGTTTCTTTCAGTCGCGGCCCCGGCATCCAACAAATGCAGATGTATTGCTGGTTTTCGCAGTACGTAAACGAGTGGTCTATTCCTATTTCAAAAGCCCCCGAGGCCTTGGAACGCTTGGTGAGATGGATTCAAGGCGATGTGGAACACGCCGAGATTCCTTTTGATGCTCGAGGTGTTACGGCACACTGGCCCATTGAAGTTCGTGTAGCCGCACCTACGCCTCTTAACGAGTGTTGGCTTTCGACCGCTCCGGAAACCACTTGTTACTTGGAGGTGATTGTTTATCGTCCCTTTGGCCTTTCCATGCCGTACGAACGACTTTGGCAGGCCTTTGAGTACTTGATGAATCAGTATGGCGGAAAACCGCATTGGGCCAAGCGTCACAGTTTGCCTCCGGAAGAGCTAAAAGCTCGATACCCAAAGCTGCGCCAATGGCTTCAATTGCGGAGCATGTTGGATCCAAATAATGTTTTTTGGAATGAATACATGCAACGTTCCTTTGGAACCAATGAGGAGTAATTTGGATCTACGACCTTTTTGTTTTGAAAAATCTTGCAATGCTTGATTCAATTCGTGTTTACGCTTATGGGATAGTTATGACCTTATCCTTAATGTTGTTGCTTATGAATTATTAACGGCTATAAAATTGTTTTCCCGACGAGCATTTTGTATTTGATATGAAACGAGTTTGGCTAGATAGACAGTGTTTTCCAATTATATTTTCGTTATATACGGATGGAATTGGAATTGCTTTGAAGATTTCCATGTTGTAGTTTTTCTTACAGATAAAACCTCTTGGCCTCACAATTATGACACAGCAGCCATTCAATTCCTACGAATAACCCCATACGGGCAGTTCATTATAAAAGGTTCACTTGTTTTAATTCACTTTGTCTGACTGCCTTCTCGGTTGGGCACGTAAAACTGTTTTTAGAAGCTAAAGACAAGCATCTGTAGTCTAGTGGTTATGACGTCCCTTTGCACGCAGAGGCTTCTGGGTTCAAATCATGTAAAGTGTAGCATTTTTTCATCCCTTCCAAGTTAATGGCCTATGAATGAATGGCCTGCACTAAAGTGACGTTCCCCACTGACAGTAATTCGTAGTGTAAAATTCTTGGGCGTTTTATTGCCGTGCGGTTTTCCCTCATTTGCTACGAAGACTTCATATCTATACCAACGAAGCATAGCTACTTAGTACTCCCAACACAAAACGTCACCTCCCATATTCCGTAGCTTAAACAACTTGCTTATATACTCTAATCAAAAAGAAAACATATCGTTAGGGTAAATTCATAACTCATGCTAAAACGACAAACACGAAACAAGAATAAATCTAGCACATACATAACAAACAAACACAAGCTCAATGTAAGCGACATTGATACAAGAACAAGACCTAAAAGCCCAAGTTTATCCGCTGCGCATCACGATTTGTCATTGTGGGAGCAGCAGCGGAATTGGCCACGGCCACAGAGTTACTTTGTGCAACAGGACAATCTTTGTGCGCAATTAAAAGCGTCTTCAAACTGACAATTTCCTCCCGCAGTGCAGTCACCTGTGCACTGAGAATTTCGTTTTCGTTACCATAAAATTCCACCTTCGCTTGAAGGTTAGACAACCATTGCTTTTTGCGCTGGCGACATTTCAACGCAGCCTGTCGATTGCGCTCCAAAAAGCTACGACGTTTATCTTCATCCGTCTCATACTTAGCGCCGCGACGACTAGATCCTTTTCCATTAGCACTACCCCCGTTTTGCGACGAGCTCGTGAGCGTCTTCGACTGAGATTCAGGCGAATGGCTTCCTGACTCCGGAGACACTACAGTCTGCTGACTTTGCAGACCATTAACCTCGGATGGTTCCTGCTTTGGTGCAGGAGCTGTGTTAACTGGTCGGTTAAGTGAAGTCGCACTGGGATCGATGGTCACTGGTGCCTCATTAGCCCGGGCACCAGAAGGAATACCGGTTATATTGGATGCCTGCTGTGACGGTTGTTGGCCGGCGGCTGTATTAGCTTGTATAGATGACCGTCTCGCATTCGTATTACCGTTGACATTATAGTACGGCATAGATTGTGATGGCTGCTGTTGCTGCTGTTGCTGCTGAGCTTGTAGCCGAGGGGCATCCATCATAGTGTTTCCGTTATTCATCTGCGATTGCGCTTGGTTTAAGATGGCAGCGGCGTCTGTGGATGAGATTGGCTGACGTGGATTCTCCGCCATGGAGCCACGCCTTGCCTTTTGTTGTTCTTGTGCTTGCGATAAGAGGTACAAACCGTTGGCTGCTGCACTCGTGCCAAAGTAGTCTGTTTGTTCAGGCATGCCGGCAGTACCAGCTGCGAGCTTTGACCTGGCAGTAGCGTAACGGTACATCGTGGAAGGGTCATTGAATTGCTGAGACTCGGATGGGTGAAGGCCGAGTAAAGCTGCGGTACCGGGAGAGGGAGCAGGGAAATTGACACCAGCACCGGGTGTCAATAGTGAGCGGAATGAATCGTTAGCTCCAGGTGTAAGACCCGTCGGCAGCCTCGAATTAGCCTGAAACATGGGTGCATTCTCAGGTTGATTAGGGACATTAGGGCCACCAGAGGGCGTTGCTACACCAACAGGGGCGGTGGGATTGCCCATACTGGGTTGAGCGCCGTTGTTCATATAATCGGCACGGTATGCCGAGTCGTAAATTGCTGGAGAAAGGGGATTAGGAACATTAGAACGTGCAAATGGAGACCAAGAGTTATAGCCGAAAGGCGAACCAGCGGCTACGGCACTAAGGATGTCAGGAGATGCGATTGAGGAAACGGGAGGGAGCATTGTACGGGAGTTAAAGCCGGCACCGATGGCTCCATGGGCAGCTGGCATGTTCTGGGCAACATTTGGGGCTGGTGGTCGGCCAGCTGCCGTGGTTGCAAAAGAATGTTCAAAAGGATTAGGTTCATAATCAAGTTTTAGAAAGCCAACAAACGAAGGGGTTACACCAACGGGAGGACGGGGTTGTTGCTGTTGCTGCTGCCGTTGCTGATCCGTAGTGAGCCCGTTGGAAGCAACCTGAGCAGACTCCGGAGCAGTGTTTAGCTGCTTTGTTTGTGAAGAATCCCCTCCAGCAGACGAGTTGTTATTGGGCTGTGACGGAACTGGCTGCTCGGCAGCATTGCTTACCGTGGACATCGAGCCGTTGGCTGACCGCCCACCGATCGTATTAAGTGCATCAGTGGAGGGGTTCGAAGTGTTGTTGGCACTGGTATCGGATGTTCGATTTCCGTTTGCTGAGGCAGAGGCTTCAGACATTTTTAGTGATGTGATGGAGACGGATGGCGTCGTCGTTCAATCGGTATACCGACACGATGAACAAACGTCAATGATGTTAGAAACGTTAATAATCACAGCAGAAGGGAAAGGTTTCTCTCCTACAAACCCACACGTGTGACAAAATAGATATGTTCGCAGAGCAGATTAGAATGCGGTTGAGGACACGCGAGACAGACGAAAGAGGACGTGCCTCGCGTTCGCAAATGCGTATATTACTTTTTAACAGTGTACAAGAAGTCACAGAATTCACACGACAAGAGAACGGACGCGTCTAAACACACACACAATTTGTTTGCACCGTTGTGTACGCGTTTTAGCCGGG
This sequence comes from Schizosaccharomyces japonicus yFS275, assembly GCF_000149845.2. Taxonomy (NCBI): domain Eukaryota; kingdom Fungi; phylum Ascomycota; class Schizosaccharomycetes; order Schizosaccharomycetales; family Schizosaccharomycetaceae; genus Schizosaccharomyces; species Schizosaccharomyces japonicus. Next base: position 3,698,038 of record NW_011627860.1, on the reverse strand, counting down.
GTAATCAAACCGTGGTTCACCAAATCAATCAATGACAATGACGGTTAATGGACCTTTCGTAAAATCCACGCAGCTGTTGTTCTAGCGCTACGTACGTTATTAACCCAACTTTAAATTAGGTCTAGGTAAGACTGAGGCAACAGTTACGCAAGAGGACGGACGTTACAGGCGAACTGATGGCGAAAACGTAAGAGGCGAATCGGGCAGAGCGACAAAGCCAGTAGCTGTTGACCACTTCTTACAAGGAACGCAGAATCGAATCCGGCACAGTGTACAGAAGACGAAATACTTTGGTCAGAGGGGGGTTAAACTCAAACTCGGTCAATAATGCTCAATTGAGAAGCATACGAGTGACTAATTGCTACAAAAAACCCAAATCCTGCCAATAGAGCACGAATTGTCGTTGGAATGCAGTCTCGGGTGATAGGTTCTGTGTAAGTTTAAAAGGGAGGTTACACAGCTGAAGGGGTGCTGGTGAGTCTGGGCGTACGTCATATTTACGACATGCCACGGAAATGGTTATACGTTAAAAATTGCGCAAACGCTATCAAATCAATGAACCTGGAGAGCGGCCTTTGTTACCTATGAGAAAGATGACATCAGATAATCGGCAAAAAGAGAGGATTGTTTTTTTGGTGACGCAATGGATCCCGATTTCGGGAAAACCCAATTTACGTAATAATGATGTGTGTATGAGAATGAGCGAATGAAAGCTTTCACACATGCAGGGGTGTCGAGAATGCACAAAGTCAAATGCGGGCCAAGGGCAGTTGAAGAGCCAGTAGAGAGAATAGGCATTGATTAGACAAATTCATGTTGGTCTCGGCTACTGTATCTCAATTGAGACTTCCGAGAAAACGTCGGATGCGAAAACGCTTGTGGAACATTGGAGGGTCTCGAATTCGGTCCGTCAACGGCGTATGGGGCATGCCACACGGTTTCAAGAAAGCCACACTTCTTTGTCTACCGCTGATATCATTGATAACTACGTAATAACAGTTTGTTGTCTAAAAGCGCACTTTAAGCTATTTTAGACCAATAACAAAGCGAAACGCCTTTTAGCAGTGGTCCTATCCCTGAGCTGACATCTCCGAAATCCTCTGATTGGATGTCTCAAATTGAAAGAGTCGGGGAAGGCGGCAAGTGGGTGCCATGTGACGGCCACTTGCCGCATCTGGACTGCTCCACCGGTAGCGGGTTTCCGTGACTCTAAATCAATCACGTGCCTGGGCACGTGGTGGAGTCTAGTCGGCGCGCAGGGTTCGAGATCCAGAAAGGGCTAGGAGGGGTTTGGTGCGGTGTGGAGAAAGGGCCAAAAAGCCTTACAGCAGCAAAGAACCTGCATCTCCGCCGCTTTTCGCGAAATTATGAGACAATCGGATCAAGTACACAAAGGAGCTTTTTGTTCCTTTTTTTCTGCTCATAAATTACGCGTTTTGCCACAGTTTTCTGGTCCTGTTTCGCCATTCTCTTTCTTACACTCCACTAATTCGCTTAGATTTGCTTAAGTCGAATAGAATAATTATTTATCTAAGCGAAGGTAACAATCTGGGATGATGAAAAAAGGTGGGGCAGGGGTGGGGGACTTCGAATTGAAGTGGTTAGTCCGTGTTCTTGTGAACAGCAATGTTGTTTGTTGGTGTAATCTACGTCAAAACAATTGCTGAATCACTGAACTTTTCTTTGAGAAGAGCGTTTTTTCGAGGAAGGGGTTTTCGATGGGATGCAGAAAATAAAGTACGCGTTGGCGATCTATGACGTTTTCGTCTCAGGAGAATGAGAAAGGGGTAGTGAGTAAGGGAGCAGTATGCTGCAGTAGATGGACGAGGAGGGTCTGTGCTAAGTAAGTACTATGTGAAAGTGTCACGAGGGGCGTGTGTTTTGGTTTTTTTAGGCGATTAGTAATTGTTGCGAACAAAGAAGATAGGTTCGGATTTTTCCTGATTTTTTTCCGATTTTTTCTGGATTTATTATTGAATTGAGAGAAATTAAAACCCGCTAATCTTCTAGATAGGGCTAGAGCACATTCTTTCATGCTTCTCCTCCCGCTAACAACGAACAACTAAGCAAATAGCGTTTGCCTCAACCCGCTCCGGCTTCTCTCAGTGTTCACGGTTCTATTTTTGTTAATTCCTTATGGGCTTGAATTTAGACTCTAATACGCTATAATATACTAAACACATCCACGGTACTAAAATACGCAAAAGTAACAACATAAAGAGAATAAACTCAACAACGTGCTACGACTAATTTTCTCGCCCTCCGTAGTTGGAAATGATGTTGTTCAATAATATGAAATTATTCGAAAGTGAACCATGAAATAGCATCGTCTGATGAATCGCGTTTCAATGACACCATGATCGACACATATTGAGACTGTACAGGTCACCTTCACGCGCCGATCTGCTTTTTTTTTGGCGCCGGCTGTTGTACCGGTCAATGTAAACAAACACACCAGTTCGGTAGCCTGACTTCTACCAACCACTTTTGGACCAAATCGCAGCATTGTTGCTGCAATTTTGCTATAATCTTTTTCATCTTTGTATATAGAAGAAATGGCTATTCTGGGAGAATTGGTCGTGTATGTCCAGAAAGCGGTATGTTTTGTTTTGTTTTTTTTTTTTGTTTTTTTTTTGGTGATTTCCGTGTTTTGTCATTTTTCAGTTCTGGTTCATAGAATTTACTAGCTAACGGGAATTGTAGAGGAACCTGGACAACCGCCAGTTATTGGGAAAACAGAGTCCGTACTGCGTGTGCAGGATTGGTGAGGTTGTGAAAAGAACTCGTCCAAACCATAAAGGTGGTCAATTGCCCGTGTGGGATGCAGAACTACGTTTTGATATCAAAAGTGAAGCATACAATGTCATGAAGGTGGCCGTTTGCTGTACGGGTTTCCGTAAACGTGTTCTGGAGATTGGCGATACAGTAATTAGCATTAAGAAAGCTTTAGAAGAAGGCGAATTTGAAGATTGGGTTGAGATTCAGCAAAATTATCGTTTTGCGGGTCAAGTTTTGATAAAGGTCCAGTTTGAACCAACCGACCCTTCTTACTTTGCCAAGTCCTCCTCGAAAACAATCACAACTCCATCTATCGTGGCTGACACAAATTTTGTTGCTGATAATGAGCCGTTAAATAACGTCTCAATCATTCCAACGTTCTCTGAAGAGTCCTCAACTGTGGACAATGAGTCGGTTCTGCGGGGACTCACCCCATCCATTGTTCGCAACCGGGAAGAAACATCGTACACTTCTCTGTCCACTCGGCCCATGCGTCCGCTGCCACAGCCACCTGCAGAATTGGGTGACGAAGCTTCGCTCGACTTCACTGTTCCCGCTCTCCATACGGGTCTTGACACTGTTATTGACGAAACTGATATTTATGACTACGGCAGACAGGACAAGTCGGACGGTCTTAAGCCTTTCCCGCCTCCCCCACATCGTCGAAACTTAAGTGTCTTCGACAATGGTAACGAAGAGGCCAACGATATGGAGGACGGTGATTCACGTAGTTTCCTAAGCGACTACATTCATTCCCCTTTGGCTTCAGAACCAGATCCGCCTCGTTCACTAACACAAGATGCCGACTATTTCCCTGCCGCGTTTTATGAGCAAGGAATCTCTGAACGCTATGGACTGGGCGAACCAGACCCACTCCGTAACCAGCATCAATTGCCGCCGACACCGCCTGTTCATCGGGAACATTATATGCGTTCAACAGGGCAAACGTACTAATGACTCAACGTTTAAAGAATGGATATAACTCTACTATGTCCACCATGACTGCTACAACTCACGCATACGACTCAAACAGCTCAATTTCCAAACTTGGGCTGACGTTTCCTTTCCCAACACGTTTCTACTTTGCATACTGTTTTATACACCTCCCTCTTTCTCAATTCTGCATTTAAGTTTTGCATTGGCATTTTCTCTCACTCATACAATACCACTAACGATTTTAACAATCGTTGTCGTTTTAAGACGCCTAACGATACCCCATCTAGCATCCTGTTCAGATACAGTTACTCGGTTGACAAGACACACCAAAATTAACTTTACCACCCATTACACAGCTCATCAAAAGCGTAACACCGTATATAACAAAACGAATGAACAATTCTCATTGCCTATCTACACTCGTGTAAGATTGTTAAAAAAAAAGAAAAAAAAAATTGGAAATAAAAAAACGCGGAGAGGAAAGAAACAAAAAGACGTTTGAAAGAAAGAACGCCAAGAATTTCCAAAAGGCGAGAACCACTTCCTTATGACAAGTCTGAGACGAGCTTTTACAGGACGCGTATTATGTCTAATGAAAGAATGCTGTCGAACCAAGAACGAAAAACGTCACATTCACGGCGCGCGTTCATAACTGAGGATGCTGAATACCTTGTGCAATAAAGCACTCGCTAAACAGTTTACTTCTTCTTAGGACCACCGAGGGGAGCACCGATGTTTTGACCACGGAGCTTCACACCCAATGCACGCTCCATCTTAGTCAAAATTTGTTGATTGGGGATAGCGCGTCCATTCTCATACTCGTTCACGACTTGGGGCTTCTCGTTGATGCGTTGAGCAAGATCCTTTTGGGCCCAGCCCTTGGCTTGTCTTCCCTTTTGAATGGCTTGAGCAACAGAACGGCCAGTTGTGCTAGGAGGCTTGACCTCGTTTTCACGGTCAATCTTGGTCAAATGTTGACCAGCAGGATCCTGAGACTTGTTGCCGACAGCATATTTCTTTTCAGTGGCCACAACGGCACCGGCACGACGGGCAGCGTTGATCTGAGATTGGCTCTTAGCAACAACGGTACGGGCACCGGGACCGGCACGCTTGCCGATTTTCGTAACGGAATCCCATTCAGACATGTTTATGATGTTTATTAAAGACCTTGTCAGTCGATGATATGCTTTTTAAGGTGGTATACACGGTTTACCAGATAAAATGTATTTGGTAAAGGACAGGTATGTTTCCAGAGGCGAACAGACGCGTTCGCTATATATACCCCGCGGAAAATGCTAGAATTTTCGCCCAGCAACCAATCATTACTGTCCGTCAGCACAATTACCGCCGCATGTATTACGTCGGCATGCAGTCATGCAATTGTACGTCACGAAACTTTAACCCAGTTACAGTTTCACGTGGAACCTTACCTTTTTGTGTATTCGCTGATTCGGTTGCAGAACCACGTGGTTATGGCGCCAAGCGACAGTAATAGTTGCCTCGTTGTGGAATTATGCGTATTCTTGGTCGCTTAGAAACAAACGTATTCTTGAATTTATGAGCTTCTAAATGCGTATAAATTAGATTTAGGACTATTGGGCACGAACTCAAGGTATGTTACGCGTTCGTTTATTGTCGCGAAGAGAAACCTTATTTAATTACGTCGTGGATATAAACTTTATTAACAATGACGTCTCTCACCCCCAGGCTTTCCGATTCTGCCCTCTACCAAACACTTTTAACTACCCAACGATACGGGAATTAGCAAGAAACAGCATTCTCTGCATTATTACTAGCAATTGCCGTGTATTCAGTACGTTTCTTACGAATTCTTTAGAACCGACATTTTTTTCGAGTAAATTAACGCCTTTTCAGGCTTTTCCTTGATAACGTAACGAAGATCAGGCGCAATTGACTTTAAAAGTCACTATAGACGACCTGTGTACTATTAGTGCGTAAACACACGCGCAATTCTCAACCGTAGTTTCCTGCCTGGGTCCTAACAAGCCTTTCTGTATTTTTCTTTTCCAATCGTTTATTACACAACCGTGTGACACGATTCTTTCAGTAACTGCGATTGTTGAAACTTTATTGGAGGTTGGTTTCTCAAAAACCCTTTTGTATCTTTATAACTCCTTTTTATACTGCTTGGATTTGTATCGATGGTGTCTGGAAAAGAGGACCCGGACGTTCAATTGGAACGCTTTTCCCAAGTCCTCAATGGCTTCAATTGCATTTTGAACGATGATATGACTGAAGCAAGGACCATTTTCGCGAAGGATAATGGTTCTTTTCACTTGTGTGGACGAGCCGTCATCGTTTTTATAGAAGCAGTGCTTACGTTTGAGCCATCAAAGTTTACAGCATCATTAGATGCGATAACTGCAGCCAACAAATCTTTAGAAAAGGACCGAGCTCATGCTGTGAAGCATTCAATCACTCTTTCAACGTTTGACCCCGGTGTGGAATACCAAGTAGCGAACGGACTTTTACTCATCCTAAGTGCGCTCATTGGTTTTTGTTCTGAATCAATTGTTACTAGCGTGAAAGCTGTGTACAAACTGAGAAAGGCTCATATAATATTTGATAAGATTACCAAGAAACGTTACGAGACCTTTGTTAAAGGTGCTCCTCCAACTGGCGATCCACGCCGAGACGGGATTAATGAGTTCGTGCAGTCTGCGACACTGTTATGCAGCGGCTTGTTTACACTGCTCATTTCGCTTTTGCCTCCAAAAATGATTCGTATCTTAAACATTTTGGGTTACAATAGTGATCGCGACTGGGCTATTAAGACAATGTGGACAGTTAACCATACCTACCCAACAAGTTTTTTTGCTGCTGTTAGTTTTGCTGCATTGATTCAATTTTACAGCGGAGCAGTACAACTTTGTGATATCTACAAAACCACTCCGGAACAACCAGATGGATGGCCGGCAGGCGATTGTTTCAAAAGTTTACAAGTCATTCAAAAGACATTTCCCTCAGGCCCCATGTGGCCTCTTCACAGGGCTAAACTTCTGTCCATGATTAAGCAATCGGAAGAAGCACTGGAAGTCCTTGATGAAATGTTGACGAGACCTGCACCTCAACTGAAGCAACTACAGGTTCTCATCGTATTTGAGCATGCTCTTGACAGTGCTTTTTGTCACAAATACGTTGAAAGTGCTCGTAGTTTCCTTCAGTTATCAAAGCTAAATGACTCGAGCACAGCACTTTACTCATATTTTGCTGCTGCCTGTTTTCTGCAAGACGTGCGTGTAAACGGAAATCCACAATCGCTCTCATTTGCTTCTAGCTTGCTAGAACCACTTTATGATCTGGTCGCTAAAACAACAGCTCCTCTTGATATTCACATTCGACGAAAGTTACTGAAGCTCATTAACCGTAGAAAGACTGCAGGAGGTCACGGTGGGCTTGCAGAATACGTTGGTTTTTCTCCTTTATACGAGTTAACTTATGTCTGGAATGGTTTTCGCCGTATGAATCAACACGAGTTGGTGATGTTTGACCTCGAGCGTGTTGAACCCTGGCAGGATGAAGATGATATGGCATGTCAGTTACTGATTAAAGTTGCCGTTCTTCGGAATCTTGGTCGTGTTAATGAATGCTTTCCTCTCTTGGAAGAACTCCGTGGTATGGACAAAAAAACTAGTGAGCGTTGGGCCGTAGGCTTTGGGTTGTATGAAATGGCAGTTGCTCTGTATGAAACGGGAAGCACTGACCAGACACAATTGAAGGAATGCGACCGCTTTCTTAAGGCCGCTCGTGATTTTGGAAGCAACAATGAGTTCGAAAGCCGGCTCACAATTCGAGTACAAATGGCGCGCTCAGTTGTAAAAGATGCCTTACGAGAAAAACACAATACCAGGCTTTAAACACTTGCTCAGATTCATGCCGATATCAGGAATTCCGGCCCTTCACGAGTTCGATTCGTGTGTAACATTAAACGAGTGACGGGATGTTAACTTTGCCCATTATCGTTCCCATGCTTTTAGGTTATTAATGCAAACTGCATTTGCAATACATTTTTTTTAGTTTTTATGTAGACAACTAATGCACTGTTTTACAACCTCTTTTTCCCGTATCCAAACTTGTTACTATTATGAAATATACGTTTATTTTTTCTAAAACACCCTACAATCCCTAAACAACGTGAGAAGTTTTTACGAAGAACGAGAGGATACCTTTTGCTTTTTGACGCGCGGCTTCTCTTCTTCTTCATTGTGAAGTTGTTGGATGCCTTCCCAAAATTCTTCTTCCTCTTGTTCGTCCTTCACCTGTTCTTCCTCTTGCTTGATTTCAGCTGTGTCACGTTCGTCCAAAATAAGAATAGAAGTAGGCAGAATTTTGATGTATGCATTAGCCAGTGGTTTTCGCTCATTCGTATAGATTCTAACGTTTCGATCCAATCCAACTATGCCGACTAATCCGTGAGAACAATCGATACAAGTAGCACTGCCTTTGACACCCAAAAAATTGCCAACAATTCGCGATTTGGCATAATCAAATAAAAACACCCTTCCCTTTTTATCCGAGGCCGCAAGGCATTGAGTATTCGGGATACTTCGAAGTAAAGTTAAAGGAGACTGGGAAATGTCCATACTGACATTGGGCCGTCTCGACTTGGTCGTATTATAGAAACGAAGATGGCCATAATGAGTGACGGTAGCAAACTGTAAAAGAGGGTTTTTTTTATCCTTTACGGTGACCATACCGTCTTTTTCTTGTGTAATAGACTCGGTAAACGCAATTCCAGTAATCCAAATCCGAACACGCAAATCTAACCGGTCGTTTTTTACATTTTTGCCCTTAAAGATACATTTCCAAGTAGCGGAGTCCCATAAAGAAGATGTACTATAATTATCGTCCAATTCCTCATTACACGAGTAAATAGCAATGTCGTTTTCATTGCCGCCAACAGCAACCACGCCAGGGATGCGAGGGTGTACCGCAGCGGCAGAGATTGGGCCCTTTACACTCAAGGAACGGATTTCTTCAGTGACTAGGTTTCTGAAGCACAACTTGCCGCCAGCAAATGCAATAAATATCCAGTGATGACTGAACGTGAAAGAAACGACATTTCCATCTTCCCAAATGTCATCTGGGACCTTCCATGAATCAATAAACTCAGTCACGTCGTTGACGTTGCGTTTTTCCAAAATTCCATCGGCTCTCAGCACGATTACGAGGTCCTATGAGGTCAATATTTATTCCAATTTCATGAATGCAGTTTGGAAATGAAAATTGAAAGCCCAAAAGTTTAATTCCCACTCATTGAAGAGTAGAGAAAGTTTCCTTACTTTTTACATACCTCATCTAATTTTGACATAAACAAGACTCTCTGTTTCCGGTCAGTGCTAGGAACTCGAACAATCTCTGGTTTTTCAGAGTCTGGGTTCGACGTGTCCACCCCCTTCGCTATGTTGACAACTAAAACATTCATGGTCAGTACTCAAGATTCGACAACAGAAAAGAAAAAGAGCCGTCATACGTTTGATTTGACCAAGCTCATCGCCGCACAAAACCTTCATTTTGCAAATGTCAACGTAGAGAGAGCTTGTTACGGGAGGAAATAGGCGTGGTCATATTGATCTTCTTGGCGGTGAGTTTTTGGTGGTGAGTAACGCACGTGAAATGTTAATGAGTTAAAACGCGGTTAACGTTTTCACGTGGATAGCACGTTGAGAACTCTATATTGAAATTTGACATTTGAATTGTGAGTGATTCTATTTCTTTTTAAGCAAAATTATACACATAAACTTCCTTATGGTTATGAGATACTTACTGACTACTTATTTTTTGAGAATGAATTCATTTAATATTTTATTATAATTTAACAAAATCCCAGTCATAATTCTATAATTACGGAATAATGTTACGCCTTCAACCCTTCGTTCAACATATAATTGAAAGCCCCATTTGATTATTCAAGTTGTATGTAGAATTTGTCCCGAATAACAAACTGTTTTCTATTTGTCCAACTTCCCTTTCCATACTCAGCAATATCCTTCGTGTCCTCCTTAGTTGGACTTGTCTGCTAGTGTAATTCGTGTTTTATAGCGCCGAAACTCTCTTATTCGTACCAAGGGTATAAAAAACTTCTGTCTCGTATTACCAGCGTCAGTTGTTGTGTTTTTTATTTCGTTAGCCAGTTTTCTATCTGTGAATTTTTACAGCATTTTCCTTTATATCTGTTTATACTACTACTGAATCTAGCTCACTTAACATGCTTTGGCTTGATCAATATCGCCCCAAGACATTGGCTAATTTAGATTATCATACTGAACAAGCAGAACGCTTGACACATTTGGCAGCATCTAACGAATTCCCGCATTTGCTGATTTATGGGCCATCTGGTGCTGGAAAAAAAACACGAGTTGTTGCTCTTTTACGAGAACTCTTCGGCCCTGGTGCTGAAAAGGTTTGTTAATTTTATGAGAGTAATCTCCTTGTTTCTTTCATAACTAAAGGTGCTGTTATGGACTCGACTGACAATTGTTAGCTAAAAATTGACCAACGTGTCTTTCTGACGCCCTCTAATCGTAAAATCCAAGTGAACATCGTCTCAAGTCTATATCACTTGGAACTCACGCCCAGTGATGTCGGCAATTACGACCGTGTTGTAATGCAAGAATTACTTAAAGACGTTGCTCAATCTGCTCCTGTGGACATTCAGGCTAAGAAACGGTTTAAAGGTATTTTTGGTGCAAATTTAGGTGTTAAAGTGCCTATCCTCTGTCTACAAAACTAACATTCAATGCTAGCTGTCGTTATCAATGAAGCTGATAGTCTCACTCGTGATGCTCAAGCTGCCTTGCGTAGAACAATGGAAAAATACTCAGACAACATTCGTCTGATTCTTATTGCGAATTCAACTTCAAAAATCATTGAGCCTGTTCGTTCGCGTACTCTTTTAATTAGGGTAGCCGCCCCAACTCATACAGAGATTGTTTCTGTGTTGACCAAAGTGTTACAACAGCAGAGTCTTGAAGCAGCACCTAGTTTACTGAACAAGATTGCACAGGATTCTGATCGTAATTTGCGCAAGGCTCTCTTGATTCTGGAGACTTTGTACGCAAAAGCACCTGGTTCTAGACAGATAATGGGAAACACAGGCAGCATTCCGAAACCTGACTGGCAGGAGTTTATCGATAAGGTTGCAGATGCCATGATTGCGGAGCAGAGTCCAAATCGTATTCTTTCCGTTCGTTCAATGCTCTATGACTTACTTTCTCATTGCATTCCACCTTCCATCGTACTCAAAGAGCTTGCAAGCGCATTGCTTGCAAAAGTGAAACCTGACTTGCATGCTCCCATTATTTCTTCAGCGGCTAATTATGTATGTATTGATGTGTTTTTTCAGCATGGTGTGCAAATTATGCGCACTTTGTTGCAATTCCTCAACTATGCTTGCTAACGTATTTTTCCTTAGGAACATCGTATTCACATGGGCAACAAGTCTATTTTCCATTTAGAGGCATTTGTCGCTTTCTTTATGAAGCTGTATGCCATGTACGTTGTCCTTCTGTTTGTCTACTTTATTGATTTTACTAACATTCATTTCATTAGGTCACTCATGGGAATGAGTATCGAAAACATGTAATGGGAAAACATAAAAATGGAACAAACCATTTGACACGCATTAATGTCAAGCTAAGGAGTACCGATAAAAGATGCAGATGCAGAAGCAGAAACGGGAGAAGTAAATTCAACTGAGGATTTCTTGTCGCCGTAAATAGAGACAGGTTTATCGATTTCGATGGTAAATAGAGGTTCGTTGTCTTCTGAAATCATAGAAGATTCCTCTTTACGGATGTCCTCAAGTGTTTGTAAAAACTGTTCACTTGCTTCAACGATAATGACGCTGCTGTGTTAGAGTCAATTGTACTTGTACAAAATAAAAAAGAATGACATACCCAATTTCACGAAGAACTTGAACGGAAGTGGCTCCTGCTGTATTCACTTCTTTTGCTACATCCTCCATTAATACTGCAGAACGTTTGTTCGGAAAACCCAGCAAATATGTTTCCGCTAATCAAATCATTAGACATAAATTCTCACAAAAGCATAAACAAAACAAGTAAGCAGTGTGTCAGTGTAAGCAGGGATAAAACTAAGTGCTTTCACCGAGTCAATTGCTGCCACTTAAATTCGTCGAGTGCACACTGCGCATTTACAACTCACCGTTAACGCTTGCGAAAAAACGCTGCAAGTACAAAAAATACAAATGGAAAGTGTTTCATGTTACACAAATTTGAACCGAGCAAGGATAGATATCAATTATAAGTATCGTTTAGGATAAAGGGAGCAATTAAGAAAAAAGATGGTCACTGTGTTTAGTGGTATGCGTTCGGATTCGCCGCCCTGACAAAAAGTGATGACCATAAAACATCCAAGGTACGACGAATATACGTAATCAACAAAAAAGCTTCAATAAGAAGACAGGCATGACAGAGCAGCTTAACTGCTGTGGCAATTAAGGATAGAGATAGGTTGAGAAGCAATTTCGGCATTGCGCGGGGAATGTCGAACAGGAAATCAAATCAATTCAAATAAACTTGCGCACACACCTTCGAGACTGTAAACTCTAACGACGTAACGTTTAAGAAACAACAGACAATACAGCATCTCAAATTGTAGAAGCAGATAGCTCAGGATTGTAACAGCCAGAATTACTCGAAAGATTCGACGAACATGCCTAGCAAAGCTAACGAAAATAAAAGCAAAAGTGAGGAGAGGCGAGGAATCTACGTCCTCTGTAAGAGGGAAAGAGAACAAAAGGTATAAGAGACGAACAACCAAAACTAGAAATGAAACATCAACGTAATGAAGAATAAATGACAAGGTGAACGGACACAAAAGGAGGGGATGTACCAAAAGACAAGGAAAACAGACGAGACAGATATAGGGAAATCATGAGTGTTTGCATACGAACAGTCATCAGTCCCGTGTATACAAACACACGTATGACACAAGTAGATTATAGCCAGTCCTGCTTCAAGACGAAAGAGTGCACAGTTCCAACTCTTTGCTGTTAAAACTAGTACAAGAAATTTCAAAGACACCTTTTACAAACAAGCATCCTAGATGTTATAACCGTTGCGTCTGAAGTAAGCACGGACGTAGTCGGCGAGGAAAACCATTACAACAGTTTGGTATGCACCGAGACCCATACGCGGTACAGCGCCACGATACAGGCCCTTTAAGCCGTTTCTGTTGTAGATGAACTTCATAGTGCCCAAAAGTCCGAGCTGTGAACTGCCCTTGACCATGCTTTGCATTTCAATGCGGGCAACCTCAATTGGTTGGTTCCAGCAACTCAAAGCACCACCCAAGCAGCTAGCAGCAAACCGCTGAGGAGTAGTCAAAGGATCATCAGCATTGCGGCTCGTGAGCCAACGAATGGGGCGTTCAAGGAAACGAGAAAGGGCGAAACGACTACCCCAATTGGTGCATTGACGCAGGGCAACTGCGTTGACACCCCGGTTGATACCACGAATACCCTCCTTTTTGTAAAGGTCGAGGAAGACACGGAATGTGCTGGGAACCGGCACTCCGGCAGCTGCTTGCTTGGCACGTGTGACCTCCGCAGTCTTCATACATGTGCAGAAGCCCATAGTGGCGTACGCCTGCGCAATGCCACCACCCATACCGGCGAGGGCACCAGCGACAGCAGGGTCGAGGCCCATAGACCGAAACCGATACTCCAATTCGGCAGCTGTGAATAAAAGCACGGCACCCTTTGTAGATGCCTCAATCCAAGCCCAAGGAATTAAACCTTGATAGAAACCAAGAATACCACCACGCGACATGATAGATCGCATAGCGGCAGCCATATTCTGGTTGCGATGACTAGCCATTTGAACCTGAGAAAAGGTTAATAATGTTCCACAATGATTTACAGAGCGACCGACACACACGTTCGTGACGTGAGCAATATTATGAAACCGGTTCCATAAGAATTGCATTCTGCAATGAGCAAAACGCGTCGAAAAGTGCTGAATTCATACCTTTGTGACTTCCAATGGATGGCCAAGAGAGCTTGCTCTAAAAAACGCGTTAGAATATTTCTTATGGCAAAGAAAGATGTGTTAAATATGAGAGACGACGCGTCGAGTTATGAAGTTTACGTGTCGCGACCCTTGAACTCCACGGAGCGGGATCCACTTACTCAAAAAGGTTCAAGCCTGCACCGAGGAGCAAGTTGGAGAAAGAAATTTTCTTCTTCTGAACTTCAGTTGTGGTTGATTGAGTAGCCATTGTGAAAACTCGACAATTGGAACACTAGAGGGGAAGATTGTATTGGTGGAAAAAAGATGGAAAGGAATTCCTCTAAGACAATGTACTGAACTTGCTAAAGAAGTCTGTACAGAGCAATTACAAAAAAAAATAAAACCAGTTACTGCTCTAAACACGAATGTTAGATGATTCCACCGTCAAAAAAATCGCATATGTAGGACATGCTTGCATACCTATTCCCACTTGCTGGCTGCCTAAAAAGTGTTTGGGAGAGGACAAGTTTACTTTGGCCACACCGCGTAACTTTATGTTGTCTCTGCGGAATTCGTTTAGATAGCCAATCCCCTGAGTCGTAAACACCTACTGCATAACCGAAAAGCGCAATTAGCGAGCTGATTAAGCGAGGAGCGACCACTATATGTTAGTACTGCGACGTCCACGTGCCGGTACTGCGACAGGCTTTTCAGGTAGCAAGGGAGTATGAAAACACGATGAGGCCACCTGAGGGAAATAGCTAGAAGAGGAAACGGGAATCTCGGAGGGTACGTTCGCACAGGGTAAGCGATGACGATTGAATAGTTTTTGAATATTATTGGTTTTTTTTTTGTGAAATTTTTGATTGAGTTTATCGCTGTCGCGGCAAATTTGGCATTTTTAATTAAAAAGGAATAAAAAAAATAAGATAATTTAAATTCGAGATCATTAGAAGTCAATAGTAAAAAGCACGAACAGGCAGCGAAAAAATTGTAATTGATAACAGAAAATAAAGAAAAATCAAAAAAAATCACCGGACACGGAATGCGGAAATAAAACACAATACAACATGACAACTCCCTTTTCGCTCACTCCCGCCAATTGCAGACGAATTATAAAATAACTCCTAATGCATCCCTTCGTCCGATAAAGTATTGGCGCTTGTCCCTTAACACTGCTTCAAATATTCAATCTTTAGTAAAATCCTTAATAAGCATAAGCATAAACATAAGCCCTAAGACTAAAAACCCTAGAACATATTCACTGAATTGCAGAGACCCTTCAAAGTACCGTAAACCTTTTTACAAATACTCGTATATACTAATAGTGCACAAACCACAGTGTCAACAGCACCATCGTAATTACGAACGAAACAAACCGATAAAAGCAATAAAAACGTTTTGGCAAAGTCCAGAGAGGGCAAAGTACATTGTCAAGTTGTTTATTTCCATTAAACACAGACGGGAGGGGGGAGAATAGATATTTCAGAATAGGAGGCTTCCGTTGTATATAATCTTTTCATATATCAGCAGCATATTGCTGTGTTAGTAAGAAGAGGAAACTCGAACGAAAGAGGAGATAAGGAAAGGGAAAGGGCGCACAATTGCGTAAAGGAAGGAGTAGAAAAAAAAAACGTTAAAAGCACAAATGCATCAGTACTTACATGCTCGTGTGCATGTGTTTTATTGTTGGAAGACATCAGATTATCTTCCAGAAAAAGACAGATGAGTCGCACAGACATAATATAATATTAGTTGAGAGGAAACAAAAATTGCCGATAACAGTGAACCATGTATATGCAGCGAGGATTAAGAGTGTGTTCAATAACAATCAATAAACGACGATTAAAAAAAAGCAGGACAATTGAATGTATCAGCGAGAGGGTGTGTGAGAGAGAAAGAGAGGGAAAGGAGTAGCACAAAGTGAGTATTCCACTTCGTGCGTTCAAATTCCCTACAGTTTGACGAGAGCTGATGCTCTTCTGTTGGATGTGCACGATAGCTTGCACATACATACGATATTATTCTCCCGACGGACAAGAGCACGAGGAATTGAGATGGAAAGCGTGAGAAGTAGTTTCAGTTAAATATGTTTAGGGCGAGAGTCTCACTGCATCATCCAACCACGGTTTTTCAGGCTTAGGCATGCCCAATTTTTCAGCCAACATAGCAGCCATGGCGGGATTATTAGGAGTTCGGGGCGACTCGTTTTCCGAGAAATTGGAAGTGTAGGGCTCGTAAGGCGCGGGTGAACTTTCCCCAGAAGCAGCTGCATCCATTTTGTACAAAATGGATGGCGTAACTGGAGCCGACGGAGTCACAAGGGCATTCGGATTTGTGCTGGGTGGACGCAAAATAAAAGGTCGTAAAAAGGCCTCTGAAAGAGCATCGGAAGAAGTAGCAACGTTGGTGGAAGAACGACGAGAGTCCACTGGACTGCTGCGATTGCTTACTTCCTTCTCATACGACTCGAGCTTCAAAGCTTCCCGCTCAAAAGCACGAGCCTTTGCATCTAGCTCGACGCCTTGGCTGACAGAAACGCGTTCGATGTGCTTGCTACGATCATACAGCCAAAGACCGAAGAAAGTGAGTGTAATGCCGGATGCTTGTACGGCATTTGTTCGTTGCCGAAACCAGAGAATGGATACGACAATCACGGCAATTCGCTTAATGAGACTCGCAATAGAATAAGTGACGGGAGAAACGAGACCGAGCAAAATGAAAGCAAGAATGTTCTGACAGAAATGAGAAAATCCGTTCAGCCAAATCTGGAAATAGGCAGATGAATGAGGAGACGGCAGAAAGGCTGGTCCCTCGTTATAGAGCCAAACGGGCACCATCACTAAGAAAGCCGTTCCGGACGAGTACACGAGCAAATCCAGCTTGTCGTAGCGACGATGGGAAGAGCGGTCGTGTGACTTCGTCGAAGGCTCCGTGAATATCTTTTTGCCAAATATATTCTGTGACACGAAGATAAGAGTGGAAATGAGGGCAAATGTGAGTCCGGCAATGTCGGAGGAAAGTTGAAACGAGCAAGCAAGCATAACACCCACCGTTAAAGGGATGAGTGAGACGTATGTCGCGCGAGGATACGAATGATGGAACAGGAGACGGTAGGCGAAAACGGTAAACAAGGGCGATAAGGCCTTAACCGTGTGGACCACAGAGACGGGAATCCGCGTGATTGCAAGACTACTGAACACATGCCCTCCAATTTGAAAGACACTCAAAGGAAGCGTTGTCGTAAACACGTAGCGGGTAGGCTTCTCTATACTTTTTCCATGGAAAACGAACCGACGAATTCCAATGAATAAAGCACTAAACATCATCACAAACCCGAACTGGAGAAACGTCAACGTCACCGGGCAAGGGCTGATGTTGAAAATAGACTTGGACGATGTGTTGGACACCGCACTTGCTGTGTACCATAGCAAACACAAGCACAACAAACCCACGCGAGACCAATAGAACTTGCGAAATTTCGCCTTGCTTTCGGATAAGAAACCGAACATTCTATGAATGTGTGGCAGGCGACAAAGGCAACACTGACCGCAAAGGGACGCTGCGAAGTTGGAATAAAAGACAGGCTACTACCTTTCAAGACTGTCTAAGACCTTCAGAAACCAGCCTAGAGTCTTTTACTTGACCAATTACAGCTGCTTGCACAGCGTAAAGTTCAGTTCGTTCCAGGAAAACACAGAAAACGCGTAAGTTGTTTACAGAACGTTTCACCGAATGTAAACAAACACGTAAACAGCGACAGTACGAACACAAACGCGAAGAAAAGTTACAAAACACCACAGCAACAAAAAATACGGCGTGGTTCTCGCGTTTTAGTCAACGTACGGCGTCTGTTTTATGATCACAACCAGCAATTTGATGATGGACAGAAGGATGGTTTTTTCGGGAGGCTGTTAGCATATAACGAGCTCCTAAGACTCCCAACGAGATCTAACAAGCTCTAGTGTCCCGGAGCGAGGAATCAAGCTGTGACGGCAAAGACGCTCGTTTATGGGACACACACACACGCCACGACGGAGCTTGAAGTACCAGCAAAGCAGTGCGAGTCGCAGTTCACCGTGGCGTTCTAAACTGAGAAAGACAAAAGAACGCGCTCGACTTCGCTAAATAGTTTAGCGATGCTTAAGGAAGTTTGAAATACCGAGTTAGAACGAGACGCAGCGATGAAAACTTGTGCTGAAGATCCTAGTAGTACGCAAATTTAGCTTAACGAGAAGGATCGCACTACAGCGAGAAAGGATTGAGAATACAGGAAGTATTGAGGAAATCGGTGGTTTTGAGGGATTTTCGTGTTACGTCTTGTTGACAAAAGCATTCTTGTTGCGCACGGTGTGTGGATTGAAGTCAGCGCTGAAAACGTAGCTGAACGTAGTGATGCGTTGGCCAGACGCAAGAATGAGCAAAGAGTGTGAGTCGGTAGACCGTAGACGGGTACATATAGGCTTATAGAAGAGACGAAGAAGGGACGAGAGGAGGAGCCGTGAGGGCTGAGTGTGATTGGGTTGTTTAGACGATCCATTCGAGTAACTTAACTCTAGAGAACACTTGTTAAAGATACGTCTGAAGCATATTAGATAGTAAAGGATACTACGAAATTGATTGGTAATCCAGCTCCCGGCCCTGGACGATGTATTCTCATCGTAATGGAATCATATCTCAGACAAGTATTTACTGAACGTAGTCGGATTTGTATTTAATTGCGCTTTCTCTAGCTGTCTCGCTTTACTGCCGCTTCTTCTGCATCTCTTGTTGGGCCTGTTCCAACAAAGCTGGATCAACTTTCATGTGAGGAAGAATGAGAAGCATTCCGACAGCCGCCAAAGAGAACAACATCATAGGACTCTTGAGAAGTCGGAAGAGTGAAAAGCGACGAGGTTGGAAGAGGTATGTGTGTTGAGAAAGAGCGCGGACGGAAAATGGATAGGAAAGGTTTTTACTCGTTTGAGTCCAGCTATGACCTTTTGTCAGATAGTATGGGGTCACCATACTTCCATTCACGTCGACACGAAAGTGTGCAAATTCATATTCAATGGACAAAACGTCTAAAGCGTATGTTCCATCAGATACATTGACGAATTCAAAAATACCATTCGATTGAATTGGAGCCAAATAGGTGCGATCTCTTGAACGCAGTTGCACACGTGTATCAACGGCTAGTCTGTTGAGACTGGGGAGCACACTATTGCTTTTGATCCGTGCCTTTACATTTGTTTGCTTAGACAACGAAAACAGTGAGAATACTGTACAAAAAAAGAACAAATAAACAGAATGTAATTTCATGACTTTTTAATAAGATGATTCCAAACCAAATGCTGTAATTGTACCGCTTTAGAAGTGCTGATGAGAAAACGTTTATGGACAAAAGTATCAAAGTAATGTAATCCTGGATACAGAGCTCTTGCTACTAATGACAGCTGAAAGAACGATTGTTTCTTTCGTAAATACTCGAGAAGAAGGCTTTTCTGTTTCTTTAAAAGTTGACAGCACCAGTTTGTACTGGAAGGATTACGACCAGACACATATTTGTCCCGTGGCAGAAAACACTTTCTCTCGATTTTCGCCTTACACGTCTGTTGTACCAGAAGAGACAAACATTTGGAAGTTATAATGGAGGATAACGCATTTTTAGATTATGATTTCCAACAGAAACCGAGGAAATCTCGGTTGAAAATTGAAGGTGGGAATTAACAAACTTGTAAATGTTTTATGCCAAAACTAACATTGGAAATAGGTTATTATGGCTCAGAATCAGAGTCTGAAGGATCTGGGGAGGAAGAACAGTTAAATGACCGAGCGGATCAAGGTCAATTGCAGGAAAGTGATTCTGATGACATGTTTTCCGATAAAGAACAACCTGAATTGAAACGGAAAAGAAGTCCCGCGTCAGAAATACAGGACGGAGGATTAAAAAGTTCCAAAAAAGATGAAAAAAATGTCAAGTTTTTGGCTCCAGAAGACATTCAAGGTCAAGAAGAGAATCCAACATTAGACATAATGGAACCAAACAAAAGCAAACAAACTGGCTACACTGCTCCGGAAGAAAATAGTGACGGTTTTGAAGAGGAAGATGATGAGTCTCGAATTCAAAAGTTTCACGGAATCAAAATTATGCCATTCAATGTTCGTGAAGATATGGAAGAGGGTGCTTTCGACGAAGAAGGAAACTTCGTTCAAAATAAACGTGATCCAGACGAAGAATACGATGCTTGGTTACGAGGAACAAGTGACAAGTATTCCATTGCCAAGGCAAAAAAGGCCATGCTTCGACAACAAGAACGGGAAGAAGAAGCTCGTAAGCAGCAACAAACAATTTCTTTTGAAAACCCAGACGTTGCTCTAAAATTTCTTTCTACGCACATGCTTCCAGACGAAAGCATTCTTGAATTTATTCAACGTTTTAATCGGACTGTCAAGAAAACAAAAAAGAGTACTCTCTCTTCTGAGCAGCAGAGCTCAGAAAAGTACCGTAGCTACCTAATTGAATGGGCTACAGAGGCGATTTCAGTCGTGGAGGAGGCATTAGAAATCGAGGACATATATTCTTTAACGAAGGAAAACTTGCAGCGGTTACTTCAACGCCGCAATGCTAATCCTGAGCTTAAATTCGGAAACGACTCATTCCAGCCATACTTGGCCTACTCCCAGGATGATGAATGGGATTTCAAATGGGAAAACTCAGACGACATATATGGGCCTTACCCTAGTGCAACCATGGCCGCTTGGAAGGAACAGGGCTATTTCTCAACAGGCAAGTCTCGTGCATACGTACGGTTACACAAGCTTTCTGATCCTTTATGGATCTTACCGGAGCACGCATTATTTCAGTAACAGAAAAAATCCCGCACACCTTTCCCCAGACAAATGACAAATCTCTTTTCATAACAATTTACCTCATTTCTTGTTCCATCTTTCTTAACCACGTTCTTTTTGCTGTACATAATTCATTAATTCATAGTCAACAATTCAACATAAATATAAACACACAAGAGCGCACAATTTAGTGCTTGGAGCTGGGGGATTTTGGAGCAAGCTTTCCTGACAAGAGTCCGGCAAGCATTTCTTGAGCTCTTGTCGAGGGAGTGGATTGTTTTGTAGATGATGACGACGTGCTCGTTTGAGCATTCTTGGTTTTATCATCATTTTGTTTTTTCCATTCGTCACGATTTTTCAAAACTGGGAGCTTTGACACAGCGGTGTCTGGCTCACTGTCTGAAGCTAAAGAAGAGAGAGACATGTGGGAAACGGACCGTTTAATGCTAGCGGACGATGAATGTGAAGATTGTCTGCTACTGCCAATAGAATCACTTCGAATAGAGGAACGACTAACAGTTGGTGCCCGGAACAACAAATTAGGAGTATGCGCTTTTCGAGACGTAGACGGTTTCTTGAATAACATACCACTTTCGGGTTGTTCTTTATAGCGCCCAGTAATAGTGACAGGAGGGGGTTTAGAAGAGGCATGTTCATGAACAGGCGTAGGTTTTCGATTAGCAACGGGAGCACTCTGAAGGGTTGAATGCGTAGTAGGTTTTCGATTAGCAACGGGAACACTCTGAAGGGTAGAATGCGTAGTAGGTTTTGCAGTGCTAGCAGCAGGAGCTTCAGGCAACGAAGGCTGTTTCGGCTGCACGTTGGCGTGCGAACTTTCGAGGACAGAGCGCAAATTCTCTTTTCCAAACTCATGCTTTGAAAGCGCAGTTCGAGCATATTTGTTCGTATGCTGTTCAAACAGTGCCTTAAAAGAGGGTCTTGCAAACACCGGTTTTGCGGATTTCTTATCCGTAGGCGTGGATGTCTCAAACTCGCCGGGATTCTGAAAGGGACTGCTACTAGCGTTACTTTTTTGCTCAATGTCAAGATGCTTCAAATGCGACGAGAGTCTTGTGACTGGAGTAAGCTTCAAAGGCGTATCAGTAGGAGTTGGTGTTTGATTAGCCTTCCGAGATACAGGTTCGTGATGTTTTGGTGCCTCCACAGGAGTGTGTTTGGCTTCAGATTCAGCATCGGTAAGCATGTAAGAAAACTCGTGCGTTGTCACAAACGTGTCGTCCTTTGAAAGCATTGAAACATCGTCAGCTGAAGTATCTTTTTTCTGCGTTTCCAGGTTGGCCAACGGATCTGAGAGAGAGCGTCTATGATTTTGATGCTTCTTAGTAATTTCCTTCACCGTCTTTGGATGTCTCAAAGATTGACGCATATTTCGAAGAGTGTCCACAGGCTTTGCCTCATGCTCGACCTCCGGTTTCTTAAGACTTTGGGTTTTTCGTAAGACCGGTACGGTTATCTTAACCTTTTCCTCTTTCTGAGGTTCCTTTTCAACAACAGGGGGGGTAGTAACAGGAGGAGTAGTAACAGGAGGAGTAATCACCGAAACCGAGTGTTCCAATTTCTTTTCCTCGGGCCGTGGTTCCTTTTCTTTCTCTGGTTTTTCCTCAGTGATAGAAACGTCTTCCGGCTCAGCCTTTGGAAGCTTTATATTGAGACGTCTCCGGGGACGGCGAGCAACACCATGCTTCAGTTTGTCCAAAAGTGAATCGATAGCCTCATGGTTTTCAGTTTGTTTTCCAGATAAAGCAGCCTCTATT
The DNA here is from genome assembly GCF_000149845.2 of Schizosaccharomyces japonicus yFS275. Taxonomy (NCBI): domain Eukaryota; kingdom Fungi; phylum Ascomycota; class Schizosaccharomycetes; order Schizosaccharomycetales; family Schizosaccharomycetaceae; genus Schizosaccharomyces; species Schizosaccharomyces japonicus. The sequence goes on along the minus strand of NW_011627860.1, from coordinate 3,675,723 downwards.
ACAGCTGAACGTCCCTCTGTATTTCTTACATGACGCTTCATAAGCTGTCGCTTCTCTTCCCGCTCTTGTTCAAGGTTCTCGGTGTTAGCTTTGCTGTAATCTGACAAGAATGTGCTGAATTTTCGGAAGAATGTTGCCCTTGCGCTAATGTCGTTAGGCTTTTCGCCATAGAACCGCATAACACTTGTCAATGTAGTGTTCATTGAGTTTAAGTGTTCTTTCATGAATTCCATTTTTTTTATACCGTCTTCAAGCCAAGGTAAAATGAGGGAAAGAATTCTATCGTCAGGATGAAATACAGTAGGATCTGAAAGTGCGCCTGAATCACAAGCCAATTGCACAGAACGACAGCCTTGAATGAGCTGTTTGCATTCTTGTTCCAAAGATTCCATGTTGATGCTGGCAGCTTCTGACAAAGTTGCAAACTCACTAGTAACCTTTTGTAAATCAGGAAAGTGATTTCTAATGAATGCCTCGACTATGTGCAAAACAGACTTTGTGTTAGTAGAATTCTTCATTAAGGGAAGACGTTGCAAAGAAGAAATTGTATAACCCTTTGCTTGTCTCGGTATGTCGTTCATAAAGTTACCGATATGAAGAATGATCTCCAAAATATCATGTAGTCGCGAGCTTTCCCGAAGGTGTCTAGCCGTTCTGTCAATAGTTTTGACCTGACGCAAAAGAGTGTCATAGTTTGTATCGATAGCATATTTCGTGTTTAAGGCAACCATCCGTTGGGGCCAGTAGTGGTTTAAATCAACGACCAAACGAAGATATACATAATCCCAACGGGATAGTTCACTCGCATCTTTATCAGCATTTATTTGCTCTCCACCATTAAGCCAGTCGATTCTATAAGGCTCGAGGTCTGCCTTGAGCCTATCTTGTTGCAAGACGCTTTCACTACCTAAGAAGGGGGAAAGCTGCAAAACAGACTCATCACAATGGAGAATGATCCGAAGCACTTCATCAGGACTTTTGTGATTAAATTTGTGTAAGTGGATACCAAAGGCCTGTTGCAAATCGCTGGACATAAACTCATGCTTACGACTCCGCTTTCTTGTAAACACTTTTCCTTCCTTAACTGAGAAGCTTTTTTCGATTTCCTCAAGGATACCGGCTTTTTTGAATGCCTCCGAGATAACCTTAGTATCAAGATTACGTTTTGACCATAAAGTATGTTCCAAACCCTGCTCCACCTTTTCCCAATGCATTTGCTTGATTTTCTTCCGTGGCCGCATTGGTAATCCTAAGAGCCCTTGAGGAGGAGGAGGAGGAGGAAGAGGTATGGAGCCGGTAGATTGTTCAGAGAACTTTCCACCAGCAGACATAACTGGAGCAGGAGGAGGCGGAGGAGGAGGAGGGGGTATTCCTGTTACTGCTGCTGAATTATCATCAGTAGTCGTTTTGAATACTCCAGAATCTTTGTAAGCAGGAAGCGGAGGAGGCGGTGGAGGGCATGGAGGAACAGACGCTTCGACAGTGGGTGAAGGCTCTGCGGGTTTTCCTGCTTGCACCGCTTCTTCTGTTGTGCTCGCGCTTCCCCCGGACGGTGTTCGATCCTTCCTTGGAGGACGCGATTTTACGAAAGAGGTCACATCGGAAGGGGTAATAAAGAGTTTGTCTTCGCATGATCGATGTTTAGTCGCTGATGTTTGAACACTACTGCTTCCATCGACGCTATCCACAGAACGTTTTCGGCTTCCGATAGTTCTGTTTTCAAAGATCTTGTTCAGCTCAGCCGTAATATCGTTGATACCTTCGCTGTAGATTTTAGAAACACCTTCGGAAACTGATCGGCCTATATACTGTCCACGCATTAAGCTGACAGGCTTTCGTCGCATGGAAGTTTGGTGACCACGAAGTTTTGGTACTGTGATACCTTGTTCTTCGACCACAGGAAGCACCGGAATACCCTCGGTCTGGTTTCTTAAATCCAGAAGTTGGGGATCAGTAACACCGTCAGACCAGTAGGCAGACTCTCCAATGTAATCCTTTTTCTGTTTATCAATTTCTTGACGAAGGTGATTAAGCAAAATGGAAACACCATTGGTTGTTGAGTGAGGATCTTTCTTCAATTGACTTAAACGAAGAAATATATCCCGCAACTCAATTTCGCTTTTCTGCATCTGTCGAATGTGTATGCTTTTAAGTTCGTTGAATTCCTCACGCATAGTATCGCTCGAACGTTTCTGAGCTAGAATAACATCATTTTGCTCCTTCAGTTCTTGCTTTAACTTTGTAATAAGCTCTTCTGCACCGAGTTTTGCCTGAGCTGCCATGGCATCGCGCTCGATCACAAGCTTTTCAGCCATTGCCCGGGCAGCTTTCGCTTCCTGTAAAGCATTGCGAGCCGTCTCATCAGTATACATACGATCTACAAGGGTCTGAAATGTATGCTGCAAATTGCTATCGAAGTCCAACTCTGAGATCTTTTCATTTAATAAAAAGCTTTGGAGGAAAGAGTTAACAACACGAAGTAACTGGATCTTGTCCCTTTTTTGACCTCTTGCCCGCAAGATTGTTTGTGCAGTTGAATCCAATAACTTTCCAACTTCATCCTTAGTAATTTCACTATACGTAGTAAGTATAGAGGAATCATCAGAGATATGAGAATCTCCATCTGTGAAAAGAACAGCGCTTGTATTGTTGTCCTCCTCAGCTTCGTATATGTTTAATTGTTCCTCAAGCTGCCGGTCCGAGAATCCCCGTAGTTTACTGACAATGGTATGAATTCCAGACTTACGAAATTCATTACGAATTTCGAACGCTTCCGACAAGTCATCGGAACAGGAACAAAGATTGTTGATAAAAATCAGAGTAGAAGTACAATACTCCAAGAAAGCAATAGTTGTTGTGGAGGGTTTAATAGACGGACCGCCGGGAGAAGAGATAGGACTGGCGGACTGAACCTTGTCATTAATCGAAGCCGAAAAGCATTCTAACCATGTCATGAACAGCGGCTCATCAGATGAAGAGCTTTTCCGCAACTCTTCGAAACCCGTTCGAACTTCATCGAGAACATAACGCTCATGCAATGTACACGCCCAAGAAAGTAGCTCCGCTGCAAGCTTACGAGTAAGCATGTTAGGATTCACTAGCGCTTGGACAGCTTGTCGGAAGACAACAGCATGCGTTACAGCAAGCATCGGCCGCTTTTCCAATAGAATGAAGAAGCATTTAATGATTTCTGCCTGCTGTGTCTGTGTAATGGCAGATTCATTGAAGTAATGAAATGTACTTTGAAGGGCTTGAAATCCGCCCACGGTTAAAAAAGAAAGGATCCATCTCTCTGATTGTGAACGCAAAAGCGAGGTCAGTGTAATAAGCTGCAAATTACTGATAGTTTTATTCCATAACTGCAGCACAAACCACGCAGCGGGACGACGAGCGGCGGGAAACCCTTCCTCCTTGAATGCGATGTCTTCAAAGGTCTTGTCGTTTTCTTTTATGAACGCCCATTTCTCGTCTGGTGTGAATTGTTGAAGAAGGTTTATGGCGTACTCATCGAGCGAAAAATTAGGATGTTTGAGAAACTCGTTGAAGAGATGTTGAAGGGCCTCTAAAGAAGACGGGCGTGTAGAGGGTATAATAACAGGAGTAGGAGGCAAGGGAAGGTTGTCGGGAATAGGGGGGAGCGTATTTAAGCGAGCCACCGATGACTGAAATCGACGCCGGTTTGAAGGGAATAACGGGCCTGATCTTAATGGACTGTGAGAAGGAATAACCGAGGGTAGCGGATGCGAGGAACTAGGATTTACGGGTATCGGATTCTTAGAATTGGTGTGCGACGGCGGCGTAGGAAGTGAGTGTGCTGGCCCATGTTGCAATTTTGTAGAGCGAGCTGAAGTTACATGGGCCGGTGGATTGGGAACAGCAGTATTGGCTGTGGATGGTGAAGGGAGCCGAGAAGCCGGCAGTGGTTTCCTATTGAGTGAATGAAGAACGGAAGAACGGCCACTGTCCTTATCCCTAGGGAAGTCACTTGGCGGCGGTAAGCCATTGCTCGCAGTGGGTAATTTGCTCCCTGGTAATGGCCGTCGATGCGGAGGAGCACGAATTGGAGGAGCCAAAGAAGCAGCAGGTTCTGTCGACTTGGACACATCATGAAAACGAGATGTTTCCAAAGTTGCCCCAACCAACCTGCTGCCTCCTCTAGCAGGGGTCGTAGCATCGACATGTGGTAAGGGTGCAGTTTCTTCAGTAGAAGCAGCAGTATCCTGATCTGTTAAAGAAATTGCAGGAACACTAACAGCGGATTTCGGTCCACGCGGTCCTAGTGTCCTTCGACTACTATTACGGCCAACGGGTACATTGTTTGCTCTGGTCGGAGGAAGTGTTGGCCTGCGTAAATTTTCTGACATCTCCCTCAAGAAGACTGCTGCATTTTTTTTTCATCAAAAAATTAAAGCCAACACTTTAAATCAAAACAGCCAGAAGAATGAATGTGAGAAGAATATCGTCGAGGCGTCAAAACAATATCCAAAGAATGTACTGAGACGTAAACTTGCAAATTGTAGTCGTCTCTCAGTAGTGGTGATGTACTGGTGCGTTGAAAGAAGAAGGAAGGGTAAGGTAGGAAACGCGCAGCAACGCGACGCGCTTAATGAAACCTTATTTCCATAATGCGAAAAATAAGCGCGTATCATGCGAAATAAAGTTAGGACCCGACGACACCAACCGGAAGGATATTGCGAAGAAAGAAGACGCGTTATAACTGTTTCATTATAGAATATTAAAGGATCTTTGGAAGCAGAAGTTCAGTAAACGCTTTCCCGGATGCTCGGATGCATAATTACTTGAAACGTGTGGATGGACGTGAAAGTGGTGTACGTTGAGAGGAAGACAGAGATGAAGGAGTGCTGGGAGTGTGAGAAGCACTGTGGTGCGCGTACTTGCGTGCACTGACTGACTCAAACAAATCGTCAAACGTGCTAGGAGCGCGACGTAGACCCGAAGAAGGAGCAGGAGGACGTGAAGGAGAGGAATAAGCATGAGCAGACGAAGACGAAGCATGCTTACTTGACACCGGCGAGGACGACGAGGAGAGATTGAAAGAGTTTGGGTTGTGGTAAGCTTTTGCGAGTCGTGCAGTCTCCGTTGTTTGTGAAGCGTTCCAGTTTGGAGGCTGCAACCAGGAAGGCAAAGTGCCAGTTTTTTCAAGATAATAATTTCGCAAGCAGCGTGAAACTTGCGTATCTTCAGGATCGACGTCGTCTCCGGTATCCTTCCACTTGCTGAGTGTGCTTGTAAGTGACAATTTGTTCCACATGCTGAATGGTAGTTGGCACGGCAGTGTGGAGCCCGATGTTCCTGTTGTGCTAGTGAAATGTGGGATGAGTTGTGTGGGGATTGTGGGGCAATCAAAACAGTACACTAAAGCACGGTAAATCAATTAAGAAAATAGTACGCAGTGTAACAAAACCTACAGTAAAGTGCGGTAGTATACATTAATGTCTGTTAAAGCATGACGCTACACTTCCTTACGTTTATTTCAACCCTATCACAATGCGGCTTATTATCTCGATTTCTGGATCCACGACAGCGAAGTAACACTTACTATGGCTCGGGTCGCTGAACGCGTCCCCGTAAGATAAGCAGGGGAAACGCGTATTCATCAGGGAATTGTTTCTTCCTTCTCCCATTACTCCTCTTTGAACGGAAACGCGTAAGTATGGCTAGATTACGTCTACGCCAGAAACATACTGTTTTCTCGTGTTCGTAGCGTTAACAATGAGTCCAGATTCAAGCATTTTTGTTTCTACTTGCTTTTTAATTTTTTTTGTTTTACGCGATTTTTTGCAATTGAACCGTCTCTTTTGTGCCTTTCTGTAGAAGAAACAAGTCATAAAACCGGTTTTCTGTAATTTCTTCTTTGTCTCTGCGTCTTACTATCGTTTTCGTTAATTCTTAAATTACCTTTTCCCTTTTTAGAGAATGACCGCTTCTGTTGTCAAAAAGGTCCTTATTTGTTCTCGTCCTTACAAGTATGCTCTTCCAGAACTCGAGAAATTGAAGCAAAAGGCAAAGGTTGTGTTTGCCTTCACGCCCGAAATGACCATGGAAGCCTGGAAAAACAAAATTGAAGAGGTTCGCAAGGAACAGGGTCCTTTTGATGCTGTCATCGTAGGTCCCGAGAGCGTGTGCTATGCTTGCAAACGTTTCGATGACTACTTGTTCAAGTGTTTATTGCCTGAAGCCCGTTACTTTTGTCAAACAGTTACGGGCCCCGAGAAATGGGATTTGAAGTGGGCTGAGCGCAACAACCTTTTGATTTCTACGACTCCTAATGCTGTCACGAACGGTACGGCCATTGGTGCGGTCTGGTTGATCATGGACACACTTCGTGGACTGTCGCTCATGCAACATAAGACGAAGCAAGGCCAATGGAATGGCTTCTTTGATTACCTTGGCAAAGAAGTGACCGGCCGCACACTTGGACTAGTTGGTATGGGTTCCGTTGGTCAATATGTTGCTCGCGTGTTGAGCACAATGGGAATGCGAATCATATATCACAACCGTCATCGCTTAAGTACAGAGCTCGAAGTCGCTGCGGGAAATGCTGTTTACTATGAAAACCTCGACGAGCTTTGTGCTGCTTGCGATGTGCTCTCCCTTCATGCTCCCTTAACTCCCCAAACCCATCACTTAATTTCGTACAAGCAGTTTGCTTGTATGAAGCCAGGATCCTTCCTTGTCAATACTGCTCGTGGTCCCGTGTTGGACACAGAGGCCTTAATCGATGCCATGGACAAGGGCATTATTTACCGAGCCGGTTTGGATGTCTTTGAAAAAGAGCCCGAAGTGCCAAAAGAGTTTAAATACGGAGGTCGTTTAGAGGACCGTGTAACCATTCTTCCTCATTTCGTCGCTCTCACGGAGGAGACTGTTCGCAACCTTGAGGCGCACGGCATTGAGAACATGCTCGCATACCTCGAAACCGGTCGTCCTCGCACCGTCCTTTTCCAACCCAAGTGAGCAATTCGTAATAAGCGCGGTGTGCATACTCACAAATTGCCCAGAAGGGCCGTTACGAAGTTGTTGTCTTAATTATAATGTTATAACACTCTTGAACTTATTGATTGCATTGATGGCGAAATAGTCTTCTAACTACTTTCAATTCGCCTAGGGCTGCCCACTATATCGCTGCTAATGACATCAATTCATTCCCCGCAGAACACAAGGTAACGTTAAAAAGTCTAATTTAAGCATGCACGTGCTACAGTATTATTTCGTAACCTTATATCGCATAGTAAACAAAGTACACCCATTTACGCGCAATTTTTAATCGATTTCTTTTTCTTTTTTTTATTTCAATGATAGCTTTAACATTCCGATTTTTTTGTTCATCTCCTCTTCGTTCCCCAGGCCTTCTCGTGGCTTCCTAGCGTGAAGTTGGGTCGGACCGGAACACGAGATGCAGTTCACCGTTATTTTCGGACAGATCGTAATCAACAACCTCACGATCATTTCATCTAATGGAACGAGCAACTACTTAATTTTCGCTGAAATCGCTTCGTCTGGTGGGCTTTTACCTCACGGCTGTCTGTCCTGTTCTGTTCGTGTTGCTGCCCTACGCGTAAGCATACAAAGCTTCTATCGATGACGTGGCCAAAAATGAAGAGCTGCAAGTATGTAGCCGAGTGTATACGGCGCTGCTATACCCTTTTTTGATGGGCCCGCCAAAAGCGATGATATCATGCTTAATTTTAATTGGTCGATATAAATGCACAGGGTTCCAGAATGGCAGTCGCCGCACGCCAAGGCAAAACAGAAAATAACCAAAAAACAGGACGCATATACTTCACATGATTTACATGCATCCTATCGTTAAGAATCTATGCAGGCAAATTGCTGTATGTGGAAGGCGATAAGTTTTGCACTTACTTTTGCAGAATAATATAAAAGCAAAACGGTCGCCCACAGTTTGTGAACTCCACCACACCTTATCGTCACAACTATTCGCCCGGCTTCACCGTCACTGTGCCCTTTGTTGTGTTATAAATAGAACGGACTCTTCTCCCCTCTCCTCTGCCTGCTGCAATTTCGATTACGCTTTTGCAGAAGTAGAAGTTTTTTTTGTGCATATTAAGTCTCGCATCGTTACTTTCTCTTCAATTTTTTTGTAACTTAATTTTTTGTCATTATGTCTTCCACTCAAGAAAACAAGGGTTCCCTTCAAGTGAAGGCCGGTCTCGCCCAAATGCTCAAGGGCGGTGTTATCATGGACGTTGTTAACCCTGAGCAAGCTCGTATTGCCGAGGCTGCTGGTGCTTGCGCCGTCATGGCCTTGGAGCGTGTCCCCGCAGACATTCGTGCTGAAGGCGGTGTCGCTCGCATGTCCGACCCCAGCATGATCAAGGAGATCCAAAAGGCCGTTTCTATTCCCGTTATGGCTAAGGTCCGTATTGGCCATTTCGTTGAGGCTCAAATCCTCGAGTCGATTGGTATCGACTATATCGACGAGTCCGAGGTTTTGACTCCCGCTGATGACATGAACCACATTGACAAGAACAAGTTCACTGTTCCCTTTGTGTGCGGTAGCCGCAACTTGGGTGAGGCATTACGCCGTATCTCTGAGGGTGCTGCTATGATCCGTACCAAGGGTGAGGCTGGCACTGGTGATGTTGTCGAGGCCGTCCGTCACACTCGTCAAATGCAAGCCGATCTCCGTCGCGTCTCCTCCATGTCCGACGACGAGTTGTACGCTTACGCCAAGGACATCCAAGCCCCCATTGAGCTTGTCCGTGAGTGCAAGCGTTTGGGTCGTTTGCCCGTCGTCAACTTTGCTGCCGGTGGTGTTGCTACCCCCGCTGATGCTGCTTTGATGATGCAACTTGGCTGTGACGGTGTCTTTGTCGGATCTGGTATCTTCCTCTCTGGTAACCCTGAGAAGCGTGCCCGCGCCATTGTTCGTGCCGTTACTCACTACAACGACCCTAAGGCTCTTGCTGAGGTTAGCGAGAACCTTGGTCCCGCCATGGTTGGTATCAGTGTCAAGTCTCTTGCCGACAAGGACAAGCTTGCCACTCGTGGTTGGTAAGCGATCACTTTTATGAGCCTGGCAGTTACCATAAGCTGTCAGGATTGCAATTCGCCGTATTGCAAGGAAAAAATATCTGGGGTTAGCTTGTTAAAGTAGCTTGTCTCTCATGACAAGTAACCTTCTCAAGCCTAGTCTTGTAACGCGTACTAGTTGAATGATCAACTGCATGACCCATCGATAGCCGAAAGGTTCCTCGTTCAGCATGTCCAGCGCGGTCTACAAACATTTTGTTTACGGGAATAAAAAGTATCTGGTTTATTACATTTACAAGCTTGAGAGTTAGCACTGAGTGAATTTGTAACTGAGCAAGGTGATGATGGTGGAAAGTGTATTTAGTACGGAAAGGAGGAAGGATGTTGGTTAGTTAGACTTGAAGGAAAAAGAAAATTGAGGAATGAACGATCAGGTAGCAGGAGAGAGAATCGAAGATGCATCTCCCAGTAACAAAGGTACTCATTGCATGTTCATAACATCCACATAGCGCTTGCTCACCTTTTTGTGCCGACGTTCGGAGGGAGCGGTAGGAGGAGCACTAAGAAGCTCGTCGAGTAAATCGGTCTTTTTCGTCGTGCTTGCAGTACCGCCGAGAGGAGGACGTGGTAGACCAGCTCTAGGAGTTGGAGCAGGGGGTGCGGTAGCAGGAGGAACAGGCGCAGTAGGGGTAGTAGCTGAGAGAGGAGCGGGCGACGATGCAGGAGGAATAGGGCCTGTAGCTAGTGGCTGTTGAGCAACAGCTCCAGAACTGGATGGAGGCCCGGCCAGGCCTGACATTGATTCTGGTATAGTGCCCAAATTGGAAGCAGGCATGGCGGGCGGTGGAACCGAAGTAGTTGCAGTTCGACGAGGCATCATTGACATTTTAGGAGGAGGAGGAGGAGGGGCTGCTTGATTGCTCAAGTCACTTCCATCCTCGTTTACCCAACGCTTCTTCTCCTTGTCATAACGCAGGTGAGATTTCTCACCAAGCTTCGCCTTATAAACAGGTTGTCCATTGTTAGCACTCTCGTTATTACCTCCACGATGTAGCAATTTCGAGAACCAACCCATTCCGCCACTCTTCTTGGTGCTAGCTGCCTGCTTTTTCTTAGCTTCCTCTTCTTCCTCACGTTTAATCATTTCTTCCGCGATCTTGGAAGCAGACTGTTTCGCTTCGGCTGCCCGATCCGTGTCGATATTCATGCCTCCCATAGCATCAGCAAGCTGGTTCATTGAACGACCAACGCTAATGTCCGAACTCGCCGATGGCACTCGAGAGTGCGTTCTTGACGGCAAGTTTTGATACGGTTGTTGGGGAGAAAGAGATGGTGCATACACTGGCGAAACAGCCGCTGGCGTAGGACCATACGTATTTCTCGTTGGAGTTTCCGCCGTAGGTGGAGCTGGAGCAAACGCGGAAACCTCAGCAGGAGACATGGGCCCTTGAGGGGGAGTGCTGCGAACTGGTTGACCAAGTTGATACGCAGCGGGTTCGGCGGCTTGCGCGGGTGTTGATAAGGTTTGAGGTACATACGGGTTATAGCCAGCTGTTGTTGTAGGCGTGTATGTCGGCCGAACAGGAAGGGCATATGGACCACGTTTGGGAGACGTTTGTGCAGATGGAATTTCAAGATACGGACCGCTAGAGGAAACATGTCCAGTATCTCTTCGTATACCGGCAGCTCCAACATACGGGTTCGCGCTATGAGGTCCTGCATGTACTTGTTGATCCAACGGCTGGTAAGGACTAGGAACCCGCGACGTCGGCACACTCTGAGGAACTGAACCATAAGGCATTACTCTCTCTCCAACAACTTCATCGTCCCGAAGAGCCAATGCTGACGACGCCCGAGTAATCGTTTCCTGCACCTCAGCAACCTTGGCAAACGGACCATCCACGGTGTTGTCCTTTGTAATGTCAAAGTTCGCATCACCCGCGACAAACTTGCTGAATTTGCTTTCTAATGCAGACCAAAACGAATCAAGCTTCGGTCGGGATACTGTACGTCCGAGCCAGGAGTTTGACACTTCCGTGTTGGTATTTGACGATTCCAAAACTTGACGAGACAAATCCCTAACACCCGAAACCAACGATGGATCTATAGAAGCTGAGGACTTTTTGGAAGCCATTTTCAAGTATTGTCCAATGCATTCACAGTAACGTTTAGCCAATGCGAGTTGTCCGTAATCGGCAAGAACTCGCGCGTGGTAGAGCTTGAAGATTTGCAGATGAGCGTAAGAAATGGTTTCCTTATTCGCATGAAGATTCAGGATCAACTCCCAAACCTCGGTCAACATCACGGATTCAAGCAACTCAGTCGAGTCTGAGTATGCGTTAGGATTAACAAGTCCAACCAAAGGCATGGGATTACGCTCTTTTCCATTGTACAAACAGATAATAGGACTCATGGAAAGCAAAAAGACCAAATGTGCGGCGTATGTTCTACCCTGCTGAAGCAGGAGCTCACCAAGATGCCTGAAAGCCTGTACCTGTTCAGGAACGTCGTTAGCGAGTAACATGCAGAGGAGCTCTTTCCATTGTAAATCTTGATTTCCCTCGGCGGAATTCGCTTGCGTCAACGATAACAGAGGACAAGAGCTAGAAAGTTCAGAAAATGCCAGAGATGCACCAGAAAGCAGTTGGAAAATAACACGCAAGTTAACCTCTACATTCGCTGTTTGCGTTTCCGACATAAGATCGCTCTTTATGAAATCGTGAACAACCGACTGGAAAGTCTCCTTTCCCAAAGAACTGGCCAACAAAATGGCATAAGCCCAGTTCTTTCTGTTCATTGCACACGTCAGTGCACTTTCCCGATCACCCACCAACAGAAAATTGTGAATCTTCTGCAAGAATCCCGCTGTTACGCTAGACGTGGCTACTACAGGCGTATTGTCTTCATCAAGCGAAGGATTCATCAATTCTGCAACTGTCTTTGTTGAGTTTTTGGTCTCGGGAGGGACAAAGTTAGGAAGCAACATTTCACGAACGCCATCCCTAATTCGGTGCTTATCATCTGTCCCAAGCATCAGCCCAAGTGCCTTGTATATATACAGTTTCTCTTCATTTTCACCCTGATCCTCAAGATAATGCAAACGCTTCTCCACCCAAGCCAGGGCTTGCTTGCGCTTTGCTTTATCAATTTTTCCGTTTGACCCGATGTATGGTCCTTGAAAATCAGTAAGGAAAAGGTTTTCCTCGGGCACGAAATCTTTCAGAGAGTGGAAGCGCAAAAGCCCCGGTGTCGATTTCATAACCAAACCTTCACTAGTGAATCGCTCACTTTGGAAAGGACACATGGTCAAAAAGGTTCCGCATGGACCAAAACTGACCAAAGGATGAGGAAGATGAAGGCCATGATTTACCTCTGGCTGGACATGCGCCATGTATGGTTCAGCGGGAAGTGGTGCATGACTTCGAGTAGCACGCAAGTCCAAAACGGACGCACTAGGTTGGTATAAAGCATCAGAGGCCTGGGTGTCAACTTGCATCATTTGCGAATCGTTTTGAAGCGACATAGCCGGATTAAGATAGGGAGGAGTTTGCATTGGACGTTGTTCCATCGGTGTCATATTGATGGGCGTTTCTTGTTTCAACGCTTGTTCATCCGATACTTGCGGCATTGAATTAAGCTCTTCTCCATGATGCGTGGCCGATGTTGGGGTATACGCATCTACGGGCGATCTCACCATTTGCGTTATAGAAGAAACAGGTTGTAAAGGATACGTCTCTGAGCCTTCGTTAGAAGCAACACGGGCAATGGAAACCGGGGTTTCAGCCGTTGAAGGCGCTACTGGCGCATATCTGGATACAGATTGATGCGAGGATTGTCGGCTCATTGGAGTTGGGACATTTAAGGGTGCTGCTGACAAATTTGAGGTAGACAGAGCTGGAAGTACCGGTTTCTGTTGAGTTGTAAGCCCACTAACAGGTGTATAATTCATAGGCTGCTGAATAGGAAGAGGAGCTGGTGCACTAGATACCTTTATCTCAGGAGACGTTATGCTCGCGGAGACAGGAGCATAAGGCGAACGCCGAGCAGTTTGTGGTGCAGCTCTCGGGGGTTGATCGTTAACTTCAGACGGCAAAGTTCGTTGCTGAGGTGTGTAGCGGGGAGCATAAGGTACATTGGCAGTGACAACAGCAGGTTGAGAAACAGACGGAGGCGTATAACTCGAAGAGCTGCGCGTTGGTGGCATTCTAGGGACAGTGGAGGTTGGCGAGTTGTATTGAGACACCGGAGCGGAGTACATGCGATTCAAAGAAGGCTGTTGAGTTCCAATTGGTGCATGCTGCATCTGCTGCGTAGCGACATTTTGTGGTGCGTACGGCGACGGGATATAAGGTGCATAAGTTGGCTTTGCCGGAATTTCATCGTGACCATGTAGTGGTTGTGTATTTTGAGCGGCGGATCCCGCAGCGGTAGATGTGAAAGGAGCGTGCTGCGGGGACGTCTTTGGAGGCAACGATAGGTTCGTAGGATACGTCCGACCGTAAGAGGATGATCGAGACATACTTGTTGCATTTGGAGGAAATGCACGCTGCATGGAAGGGGATGTACGCGAAGACGACGGCATTGAGGGAGGCACCGAGGGAGGCCGTCCGAAAGGTGGACGACTCATTTGAGAAAAAGCTGCGGCAGGAGACTTACGCTGTATGGTATGTTGAACTTCAGCCCTTTTCCTTTGGGCCTTTTGAACAATCTCCATTGGTAAATCATAAGGAGAGGAGTATGAATCATGAGTAGCAACAAAAGAATTAACCTTTTTCTGAGAAGACATGGTTGGCGGAGCACTAGCAGGAATCGTGTACGGAGGCTTCGGATGCATTATTGGAATTTGCTGATGAAAAGAAGGCTGATAAGTCATAGCACGTTGAGGAGGTCGTTCAGCAGGGGAAGATTCAATGAAACTGTTCATCAAAGCATCAAACTCCGAGTCATCAAGAAGTTCTTCATCATTGACCTCTTCTGTGTCCAAGGGTTTGGAGCTACCTTCGGCTGCTCCCAATGAAGCAAAGAAATCCGCGTCCGCATCACTCGTTTTAGGAGAGGCTGTTTTTTGCATTTGCGGTTGCGATTCTTGTTGAGCAGCAGAAATAGACGATCGGACATCCGTCTCATTCGTCTTCAAGGGACTAGCATCTTGCGGTTGCGATTCTTGTTGAGTTGCAGAAATAGGCGATTGAACATTCGTCTCATTCGTCTTCAGGGGACTAGCATCTTGCGGTTGCGAGGGTGGTTCTTGGCGTTGCACAGGTGCAGATGAGTATATCTCCTCATTCACACTGTGGGTTGGCTCCGGCACAGGTGAAACAGCAGCAATGTTTTTGAAGAACAAGTCATCTTCAGTTAACTTTTCTTCAACCTCGGGGACCGCCGTAACAGTGTTACTTGCTTGAAGTGCTTCTTTCGTTGGAGGTGATGCTCCAGAAGAAGCAACGTTCGCACTTGTATTAGACTCAACGGTAGCTTTCGGCGATGACACCGACGAGGCTTCACGTGGCACATTAGGTTCAGTTTCGACGACGTCGTTGCCCGTGTCCTCAGGATTAGAATTCTCCTGCGCAGAGGGAGAAGCTGGTGTATCCAAAACCTCAGCTTTAGCACCTGCATCTGAAACCTTTGAATCAATCATCATTTCTGTCTCTAAGGCATTCTTATCAGAAGGAGTCGAATGAGCTTGAACTGTCTCCTGTTGCTCCAAATCAGCTTCAGCATCCGTAGCTTTCTCGACGGAAATGGTTGTAGATTCGCGAGTAGCCGGAGCTGGGGCCGAAATATCCTCTTTAGCAGCTTCCACTGAATGTGGAGTAAGCGAAGCTTCCTTAGTAGCGATGTCAGCATCAACTACGTCCGCATGTTCCTCGTGAGCAGCATTTTCTTCCACAAGAGAGCCATTAATAGTATCTAATTGCTCTGGATTTTCAGAACCGTTGTCAATGCCTTCTGCTTTGGGGGATTTATTCGTATCGACCTCTTCAACAGACCGTTGTGGCTGTTCAACAGTAGGCTTCTCCGGTACGTAAGAGGATTCTAATTCTTTTGATTCTTCAGAGTCATCATTTTCTTGAATTGGGGAACCCTCATGCTCGTTGGATTGGTAAGCCGGGGGGTGCGAAGGGACGCTAGTTTCTAGCTGAGGCATAAAGACATTGAAGTCGCGTCTCTCAGAATGCGAAGGCTCCGCCTCGTACGGCACAAATCCTTCTTGTATCGAGAGACTGCCATGATGTCTTTCGTGTTCGGATGAGGACTGTGGAACACGTTCTTCAGCCGCACCAAAACTCTCATCGGCAACGCCAAATGAAAACGAAGGACCCTCCATGCTGTTTGCATCTGGATCTGTAATGATGACCGGAGGAATATGGGGAGAGACGGGAGAACGCGTCTGAGATGGAGCAAAAGGATCGTACCGTTCACGTCCAAATACAATGTCTTGTTCAGAACGAGCGTAGTCTAATCGTTCGCGAGCTTGATGCTCTGCTAGCAAGGCAAACGAGTCAGTAGAAGTGAGTGACTGACCGTAAGACGACGTCTGTTCGTCCATGATTCGATCGTAAAACTGTTGGTCGGTGACCATTTCGTTACCGAACGCTTCGGGCCTTTCTCCAAAAATGCTATGGTCCATAACTCCCGTGATAGGAGATGAAACAAGGGAATTATCCTGAGACCAACTAGACGTGCTGTTTTTTACATCCTCGACGTGTAACGTTTGAGGAGTCTCTTCTCTTGAAGGTGTCTGTAGCGTTAAATTAGGAAGTTGAGGATGTGGTAATTCTACCACAGGTTCATTAAAGTCATCGTCATTTCCAATTGAGAAGGAAGGTCCAGATTCGCTTCTTCTCAGCATGGAAAAAGTATTATTTTCTTTAGCATGCTCGCCACTTGCCATTAGTTCCTAATATACTTCGTATTTTGTTACAAATGTGAGTAGAACTGCGAGCGAAAAACGGTTTATAGGAAACCAACCTTAAGTAATAGGCCTCTCGTAGCTTATAGTAATCTTTAAACGTGTATTCTCACAGCAACGAAGCCTAGAACTGGTCTAACAAGCGGAGGGAGGTAATGGTAGTGGTACACAAACAGGACACAGGTGCTGGCGGCAAGCACGGTGTAGGACGGTACGATGATGGTGGGAATTGTAACAACAAAATATAGTTTGCGGGACAAGTGCGGGGCTCAGTGTGTTTGAAGGGTTGTGAGTGGTGGAGGTGTACGTGGACGATTAAAAGCGGGGTTGTCTATGAGGTTACGTCATACTAATTTGCGGTCTGCTTGTCGATCTGCAGATCACTCTATCCATCGAAAGCGTCGATCACTGATGCGAAAGGTTTGCGGTTCAAATCTGGGGAAGTCTCCTTTCTCCTGACCATGCAGCGCCAGAAGATAGGAGAACGGACGTAACCTCCCTCTTTCTACGGAACTTCCTTCTGCTCAACGTTACTCATAGGACTGTGGATTTTGGGAATAAATCTACTCCTAGAAAACTGTTATAGGTATAATTAATACAACGAAACAAGGTCTGGTGGCTATTTGAGAGTTTACTGTGCATTAGCTCTTATTACGAAGGAATCCCGCTTTTGGTTGAAATACGCGGTCAAAAAAAGGTGTCTAATTACTGCTCTTTTCTGTGTGAAATTGGATTTTCATATTTGTGTAATTTGCGAACGAAGTTGCTGGTTAAAACATACAAAGCTTGCGTCTAATGGATACTCAAAACGTGGAGCCGGCAATTGTCTATGAATGGATCATTAAGTTGGTTTCTGACACCAACAGAGAACAGGCTCTGGTGGAATTGTCAAAAAAACGAGAACAATATGACGATCTGGCGCTTATTTTGTGGCATGCATACGGCGTGATGACTGCTTTACTACAAGAAATTATAAGCATTTACCCAATGTTAAATCCGCCCACCCTTACGGGCCCTACCTCAAACCGTGTTTGTAATGCTCTTGCGTTGCTTCAGTGCATTGCTTCTCATCCAGATACACGAATTCCGTTTCTGAATGCCCATGTTACTCTCTTTCTATACCCCTTTCTCAACACGACCGCAAAAAGCAAGCCCTTCGAATACTTGCGACTGACAAGTCTCGGCGTAATTGGCGCTCTCGTAAAGAATGAGTCGCCTGATGTAATTAATTTCCTGCTGTCGACCGAGATTATTCCATTGTGCCTCCGAATTATGGAAAGCGGTTCAGAGCTTTCCAAGACGGTGGCCATCTTCATTGTTCAAAAGTTTCTATGTGATGACGTTGGCTTGCAATACATCTGCCAGACCTACGAGCGTTTCTACGCCGTTGCGACTGTTCTCAACAACATGGTCATGCAGCTTGTTGACTCGTTTGCTTTCCGGCTGCTAAAACACGTTATCCGCTGTTATCTGCGTCTCAGCGACAATCCCAGAGCTCGAGAAGCTCTTCGTCATTGCCTTCCCGAACCTCTACGTGACGCTACCTTCGCTCAGGTGTTGAAGGATGACCATGTAACCAAAAAATGTCTTGCCCAGCTGCTCATCAATCTTTCAGACGTGGGTGTGGTAGACCACTAGCTCGTCTAGCGTTTTGTTGAGCGGTACGGAGGGCTTCAGCTTTCAACAAATAAAAGAAAAAAGAAGCACTGACTTGGGCTAGTTTTCTCTGGCTTGAATTATGGATATCCGTTACTCCTACCCAAATGGAGTACATAATCAGTGTGCAAGGTCATGCTCATGCGGTTTTCATGCAGCCTTTACATAGTGTCTCGCGCGATCTTCACTCACCCTCAAATTAGTTTCACGCCGACTTCATTATTTTCGTGACCGCAACAACAGTATCTTTTTTTCCAAATATTTTCTTTCCTCTTTATCTGTCTTTACTTTCTTCTTCATCCTCAGTTTTTCGTCACACCTTGTGCTTCTCGTTTTCTCGGACCTCTCAAGTCGGTTGTTTTGGCACTGTTTGCTAACTTGAACCGTTAATAGATTGACATACACGTTTACATTATATATGTTCTCATACTTTTCTTTCTCTCTCACACACTCTCTCACTCTCTCTCAATCCTTTTCATTCTCACTTATATATATCTCAGCCAACCTTTATGCAAAGACTTTTTTAATACCAGAATTCCTTTTTGCATCCAGTGAGCGAAACCTGCTATCAAACCGTCTTGTTGGTGTGTTGAACTGAAGCTTGGCTTTTTCTCTATACCTATTATGTCGCCACGTTTATTGCCTATAATGGTTGCTACAGCACGGCGGAGGAATCCGCTTCTTGTTCCATTGCTGTGGGCGACTCGTTCTTTGGCACAAGCGCGCCGAGAATGGACGTGGATGTGCGAAGAACTGGGGCCTTCTGTAAAAAGTCACGCTCGAATGCTGCGGCTTCAGCGAATGTGCAAAGCACGTGGGCGCGGTGTCCCCTTACAGTATGTTCTGGGTTCAGAATCATTTGGTCCGCTGAATCTACAGTGTCGTAAGGGGGTTTTCATTCCCCGGTGGGAGACATACGAATGGGTGTTGCGCTGTTTGCCGTATATGAAACAATTGTACGAGCAAGCTCACGACGACTCTCGACCTTTGGAAGTCGTTGATATGTGTACCGGTTCTGGCTGCATAGCGCAGTTTGTTGCGTCTGCCTTGCATGATCGGGTGCATGTCACTGCAATAGATGTGTCGATGAAAGCCCTGGCACTCGCCCGACACAATAATCGTGAAGAGGTGTGTCGAGGCCGTGTCGGGTTCGTGCGTGCCGACGTTTTAAAGCAAGTTGATGTATGGCTGCCCTTTGTCGCACGGTGTGATGTACTCTTGTGCAACCCTCCTTACATTTCCGACGCTGATTTGGTTCGAGTAACTAGTTCGTCTGTTCGCCGCTACGAGCCATTGCTTGCATTGTGTGCAGACGAATGTGGCGATGCGTTTTATCGCAAGGTGCTTCGGGAGATACATAGGGCCGCCGTTTACAGACCGAGGTATATTGCGTTTGAGGTTGGAGACAAGGAGCAGGCAAAGCGCGTTGTTCAACTCGCTTCTCCGCATTGGAATGCTAGCATTTGGAAAGACAGTGCTGGTCTTGAACGGTGTGTTTTTCTAGAGAGAACTACAAACAACAATCCTCCTCATCAGCCGCACAAATTCCCCGTCTACTGATCTTTCCCTGTCCTTCCTGACCGCCATGGTCGCCTCGATTTTGCATTTGTTTCCTCCAGGACCCCGCACTAGCACATGGTTGCATCACTCTAGCTCTTGCTACAATGTTGCAGCCTTTTTCTAACATTCTCCATTACCGTACTTCTTCTTACTCCTCACCTCCACCTCCATCTCTGTTCTCAGCCTGCTGCTTCTGTTTTCGGCATTCAGAATAAATAAGGTTATCTAAGCGCGTTACCCCGCTTGGAGAACTTTAATTCGTTTAGACTTTATTTTGGTCTTCCAAAAGTTCGCTTAGCTTAGCCTTCCGATGAAGCTACTGGAGCCCTGGCGCGGAATCGATTGGTGAACTCCTTCGCCTAATCCCGGTCTCCTTTCGAATCAACAACCACAGGCACAATCTCCCGCCAATGGATCCATTCTAAGCCCACGTCGCGCTTGGACCACTCACGGGCTGTCCCGCGAGCATCTTGCCTACCATTCCAATCAGTCGGGTATACCTTTTTCCTTTGCCAACATCGTTATACACGAACCTCAATCCAAGGGCTTCTAATACGCATTGTACCGGATGAATCGCGGTAACAGGAATATTGTAATTATAGGCGGTACGTTTAGGCGTCGGCTCGAATTGGAACGAGGAGAAACGGACGCGAAACGGGTGAGAAAGGAATAACTTCTGTTTAAGCCTCTCCAGACAACAGGTTTTGCGTCTGAATTCACCTTACAGCCTCAGTTACATGATGGTGCTGTTTTTGAACCAAAAAACTAACTCTATGAAGGAGGAATCACCGGCGTGTGTTGTGCGTACTATATTGCCAATCACGAGAAGTTTAATCGCTCTCGGGACTCTATAACGCTTTTTGAGAGCTCTGGGATCGCGTCTGCGGCTTCTGGAAAAGCGTCTGGTTTTCTGTCGTTAGAATGGCATGGACCGGCCACAAGTTCGCTGGCAAAATTGTCATACAATCTTCATCGAGAGCTTGCAGAAAAGTATGACGGTGCAAAACAATGGGGCTACCGTGCTCTAGACACTTGGTCTGTCAAAATTGACGAGCATTGCAAGGAGCCCGACCATCTGCCAGAATCCATTGAATGGATTGATTCAAACATTGTTGAGAAAGGTATGTGCGCAAGAGAAAGTGGACGTGAAGGCCCACAGAGCGGGTCAGCGTACTGAAACGATGTTGATGGTGTGCTTTGATTTGCACATTTATAATCTGACCATGGTATTCTTCTTTACCAACTCATTCTGGTCCATTGGAGGGCTTGTTTGGCGTCCTCGGAGCAACCCTCGATGTATCTACGTACCTCAAGCCCCAATGACCATCAGCATCTGTTCCATGTCGAACCTTTGTTGTCTCTTCATTTCTCTTTGCATTCTCCCACTGATCACTTACTAACCCGTTTCAAGTCACCCGTTTGGGAACGAAAAAAGATACGGGTCAGGTGCACCCGTACAAGTTTTGTCACTTTCTGGTGAAAGAGACATCCAAAATTGCAGACTTCACAATCATAAAAGGACACGTTACGAATGTGGAGGAAAACGAAGTAGAGTATCGCCTGCTAGAGGAGGAACCCTACGAGCCGGATGAAGATGATGAAATTTCAGATGAGGCAGAACTTCACACACTGCACTCTATGGAGGCAACGGATGTTATAGTAGCTACTGGCCCCTGGACACCCCGTTTACTACCAGAGCTTCGGATTTCTGGAGCAAGGATTCACAGTATACTCGTTGATCTGCCGTTCAAATTATCTGGAAATGCAGCGTTTACGGAAATTACGTTTGAGGATGGTACAACAGCAGCACCGGAGTTTTACGCTCGTGAGGATGAAATGTATATTTGCGGCGAGTTTGACGATGAGCCGCTGCCCGAATTATCCTCAGAGACAAAAGTGAATGACGAAAAGTGCAAGTGGATCAAGAGCTGCGCCGACCACTATCACGAATGTTTCCGTCAGTCGGATATAAAACTTCGACAAGCCTGTTACCTTCCTATCTCAAATACAACAGGTGCTCCCATGTTGGGCAAAATGACAGATTCGGTATACGTTGCTGCAGCCCACGGCTGCTGGGGTATCACACTCGGACCCGGTACCGGAAAAGTAATGGCAGAACTTGTCTTGGATGGAGAGGTGAAGAGTGCTAGCATTGATTTGCTGGATCCAAAGTACTGCATGTAGTTTTTTGGCCTGTCCTCAACATCGAACAAAATTCTTTTAACAGCTACAACTTACTACTACAATCTACTACTACCTACTATTGGAAAAGAACTCTTTCTGAAAGCCATTTTTGCTGTCTGACCATTATTTTTCTTGCTGTTTCCGTTCGGATGATGGCAGTACACTCTCTTGTTCTTTTTTTTTTTTTGGCTTGCAAAGGAATGAACGGTTCTGTGTGAATAAATGAAACAACTTTTACTGTCATCATCGCCGGTCTGCAGTTATGTTTCCCCTCTCTCATTTCCCTCATTGTTTCCTCCCTATATTCTATTATCATTTCAACCATCGCCTCTTGTTTTTCTCCTTTTCTTTACAGAACCGTTTCTTTGCTCTTTTTCCGGGGCAATTAGCACCTCATACAAAGCAGTGTCTCGTACAAGCGTCTTCAACTTACCAACTACTGCTTCTTTTTCTATTACTACTATTACTACTACTATCACTACTTTTCCATCTACGCGATCCGCAGTACATTCGTGTGTACAGTTTCTATCGTGTTCTGCAGCTGTTTGTTGTGATATGATGGGCGATTCACTGGCAGACAAGAGCATCAGCATAACAGCCTGTTCGGGATGCGAAGCGGATTCGTTGGGCAGAATGCAGAAATGTCGAAACGCAGAAATGCAGTTTCCTGGAAGGAGGATTTGTTGCGGGAGCTCTTGCAAAGGGATTCTGTCAAGGACGCTTCTTTTCTCTTCGAAAGGAAATCGTCTTGGGAGTTTGCTTAAGGTTATACTGATACACTTACTCAACTTCACATAATATACTTGGTGCAACTCTCAGAGACCTCAAAAAGTGTACTTACTCGTTCTGTCTTGTGTAGCAGTATTACTAAAACGCACATAGACCTTGCTTGACTTCCCGCTAACCGTATCGCCTTCCCTACATCCAAAAGATCACAGCTTCTGTTTTGTAAACTTAGCCTTTGTCCCCCTCTCTTCCTCACTGCAAAACTTAACTGTTCTGTTTTTCCAACGTCTAGCTAGATATACGTCTAGTTTACAACCATTCTGTCTGCTATATCGTAAAAGCAGTCGGCCGGTATCTTGCTATCACCATAAAAACAGCGGCCCAATTCCGTTAAACAACTGCAGTTGAAAAAGCAAATGATGTAGTAGCTCTCGCTGTTCTTCGTCTCTCGTTGCCCACACACACACCGTTTCTACTGTCGTGCTATTTTACGAATATTAACATTAACGATTATTTCACCTTCTAGTTTCTATTTATACATTGATCCGTTTTTAGTAAGGGAATAGAACTTTTAAAGAAGCCTTAAACCAGTAGGCAATAGGGGTGTAAGGAAAGAGTGGGATGAATCCGTAATTCCAAAACGCCTTTTTCCGTTCTCCGCACCCAATCCACCTGTGACACACTTAGATAAAAATAAACGAAAGAGAAGTGTTGGTTTGTTATTCGTACAGAGTATTAAGAAACTATCCAACCATAGTCAGCTATAGTCACCCATGAATGGGGCACGTTGTCGGGGGGAACAGTCATAGAGACACAGTTACCTCTCTTAGCGTATAAAGAATGATCATCAAGACGGGCCTATATATAGGTATGAATGGGGTGGGTAGGTCTCGCATAAGAAAAGCAAGACAAGTCATCAGCCGAGTTCATTACAATTCATCCTCAACATCCTCCTCTCCCTTTTGCTCCTTCACCTCTTCTTCGACCTTAGCAGCAGTTTCAGCGGTTTCGGCAGTCTCGGCAGATTCGGCGGCTTCCTCCTCCTTCTCAATGGGAACGGGGGCAGCCTCGAAAGCACCGTTCGTCTTGACGAACTCGACAAGGTCCTCCAAAGTACGAGAACCCTCGTAACGGACGGGATTCTCCTTGTCGTCGGCCTTAAAGAGCATGATGGTGGGGAATCCAGAAATCTGGACAGGAACGTCATTCGCAGTAGCATCAATCTTGGCAATAACAACACGGTCCTCACCAGCGTATTGGTCGGCGAGCTCCTCGTAAGTAGGAGCCAACTTCTTGCAGTAGCCGCACCAGGGAGCATAGAACTCGATGAGAACATCCTTAGTGGTGTCAAGAACGACATCATTGAAGGAGTTGGCGACAACAACATACAAGTTGTCTTGCTCCTCAGGAATAGGCTCGGATTTGATGGAAGGAGTGAGCTCACCCTTGGCGAACTTCTCAAGGAATTCGCCGACAGACTCGTTGGTCAAATCAGTGCTTTCAAAGGGATACTTTTGCTGTTGCTGAACATCGTGGATAGCAAAGGCAGGCCACTTTTGCTCCAAGTTAAGCTTCTCGGCAAAACCGCCGTAACGGTTGGCGTCCAAGAACACAATGTTGGTGTTCTCCTTGTACGTCTTGGCCAAAGGCTTGAAGAGAGCAACAAGCTCCTCACGAGACTCGGGGGACTCGTAGAAGACGATACCCATGGGCTTGCCGTCTTGCATGTAAGTAGCATAGTTGGATTGTTGAAGCTCATCAATCAGAAGAATGCGAGAGCTGACCAAGTGCTTGACAATGTCATCGTCGTTCCACTCCTTAGCGCTGTAGACGAAAGCCTCGCCATCCTCAAGGTTGTTGAAGGCGACGATGGCGGGAATGGTGACGTTCAAGGCCTTAGCAACCTTGGCATCACTGGAAGCACCGAAAGCATAGTCATCACGGAGCTTCTCAGCAAGGTTCGTGAAAGTCTCGTTCTTCTTGTCGTCGTCGAAGAGTCCAACAACGGTGAACTGGTCCTGGCTAATGAAATCCTTCACGTTTTCGTTCGTGACAGGGGTGACGGCGGGCAAAAGAAGCTTCTGCATGTATTTGACAATAGCATCTTGCTTACGGGCACCACTGTACGTGCCAACGTTCTCACCGTTGTGGTAAACTTGGAGAGTGGGGTATCCACGAACACCGCTCTTCTGACAGAACTCGGCCTCTTGGGTGCAATCGACCTCGACAAGTTCGATGTCCTCTTCTTTCAACTGTTCAGCGGCAGCCTCGTACTCAGGAGCCAAATTCTTGCAGTGACCACACCAGGGAGCGAAGAATTTCACCATAACCAAGGGCTCGGTCTTAACCAACTCATTCAACGAATCCTCGTTCAAGCTGGGAACCTCAGCGGACACGAGACTGGCCAAACCAGTCAACAATGCAAAGAACGTGTTAAAGATAACTCCTCTCTTCATTTTTAAGGTATAATATGATCTATTTGGGTGGGGTGAGGAAAGATTGGAGCTGGGAGAGGGTGGGAAGAGTGCAGCGTTCAGCTTTATATATAGTTCGTTGAGTAAGGGTAATGCACAACGCGTCGATCACTGCGGGGATTTAAACAACTTGCCACCAATGTGGTGAAGAATTGTGGGAAACAGGCGAAATTGCGGGGCTAACGCGGAGAAAGTTCGAGAATTACGTAAGCCACTGAGGCTAATCCGGGGTTTAGGGGTCCAACTCCCTGCGAGGTGAAGTAAGTGACACAGTCGGCTTGTTGGTTACGGTAAGCAGCAGTAGCAGTTAATAGCAGTAGCAACAATAGCAATAGTGGCAGTGCTCATGGTAGTTTTGGAAAATGTTCGTAGAGATTGATTCATAAGCATATGTACAAGTTAGAGGTAGAGAGTAAAGTCAAGTGTCTCCTTCTGAGATTGCTTCATATAAACGCTCCGATCAATCCGCTTATTATACAACTTGTAGAGAGACTCGAGACATTTTTGACGCTCCAGCCAGGGGTGCACGTAGTAGAAGTTTTCGGAAACGGACTGGTAAAGACCAATGTCCATGATGAAAGAATGTAAGATTGCTGGTAACGAGTGTACCGAGACAATTTGGTTGAATTTCCAAAAACCTTGGTGCGCCAAGTCAAGACCGGTGGTGATGAGTTGGATACGCATATGGAATAGCGTATCAAACATCGCGAGGTTGTCCAAATGTGAGTCTAGAGAAACTTTAAGCAGTACAGGTACATTACATCGACTCAGTTTTTGGGCCAGTTTATTGACAAGGTCATCTGTCCCAAAAACGAGGAAGGCGCTATAAAGCGCACTAGGAAAAGCATCCTTTTCGATGTCAATTTGATGAAACACAATATTGGACATCTTGCTCTTCCAAAAATACGTCGCACCCTGGTCGTTAGGATTTAAAGTTTTGGAGCCAAGGCTTTCCAGCAACCGATGAAAGACTTGCCAGCCAACAGTGACGTTTGCATGCTTTGCGTCCGTGTTTGCAAACGCGACAGCAACATGGACAACAGGACGCACCACAGTAGCATCCAAACGGTCCAGTAACTGAAGAGTACTTTCGTCTCTATTGTCAAGCAGCACGGGCTCTTCCGTTTTAGCCGTCTCCGGTGTGTGTATGAGCTCACCAAAAATGTGACTTGGGGTTGTCTCGTCAAGATTACTGGTAAACAACAGATGCTTTGTCGGGGAATGTTTTAAGTGAACATAACGCGAAGACGATGTCTGAGGAGAGTGAACAGTCCTGGAAATTGCATACGTCTGAACCCCCGACATTCGACGCACCTGTAGTTTAAAGAGTTCTTCGTCAGTTTGAAGGATCGTGATAACGCAGCCTCGGTAGAGCCAAAGCATTGCAGAGGGATCGAAATCAATGTACTCGTATTTAGACGTGTCGGCCACAAGCTCGTTAGAGTACGTGAAGCTTAGTAGAAACTCATAAAACACGACTTCGTATGGTTCGAGAAAACGAGAGTCATCGCCTGAAAGCAGTTGGTTTAGCAAAAACTGAGAAAGCTCCGCACGATCTTGCAAAGGGCATGAAAGAAACATATTTGTTACAATTTGGTAGCAAAATGAGACAATGTATAAGGAAAAAACCCGAGTACCCGGGTCCATTAAACCCTTTGCATTATGCAAAATCTGTTTACGGTTGGCAACAATGGAGAAACAAAACAAGCAGATCTCTTTAATTGTAGCGAACGGTAAGCCACGCCCCAGTAACGAACTGTTACCGACGACATGCAGTAGGCGAAGAAAGTTCACTAACGTACGCTCTGAAATATCTGCTGAAATGATACGTGTAAAGAATTTGGGCAGATATTTTAGTGAATGGGAAGGCATTTCATAAATATTAATGATAAGTGCATCAATACACGATTCCACAGCCTTTTCACTATGTCCAATAAGAGAGTTTAAGAGGAGGAAAAATTGTTCTTTCACATCCTCGCGCAAAACATCTTTATAGATCATCAAAACAGACAAAAACTCGGAAACGGTAACCATCATTAATTGGACATCTTTAGAAGACGGCGCCTGTGCAGAAAGCACTTTTTCGCCCTGAATAACTTCTGATATAAAGGAAAATACCAGTTGTAAACCCTCTGCATCGTTTTTAAATAAGGACATACTCCGCAATTGATTTGCAAAATTCATGATTGCATATTTTAGCACATTCCAATTTGTTTCCGTTTTTTGGAACCGTATAATGCTTTGCATCCAGATATGCACAGGGAACGTCAGTAGTTCATCCGACTGCGAGCCCGTTGTATTCACCTTAAGAGGATACTCCTGCAGCACATCGAGTTTTGAGAAATCCAAATCCCGTAACAATTGCTGATGTGAAAACTTAGTTTTGTTCGGTGCATACCAAATAATAGGAAGAGCATCAAATTCAAACAACAGACGTGATTCCGCTGGGACAGGGTTCACAAAAAGATAGTTTGTGGTTGATACTCGAAGTTGAAGGAGTGTAATAAGAGGCAAAATACGAAACTTGAGTGGGATTGACACTTCGCTCACAACATTTGCAAGAGTCTCAAGAAGAGATGCTTTGAAAGTAGGCGGAAGCACGTACAGAAAGAGCATGCTCATCAAAGTCTGAATGCAGCAATACTGAAGAGCGGCAGATGGTGGGTCGCGAACAATGCTTGTCAGTTCTTTGGATACGGTCTGAAATATATCACTGGAAAATAAAATAGAAGAATCACACACACTTTGGAAGATTTTGTCGAGGACGTGTTGACGAGATTCTTTTTTCAATGTGCGGAGCAGTGGAATGAGGGTAATTCGGAAAAGTTCGTCTCGAAGATGCTCAGGCGCGTGGAACAAGGACTCATTAAATACGTCAATAATAGCCATCTTGTCATTTGCATCTAATTTCGAGTTCATGTATTGCTGCATTAACAGCTTTTGATCGTCGAGCCAATCCGGTTTCGAGGGAAACAGAATACGAAATTTGCTGATGATCTCGAAGAACAAGCCGTGGAGCTCCTTGTCCATGTAGGGCAGAGACACCTTCAATAACTGGTAAAATTCGTCGTAGGGAACGGGATACGTGGGGCGCTGCTCATAGCATTCCTTAATAACAAAAATAAGCTTCATGTTGTATGCCGCCAGCATGTCTAAAACATTCTCTTTTTCCTGGATACTCCTGTTCTTGTAGTTTAGTGAATGTGGAAGGTAGGAAGTAGACCGCAGCAATACGCTGACAAACAACTTCCAATCCTCAGGACTCAGTTTTTTCAGTACATGACGATCACCAAGCGCATCGAACAAAGAACGAGAAGCCTCCAGTGCGACACGAAGCGAATTACTCTCCATGGCCTTCAGGAAAAACTCGAAAATCATATTGCGTTCGCAGTACACGGTCTCTGGAGGCCGCACAACATAAGCGCCAAGGATGCGGATAGCACCAATGATGGCAATTGTCGATGTTTCGGTTGGACTGTCAACAAGCTGCATGAGCGATCGGAAGGCATGGTACTTCATACGGCTGCGGAACAGCTTGTCAATCAGGCTGTGAGCTGTTTGTGAACTCTTTATGAGACCCGACTTTGCTCGGCACAGCACCTCCACAACAGAGGGTAACACCGATGTAGCAATATAGCCATATGATATAATGTATCCAATCAGCGAAAACGCCATTTCTATGTCATTTTCTTTTGTCGTATTTTTACACATCCAAACGCAGTTGGCGACCATGGCCGATACATCGAGCTCTTCAAGCAAGTAGAACCGGAGACGCACAATGTTTGTGAACAACAGAAGCAATTGGTAGAAGCTCTGAGTCAGAGTCCGCAGGAACGCCTTAGCCTTCCCATTCAGGTGTGAGTGGCTGCGTAGAGCATCGATTTTGTGGAAAATCACAATGAACCAATGTGTGAGAAGCTTAGTAATGTCACAAGCAATTTCGTTGATGTCGGAACCCTGTGAAGTAATCATAATAAGCACCTCAATCGCATCCGGTAAATCATCGACTGCAGAAATCTGTGTAACCGAGTGGTACATCCGCAAACGGTCGTCTAACGGCAAGTATTTCTGACATTCGATCATTTTCGTCCAAACCCGAAGTACTGCATGCTTAATGCTTGAGGGTGCTCGAACTTCCACGACATCCTTGGTGTTCTCCCAAACCAATGTAGCAGGCAGCAATCGACACAGTTGGTCATCGGATTTGATCTTCTTCAAACAATTTAGCCGAGAGTTCTCACTGTTTGCAGACGAAACAGCAGAAATCCATTGCTGAGGGTCTCCCGACTTCATTCCTTTTTCAGCAAAGTGTCGTAAGACGTGTCTGGATTTACGAAGGCTCCAAGAAGGCCGTTGAAAACGCAATTCAGCCGCAGTATAACAGTTTTTGCTGCGGTGTTAGCCAGGATGTTCGCAGGGGAATAAGTGACTTCCGAAGGCGCGAGACCGCCTTAGTAACACAGTTGCGGCAGTTTCAAGCAGATTTGATAAGGTCAGGAGGTAGGCTCCTCCGCAGTCATGAATTGATACCGATTTGCTTTGCAGCAGTTTCTGTCAGGTGTTGGCAAGCGATAAGAGGTGGGGGCGCCATGGTGGAAGTGGAGCTCCATACACAAGCGGGGGCGAGCCTCCGAAAAAACGGGAAGCCTTAAGTCCCCCATTCACCCCATCTAGCCCCCGCTTTATCCCACTAGTAAACAAACATTGTTAACAGCGAAAAATGTAAAGTACAAAACTCGGATTACGGGGTTCGATGCGCAATAGAGTGCGTGCGACAGACACAAGCAAGATAAAATGAAATGCTAGTCTGGAGTGGGCGCCGGACGGTAGGGAGGGGGTGTAGGAGTGCGGGTGTGTGTATGCAATGTGCCCGTACGGTGTGCATAGAAGAAGAAGAACAAGGTGCCCCGTGGTACAGAGCTAGATAGAAGAAGCGCGACATTGAAAAGTGGCCCATCGACAGATGAGCCGGTAATCTGATGCATGGTGAAGAAGAATAGATATGCTTTAGAGATCTCCTCAAGCTGTATCCTCGATGGACCAAATACGAGCACGAAGGTCTCCACTGCCAGTAGCAAAAAGTTTGCCATCCGGGCTAAAACAAACAGAGATAACAGAGTTCTTGTGACCTTGAAACGTCAGGTAGAGTTCATCGGTTTTCAGATTCCAAAACTGGACGCTGCGGTCTTTGGAGCCGCTGACGGCCCACTTCCCGTTGGGAGAAATGGCGACGGAGAGAACAAAGTTGGAGTGGCCAGTGTACGTCGAAATGGCGCTCGCCTTGGAGCAAGTCTTGGCGTTCTCGTCAAGCTTCAGCTCCCATAGCCGCATGGTTTTGTCAAGACTTCCGCTGGCAAGATACTTGCCATCGGCCGAAAATGCAATGGAGTACACGCTTTCCCGATGTCCCTCGAGTTTTTTGAGCAGTGTTCCCGTAATAGACCATACGCGAATAACTTGATCGAGACTTCCCGCCGCGATGAATTGATTGTTGGGCGAGAATGCAACCGCAGTGACGCCGTTTTCG
Organism: Schizosaccharomyces japonicus yFS275; assembly: GCF_000149845.2. NCBI lineage: Eukaryota > Fungi > Ascomycota > Schizosaccharomycetes > Schizosaccharomycetales > Schizosaccharomycetaceae > Schizosaccharomyces > Schizosaccharomyces japonicus. Next base: position 3,645,662 of record NW_011627860.1, on the reverse strand, counting down.
ATGGCAAGCGTCAGCACACACTTGCCCGTTTCAGCTTCCCACAAGCGGGCGGTGTGGTCTCCACTGCCGGAAACAATGTATCGGCCATCCCTACTGTAGTCGAGTGAGTAGATGTCCTGTTCATGACCGACAAACACGTGCTTCACTTTGCCAGTGGCTATGTCCCACATGCGGATTTGTCGGTCCTCAGCGCCCGTGACTAGGTACTTTCCGTCAGGGCTAAACGCAACACTACGGATGTAGAGGTCGGTCTCTGGATTGGTGTTTTCTTGCTCAAAAGTAGCGAGTTTTTGTCCCGTCTGTACGTCAAAAATTTCTGCCGCACGGTTACAACCAGTAGCCAGGTATTTGCCGTCTGCACTAAATCGAACACAACACACAACGCTTTTGTGTTCCAGAGTGTGCACCAAGCCAATAGACATGCGCTTGGGCATCTTTTCGTTATACACCGCATACCAATCCTGACCAGACTCTTTCGTCCGTTCATCCAGCGACATGCGTCGGTCAATAGGAGCGGATGCAGCGGGTGATGGTTGTCGCTGTTGCTGCTGGGGATTCACGTCAGCGGCGTTGGAGGGCGGGACAGGGTTTCCCACCGCTGCTACATGGGCAGATGGAGCAGGGACTTCAGCCGGTGTGGAGGGAGTCTGTTCGAGCTTAGTAATGACATTGTTGTTGGAACTGGGGTTCGTGTTCGCGTTGTTATTGTAGAAAGCACCCTGTGCCACGGTGGCAGCACCGGGGCCAACAGGCTGTGTCATGGGACCGCCGGGAGGAAGGTTTGCAGCAGCCGTGGCTGCCGAAGGATCCTGCTGGAAGGCACCACCGGAAGAAAACGTCGCTGCTCCAGGAACCGTTCCCTGGCCAGGCTGTGGGTTTCCTAGGGAATCCACTCCTTGGGGATGATTGAGTGGTTGGACAGTGGGAATGGATTGAATGGCGCTGGAGCCGTCAATGGCTGTGTATGGAACGGGTTGCTTTTGCGTGCTTGCTTGGAAAGCAGCTGTGCCGGGCTGTGACAGAACGGGCTTGTACGGCTGTGCCTGCAGCTGAGGCCGAGTAGCTTGGCCAGTAGAGTCATTACCAAACAAGTGCTGGTCGGCCGCCGAAAGACCCGCCGTTTCATTATTTTTAGACTCTAACTTTTTCTTCAAGGAAGCGATCTCCTCTTCGTAGCTAGCAGCGTGTCAACACACAAGCACAGAAAGAACACGCACGCGTCTGGACTTACCTCTCCTTCATCTTTTTGTGCTGCGTCTCGAGCTCCGATAGCGAGTGCTGGATCTGCTGCATCTCCTGGATTTGCGATGTGATGACTGAGTCTACGTTAACAGATGTAGAGGTGAATGTCCCGAAATTTTTCATACCTGAGCTCTCGTAGTCAATCTTACGGTTCTTTAACACGCTGGCCTGTTGAGAAAGCGTGTCGTACTCCGTTTTGATCGCGTCCAGAAGATCATGAACTTTTTGCATGCCAGCGTTGTTCGACATCGCGACAGTTTTCCTCTTAGGTTATATATGACAATATTACTCTTTTAGACAGTACAAGAACGGCGAATTACGCTCACGAAACTGCCCAGTTCGTGCGTTTTGTAAGTTTCCAGCGGTGGTTGGTGAAGGGGTGAGAGCAGCTGCCGAGGTGTCCAAGAATCAAGGTTATCTTTGCGAGCACGTGGTTTTCGTTGAGAGAAGGTCGAGGCGGAGAGCGCAGTCCCTGTGATGTAATGGTTGCAGATGAGGAAGGCGGGGGCTGGCGACAGCAGCGCGGCGACTTTTCGGTTGGTTTTGGGAAAAAGGAGGTGTCAGAAAAAACACGAAGACGACGAGGATGTTTTGTTTCGTGCAAGGATGGGAAAGGGAGGTTGTGGGCTTAGTAGCCCTCCTCCCTTATAGTAGTCCCTTATATCACGCACGTGAGGCCCTAGCTATTTTTCCGACCTCTCGGCTGCGAGACCCCGCAAACTTTAACGCAACTAGTGTCGCCGGCCGATAAGCGAGGTCGCAATAATTACCATCTGCGGCACATGGAATTTAAATGAAGGAACGATGTTGTTCCAGATTTCGTTGCGCCAAATGTTTGAAATTGCACGACGCCGGATTCGGTGCCTGTTTCGTCCGAACGCGCAGGGTTCGGTGTTTTACAGCGGCCGACGGGTTAATATAATTACTGGCCAATCACTCGCTGGTGAATCAATTCATTACAAGAAAACTCGCAAACAAACGAGTTTACCCGGCAGCGAACGCAGTACGTGTTGTTGTCATTGAACACTGTTTGTTTACCAATCGTCGGCAGCACACCAAAGTTTCAGATCGTAATTTCCCAAGCTTCTCCCTACATCTGTAGTCCGAAGATGAATGAACGCCTTAAAACATGCACCGAATACCCAAAAATGGTTCGAGGCGAACTGTACGTAAGGGAAGGCGGGGGTCTCGACTAGGGCGAGCGACCAGCATCCAGACTGTCGCAGTATTGTTATGAGCCACAAGGTCTCGTTAGAACTGACCGGATGAATAGGTACTCCTCTTTAGATCCTGCACTATCAGATGCCCGACTCCTGGCGAAAAAAGTAACCCGTCAATTTAATGACACGGCCGGAAACCCCCAGGACCTGTCGCTCGATGATCTGCACCGCCAGCGTGTGTCGATCCTTCGCCAGTTGCTTCCTGATCTGCCGGACACCAGCGAAATGGAACCAATGATCCAATTCGACTACGGGTTCAACTTGCACATCGGGAATAACTTCTACTGCAACTTCAACTGCTGTTTTCTCGACGTGTGCCCTATCGAGATTGGCAACAATGTGCTTCTGGGTCCAAATGTACGAAAAAAGAAAGAAGCGATGCCGATGTCGATGCCGATGTCGATCCCCACATTTGAGGACCCTTGCCGAATTGATCCACGTCATCACAGATGAATCAACCGCCTGGATTTTTCGCTCGGCAAAAGACGTCGTCGGCAAATGCCACAAAATCGCAAAAAAGTCGCGCCGGTTTTTCTTCCATACTAATGTCGCTAGGTGCAACTGATTACGGCAACGCATCCACTGGACAAAAACCTCCGCCGCCAGGGGCTCGAGTATGGAAAGCCTATCAAGGCAAGTCATCAATATCTTGCAGATCACTGCTTGCTAACCGACCCGTAGATCGGTAACGATGTCTGGATCGGCGCTTCTGTCGTCGTTCTACCAGGGGTCACGATTGGAGACGGTGCCGTGGTGGGGGCCGGCGCCGTCGTTACAAGGGACGTTCCTCCAGACACCATTGCCACCGGCATTCCCGCCCGAGCAAGGGCCAAGTGAGGGGCATCCCATTTGCAGTGGGGTGGTGGGGGCACCGGTGGTGGTGGTAGTGGTGCCCCACGCTCGCAGCAACCCTCCGCAGTGCCCCCACACCACCCACCTCGGGCCTAGTAACAGACAGACACGACCCAGCACATAGCACCACACAGCACACCACATGGCTCCTCCTGCTGATCCTCGCCGTTCCGACCTGATTGTGCCCTACAAGGCCCGCGTCGGCGTCTACGAAGAATGTACGACCGGACGGGATGCATCTTCGGCACGCAGCTAACAAACAGCGAACGTCATGCTCCTGGCAAGCATCATCTGCATGGCTGCTCTCTTCCTCAGAAAGCGGTATGTGTCGTGGGGGCATGTGGGGAACTTCATCACCACCAAAGCAGCTGCACAGGTAAACCCAAGACTGCTGCCAAGGCGTGAGCTTTCGTTCTCCACGTGTGCCCCCTCTTGCGCCCCCACTAACAAAGTAGTCTGCTTGCCTGGACAGGCTTTGTCCTGACGGCGTCTGCCTTCATGAGCGACAATGGAGCACGATCCGCTTCCAGCCAGTCACCTTTGTCGATGCTGTTGTAAGTAGCCAGCGCACCTGATGTGGGGTGCGAGACTCGGGGCCCCGGCCCCCGTTTAGCCCACTGGGCCTTCCTCGCACCCCACATCATCCCACCGTGTCTCGTCTCTCCCACTTCCCCACTAACCCTTATTCCCCAGTATGAGTGTGGCCGCTCTTCTCTCGAGTTACCTTCCTGTACGTGTGCAGCACGTTCCTCCACGTTTCGCTAACGATCCAGCTGCTCATGAACCCTCCTGACAAGCGTTGACGCGCGTGACGACAGCCTGCGTTCGTGCCGCCACATTTCGCGTTGCGTTTCCTCGAGTACAATTGAATAAAATGAATGTGAATAAAACCACGCTCCATCACGTTACCCGATGTGTATTTTAATCTCTTCTAATCACCTGTAACACACAAATTTTCACATAAAAGCATGCCAACGGTCTCTATCGCCTCACCCTTGGCGTCTTGTATTTAAGCTCCGTCACGCGACGCGTTTTGCATTTCGTACACCACTTAAACTGCAGCTCAGCAGTAGCAACACCACTACCACCACCACCACCACACCTTAAGGCTCCTCAACCCGGGTCTCCTGCCACCAAGAGCCAAATACTTGACCAACAATAAAACCGTTGAGTTTCGCCCAATCCCGCCTGAACTGGCTTTTTAAGTACACAAGGTTTTAGCTTTTCACCAGAACAATGTCCACGACAGCTAGAAGAAGGCTTATGCGCGATTTCAAGGTGTGTTTGGTGTTTGTTTGTAATTACGCGAACGAGTTAAAGTTATTTAAAGCTAACGGTGATTTAGCGCATGCAGCAGGATCCTCCTGCCGGTGTCTCTGCATCTCCTGTGTCGGATAATGTTATGCTGTGGTATGTAAGGATGCGAGTTTGCTGTGAACGAATTTGTCTTGACGAGGACGCGGATTCTGCGAATAATCGCGTTCGTTGGTGCTCAAAACGACTTGGTCGTGAAGAATGAGTCTCTGCGTCCGGGCCGGACGTGTTTCTGTTACGGTGACGGACGTTGAGACGGCAATTATGTGTCTGCATTTCTGAGTATTCGGTTCCACTCAATTGTTTGCCTCACACCGTGGTTCCTTGTCTTCGTTTTCACCCCTCCCCTGTTTCCGCCCCCCTCTTCATCCCGCAATCAGCTAACACTCGTAGGAACGCTGTCATCATTGGCCCGGCTGACACTCCATTCGAGGATGGAACATTCAAGCTTGTTCTGTCCTTTGACGAGCAGTACCCGAACAAGCCTCCGTTGGTCAAGTTTGTTTCCAACATGGTACGTAATATACGGAGCCGGGTGTGGTTCCGTTGAGCCCGAGCCACACGTATTTTCTTTTGTGCTCTTTGATCCGTTCTAACTTCTGCAATAGTTCCATCCGAACGTGTATGCAAACGGCGAACTTTGCTTGGATATTCTCCAAAACCGCTGGTCTCCTACCTACGATGTTGCCGCCATTTTAACGTCCATTCAAAGGTGCGTGGGATTTCATCTTCTTTCTCGTATTAACCGTTTCCTTGTTCTAGCCTTCTTAATGATCCAAATAATGCCTCTCCTGCCAATGCTGAAGCTGCTCAACTTCACCGTGAAAACAAAAAGGAGTACATCCGCAGAGTTCGCAAAACGGTTGAAGACTCCTGGGAAAGTTGAGCGCTGTATCTTGTTCGCGATCATTCGTGTGCCCTGCAAGCAATTTATCACATGTTCCCATTGACAAGCCCTTACTGTCACTGTGTAAATGCGTTTGTTGGCTGAATCGCATATTTTCTGCAAATCAGCGACGATGACATGCTTTAGAGACATTCAAAAGGACAATTGAATAAACGGTGCGCCATTATTTACCGTCCTGCACAATTGTTCTCTGTTATCCCTTCCCTCTTTGCCGTCTCCAATGAAAAAAGCACTGCAACTGTTACTGTTGTTAACGTTACAAATTATTTTTTTATATATTCCAAACTCAAACTAGAACTAAAATGAACCAAAAATGAAGACCCAACAAACCAGCGACCGGAAAACCGTTAGAGGAGTGCTTGAGGCGATGTACAGTCGAAATTGGAAAGTCTTTATCCTCTCGCTTTTCTTGAGCTATTGACAGACGAAGACTTTGACTGTTCGCCACTCGCACACGAGCGAATACGTCTCTGTTCGATGACACCGTCCACATAAACTAGCGGCGCTTCAGCGTCTTTCTGCGTTTACGGAATGCATCACCAACCTTGCCCATGCCGCTGACATCGACGTTACTCATATCGGATTCCATGTCCGAGCGCTTCTTAGCACGGCTAGACAAATCAAGACGACGCGAGTCGAGTCCCTCGTCGCGGAATTTACGGTCGAGAATGGACCAGTCTTCACCGCCGTAGTCTTGCTTCTTCGTTTTGCGGACCTTTTTAAGCTCTTTCTTAGAAAGTTTCGGCAAACGTGTGTAGTTGCTTTCTTCGTACTCGGTACGCTCACGCATACGTTGCAAGTCCTTCTCATCTGCATGAATGACACGACCGCGGCGCTCCAAGTTCGCACCGACACTTGGTAATGATTGGGGAAGTGAGGAGAGGTCACTGGAGACGAATTCGTCAACAACAGCGTTGGGGCGATACCGCTGTTTCTTCTCACTGTCCATGGAAACGGCGTGAATGCGGGGAGGACGATATACACCGTCACCATTCTTATCACCAGAGGCACCTTCTTCGTCCTCAGACTCGTTTTCGCTGTCGGTAATGTTGTCCAGGTTGGGCTTGAATTGAAGCTTAACAGTCTCGTCTTCTTCATTGACATTTTCATTTTCCATTAACCGTTCCACCTCCTGCTGGCGTTCAGAGGCTTGAAGAAGTTTGTTGATAGAATATTGCATTCGATTTTCGAACGGCCGAATCTTTTCCATTTCCAATCGTGTGCGCACCAAGCTTTCGACGACGGGTTCAAACTCTTCCAAAGAACGATTATCGAGCTTCGCAAGCATTAGGAAGCCTAGCTTTTCAATGTAAGAAAGAAGAAGCTCTGATTTTAAAGAGAATAATGAAACTCCATCTTTCAACGAAGGAATTTCATTTGGCAGAGCTTCCTTTGCCGCTTGGAGGCTGCTTTTCACGACATCCATACTGTCTGTTTGCTGCCTTTTAGGAGAGGAAGTTTGGTCTAGGTAGAGAAAATTGGTGGGATGTTTTCCGAGGAAGTGCCTCGGTGGTGGTGGCTATATACGCGGTCACTCGGATAGTCTTTAGATAATTGATAAAATGTTTGTTTCGTGTGAGGTGGGCGGATAGACGTTAGGGTTGACTATGTTGGTTGTCGTTTCTGTTTAATTCAAATGAAGGGTATGGTTGGATGTTGTTGATGCTGTTGATGCTGTGTGTGTGTGTGTGTGTGTGCTTTTTTTTTTTTTTTTTTTGATTTATTTTAATTTATTTTATTATTATTTTTATTTAGAAAAATAAATTGGTATTTTTCATTCGCTTCGAAGAATTGTAAAGACAATGAACAGTGACAGGTTTTTGTAAATTTATAAAGCTCATAAAGCTCATATCCTTTTCGTTTTGATGTTATTTGTAAGAAAACGATGAACTGTTAACCAAGTTTCATTACTCATAGAACTTTTTGAATCACACTTAGAGAACGTTCTGAGTGTTTAGCGATTAACATCGTGCCAGTAAGAGTTCACTGTGTCCGAAATGTTATTCAGGCTATTCTTAGGAACAGAATCATTCTCAGTAATGCAGTGAATGATTCTTCTATGTACTTTAGAACGGATCAAAGGGAAAAATAAAATCAGTGTCAACTATAGCATCACTGCTTTGAGAGTCAAGCAAACACTGTATAGAGTACTGGCTGTCGTAATGCTTATTCAAAGGCAAGAATCGTAAAACTCTTTCCTCCTACATACGCATGTAATGATTAGAATTCGTAGTTTCATTTCATAAGTCGACTTTTGTCATCATTTCAATTGCTTCCAGTAACACATTCCTATTACATAAATATCATTAATGTGTCCTAGGGAATATTTCTTTCTTTTTAAGCAGGTGGCATGAACGAGCCGTAAAGCCCAGCTTGGATAACGGTGTATATGATCCATGCAGCTTGCACTACCAGGCACATCTTGTAAAGTTTTGTTGTTTTCGGTTGCATTAAGCCATAAGCAATACCCCAATACAAAAGCGGTATGCCGGACGATAGGCGATTCAATACTTGTACGTGCATTTGGAATATACCAACGTAAAGCAACATAGCAGCAAGCAGCCACTGAGAAACCATAAACAATGAACCAAGCAACGAGTACCTCACGTGAACAATAATAGCAATAATAAGCGGAATGATTGTTAACAAAGCGAGACCAAAGTTTGGAATATTGTTTGGAGTCCAATAGCGCAAGAAACCAACGTCCCAGTATTTTCTTTGAACAGCAGTATAGATAAACGGAAACACATTCTCGCACCAAGTAGCGCCTGGACAAAACTCTTGATATGCTTGCCATTGTGAACGGAGGAAGGGAGTCATCACAATGAGTATACAGATTGCATTTCGCAATATTTGTTTCTCTGCAAAATGGCTGCGTTGCGAGCCAAAGTATGTGCAAAGACCAGCCAACAATCGTATACCGAAAAACAAACAGAATAGCAAACCATTGCTTCGTATAGTAACAGATGCTGACCAACACACAGCTGCCAGTATGGACTGATCATATGTAAGGAGAAGCATTCCAAGAAAAGCAAGAGCCGCGAACAAAGGCTCGGTAAACGCAACAGAACAGAATATACCGGATGGAGAAAGAACATACAGTATTCCGGTAATGACTGCAAATCTTTTGCTCGTAAATACTCTCTCTGTTGTTTTCAGTAAACAGTATAAAGCCATTCCATGAAATGCAACAGCTACATAACAGCCAATGACGCCAACAAGGGCCATGTCGTCGGTAAAAAATGCGACCTTTCTCATAAGTGCAGGCCACACCTGAGAGAATGCCCATTCCTGTTCATATTTTCGACCATGCATTGCCATGTCCACGAAATAGATACTATCCCAACGAATAAAGGCATTAAACAGAGTCTCTATTAGTTGGTTCCTTCCGGGAAAAGGATTTTGTTTGAGCAAGAGCGCTGAGGAGTCATCAAATGCGAGCAATTTTGAGAACATGACAGAGATGGCTTGAAGCAAAAGCGTCCAAAAACAAAATAGCTTAAAGACTGGAAAATAAGAGATCCTTTCTATTTGATTTCCGCCATTTTGCTCTCGTACATTGTTTTCCGACTTACGGATGTTCGTTTCTGGAGGCCTTAATTCTTTCGACTTCATCTCGCAATTCTTCACGATCTCCGGGTAGTTTTGGCGTTTCTTTCGGCCAGAATTCAACCTATTAACAAGTAAGAGTTAGAACGTATTGAATGCTCGCTGAAAGTATACATTTTCGATGTTCTTTTCACGATACGCCGGCCGTCCGACATAATACATCGCGGCTAACGGCAAAGCGAAATAAAACGCAAACTAAAGATGAATGGACACGAACAGATTAAAGAACATACTTTAAAGAATTCAAGGTTACGGCCGCCCATATAGGGAGTTGACAGAATGTTCAGTGTGGACACTGCATTATGACGCGTACCTCATCCTGTAACCTTAAACCACGCGTTTCAGCTTAGAAATGAAAAAACCGACACGTCGTAAACAAATAGCAGCTGGCAACATTAAACCAACAAGTGTGCATTTTGAAGAATAGAATAAAAGAATATGCAAAAATGACGAGACAACTCATTGTTTTTATTTTATAGGTATTAATTGAAAAACATTGTATAAATAGTAGTAAAGTGACAAATTTGAGAAACGTGGTCAAAGCCAAGGCGCGTATCAACGAACGGAAACGAGGCAGTCGTTCAAGTAGCGTCAAAATGAAGTACGGACAGTCTCAGGTAATAACTTGGCATTGATTTAAGCTTTCATTGATAAGAGAAGCAGAACAGTCTTCAGCATAGCGAATGATCCGCTGCTAAACTAGATCAAGGAATTTGGATTCAGTACCCTTTATCAACTCGAGGACACGGCATAGCGTTTAAACAAGACCGTCATAGAGAGAGAGAGCAGAGACAATCGTGGGATCCTGGTTTGTGTTAGTCAAGAAACTAAAGGCAACTATAGAAAAACTATGCAATAATCGTACATTCTTAGATCCTTCGCGGAACTCCTCCAAAGTAAGCTGTCCGTCCTTGTTTTTATCCATCATGCTGAAAATTTTGTTGACACGCTAGTCACCATGTTAGAAAATTGTTCCCGACAACTCTACTGCACTCACCTTGACAGGAGTATCTTCATCCTCGGGGAGTTTGACCATGCTACCCACCATCTTGTAGATGGCCTCCACAATTTTCAGCATCTCATCATACGAAATTAGACCATTGTTGTCAATGTCGTAAAGCTGGAAGGCCCAAACCAGTTTCTCGTCCAGAGCACCTCTTGAAGTGACACTGAGAGCACAAATAAACTCTTTGAAGTCAATGGTACCATTTTTGTCCGAGTCAAACACGTTGAAAACGTATTCAGCAAAAGCGGACGGGTCACCGAAGGGGAAAAACTGTTTGTAGATCTTCTGAAACTCGGATTTGTTCAGATTTCCGGAAGGACAGTCCTTCAAAAAACCTGCACACGTTAACAACTAGTTCCATCAAAGCGAAGACCCTTTCGATTAAGTCGCAATGGGTCCAGGGAGTCTCTCCAGACAGCCCTAGTGTCCTAATTCGCGTTCCTTACCCTTGTACCATTGTTGAAGCTCCTTCTTGTCAACTGACCAGTATTCTGTTAGCAACCTACACGTCCACACACGTCTACGGCATACATCTCGTGGAACGAACGAGCTCTTGAAGCTGATCCTGAGAAAGCTTGGATTGAGATTTTCCCATTTTAACCGAACAGTCTGGGACAGAGCAAGGAGTGGGGAATAAAAGCAGTAAGTAACAAACGGTGTATCAAGAAATCGGCGTCACTTCCGTTAAGCACCGTAGAACGCGAAAAAAAGCGTAAAATAGTCGAAATTTAGCGCGAAAAAAAGGTATACGAAAAAGTCAATTGCCAATTGACGAAATTTGCAAGAATTTCTTTAAAAAAAATCCGTTAAATGGCCTAATTTGTTCCAATAAATGGATTTAAATGACTGTGGGTGTTTGCTAAGGGTGGGTTTGTCGCCGCATACCGACCATATTATGGGGTTCCGAAGAGGCTGAGCTCCGTTATAGAGTTTTAATTCGTTTAAGGTGTCATTAGACTGAAGAATGTAAGCTGCGATAATTTCGCTAAGATAATAAGTCAGGGATGAATGAGTCTACCCCGCAATCGCCACGTAATGATCGACATCACCACCAAAGGTAAATCGCAACGTATCGCATGTCGATCATTGACGCGTTGGAGTCGCGATTAGCACACGCGAAATAATACCAAAACGTTGTGCACGTAGGAGGAGCATGGGTTTGCTGAAAAGCATTCAGGATGTTGAAAAATGTGTAAACCAACATTTGAAGCTTTCCATCGAGGGTGCAAGCATCGAGACGTTAATGGATAATTGGCAGTCCACGCTCAAGAACTTGGTCCAGTTCAAAAGTCTAATAGAAGAGTACGAACGAGGCGTAGAGCTTCAAAAGACCATTCAAAAACTTTTAAAAGAAGGTGAGGAATTAGATGGAAAACTTGAATCCTGTATGGAGGAATTGGCCGTTCTTCATAAAGGCATCGAACCAAAAAGTATTCTTGAGGGAAAAAAACGGAAGGTGAGCCTCAAGATGTTACTCGAGTACGGAGCAAAACTCGCAAAATTTTCATCTGCACCTCCAGGTTATGACCCAGAAAAGGGCCAGGAGGGAAATGCACCCGTTCATTTCCCATGGCCTTCTGAAGATCAAATGAGAAAAACAAAACTACTCCAGCTGGCCACAGATAACTCTTCTCTTGAAGCAGGTCAAATGGTTCAGGACGAAGAAAAACAACAAACGTCCGTCAAGGTTGAGATTGACGAAGTACTTCCTTCCTTTGACAAGCCTGCTACAGATTCAGCAGTAACGACCACAACTGGATTAACTACCACTACTTCGCCGTCCATGATGCACGTTGATCAAGGCACACATCCTCCCCCTACTGCTCCTGTTGAAGAAAAGCCAGATGTCTTTGCAGGCCTTGACTTGTATGATCCGGAAAACGACGATTTGCTGTAGGGCCAAACGGAACACGTTTGTGCATCGATTTGGAACTATTAAATATATAAGAAGACATTGGGTTTTCGCGAGCCAACTTTTTATTCTCCCAAAAAGTCTCTTTCTTCATTTTATATTTATTTTGTTATAGAAAGTTGGTATAGAGAGCGATACGTAAATCGTTCGCCTTCCAAGTTCTCTCTCACCAGCATACAACATTACCGACCGAAGAATTTGTCTTCAGCATCGTTATTCATAACGACGGGCTGAACCGCATGGATAGGTTCAAATCCAAAACTTTCGTCACGTTTTAAAACCAGTGTGCCTGATGAGTGAATGATATAACCTTTGACGTATCCTTGGTCAATAAGGGAGACACAGATGCATTCTACGTCTTCCTCGTCGTAGGTGTCATCTTGCGTTGCAAACCGAGCAGCCGCAAGAAGCGCCGCACTTGCAACGTGCGGCGTTTTTTGGGTAGGAGAAAACGTGGTTAAAAAACTGCATTGTTACTGTTAACACTCTTCTTCCATTGTACAAACCGTCACTTACACTTTTCGAAACAGATTTCGCCAAAGTACAATCTCACAACGGTCACGCAGGGTAAGGTAGATGTTGCGTTTTACAAACCAACGAAGTCGATTTGGCGCTTCCAATGCATCAATAAAGCCTTTTATGTTGCCCACCTTCAGACATGCGATTAACGGTGAAAACATGGGTTCTAGTTGAAATTGCATCATCAGCTGTTTTGTGGGAGACCTTCCAAGAATGAGTTGGCATACGATTAGATACAGAAGACAAAGTCTGGTGTAATGCCCAGTTAGTATTCGTGCAAAGATTCTGTCAACGAGACATACCGTTTTTGTACGTGTGCCTCATCTGGACATTGCTGAAAGGCTGTGCTTAGATGACGGTAAGCTTGGTGAATTTGATGCTGGTACAGGTAGCAACGTCCTGTATAATACTCGAACGTCACTCTCTCTGCTGTCGTTCCAAGTGAAAGCGTGACTCCGGAAGATATAATATTTGTCTGAATTGTATGGCATAGACGCACTTGTTGCATACGAAAATATAGCCGATTCAACAGGTTGGCAACAGTGAACACGGCTTCTCTTTTGGAACCTTTAAAGTTCGTTTGCCGATCACTCAGTACGATGTTAAACATGCGGAAGACATCTCGAGATGTGTCACTGACATATTTGTTTGGGCCCTCTGATTCACGATCGAGGGCAAGAGAAATATTCACATAAAACTTGGAAGCACTTTCAACGAGCTGAACCATCCAAGCGGTGTCTTGACTTGAGAAACAAGTCGCAAGACATCTATTTTATGTCTTGTTAGATACACACATATCCAGTAACAAAAATAATTAGTTATCGACATCTCACATACGTATAAAAATGTTTCAGAGACATCCATGTCTTTTCCTTATACTCATCCAACTCGCGTACAGTAATGAGGTACTCAAAGAAAGCCATAACCAAGTCTGTCCATCCTCGCCAATGTGATAGTTTCTCTTTGACTTTTGATTTTATGTTCTTCTTTGAAGAAGATTGTAGCAACTGCAATTCGTTAGCCTTCCTTCAGTGCTATTGCCTTTCTCGCAGTCATCCTACCGGCGCGATTTGTTCCGTTAAGTTTTGAATGTCCGGACTTGAATTGTCTAAAACGAAGCAGTTGATTATTGTTTCCGCATTTTTTTGTTTGACAGACTGCTGGACAGTGTTCAAAAACGACTGTAACGACATTCTCGTCTTCGATACTGTTTTCTCTGTATTACCAGGCTTGCTGGTTTTGGCTGTACTCTCGAAGCATGCAGCCGCGGGAGAGTATGTCCATAACCGCGGCAAGCACCGGCTGATCCATAAGCCAGACACATCCTCAGCAAGACTCGAGTTCCTGTGACTTTTGCTACAAGCAATTCATTCGTGCATTCAGTACGCTAAACGTCTCTGTAATGTAATACTAACAACCACTTCTATCAGGCATGAAATACGTTCTGTTCCCGTTCAATTGGTTTATATTTTGGATCCTATCAGGACACCTTTGCTATGCTGCAGGTCTTTTCAAGTTTGGACCGAAGAATTATGCAGCTGGAGACAATGTAGATACCACCGTCAATACTGTTTCGCCATATATTGGCACCGAAGACGGTAGCTCTGATATCATCAATTATGAGTGTACGGCTTGAGCAGCAAAGTGTACCCATTGACAGAATTTTAATACTAACAATGTGCGAGACTACTACGAGAAGCTCCACTTTTGTCGCCCGGAACGTATTGTTCATCAATCAGAGAGCTTAGGAAGCATTATCTTTGGCGACCGTATATTTAATTCTCCTTTTGAGATAAACATGCTCCAGAACAAGTCATGTACGGTGCTCTGCGGCAGAACTATTCCAAACGATGACGCAAAATTAATTCAAGAGCTTATTCAGAAACGGTATGTAATCAATTGGAACATTGACAACCTTCCCGTTGCTACCAAGCAAATTCGTGAGAATCAACAAAAGTCAAATCTTGTGATCGGCTCTCCTATTGGCACAATGGTGAATGATCAACCTGCTCTTTACAATCATCTTCACATTGTAGTTGAGTACCATTCTGTTACTCCTGACTTGCACCGTGTTGTCGGTGCTTATGTTTATCCGGCCTCGCGCAAATCCAACTACGTTGACGGTCAACCAGCATGTGCTGATGCCTCGGAAACGGAACCAGAGTTCTTTTCGGTGCTTGGGGACACTAATGTGGTATCTACTTATTCGGTGACCTGGAAGTACTCAGACACACCTTGGGCTACTCGCTGGGACAAGTACATGCAAGTTGAGGATGTGGAGATCCATTGGATTTTCCTGACTCTCTCCGCAACGATAGCTTTGACCCTTGTCATCACTGTATTTGTCGTCTTGTTCCGTGTACTGAACCGCGATATCACTACGTATAACAATGCTTTGCTGGATCAAGAGTATGTGGAAGAGGACTCTGGTTGGAAACTTATTTATGCCGACGTTTTTCGTCCACCCAAACGCGTTCTCCTATTCTCCGTCGTATTGGGCACCGGTGCTCAACTCTTCTTCATGTCGTCTGCGATAATCCTATTAGCAATCCTTGGCCTTTCTTCTCCTTCCCGTCGTGGTAGTCTGTCCACGGCCATTGTAATACTCTTTATTCTGTCGGGCTTTGTATCGGGCTACGTTTCAGCACGCGCGTATAAAATTATGCGTGGAACATTGCTGAAGAGAAACATTGTACTGACCCCCTTCGTTGTTCCCGGTGTGTTCTTCTGTGCTTGCTGCTCTCTGAATGTTATCTTTTGGTTCAAAAACTCATCCTCAACAATTCCGCTTAAATCTTTAGTAACGCTCGTTCTTTTATATCTAATTTTCACTGTTCCGCTCAGCTTTTTTGGATCTATTGTTGGGTTCCGTTCACGCGAATTCGTTGCTCCTGTCCGTACAAACCAAATTCCTCGTCAAATTCCCGACCAGAGTATCTGGCTTCGCACTCTGCCTTCTGTCCTTATAGGCGGAGCCATTCCAGCAGCAACAATCTTCGTAGAGCTCTATTCTGTTATGGACAGTCTCTGGTTTCATCCGTTATATTTCATGTTCGGCTTTTTATTCTTATGCTTTGGCATTATGATTGCAACTTGCTCTATGGTTTCCATTCTTAGTTGTTACTTTCAGCTCTGTTCTGAGAACTACCACTGGTGGTGGAGATCATTCTTTACAAGTGGTGCGTCTGGTATTTACGTCTTTATTTTCTGTATCGGATACTGGGTCAAGAAAGTGTCAACCTCGTCCTTTACCACTGACATCTTATACTTTGGATACAGCATTATTATTTCTTTGCTTATAACGATTTTAACAGGAACAATTGGCTTTTTTGGAACCTTCCTATTTGTCAACAAAATTTACGGATCGCTCAAGATGGATGTAAGTAACCCGAAGTTGCAATCTTGAAAAAGCATTACATGTTTAATTCCGTAACTAACGCTAGCACAGTAATTTCCACGTCAACCACAGACGTTTTGTCTCTCTTTATAAAGCTCTTGGAGTGCAACTCCGTTAACTAATATCTCCTTGGAAAATTATAGAACATTTTTCCGTCCAAATAAACAGCTTGTGTATTTTACGGAAGAGTCATCGAATCACCTTCACTACAAATCCCCTTTTAGCGGGATCTTGCGCTTCGTTCGGCCTCATTTGGTTTTCATTGTTTGCCCGTTCAGTCAACGCTATCCCGTCGCTTTTTGTCCCACGCAATAAAGAAACTACTGAGGAACAAGATCCCCTACTACAATTTACCTTTGACCACTCGTCATTCGGCCGCTTTTGTTCATAAACATCTGCTTGCCACTCTGTGCCTCCGGTACCGCTGCCTACTATTTGGTGGTTGT
Organism: Schizosaccharomyces japonicus yFS275; assembly: GCF_000149845.2. Taxonomy (NCBI): domain Eukaryota; kingdom Fungi; phylum Ascomycota; class Schizosaccharomycetes; order Schizosaccharomycetales; family Schizosaccharomycetaceae; genus Schizosaccharomyces; species Schizosaccharomyces japonicus. The sequence continues at coordinate 3,629,238 of NW_011627860.1, read as the reverse complement.
AATTTCCCAGCAGACTAACGTGCCTTCGTTAAAGCCACCGTTTCATCTCGCCCTATAAATTACCACAGAACTTGGACTTAATCCAGTGCAGAGGGTTCTGTATCCTTCGTCATGTCTGTCGTCAGTGAACAGCTCTTGCGGAAGCAACTTAAGGTTTGTAAATTTTTAACAGGACCCTTTTTCAACTTCAAGTTTCCTTCGTTTTAGAAGCGGACTGTTGTGAAAAATCATTTCTTCATTCATTTGTTAACAGTACCAGGAAATTCAGAAAAACCCGCCTCAGGGCTTCAGTGTAGGTCTTGTGGATGACAAATCCATATACGAATGGGAGGTCATGATCATTGGTCCCGAAGACACATTGTATGAGGGTGGATTCTTTAATGCCATTCTTTCTTTTCCAAAGGTACGTCTTTTCTTTTCCCCGTTCGTTTTTCTGAGAGGAATCCGACTCTTTTTTTGGATCTGGATATTGACATAGCAATTATTAGGACTATCCTTTAATGCCTCCTAAAATGAGAGTATGTTTTGTTGAACTGAAAGGTTCTTTGTGCTATTCGCCAAGAATAGTGCACCGAGTGAAACTTTTACTAATATCTGCAAGTTTACGTCTGAGTTTTGGCATCCAAATGTGCACACTAATGGGGATGTGTGTATTTCCATCCTTCATCCTCCTGGTGATGACAAATGGGGGTATGAGGATGCCGGCGAACGCTGGCTTCCTGTTCATACTCCGGAAACTATTCTCATCAGCGTATATCCATGCTCTCCTCTCCCAACGATGAATCTCCCGCCAACATTGACGCAGCAAAGGAGTTCCGTGAAAACCGTACGCTCGAACCAACCCTTAGTTTGTGTCTTAGAACCCATCATTAACCTCTACAGCCGAAATGTTCAAGAAGCGAGTGCGTCGTCTCGTACGCCGTTCCATTGAAAATATGTAACGTGCAAGTCCGATGATGACAATCTTAGCAGAATCGTTCTGGGATAGAGTCAGAACTGTATTTCTGCATATAAAAGAATATGCTTACGACGAAAATATTATAGATTATTCAAGATCGCATTATTGAAGCTGAAGGAAGTGGACTTTAAGGTTTACCAGGCGATGCACGTGTTTCGCTTATTTTTTCTATTGGATGAGCTTAATTTATTTAAAAGTATCCATTTCTGAAATAAAATGATATTTGTTCGTATTTTTCACGTATAAGTAAGCAAACGATGCAGAATAATTTTTCCTTCTTTTCTTAGGCAATTTGTTTAATAAAGTACCTGCGTTTTATGTTCAGTTTTCCCCTCACTACCCCGTATCGTTAAATTACGGTGCACCTCACTAAGCTTAATATCTCATCTACATCATAGAGGAGTCAGGCTCAGCAAGTACTTGACTTCTCCCAAATACACATTCTCTACTCGTTAGCAGCGCTACTCTGCTGCGTGGTATTCTTGCAGTAAACATTGGTTTTCCTGGATGCCATTGGTACGCTCCAGCCTGGGAAGACTGCGAGCTTCTCCGGAATTACGCTCGTTCACCAATTGTTTTGAAACTACCGTCTTCGTATGTTACTTCTTCTCACCCTAAGCTGCCTAAAGCTTTCGATATCGATAAATACTTGTTCTAACGGTGTTTGGTTAGGCATTATGCGAGGAAAAAATTGTGATATTATGTTCTAAAGACTTTTTACCATTTCAAACCATTGAGCTTGATCAATCGGTAACCTCAGTGTCTTTATGTAAGCAAACGGGATGGCTAGCGATTGGTAGTCATGGTGTCGTACATATTTATCGTCCTGAGGAACCGAATAAATATACCCAAGTCAATTCCTACAAATTTAAGAAGGATTGTCACGTAACGTGTCTTGACTGGGGTCTCAGTCATGACTTGGTTGTGTCACATGGAAACACTATTACTATTCTAAACATTTCGACAGGACATCCTGTGCTTGAGGTTTGGTCGCAACAAACTGTTCGGCCTGTTCAGAGGGCTCTGCTGTCCCCTGATGCATCCTACATCGCTTCTGTAGAGGAGGACAGTCCATTGGTAAAGGTGTGGATGCGTACTTCTCCCCAAACGGGCGTCGCTTCTGTGTACGATTACAGTTACCTTCCGCATTCTTCGCCCGTTGCCTTTCTACAATGGAATGCGCCCCTTATGGCCGAGGAAAACGAGGAATCTATGTATCTAGCTACAGTGTCCAGCGATGGTGTCTTGCATATTTGGCGGTTTGGGAGTTTGTTTGGTTCCCAACTTATGCACTTGGCCAATTGGCTTGACTTAAAAGACTACTCTCCCTCTGCTCTCTATTCACATTTTGGTTTCCTTACAAAGCACGATCTGGCGTGTATCCTGTCAGCTTCTCCCGAATCCAGCAACAAAGCCTTTGACCCGTTCCTCGTATGGCTGCAGCGGCAGCTAAAGACAAAAACCGATCTTTTCGTCATGTTTAGTGCTTCCCACTTACACTTGTGGAGTGTTAGTACAACAAAAAATGATTCCGTATCCTTGTCCCTAATTTCACGCACTCACATGAAGCTTTCTGATCATGCATTGACGAAGCCTAATGATTTTCTCCATTTTTGTTTCACCAAACCTAATCCCTCAAACGCTTTTTATTTCTTTGATGATAATGATGACATACTAACTTGTTTTTCTGTTACACTTTCTGGTTTGTTTGACTACGAAAAAAAGACTCCGCATGCTCTTGCTCGGTTCACCGGTCACTCTTCTGCAATTAAATGTTTGCATCGTACTCCTAATGGCCATGGTTTTGTATCTAGAGATGATACGGGACGCTGCGTTTTTTACTCGTTTGACTGTTCGCGTCAACAATTTAAAGTCAAAAGAGGAAGCTCCCTGACTCCATCACCGGACGCTACCGTCGTGCCTCTTTTCGCTGGTGAATACGGATCCATTTTGCAAGAAGACCGCATAGAACTATGGCACTGTGTTTCTGAAGAACCTGTTCTTCTGGCTACATGCAATCAGGTGCCGGTAAGTAATGCACTAAGCGTATTCATTCTTCCTATTCAAATGAAAGCGGATTCATTAATGCTTTGCTGTCTTACAAAGGGAGGTCATAGCTGGTTTTGGCGCGTTGACATTTCCGATCTTGAGAAGCCAAGTATCACGTTCGTCGATAGACTGAAGTTTACGAAGGATTTGGATACGGCATCACCTATTGATGTGATGGGTTGGTCTTCCCTTTTGTACCCTTCCTTCCCCCTCGATGCCTTTAATCGTGAAGTCTTTGCATCCATTTCGAAAGAAGGTCTTCTCCAGACATGGACAGCCACTGTCACAAGCGATAACACACCACGAGTTTTAGAGCTTTCACGAGTACAAACAAGTGTAAGAGACGCGACCTTGATCAAAGGGTCTACCTCTAAAATAGTGGCCGTTGTCTCCGAAAATGGGTCACGTCTTTCTGTTTTCGATATGCGAAGCTCAGAGTTTTCCTCGCAGGAGGAATCATCTGCGGTATTTCCTGAACTTGGTCCTATTATCGACCTTGACTGGACAAGTACACCTAACTCGCATTCTATCCTTGCTGTGTCATTTAAACATGATGTCGTCTTGATTTGCCAGAACAGACGGTCTTACATTATGAAATCACCGCTCTGGGTGCCCATTGTTCGTGTTAACACATCTTCCTTCACCGACCTTCCAATTAGAGATTCCACTTGGCTTGACAATGGAACGTTGGTTTTGGCTTGTGGAACCGGAATTTATTATTTCGACAAAACGCTTCCTCAAAATCCATCACTGCTCTATCCATACTCAGTAAATCGACAGAGCAAAGATTTATTTGACTTGGTATACCAGTTAAATGGTATCCTTCCCGTGTATCATCCACAATTCCTGCAGCAACTTATGCTGAACAACAAAATTTCACTAATTCTTCTCATCCTCCATCGAGTATATGAATGCCTGCAACAGAACAATCCACTTCACTTTCTTCTGAACATAGAAGCCGAAAAACTCATTCTTCCGAGTGCAGCCCAAGACGATGTTCAATCCCAGGTGAACTCAGTATTAGATGAGATAAAAAGCGGAAATGATTCTGTGGAAGAGACGGCTGTAAACTCACTCAATGAATGGCGTAATTCACTAGACTGGTTGAGTTCCTTGGAAGCACAATTGAAATCGCAAAAAGTGCAGACTTTGACACGAACTTCACAATTTCTACTTTTGAATTTCATTGAGGCATTCCATAAGACGCTTTCTGTAGGAAGCTTTTTGGATTTAAATGGCCGTCGTTACTGTTTAATGTTGAACCAGTACACTCTACTTCGTCATCAAACCAAGGAAAAGAGCCAGTTGCCTTTCCGAGACTGCATGTGGGCATTCTACAGTAGCAACCAAGACGTGCTATTGGGCTACTCAAAACAACTTCTCGGAAACTTTCTATTATGGGATGATGTACGCGAGCTCGGATTACCTTACTGGTTAAGCCAAAGTTCGTTGTGTCAAGTATTTCGCGAGCTTGCACAAAATCACTACACGCATAATGATGAACGGAACCCCGAATTCGTGAGTTTGTATTATATGGCGTTACGAAAGAAAGCAGTACTCGTGAACTTGTGGAAGCTGGCATCCTGGCACAAGGAGTCAGCACGCACAGTCAAATTGTTGTCTAATGATTTCACACTGCCCCGTTGGAGGGTGGCTGCTGCTAAAAACGCGTTTGCTCTTCTTAGTCGGCATCGCTACTTTTATGCTGCGGCATTTTTCCTTCTCGGTGATCAATGTCTTGATGCAGTTCGTGTTTGTATTCGCAATCTAAATGACCCAGCACTAGCCATTGCCGTAGCCCGTGTGTATGAAGGTGATGATGGTCCAACATTCAGCAAGTTGCTGGTCGAGTTCATGCTTCCCATCTCCCAGCGATACTATGATAGATTCCTGGCATGCTGGTGTTTTGAAATGCTCAAGAACAAGGCTAAAGCAATCCAGTGTCTCGTTTCACCACTGTACAGTACGATACGCGATGATGCTGAACTGAAAAAGGAGACGACTGCCACTGCGACTCTTCTACCTCGAGATGATGATGCCCTTCCTGGGCATCCTCAAGACAAAAACGGAGCAGCAGACGACCCAGCACTCATTTTGCTGTATGTATGGCTCCGTGATCAGTTTTGCACGTTTGGAGGTTCAGCAAGTCAATTGCGTCCTTTGGGAAATCTTGCACCTGTGAATCCGTCACACGAGTTCAAGTTTGTGCTACATATGGCAAGAGTTTACGACCAAATGGGCTGCGATTTGACTGCCCTGTCGCTGGTTCGTAACTGGACATTCTTACACACAACTTCGCCCACGACAGAACCTCCGTCTAACGACTCCATTACTGCCACGGAAGGGGCATCTACAGCCAAGGAGACACCGACGCCGGAAGAGACTACGACACCTCAAACAGCAAAACCCCGTGTGTCATTAATGGGGCAGACACTCACACAGGCACCTTCTTCCATTCCCGATTTTGACGAGTCCGCCTTCTTTTTCTAGACCAATCAAAACCTCCCCTAGCAGAAGCCGCATCTACAAAACCACCTCTCCAGTGGACACAACCTTAAGTCTCTCCAGGACACTGATGAATAAAACGTGCATTAAACAATTGGAAATAGAAACAGGAACCGATGACAAGGCGAAGAATACAAAAATATCATAACCATAGAACCCAAGTAAAATGAGATTGGAAGGTGTGCGGTGAGGGACGGTGTACAGTGTGATGAGACGAACGCCGGAGACACGTGCCTCACCACAGGAACGGCTGCCGTCGTTTTGCAAGGAAGCGACAATACGTATACATGTGAAGAGAATGTGGAACCATCTAGACACCACTTCTTGAACCACAAATCGCAATACGCAGGAATCTAAGAGAATGTGATACAGTAAAACAAAATTTTTTCATCGGGAGTCGCACACCAATAAATTGACGCGAGTCGAGTGAGTAAAATTTGTGTCCAGCTGCATCACAAGACCCTTATAAGATTCTCGGTCTTCACAACAGCAGTTTGCGAGGAAACAACAAAATTCACAACGAAAAAGAATTGCTGCAAACGAAAACGATCATGACAAGTTGCTTAAGAACGCTCACCACGGAGACGACGAGCGAGTTGCATGTCCTTGGGTTGAATGGTGACACGCTTACCGTGGATAGCACACAAATTGGTGTCTTCGAACAGGGAGACCAAGTAAGCCTCAACAGCCTCTTGAAGGGCACCAATGGCTGAGGATTGGAAACGGAGATCAGTCTTGAAGTCTTGGGCAATCTCACGGACAAGACGTTGGAAGGGGAGCTTCCGGATCAAAAGCTCAGTACTCTTTTGGTAACGACGAATTTCACGGAGAGCAACGGTACCGGGACGGTAACGATGGGGCTTCTTGACACCACCAGTAGTGGGAGGGGCAGATTTACGGGCAGCCTTGGATGCAAGTTGCTTACGAGGGGCCTTGCCACCAGTGGATTTACGAGCTGTTTGCTTGGTACGTGCCATCTTTAAGGTGGGTTAGTTTTAAAATGTGTTTGGTAGAAGGTAGGAATTTGAGGTGGTGAGTTTCATTATATACCTTAAAAAAATCATAACCCTAACCCTATAATGAAATCACGTACTCGACGCGACGCGTCGCAAACATATAAATAGGAAGCGACTACCCTACCGTAAAGTCATCAAAATCGTCAACGAGTCAATTCCAGTTGCGAACGCACGTCTACGCGTAATATCGTTGCCGTTCATTCATTTAGTCGCTCTTGACTTTATTGAGAACAAGTTCGTTTCCTCTCCTGTCGTTTTAATTTTGCTTCCTCAAAAACACCTGAACTGTCAACATGTCTGGACGTGGTAAAGGTGGAAAAGGATTGGGAAAAGGTGGCGCCAAGCGTCATCGTAAAATCCTCCGTGACAACATCCAAGGTATTACCAAGCCCGCCATTCGTCGTCTTGCCCGTCGTGGTGGTGTCAAGCGTATTTCTGCCCTTGTGTACGACGAGACGCGTGCTGTGCTGAAGCTTTTCCTCGAGAACGTTATTCGGGACGCTGTCACATACACAGAGCACGCCAAAAGAAAAACCGTTACCTCTCTTGATGTCGTTTATGCTCTCAAGCGCCAAGGCCGTACCATCTATGGTTTCGGCGGATAAGCTATTTCGCCATTGTATTTTAATTGCTGGTTCCTGGGGTATGACTGTAATGAATACTGTTGTTATGTTAAGCTATGTAGAGTTGTGCCTGTGGGGGTGGGGCAGATAGGAAACGAGTGTTTGTAAGATCGCGGGGTGAGGGCTTAGCGGGTGGAAGGTCGATCGGTCAGGGGTATCTGCAGATCATGCTTTTCGTTTTTTTGTGTTGCGTGGGGTCGGGTACGCGGCGCTACTCCTGTCCACGTCTTCGCTCACTCGAGCTTGCTCGTTGAGGTAACAGTAATGCGATGTTCCTTAGGCAGAGAAAAGCAGTCCGCACGTCTGGGGCAACTTAACCTTCCCCTATATCGTCTTCCCTACACGTTCTAGACTTTAAACGCAGAATGGAAAGGCTGGAATAGAGCCCGTTGTTTTTACAGCAACGCTGCTTCTTTAGTCAATCACCATTCTAGCGGCGCGTATCCCTTTACCTTCAACAAGGTAGATGGAACATATACGCCAGTCATTCGTTCTGTCACCTGCATTATTCTCTGCGGCACGTGAGTGTAACTGTGTTGTAGGGATGAAACGAGCTTGGTGATGTATGTGTCTCCCGTCGTTTATGCTTTGGCCGGAGCTGGATGACGTCTGGCTGGGCCGAATGACTTTCCGGATTACTATGAACGGAACGAGTTGGTGCTATGCGTCCGCTGGAATTACCAATTGCGACATGCGTCTGCCGTATACCTTGGATGTTCTTTCGCTTGTGTTTGTTTCCACTGATTTCGGCTGCGTACCCTTGATTGCTCTACGTTCCACGGTACGCGTCGATGCACTACAGACAGTACTCTCGTTTTAGAACCGGAGACCTATGACGTGGTTTTTTGGTGGTGTGCCATGCTGTCGGCAATGGTGGTGGTGCTTGCAGCGGGGTCAAAGTGAGTTGTCGCGATCACCACCTACCACCCCCGCGTCTCTGTGGGGAGTCTGGAGCACTAGCGCTTCGGTTAAATCACCCGTGGATGTTGAAACTTGTTCGCTGCTCGGTCGGCCACGTTCTGTCTCCTTCTCCTTTATTTTTGCCACCGAAGAACGTCATTGATTGCTTACGTGACAGCGACCGGTGATTGGATTGAGCTCCGGTCTTTTCAGCCGGGTAAGCCAATCGTCTTCGAGTAGCTTTTGCCACCGGATGTTGTGCGCCGTTCACGAGCACCCTTCATCTCCGCAACAAGGAGCAGATGCGCTGATTGGGCCGCTAAGGTTTGAGTCGCAGGTGTTTTTGTCTTGTATCCCGCGTACTGCGACCACTTAGTGGCCACCACAAGACACGCTAAACTTGGTGCCTTGGTCTGGATGCGATGGTTCTTCTACACAATGTTTCACGCATTGTCTGTGACGCCGGGCGAGCAATGACACCGATTGATCGGTTTCGGTTTCTGGACGGGGCGTACAATCTTCCCTGAGTTTCTTAGGGCTGTTTTTTGTCGATCCTGCGTCAGCAGTGCTCAACAAGTGAACGCTTAGTCAGGATTGCGTATCTTATCGCTTCTCGTGATTGGCCGTGGTCCCCTGAGCTAAGTTTCTCTTATTGTATTCTTTTTATGACGTCAACTGGTGAAATAAGCTTCCTTTGGTCTTCCTCATGACGTCAAACGTATATAAATAGTGGAGTTAGCCCGCCATGGCCGGACCACCTACTCACCATGCAACACACATTTGATCGCACGTACCCTGATGTCGTGCATGAAGGCGAGAACAACCATTCACGGTGGCAACGTCAAGGTTCTCAGTTCCAATCCATGACGACTCAAAAGCCCATTGTTTTGCCTTTGGACGATGATTTTCCCAATTGGCTTTCTACAAACGACTCGTTTCGCGACACTGTAAGCGCGACAGCATTCGAAGGAAAGACGCCTGACCCAGCAATTGTTCCGCCGTGGGACGACATGCTGGACGTTCCCAATCAGGTGTTTGACGATCACAGACTCATGGACACAACTAATCTCGATCAGTCGGCGCTGGCGCTCGACCCGCTTGGACCTGAAGAATCAGTGCGGTTGCTGAACCGGGATTCTCCTTACTTTGATGGTAGTCGGAGTGTCACGGCTAATCCGCCCGACAATGGTCCTCTCAACGATAATGTTCAAAATGAAGCTTTCAACGCTTCCCATTACACAAATGACTTGAACGAGCTACCGCCAGCGTTATCGTTTGTCAACGACATGAACGATGCGAATGGCAGTTTCGACACAAGCGGCGGTGACTTTTCGCATGTGCCTCCTTTTGGTGGGGATTTGTCATCGTCGTTAGAAACGGGCTTCTTTTCTGATCACAATCCTGAAACGTCGCAAATGCCGCATCTTCAGAACGTCGCACTGGCTGGTGAAGGGTCTGCTTCACATCAGGCGTCGCCAGCTGGTCTTCGACCAAACGCTCCTGACTCAATGTTGAGTCCAGGAAATATGGCCGACGCTTCTCTTCTCTCTCCTATGCCGCAACATCAACACATGACTCCCCCGTTACATACCTCTCCAGCGATGCCTCATTCCCCTGCCCTCTCTAACGCTCCCTCCTCTGCTCAGTACATTTCGCCCGTTATGCCTCATGAAGATCCTGCGGCTGTCCTCTCTCCTCCCGAGCAACAGCAACCTATGTCCTTTGCAGATTTGCAGCAGCCCAACGGTAACTCGATTGATCCAGCGTCGTCCGTGTTTGCTGCGGCGAACACTTTTCCTAATGTGCAAATGAGTTTACCCGGAGATGAGGGTTTGCAACGTATGCAACCAATGCCTAGCATTCCGGATGAGAGCGGCAATAATTTCAATCCGGCCTTCGTAGGCAATGCTACTCGGGCTGTTCCAACGACTGTTCCTTCAAACACAGACGTTGATCCTAGCAACAAGCCTCCGCTGCAAACACAACCCGCTAACCTGTACAATCCTCCCAATACTGCTACTGGTTCTGAGGCTGTGATTACGCCATCGTACCGAAAAGGTGGTGAGCCATTGAATCGGAATATTACGTCCAACGCTCATTCTACAAAGTACGGAGCAGGTGGATCACGGAGGGGCAAAAAGACACTGGCCGAAGGCGTTACCCCGGTTGACGTCTCGTCGACGGACATGGTCGCTTCTATTGACACACAGACGCGTCCCAACCAGAAACGGAGGCGAAAGTACAAGTTTGCTAAGCAAGCCGGCCCTTTCCGTTGCACGCTCCCTGCACGTAACTCGAACGAGATTTGCAACACAGTGTTTTCACGAACCTATGACTTGGTCCGGCATCAAGACACAGTGCACGCTAAGAACAAGGCTGCGTTTAAATGCAGTATTTGTGGTGACCAACGTGTTTTTAGTCGGCACGATGCTTTAGTTCGTCACATGCGTGTCAAACATGGCCATTAAAATGATCTTTCTCGCAAACGAGTGAGGTGTGCAGTGGTGCTGTTTACCTTTTTCACCATTCTAGTGCGCTTCCCCTTTCCCTCGTGATTTTTTGATTTTGTATTATCCGTTTATTTTGTCCTTTTTCGTTTGCTCGTTTACTCGCGCTACTTCTAATATCCCTCCTTTTACGATGTTCTTTCTTCCGATTCATTCCTCCTTTTGTTTCTCCATCTCCGATCGCATACTCAATACTTCTTTCTAGATGGCCACGTTTTCGTTGAGTTTTCTTTTCATTATGTCATGTCCTATTCCTATTTTATTTTCCCTTTTTATGTATGTTTAACTTATTTCTTCCTGGATCCGGTCTATTCCTCTTCACCAACCCGCAAAACTGGACAAGGTTCGCATTCGATGTACCTGCATACTCACGGTTCTTCATTGCTCTTTCGTCATGCACACTAAGAGTTAAACGTGATGCTGCCGCGTGCTATTAACGCATGCGTTTCCAAGTCTTCTATCCAAACCGCCTGTGGATTAGACATTGAAGCATTCAAGGCAATCTGTTTGCCTACCCACGCACTGCTGAGGATCCTGTACGTAAAATTACGAAAATCTGACGCACTCTTGTGAGGGTGTAGACTCTGAGCGTATTGAAGCATGAACGTTGCCAGCAGCGGACCGGGCACCAGCAATTCGGGATATGACTCTTGCTGTGTCGTGTATCGCCAATCCCAATGGATGCGGTGAGCATTGAACATGAGTGCTGAGTATCTCCACACAAGAACTGGCGTTGGTGTCAGATGAAATGTCTGCGTGTCTGCTGTCTGTTGGCGCATCCGAATAAACCTGCGAGTGTTTACGTCGTTTTGAACGTAACCTAATGTGCGGTTTTCGCGTATGCATAGTTGTCCATTGGATGAATAAATGTCGCGTTGTACATGTACTCGGTCTGTGGCGGTTCGTACAAGCTCATGGCATCTGGCGTACTGGTGCAAGTGTAGCGGTGCTGTATGTTCTATAGAGCCGTACAACCACAGTCGATGTCTGAACGGGATTGGTGTGCCGCTTTCTGTGAAAGGTGCGTGGTCCTTGTCGTAGCCGTCTCCGAGCAATTCGTGTTCGGGCCTCGCATCGTTGAAATACACTAGGTGTTCACCAGGCAGTAGTGTCAGTTTCTCGGAAGGCTCCGGGTGTTCCGTAAGCTCTTTTTGCTCACTGTAATAGGGCGATAAGACATCGCTAAGGGTTGCGCGCAATTTTTGTAGCGGCGTCTCAGTAAGAAACTCTTTCAGCACAAACCGTTTCATTGCGGCTATCACGCTCAACCAGCCAGGTTAAAATGACTGATAGTAGTAACTAACGAGTTTCGTGATTTAGTGAAGAGTTACGAGGCAGTTTAATATTTCGTTATGTTGTTTAACGTGTGTAAGGGCGTTTTCGTTGATCAGTGCTTTAATGAGATGCACCATTGTTCGATCGCATACGTTATGTCGCGTAAAAATATATTAACACGGTTCCGTAAACATCTCCGTATTACACCCTTACAGAGGTTGAGCACATCACCTCTTAAACTTTCTATAACGCAGTTCATTCAAGCTCGTCATATAGGACATTCCTTCCCATTCTGAACTTTGAGTTATTCGTCCTCGTCGCCCTTCCTGCCCTTCCTGCTGCCCTCCTTGCCCTCTTTGCCGTGATGAATAAGCAGGATCAGCATTCACGGATGTCCTACTTGTACCAGGCATCCATGCTCCTTGGAACACAAACGGACGAATTGGGACTAGCGCGTCAGTACGCGTCGACGATTCGCTCTATTTCCCAAAAAAATGTCCTTCGTGTTCACCCACACATAAAACGGACGATTTGTAAGCGATGTGATACACCATTCGTGTACGGAAAAACGTGTCGCGTCTCATACGAGATTTCCAGTGCGAAAAAGCCGGAACTTGACCGCGTTTTACGCACCTGTGCTGTTTGTGGGGCTACGAAACGCTTTTCTGACAGACCAGCAAAGAAGAGAACCAAGCAGGGTCAGGTCGCACAGGCGGAGTTGAATGTAGAGCAGCAGCACACTAAATAAATAGGAGGAGGGAACAATGAAGAAAGGCATTAAAAATTTCAGAAAACAAATTTACATGATCTACACATTAAATGAAACGTAGAGAAGAGTCCTGTCCATTGAAACTACTCACAAAATCACAGCGCCGATAAGTATTTAAGTATGTTTTCTTGCTTACAATGGTGTACAGTCGGTCTCAAATTAAGGTTAACCCGTACCCTGTGCGTGCTGCATCACTGACTGACGCGTGCAGCGAACTCATCGTTTCCCGAACACCTAGCCCAGCCAATTCAGCAAGATACCCGTAGAATTTGTAGGAATTCTGCCAAAACAATTGGTAAATTGCATTCTACCAGGCCAAAAATGGCTAAACGCTCTTTTGTTGCGGAGCCAGGTGACCCAATTCCATATCCGCGAAAAAAACGGTATCGTCCAGGGACGATTGCTCTTCGAGAAATCAGAAAATACCAAAAAACGACGGACCTGTTAATCCAACGGCTTCCATTCGCCAGACTTGTCCGTGAAATCTCATCTGAATTTGTCGCAAACTTTGCAACCGACATCGGCTTGCGTTGGCAGTCAACTGCAATTCAGTGCCTCCAGGAAGCTGCAGAGGCTTTCCTCGTGCATCTCTTTGAGGACACGAATCTGTGTGCCATTCATGCAAAACGCGTAACAATTATGCAACGAGACATGCAACTTGCTCGACGTATTCGAGGATCCTAAAAAGCTTGAGGCTAGAACACAGCTCTCAGGTAAAAAAGCGGAGAGTTTTACTGAAAAAAAAAGAACACATTGATGTTCAAATTCTCTGCCAAGTCTAAGTTCATTTTCTGCTTATTCTGTTGGTATCTTGTTTCCATCGTCCTCATCCGTTGTCAATGAATACTTTTCCCGAGAACGTTTGGCATGTTGACGTTTCCGTCTAAGTATTCGTTGACGGTCTTGAGCCAAACGACTTTTTTCTCCGTTTGCCAATAAATCCAACTTTTCTGCGAGTCTTTTTCGTGCAATTTTTCGGTTTTGTTCTCGAGAACGGGTTTCCTGACACCGAACAATGAGTCCGCTTGGTTTGTGTCGCAATTGACACACTATACTCGTTTTATTAATTTTCTGGCCACCGGGGCCGTGTCCGCGTATAAACGTTTCATCTAGGTCGGCTTCCACGAGATGGTAAAAACGTTGTTGTATAAAAGCCGGATAGACGAATGATTGGCGACGAGCAATGAAAGCCATAGATTCAAATAACCGCCATCCAAACAGTCGTTTCATGGCGGTATCGAATTGGATTACACAGAAAATATGCTTTATAAAAAAGTTCACTGATTGTTCCCGTCAACGACTTTTACTGCAGTTCAACGTGGGCGCTGGCCAGCTTGTGTTGGTGAACTATTTCCTTCGCCTTAGATCGCACGTTCCGATAGGGAAGAAGGACGCCAAACGACTGGTTCGTCTTCCCCTGTTTGCTGGTTTGACGGCTCGCTTTCGTCAGCGTGATTATGGATTGGTTACGTGCAGACGAGCTGGATTGGCGTCCTGAGAATTGTTTACGAATGAAGAGTAAATAATTGCAACATCATGTACCGACTCTTCTGAGAAATTAGGATCAATAGAACCAATCGGTTTTATCAATCAAAATTTTTATTATTACCTAAGATGAAGAAGAAAAAGACGATGACAAACGCAAAGACTGCAAGAAGAAACACGGACTAACTAATCCAAAATCTCTTTATTATATATACACCGCCATCTGAAAAAGGAATCCTAGAAAACCATAGGTGAATGAAAATGAAGGCCTACTTTTACGAAGAAAGCTCTCTAAATCCACACAGTCCCAATGACTCGGGTGAGTTGGCAACGTTAGACGATTTAAGACGGATTGGCGTCAACTACAGACACCAGGATGAAGACTTGGTTGCATTTGCAAACCAAATTATGGAAGAATTCGCTTTCCGCGAACGGGACGAAGTTGTCATCAGCCGGAAAACATTTGGTGATGCGTATGACGCTAAATTGGCTACTTTCTTCGAGGAACATCTGCACGAAGACGACGAGAGTCGACTCATCCTTGACGGGGAAGGTTTTTTTGACGTTCGATCCGCAGACGACCGTTGGATTCGTGTACTTGTCGAAAAAGGTGATCTACTCGTTCTTCCAGCTGGTTTGTATCACCGATTTACAACAACAGAAAAACACTATACCCATGCAATGCGCCTATTCCTCGAAAATCCCAAATGGATTGCCCTTCCTCGCACCGCTGAGGCTGAAAAGAGTGAATGCCGTCAAGCATACCTACGCAGCATTCAACAGTAAAAAGCAAAATAACAACGCTTTTTTTTTTCTTAGAATGCTGCGACGGTGATTACAACGATAAAAAAGTAATGCATTGAACGAGAAAAAAGAAGGATGAAGTATGCTACATGTTATGCGACATACATGCAAATGGGAATGGTGAAAGCTGCGATGACATACACATATGAAAAGCAAATCGGTGTGTCTGATGAAGACAAGCAAGTGCCTTGAAATCTTGAATGCCTGAGATATTCTTGTGTCGTCTCTGGGCGTAGTGTCTGTTTTTTTCAGTACTCCTATACTCCCTTAGTGAGCCTTCAGGGGAACGGGGTATTGATCGATAAGGACGGTCTGCATGACTTCGAGAGCAGAGAGCTCATCACCAACACCGTAGTTTCCGTCCCATGTACCATTATTCCAATACCAACGGCCACCACACGTATAGCCATCACGTCCACCGGAACACGCAAGGGCAGCGGCTTCTGCACTCTTTTTGATCAAAGGCAAAATAGTGTCACGGGTATAGGGAGCAAGCTTCATGGCATAGCCCAAGAACCGGGCGAGATAACCCTTGAAAGAAGTTTGATCAGCGTTGCAAGTGTTTGCAATTTCACAAGCAGGTTCGTACAGAATGCCGTCCTTGAAGAAAGTCGTGATGGACTTATTAACAAGTCCATCAAGACGCTCCTTCCACGTACTATCACCGTCTGTGTAATTGTACATGTAGGCAGCACCGCCCAAGTACAGACCAACGTTGTACGACCATTGAGTGACATCGATGGTATAGCAGTCGTACTCTGTCATGCCTCCATCAATGACTGTGTAGTCAGTCGAGTTAAGGAAGCCAACGTACACGCTCCAGTCCCACAGTTTGTTGGCAATGTCAACGTATGTCTCGTTGCCAGTATAGCGAGCGAGTCGAGCGGCGATCTGGAAAACGGCTCCGTTGGTCACAGAGTTCTTGTAGTTGTATCCGTTGCGGAACGAGTACAATTGCCAGCGAATACCACCGCCGCAAGTACTGTCATCCCAGCGGCTCATCTCTTCTTCGACAACACGTTCGGCAGCTGCAAGATAGGAATGATTCTTGTCAGCAGTGCCAGAGAAGCCGAATTCGGCAGCTGTCATTGCCGACAAACCCCAGAAAGCTTGGTCGTCGTTTCCGAGGTCGAGTTTTTGCGATTCGGGGGCATAGTCAAAGTTGTCGCCAGCTTGATAGACCATGATCTGGTTTACCATGTTGTAATACGTCTTGTTGCCCGTAAGTGCAATGGTCTTGAAAAACGCATCACAGATGGAACCCGTCAACCACCAGTAAACACTGACAAACGAGAATCCAGATGCACTGTAATAGTCCATAAGGCCATTTGTGGTAATTTTCATGCCCTCAACTACCGAAGCATTGTTGTTGGCATCAAGAGTAAAGGCATGAATTGGCACTGCTACTAGCAGTACTAAGAATTTACTAATAAACTTGCTCCAGTTCATGACAAACAGAAGTCGTAGTGAACAGAGATTCGTCGCTTTTCTTATTTAGTTTGTGGTTTTAGAGAAAATGGGGTACGAGAGGACAAAGGGATTTGCTCAACCAAGCCAAAGGGTGTGTTGGCTTTTTCAGAAACGTTTGTCGGAGCTCCTCCTCATATAGACCCGTTACGCGTGCCAGTTTCTGCTGGTATTCCCCACAAATGGCTGGCGCATTAACTACTAATGCTCTACTGGTGTTACCAGCGCGATTAGCCAAACCAGCGTTGTCATCACAATTGAGGGGACTGAGTGAAGGAGATCAGTAGCTCTGCCGGTGAGAGCAATCCTGTCCAATTTTACGATTAAACTGCTGCACCAGGAATTGTATAACGAATAATTGAGGACGATTTGGCAACTTAAGCTTCATTTAGGGCGGCGGGGTCGCGAATACTTTCTGCGGGATAGATTGTCGCTACGTTTAGCAGGATGACGTATACTATACCCGTCCCTCTTATCTAATATCTAAGGTTATAAAGCTTGCGATACGGACTCAGTTCCCGTAGAGGAAACTGGCAATACAAGCGAAATACTTGATACAATACATGCCTCTCTCACATTCCCGTAGTCACCGCACTTCCCCTTTTGTTATCCATTGAAATCTATTTCCCTTTATATCCGTAGTGTTCCAAAAATGAATACTTTTTTTTTTCTTTTTGCCCTCCTTACTGCGTCGTCGATTTCAACAGTTCGTTGGCCATGCTCGAAACATCTGGGGAGTAGTGATTTCGCAACAGGAATGGTTCGTAAAGAATGGCAGACGTAGAATTACAGAGCTCTGGATCCTCCACGAAAGGTTGGTACAAACCATCGCCAACACGTTCGTCTGAAGCCAGCATACGCTGGAGTTTAGAGAAGCGACTTAGGATACGCACGAGCAATGTAAGTGCAGCTTTCGTCGATTGCTCAGGCAATTGGAGAGCTGCTGTTCCCAATGCTTTGGTGAAGGAGGCAAGTCGGGTGAAATTGGGATTGCGGGTTTTAAAGAAAAGATACTGGTAGCACTTGAGAATAATTTCCATCTCTGTAACAAGGTTGACCTTGCGAGGCTTGTTAGGCGCATCAGGATCACGTAGACGCACGGCACGATCTGTCAAGTCAATGTCCGGGTTCAAACAGGATGGATAAAGTATACCGTACAAGCGATACACAAATGAAGACAAGTCAAGATCTAAATTCATTTTTCCAATTCCATGCGTCGACACCAGTTCCAAGGCAGTGGAAACAGTGAGTAAAGCTTCACGCGTTGTTTGTCCTGGCTTTTTCGAGGCAGCAATACGAACATTGTCGTCGTCAACCAACTCACGCAGAGCCTGAAGCAAATCGGCAAAGAATTCTGCATTGATAAGATGAGAAAAGCGTGCAATGCCCTCCAACGCATTGCCGACTAATTTGCCCGGTGTTTTTAAGACACGGAAATAAGTAAGGAAAACGGCTTTCAGAGCCTCAGATTGATTCCGTTCACGATCTTCAGATGCGATGACAGCCTCCGCTTCCTTCATCTCCTTTTTAATCTTCTTCTCTTCCTTAAATGCCTTACGGGCCTTTTTGGAGAAATGAACACGATCCTTCTTCCGTTTCGGCCCTGCATAGTAACCCTCTTCTTCCTCGTGTTTGCGTTCCATTGTTGTGAGAATCCTCAAATGAAGGAATAAGTCAAGTACAGTAGGATGGACCTCGTAATCCCGCTGTTTCATCATTTTTGATAACAGACGAACAAGCTCAAGCGACACCTGACCAAGCTCATCCTCTTCGAAAAGACTTACAATGGCACGTTGAAGTTGTGTAGTACCTTCAGTTTGTCTCCGAGTGGCCAACTGGTGAACTGCCATACTGAACAGTTTCTCGTGAAAGTTAAAATGAGAAGCGCTTTCCACAAGTGTACAGACACAACGAATTGCAGTCAGATATAGTGAAATTTCCTTCTTGTCTTCGGAACGCGAAAGTGTTTTCAGAATTGTTTCCAAAATACCAAGGTACATACTATACAACTTTAACAAACTTTCTTCGTGTTCGCGCATGATAGCAACCTCCTTGGAAACTTTGGCAGCTCTTTCAACCTCAGTGAGAGGACGAATGCGATAACCGGGAATAATGTCTTTGAAAACCGCCAAGGTAGAAAGAAGAGCAATCTTCTTTGTTGAGACCAATTCAGATTCGTATAGTCCCAAAATGTCCCGAAGGTGATGAAGTTCTTCAATGGGATCTTCAAGAATCTTTTGTGCCCAAGAAGCGATATCCTCTTTATTCTTTAGCAGTTGCTCTTTTGTCGACAAGGGTTTCTCCAATTTGACCGGCTGAATGGCAGCTTCGTCAACGTCCATTTCTTCTGCAGAAGGGGCCTCCTTCTCTTCCTCGCTTTCATTGCTAGCCTCAGATTCTTCGTCCTGCTGCACATAATCGGCAACACCGAGTGCGCCACTAGCAGTTTTGATAGGCAGACGGTTTGTTACGTTTGGATTATAGCTTTTGATAACTCGAGGACGCATCTCGTAGTCCTGTTCAGCTTCAGAGTCATTTGAATAATAGTTTTCCTCGTCTTCATCTTCTGAGTTTGAAGCCTGAGACTTCTTTGCATCGTATATGGCCGGACGAGAGCCCTTTTCAACCTTTCTATAATACAAATGTTAACAAATTTCACTATAAATCCCAGAAGCAAACATACTTTGCCAATTCCTCGGGTTTCAAGCTCGCAAGGAATCCTAAATGCTCCTTGTTCTCTTCGATAAATGCAACATCTTCTTCCGTAAGAGATCTCTCTTCGAGCTGTGGAAGCTTGACTTGCTTCTTGTTCTCCTTTTTGGTGTTCTTCGAGGAAAGTATTACTTGCTTTTCAAAGTTAGTCCAAAGAACAGAATTGAGCGTACGTACAGCAGGTTTTTCAGTCTTACTAGAGCGTTTACTCTTTTTTACAGCAGACTTGTTCTTAATTTTCGTTTTATTGACCGCAGAGGCCGCTCCTTTGGACTTTCGTCTGGGCGCCATGTGGTAGGTGAAGGGAAGGAAGATTTGTTGCAAGGATTGAAGTTGGTCGTTACAGAAACGTTAAATAAAAAGAGATTAGCTGTATATATATTATTGAAACGTCCTATAATACATAAGGAATGGTCATATTCATTACCGTAAAGCTACACAATGAGCTTTGCAAATGAGCAGTGGAACGGATATATGCTCCTCCAGCTCGAGTGCATCTAACAAAGCCCGTTTAAATAAACGGTTCTTTCATTGACTTGCTTTGCAAATACTTACAAGCTCATTGAATGCGACATTCATTCTTGACTCGCTTTCGAATTTGGACACCACAGGCTTGACGCACTTGGGCACATCATAGACTTGTACTGCGGCAGATGCAACAGTCGGCATGATACACAAGGTACCCAGTGCCATAAGTGTTCGATACACAGTTTCACTGTTCAATCTTTGTCTTCCAAGGAACTAGTTGGGATATGGTTAGTCCAAGTTCAAGTTAAAAGTAAATTGCTTTTCATACCGTGATCAATTTGGGTAACAGTTCGATCGAGAGGTCTTCCAAAATGTCGCTTTCATACTTCGTGCAAATACTTTCAAATAGTTAGTAAACGTAAAGTTCGATTTATTTTTCATCGCATCGACTTACTTCATTATCAAAGTAGCCCATGCTACCTTCACTTCATCTTTGTCGGTATCATTAGGGCAAAGTTCATTCATAACGATCGTGATCTGAGAGGTATACTCTCCAAAATCCTTCATATGCGGAATTAGATTTGCTAATCCCCGCAAAGCCAACATGCGATTAATGCTTTCAAACTTTCCTTGTCCGGAAACTGTGCGAAGCACTTGCATAAAGGCATCCGTAAGCACAGGAACATATGAATCACGCGGCTGGAGAGCAACAAGCCGCAAAACATCGAGTACCGGAAACCTTTCTTCTAAAGACCATGAGTCCAAAAGGAGTAAGCTTGCCTCAATACAGAGGCTCGTTTCATCCTCTGATAAAGTTTTGAGTTTTGGCAAAAGCGAAAGAAATTCGCGAAAGCGTGTGTCCGTCACAGGCTTTGCAGCCTTTTCATAAGTAACCAACAAACGTTTCCGCATTCCTTCAAGGTTTCCCTCGGTAAACGTATAATAGGCTATAGGAAAAAGGGATGGACGTTTGGAAGATGCAGTGGATGTCGTGGAAGATTTGTTCTGAGTAGGAACATCAAATTGCATGCCTTGTGTGTTTTGACGAATAAACTCAACCACTTGATCAGTGTACGTACTGGGAAGTCGATTCTTTTCCAAAAACTCTGCAGCAACAAGATACGGATTGTCCGTCACATTGACAGGAAGTTTAAGAGGGGGCTTACCGTCTTCAATGTCTACATCGAAGACGTAATCGTACTCCTTGCCCTCATAAAGTTGTTTTCGATTGTTTGTAACGGCATCCACAACCTGTCCAATTTTCACCCATTCATTCTTAGCTGCGGACCATTGATAAGCATCAACGGATGCATTATGACGAACCATAGCAACTTCTCCATCCTTCTTTCCAGGTCTTTGTAAATCATCAGCCTTTCGAAATTGCTCCTTGGGAATATTCCCAATTTGTTGAGAAGCCACGGCAAAGTTTGCTACTTGATCCTGAAATGCTTTCCGCTCACTAGAAGAACCGAGCTCGCTTGGATCGGTAGTGAATATACGAATTTGACCATCACTTGTTCCACAAACAATATTTCCTTTGGGAGTGCAGGCAACCGACCAAACACTCGTAGCAGGAAGTGTAATCGTCTGCAGACAAGTATCTTCTTTCCAAACACGGATAGAACGATCTTCACTAGAGGATACAAGTATGTCTTTAGTTGCATTGTAGGACAGTGAATAGATAAAGGATGAATGTCCGTTAAGCTCCCGCAAAAGTTTACCATCCAACGTCCAAATCTTGATTGTCGCATCGTTTCCGCAAGAGGCAAAACCATCGGGAACACGACAAAGGAAGCGTACACAGTCATTATGGGCATTAATCGTTTTCACAGTTTTACCATTCTTCCACAAACGTATGGTTTTATCAGCAGATCCGGTGACAAATGTTTCTGCATCTAAAGCAAGAACAGCCCAAACAGAAGACGAATGGCCACGAAGAGTATAAGTACATTGCCCTAAGGCCCATACACGAGCCGTGGCATCCCAACTTCCTGTGATTATTATATTTTCGTTAATGCCATGAATGGCACACACATTAGACTCATGACCTAGCAGATATACATCCGCTTTATCTGATTGTATGTCGTGAAGAATAACGGTCTTATCTTGACCTCCGGTAGCAACATAGCCTGCGAGCAGAATTCCGGTTAGAACGTGTTAAAAAATGGAAGAAATACTGTCTTACCCAACGAGCCATCTGATCTAGGGATATAGGCAATACTATTAACAAAACCATCGTGATTTGTATACACAGAGTGTGTCCAAGATCCGTTCTCGAGCTTCCATATGGCGTAAGTGCCATCTCTTGAAGCAGAAGCTAACAATTCATTTGAAATCGCACAAACGCCCCGAACCTAACAAAAAAAGTCAATATAAGAACTCTTAAACCAAAACTACTTACATCTTGTGAATGGAGAGATAGTGTTTTTGACAATTCGTATGCCTGAAAGCCCATTTTTGACGGTATCTGAATAATAAGGGTATATGCACTGGTGTACGAGGAACAGGCGAAACAAGGCCTGGAACGTAGGGGAAACAGCAAGAAGATGTCAGAGAAGGTGCGAGGAACGGGTTGCAACACGAACACGATGTCGGTTTAACAGTTGTTTTTCAAACGTTGCCTACATCTATAAGCTAATCCCGTTACTTTGTATCAAAAACAACACACTTTTGTACTTCACACCTCGTATTAAAAAATAAGTTAATTATGAATAGTTCATGAGTATATATAGGAAAATGAAGCAGCCAGAAGGATTAAATGGTACAACCGTTTACTGAAGAGGTTTTGTTTTGAATGATAGGATGAAGTTTATAATGAGACAAGACAAATGACACCGCAAAACCGCAACTACGACTGACTAAAAGGTCACGTACTTAAACAGAATCGTTGGCAGCTGGGGGACGGTTTCGTGAGCTATGTTCACGCGATACATGACCTCTCGAATGTCGCTCTGCTTCCGAAGAACGAGCGTGTCTGTGCGTCCTTTCAGTCCGATGATGATGTCGATGACGGTGAGACCTTTTTCGATCTTCTCGCTCGCCCTCTTTCTCCTGCGAACGAGACTTTAGGTATTCGTGCATAGGATCCATCATTTCTTTCTCAAAGTCTTCTGCAGACACTGGTTTGTCTCTCGCGGTCCTTTCGCCGCCCCGATTTGAGGACTTCGGTGATTGTGTTTCATCCGGGCCTTCGCTCTTTGCCAATCCCAACGGATCACCTTCTAAGGGTTCCATGTTTTCCGGTACCCGATAATTGGCAACATGGTCAACTCGGACCAACCGGTCATGAAGTTTTACGTTCGTCATGTTGTCCACGGCAAGGATGGTAGATCGCTGGTCTGCGTATTTTAGAAACGCAAAGCCTCGCGACTCTTTCGTCTCCTTGTCACGGACGAGATGAATATCGACAGGAGTGCCAAACTCGGAGAAAATACGCACAACATCATGTTCGTTTAACGACTTGTCCAGATTGCCAATGTAAATGTAAGCGCTATCCTTATAGTCTTGGTGCCATGATGCACTTAACGATTTGCCAAGCTCTTTCTCATTAAGACGCTCAATTTCACGTATAGTACTGTAAAGTGTTAGTATGAAAATGAAAATGACGAACGTGAAAGGCGCAAAGGAACAATTGCAGTCGCTAACTGGAAATGGCGGATGAGGAACGAAAAACGACACAAAAGGCAGTAAATGCCGTAATAAGCGACGAGCAATGTCGATCACAGAGTCTAACTTACTTCATTAATGGAATACTGCGTAATGAATGGAAAAGGAGTCAGAAAAAAGCAGGATGTACCTTCTGAAGAAAAATTGTCGGTTTATGAAAAAACAGACGAGGATGCCGTAATTGGAAGCTCTAGAGACCTGAAAGACGGTTTACGATGTCCACATGCGAGCGTCAAACTGTTGTTCTTGCAAAAATGCCGAAAGAGAACGGGAACCAGTTTGCAGTAGTGGATGGCTGCAGACCCTAAAAGAGCGTGTTAATAAAAGAGTAGGTTGAAGGCAGAAATCACATTCTGGTTGATGTAGAAAGGCCCAAGAGCATTACATAATGAACCGTAGGCGATCTTGTTGTACATACATTCTCAAAAACTTCTCCAAACCCTTGCGACGCTCTTCGATGACATCGTCGTGAAAACGATGAGTGAAAACTTTTCCAGGAAGAGGGGGGATTTGAATACGGCCGGCTTCTCTCTCAAGAATATCGCGAAACTGCTCGAATTCACTGTACCGTCTACGAACACTCGAGACTTTAAACTTGAAGGATGGAATGTTTGTCTTTAAGGCATCCAATATGCCACAGGTTAGTAACCAACAATTCATAGTCGACTTGAATGCATCGTACCCGTGTTTGAATTTCATACGTCGTGAACATATGTCGACCGGTGCCATGAGTTTGGGGATTTACAACCTAACCACGGCTTAGCTAACAGAATTCCACACAGACACATCCTCAACAGTATCGGAATAAGACACGTACATCAATCTCAAGGATATTTTCAGGGACACCGTACATTTCCTGAGTTGTTTGAGGGGGGATTTCTGGACGAAGAAGCTTATCCATCTTTCGCAGCACAACAAGGACAATTAGCAGCAACGAAAGTGTCTATATTGGTATTAACCAGTTGTATGTTATAGGAATTGTAAACTGAAGGAAAAACACAAAACGAGTTGAACTATCAAGTGGTAGGTAAAGGATGCGTTAAGAGAGGCTTATGGAGTAAGATAAGAGTAGCAAAAATCCTTGTTTAGAACAACATCACTGTATTGCATTGTAATAATAAGACTCAAAGTCGAATTTGAAGCTGGGATCTTCACTTGATTTGACAAAGACAGATGAACCATTCACAAATTTGAAGAGTGTATTAAAGGAAAAACGAATGTCACGGTAATGGCACAGGTCAGACAGAACTATTTGATTGTACTTAAACTGTGTTTTCGCCCTAAGGGCTACTCATTTTTAGCAAAGGAAAAGGGTCTAAGTGAGGGGTGTCGTTTTGTCATTCCCGCGTCGAGTTTTTCATTTAAAAGGAAAGGGCGTGTTTTAAGGTTAATGAGAGGCTTGTTAGTGTGCGTTAAATACGTTATTACAAGGAATACTGCGATTCACTATACTCAGAAATTGGTACAATCTCTCCCACTGTAACTAGCGTCGTCAAGGATGATTGCTTTAAAGGCGTTACTGAAGGTGATCGATAACACAGTAAGGACATACTACAAGAAGACGGATGGTCATTCATACTTACTGAATTTATAAGGGAGCTATTACAGCAGAATGCATTCAGGTGTTGCGGGCTGGGAAATTCGCTTCGGTGGGTATGAAAAAATAATATGAATTACACAAAGCGCAATTCTGTTCCGACACAAGCTGACAGATTATAGGAGACGAAATTGTTGTAGTCGTACACAAAGCTAAGAGTAACATCGGATCGAGCAATGTTACCAAGGTCAAACGTGGAGAACTGTACCGGGCCATTGTAGTACGAACCCGATATCCCGTAAAACGACCTGACGGAAGTTGGCTCAGGTTTAGCGACAACGCATGCGTTCTTGTTGACAAAAACCGTGAACCTCTCGGCACACGCATTTTAGGGGTTATTGCTCGAGAAACTAGAGACAAAAAGCTCCTCAAACTCGTTTCAATAGCACCCAAGTTAGTCTGATAAGTTATGGACAGTAACAGAACAAAAGCGGAACTTCATGATCATAACGAAAGTGGCATTGCGCCAAGACAGCTCACTGGGGTTTCAGCAGGGATTCAGCTAGAAGCTTTAGGGAAAGCTTCTAGCAGCTCCCCCATGTCTCCATACCGCTAACCAACGGTTATGGAACGGCTCTTCCCCTTTGGTGGTGAGTTTTTGGTGTAGCATTCAATAGTTTTATCCACGCATTTTTACAATCATACACTGTAAAGTGGCAGAAACACGTTTGACAAACAACCAGAATGGATGAGCTGTTTCAGATAGATCTGGAGTTTGAGCCAGACGAATCAAAGCAGAAAAGAGAAGCTCGTCTTCAGAACCTTGTTTCGCAAAATCTTAGCTGGGAACCAAGAATACAGGATTTCGGGGTAGGAAACAAAGATATGCTTGTGTTAGAGAGAGTTTATCTTACGTTTGAACATGCTTGAACATAAGAATTTGAACTAACAAGGGTAGCATTTGACGAAGAATAATCAGGTAGTTGCAACCGATGAAAAGTACTTGACGGAGCAAGCCAAGTTCGCCGCAGAAGAGCAGTACTATTTAAGAAATTATGAGAAGGCAATTGAATTCGCTAAATTGGCCATTCAACTTTGCTCTTCTAGAGACAAGGACAATAGTGAGAAATGCTCTTCTATACAGTATCACCGTCTTAGTCACGGCGAAATGCAAGAATTAGACGACCTTATTGTTAGAAGCAAACGAAAAATAGAGGCGTTACGCTTGTAAACAAATGCCAAGGGCATCATGCGGCCCAAGACAGTGGACTAAGTACGATTGATGGCCTTTGGCCAAAGGAATTTGGATTCGAGTTACATCGCATTTTCCAAAAACGGGCGGTGCGTGAACTGAGGTGGAACAGTAGGTATTTAGGGTATAGTATAGGATTCCGTGGAATTCAGGCACACGGTTAGGATACGGAAACAATATTTGCTCTAGCAGCGATCACCAACCCAGCAACTAGAAAGGTGATGCGGGGAAACGCAAACGGGATAGACGAACAGACATTACGGAGAAGGAATAACAGGGAACACGTGCGAAGGAGAACAGGGGTAATGCGGGAGAAAGAAGTTGGGTATCAGGGTTTGTGAATGCTGCTGGCATCAATGGAAGATGTATCCACCTCAGAGAAATAATCGTAATTGACGTGGTTAGAGGATTGGGGCATTGCAGCCGGAGACATGATAAGAGGAGATATTATAGATTGTGCTGCAGAGCCCAGAGCGGCAGACAGAGGGGTGGCCGGAACACGAGAAATGGGTGATAAATTGGCATTAGATTGCGTGTCGTGTACCGCGCTATTAGTTGGATTCTGTCGTGTACCAAATGTAGAGAGGAGAATAATAAGCTCCTTTGTGCAGCGAGTCAAGGTGGACAATCCCGTAAGAACGTTTTTGTTAAAGCTGAACTCGGTCGACACGGATTTTGCCGCATTAGCAACAGCAATGACAGCTTTTACAAAAGCTTGGGTATCATCAAAAAATCGTATTGTTTCGTAATCGTCATGTGGTGTATGTAGTGTCACAATGCGTGTTTTCAAACGTCGTGTAATCTCACTTGCGGAAACGGCCATACTTGCGAGTTCACGCAATTTGGCATTAGTTGATGGATTAGTATTAGCAGTGGCAGCTGTTTGAGGATGAGCACCCGCCAAAGCGTTCTTAGCGACAGCATCCGTGAGTAATGATAACACAGAATTCGCACTTTTGATAGCTATACTCACTTTCTCGAGAAGCTGGTGATCAGTTTCAATGGCAGCAGGGGTTGCAACACCCAAAGCTACCTTGTCGGGACGAGGAAACACACTCGAGGGGAGTCGATGATTTAGTGGAGACGTAACATGTTGGTTTTCCGCTGCTGCGGGTTGAGCGTTCGGTGGAATTATGCGGTGAAGGGAGTTTTGTAGCTCCTTGGCAGAACCGTACAGCATCAAAATCAATGTCCGTGTATAGCGGACATTAGCGCTACCCGTGAGCTCATTTAAATACTTTCGTGCAGCTTCTATAACGCGCCGGAAAGAAGCAATGCATGCGGTGGAGGCGTGAATTAGAGACTGTGTGTCAAAAGGATCTTCTTGAAAACTCTCAGTGACTTTCTCCAGTACCTGAACCAGCCAGCCTACATGTGTGTTGGCATTGTGAAGCAGTTTCTGCATGACATTAAGAACACTGGAGTTGTTGCAGAAGAGAAGATAGTTTCGAAGCATCTGATGGACTTGAGAAAGTGCAAATAAGATGCCACGCGAAGCTTCAAGCAGACGGACGTTTTCCGTTGGTGAAGATTCCGAGCTCTCAGTGTTTGGAAGCTTACGAAAGTAACAACCGAGCTGTTTTTGTGCTTCATGAGGAGAACTGAGATCAACATCCATGCGTTCTTGTGTAGTCTGCAACAAGCAGTCATGAGAATGGCCTCGGGTGTGGGTGCGGGAAGGAGAAGAGGAGTCATGTTCATCCAGCGTTTGTAGTCGTCGTTGCGTGGAAGATCGCCTTGAGTGACGGAGCTCGCCGCTTGTGCTATTGCTACGAAACCGCTCGCGCCGAGTAACCGAGGACGGACTCACCGGTAGAGTAGTATTCGATGTATTAGGTGAACCAAGGAGAGTCGGAGAAGGGGATGTTTGAGGAGTGGGAATGGCCGGTGGCTCTAGATGATCCGAAGGAGAAAGAGCTGCTGCAGTAACATCCTTTTTCTCTGTGTGATTCGATTTTGGTGTTGTCGAGGTAGAAGCACTATTTGTGGAAGAAGCTATAGACGGCGCTGTTTGAGGATCAGAATGCGGGCTAACAAGGCTCGGGGAACCGAGTGCTTGTAACGTAGTAGACAGAGGAACGAGAATATCAGGGGTAGAGCGCCTTGGTTTTTCCGGCACATGCGCAGGGGCAGAAGGAGTTAGAGTAGTTGTTGTGGTAGTAGTAGTGGAAGAAGGAGCTGCTGCTGCTGCTACTGCTACTGCTACTGCTGCAGTAGTAGTGGTAGTTGTAGTTGTAGTAAGAGATTCACTTTCTTCGACCGTTACGGCAGACGGCGTCGTAGTCGGCACAGACGAAGACCCGGATTTAGGATTAGTGGCACCATGGGGGAGAGGGGGATGTGGAATGCGTGGTTCCGAATTTCGTTTGGCTAAGGAAAGCTTAGAGTGAGTTGCATGGTCCTCAGGAATAGTCATAGCTTTTCGAACAGGATAACCAGATTCCTCCTCTGAGCGAAAGAAGCCTTGAATTCCAGCAAGAAAACGCGACATATCTGTTTCCTGGATCTCCATACTCATAACTGTCTTGGGTGGATAGAGGATGGGATTATTGTCAACTTTTAAAATTTCCAAGTTGGGCATTTTACTAATGTAAGCCGGAAGCTCCTTGAGTCTGTTTTTCGATACGGAAAGCACTTTAAGAGACATCAGACAGCCAAAATTCTTTGGTAGAGCGTTTAGTTTGTTACGTGAGATGTCGAGGATTTCCAACGATGACATTTCGCACAAGACACGAGGAAACTCCCGGATGTGATTTGATCTAATGTTCAGATACCTTAATCTAGTGAAGTCAGTCATATGAGAACTCAGATGTGAAATAGAGTTATGTCCTAATGCAAGTCGAGCAATCCTGGATTTTACTCGCTCGACTTGCTCGTATGGCAGCTCGAAAAGACGTAAATGCGAGAGATCTAACGTCAATGCATTTTCTGGTCCATATTTCTCTGACTCCTCTACTATTTTCGACACTTCTGCCGCTATATCTGGCGAATTTGACATGACAGGAGATACAAGGTAGCTCTGAACACGAAGCCGGTTAGCACTTTCCGGTTCCCAGATTAAGCTTGCCGGAGCCGGTGACTTCTCGGTGACTTTACTTCCTCAGTTTTCCGAAACCCTCACTCAAGCAGGGATCAGCGATCGCAAGTTGTCCGAGAAAAATCCCGAACACCGGCAGCACCGAGGCTTTCTACACAACCCCAGCACAGGTGCAGTACCCGGATTTTGACATAAAAACGCATCGTTGAGCGTTTTTCGTCCATTTACTTTTCCCGTTAAAGAACCTGGTTATTTCTTATTTAAAAAATAGGTGTTTTTGCTTATTTAATATTGCGTTTTTAGGTTTCATCGCACCTATTCAGGTTATTTGCTAGAATACTCAAAGTTTAGACATTTAGCGAGCTTAAGCTGCGAATTTTGCGAAAAGTACCTTCTGGAAAGGCTGATTTCTGAGTCCCAGAAGTGGTAATTTTACTCAGCAGTTTGATTGTGGCAATTGTTTTTTGCAGTTTATCTTCGAAAAGCTAGGACGTATTCGAGAGATTACTTAAGTCCTGACATATATCTTGAGGTGTTTGTGCGATTGCTTAAAATTTTACGCTCAGCAAAATCATCTTCTCTGTTGTCTCAGTTGTTTGGTACAAAGATTTCGCTTTGAGGTTTTTTAATCCGTTGTTTATTCATTCGTTGCTGTGTTTAAATCTCCCATGCGTGTTTGGTTAAAGAAGATTCCCGATGGCACTGTTACTTCAATAAAGCTGACGAAGGAACTACTAGTCGATGACTTAAAAGATGCAATTGTCCAAAAGTACCCTATCCGAATTGGTCAGTTTTACGATGCACCCGATGTCTCCATCCACGTAGTTACAAAAGTCAACGGTGGACGGGACACGCAGGCTCGTGAACTTGCTCCTAACGAGAGCTTGTTCATCATCATGGAGAAGTATTACCCGGGTGGACAAAGCTTATCCGATGCTCTTCTAGTCACAGTGCCTCCTGTGCCCCCAGCATTGCGACCTCCATACTCATCATTTCCATATACAAATTCGTCGACCACGGGTGGAGGCTCGTTTTCGTACCCGGCACCGTTTAACGGCAATACTGGTCCACTGACTAGCCGGTATGTTCACGAGAACGGTCCTGGAAATCAAGTCGATTACTTCCCTGTGGTCCCTTCAGCTGGATTGGAACCGTCCAACGAGCAATCCCCAAATCTTCGAAACTCACATGTTCCGTTAACCATTAACCCAAATGCAGCTATGGCTAGTGATATGCCGCCGAACTCTGCTAGTGCCGCCATTCCCTTTGCATCATTATCCTCCACGTCTTCCTCGAACCCTGCTCGCCCACGCCGTTCCGTTGCTATGAACACAAACCATCCTTCTCCCGGTGTTCTTCTCCTCCCCCGAATTTCTCGCCATCATAGCCATGCTTCTTCCCATCGTCACTCCTCTTCTCAGAATGAGACGGCAATTTCCGCAGCCGTCTCTAACGGCTCTGCCGCCACAGCAACAGCAGCACCTGCTGGTAACGAACATTGTTTACAGGCAAGTTCACCGGCGAAACTTTCAGCTGCCGATGAGCAAATGTATACGTTGCCCATTGACGATGCTCCACCGTCTCCCCGTTCAACTGCTCAAGTTCGACGTAAGAACTCTAATTCAGGTAATTCAATTACTGATGCCGTTGGTGTCAATTTCATGTCTTCCAAGGACTCGGTTTCGCTAGAAGAAGCAACTCAGGGTGTTCTTTCCGATTTGAAAAAGCCTAAGGCTGCAGAAGAGCTTTCCCCGTTCACTCTAGATAGCCCACTGATTGCACCAGATGAACGGTCACCTTTGGATTCAACCTCATACAATCAGGATCACCATCACATTCATGCTTCTCGTTTCAGAAGAAAGTCCTTAAACATCGCCGCCTCTTCTGGTGCTGGAGGTGCATCTGTGGGAACATTATTGGATGGTCTTGTTCCCCCAATTCACGTCCTCATCGTGGAAGACAATATTATTAACCAAAAGATTTTGGAGGCCTTCATGAAAAAGCGCAACATTCGTTCAACCGTGGCTCATGATGGCCAAGAGGCACTCGATAAATGGAAAAAGGGATCATTTCATCTTATTTTAATGGACATTCAGCTACCTGTTATGTCTGGCATTGAGGCGACGAAAGAAATTCGTCGCTTAGAGCGTGTGAATGCAATTGGTGTCTGCGTGAAAAAACCCGAAGAGCCTATTGCTGAAGGAGATCGACTTCCAGAAGTTGAATTTCGGTCGCCCGTTATTATTGTCGCCTTAACAGCGTCGAGTTTACAGAGTGATCGAAATGCCGCATTAGCTGCAGGGTGTAACGACTTTTTAACAAAGCCTGTTTCCCTTGTTTGGTTGGAAAAGAAGATCACTGAATGGTAAGTTCTCACTGTCTTTGTCGTTAACCGTATACTAATATTGGAATATAGGGGTTGTATGCAAGCGCTAATTGATTGGAACCGTTGGCGCCGCTTTCGGGGACATTAACACTACAGTGTTTATTTAATTAATATTTGCAATAGATGATTACACTGTGAATACTGCGTCGTTCTTTTTATTTACTTCTTCACAACTAAAGTTTCCACCTCCTTCCCATTGATTCTGGTTCGTAACAAGGTTTGTTATTGTTCCCATTTCACCAAGTGATTCACTTCAGCCCTGCCCTTATATCTACTTGCAGTGATTTTACAAAGTCTTTACGACATCCATTGTAACTGAGCACGTTAAGAAAGGGAGCTTTAGGTTTTGTATATTATCATACTTAAAATTAAAAATTAGTGCTAGCGAACAGGAAAGATGATGTTAAGAGGGGACTGTTTCTGTAGTTAAATGTATACCATTGCTTAAACGGACATTGCAATAGGGTTTTTACCTACCACATACCTGTCCGCCTTCTGTTCTCGTTTTTAATGGAAGAATCGTTGAAAAGAAAGCTGGAGGATGCTGGGGATGTTGTTACCGATACTGAACTAGTCAAAAAACAGGCAACGGTCAATAAGGAGCCAAGTTGTCAGAGTAATGTAGGTCAAGTTAGAATTGCTGTCCTTCTTGGATATTCGGGAACAAAGTATCATGGAATACAACTAAACAATCCACATGCAACAATTGAGCGTGTAGTTTTGGATGTTTTCCAAGCACTTGGTTTAATTCGAGATACTGACGCCGATCACATCTCGCTTTCACGAGCTGCAAGAACAGACAAGGGTGTTCATGCATTAGGCAATGTTGTGTCATTCTTGGTTTCTAATTTCACCTTTACAGGCAAAGAATTGGCAACTCGGTTGAATGAAAAACTGCCGGAAGATATTCGTGTATGGGACGTTTTAAAAGTTCCCATGTCATTTAATCCTCGACTCTGCTGCGATTCGCGATTGTATGAGTATTACCTTCCTTCTTTTGCTTTGATTCCGCCGAGAACTACGTGTCAGTTGGGCAAGAAAATGCAACCCAATCTTGCTCGCAAAAACTTGCCCGACGAAGAAGCCAATTTCGTTCGGGATATCCAACAAGAAGTAAACACATTTTGGGAAAGCATTGACACTGAGTCTATTCGTTTGAAAGATGAATTTGAAAAAGATCCAGAATCTTTCCAAAACCCTTATACGAAATACTTTCCAGACAAACCTATTCCGCCCCATATAAAACTTCCTGCGACAGTGAAGCTTAAAAAAGCTTTAAAATGTGTTGAGAGACATTCTTACATGAAGTACCGAGTTTCCAGTACCCGACTTGCTTTCTTTCAGAAAGCCTGCGAAGAATACATTGGAAATCATAACTTCCATAACTTTACAGTGAACCAGGATGCCGCTTCTCGCAGCAGCTGGCGTTATATTCATTCTATCCAACTTGGAAAGCCATTTGTTTACAAGGAATGGGAATGGGTCCCCGTGTTCTTACATGGGCAATCTTTCATGCTGCATCAAATTCGAAAGATGCTCGCACACGCCATCATGGTTGTGCGAACTGCAGCACCTATTTCTTGTGTAACGAAAGCATTTACGGAGACACCATTGAATATCAGCCGTAGTCCAGGGCATGTGTTGCTATTACGAAACCCAGTCTTTTCCAACATTCCCCAAGATTGGAAGGACAAAGGTTACGAAGACATTCATTTTGACGAGCATGCCAATGCTATGGAAAAGCTTGCAGACACCCAAGTATTCCCACAGATGTTTGAAATTGAGCAAAAGGAGCAAATGTATGTTTCTTAAGGAAAGC
This sequence comes from Schizosaccharomyces japonicus yFS275, assembly GCF_000149845.2. Taxonomy (NCBI): domain Eukaryota; kingdom Fungi; phylum Ascomycota; class Schizosaccharomycetes; order Schizosaccharomycetales; family Schizosaccharomycetaceae; genus Schizosaccharomyces; species Schizosaccharomyces japonicus. The sequence continues at coordinate 3,596,003 of NW_011627860.1, read as the reverse complement.
TTATAGACTGCTAACAGCTACTAGGTTTTACAACTTTTTATCTTATGCGAACGCTCATGCAGGTACCCAATTCGATTATCTCTATGAGGAGTCCTAACGGACATATACCATTTTACAACTTAACGTGCCACTCGACAACATTTTGGTAAACGGCAGCCTGAAAATTTTGACAAATGTTTTACCCTACCCTAAAAAATACAGTCACATTTTTGTTTATAAACTCTGGTCGAATGTACCAACAACCACTGAAGTAAGGAGGACAAACAATTTCTATTGAATTCCCAATGTGTAATGTGGTGGGCAAGTGGTTGATTAAAACTTAATTTAAATTGAAACACCGTCGTGAGACGAAGCTAGTTTATTCACCAGCAAGTGGCTTTTCTTTACCGTCTGTTGGTTGCTAATACCTAGCAAGATAAATGCTCAGTGTTATTCGGAGTTATGTATTGATTTATTGTGTAACTCCCTACGAGCGCTGACATATACTACCATGATATGAATGAATTATTTGCTTATATGCTGTTAGAGCTATGGTTTGCTGTTTGTGGGTTTGTTATGTGCCTGCTGGATGAAATTATGTCGCGTCACGTAATAAGTCGTTTGTAACAAAGTTAAAAGCTTAAACGAACTCTAAATGAACTTTATTTTTCTTACCACCAAGAAGGTAAAAAATTGACATCTACGAAAAGAGATGCCCTTTGGAAGCAGACGCGTCACATTCAGCAATCAAGTACAAGAGGAGGTGATCATAGACCATTTTCCTGACGAGTTAACGAAAAATAGTTACGGGAAATGAGTAAACGTTACGACTCATACAGAGGTTCTACCGAAAATCAGTATCATAGTCCATACCGTTCACGAAATGTAAATTACAGTGACAGCCAAACACGCAGTTCACCTTCGTCAAATTATCGGCCCCGTGGTTCCCGTTCTTCATATGATGGTCGAAATGTTACACCAGCACGGTCCAGTTGGCATTCATCTCCTAATGCAAGACGGACTCTACAACAGGCATCAAAACGTCCCCCTGTGGATTATCAAAATCAGGGTTCTTCTGAGTCTCTTGCTTCTGCAAATGCAATTCAATTGCCAGACTATAATCTAGATGAGAAACGGAAAGATGCACTTGCGGAGCACGAGGAAACAACCAAGAAAAGTATTCTTGCTAGTCAACAGTTCATTCATGAATTGACAGTCTGGGAGAAGCTGCAATCAGCAGTCTTCCGGGAGACTTTAAGAAGCGAAACTGCTGAAAAAAGTCTTGAAGGTTTTGCAAATAATTATAGTCTTCCTAGACTCTAAGAAAAATTATGTGTCATGAATTACCATTTAAAGCCAGTATTCATTCGTATTCTTGTCGATGAGAATGAAGTCTTTTTTAATCTGCCTGAATGTCATTACTTCTATTTTCATCATTGAAAAGTCTATTCTATGGAAGGGTGGAAACCGTTGGAGGGACGTAAGTTTTTGTGATGTGTACGAAAAGCGTAGAGAAAAGCAGCTGTTCTCCTTGGAGGTCGTACAGAGGCAGGTGTCGATAACCTTCCTTCAAACGATATAAAGGTGACGCAAACCGGGCAACAAGAACATCACCGTTTGGTCGTTTATGGTGAACCAAAAATCTGAGTAACTGTTAGCAGAAACTGATAGTAACAAAAAATCGTCAGTACGTACCTGATGATGGAGTATTCATCATCCACCGTCGCGCTTTCGTAATAGAAATACTCGTCCCATAAAGGCCGAAATCCATTCTTGGATACCACTTTCGAAGACCACTTTATGGGAGTTTCCTCAAGCGAGTGAACATTAATCTCAACGTAGGGAGATAGCGTATCCAAGTGAATACTTTCCCTTGACCTACGGAGTTGTTGTCCAGTTATTACATGTATAGTTAATTTAATTTTGCATGGGAGAGGGGGGGACAAATTGCTGTTTTTTTCGCGATAATCGCTACCATTCGGTCTCTGGTAGATAGGTTTTAATAGAAAACCGCAAGGGGGATCGGATGCAAATAAAGCATCATTAAGATGGAGCCCGAGTCTGAGTGATAGTTAGTAAAGCTTACGAAGTAGTAACAGACTAAAGACTTACCTGGTGTTTGCCAATTTAAGGCAACCATTTGCACACCAAGACGCCAGTAAAACTGAGGATTAAAGTTCGAACTTCCGAGTCGAATGGGGGCCGGGTACACCCTGCACAGATACTTGGTATTGTGCTTCTTTAGGTGAGGATAAATAGATTTTCCGAAACGGGATATAGTCCGTTCCGAAAATGAAAATATATGGTCATATGTTTTAGATTCTGGGAGCGAAAAGTTTCGAAACTTGATAGATCTACTGTAAGTAGATAGCTCTTGCAACTCCGGCACGATAAGTTTCCTGCTTTTCCGTTTTGGCTTTTGAGGACTATCACCATCTGCAATCGAGTTATCGAATTCTGAGGAGCCAGTCGTATCAGTTGATGAGTCAACGAAACCAGGATTAGTTAATGCGGGTCCGGAAGGAGAACATTTTACTTTCAGAAGGATTCGATACAAGAGATCAGCCGGAGATGGCAGCACTGATTCGTTGGATGACAGATGTGTTGAGACAAGGGCTTCTCCGAATATTTCTCGCATTATTTTAGCCATTTGAATTTGTTGGTCACAGGAGCAGTGAATCTCTAGTGATATTATGACGGGATAAGGAGAAGCAACAAACGCGTATTTTTTAATCACGCGAATAACATCAATGAAAGGTATTGATGTGGTGAATGTACGCCCATGATATACGCTCGGACCTGTCGGTCCGTCCCAACAGTCAATTTCAATGCATTTGCAGCCGCGTTGGAGGGATCGAATGTAACCTTCAATGGAGCTTTCACCGGCAAACTGACGCCCAAGCAAGTAAGTATTATGCGAAGAGGAAATCAGGTACTCGTTTAAAGGGCGTGTCATGTCTTGATCCACTTGGGTAACCGGATGATTCTCGGGTGACAAAAGAAAAGATGAAAATCCCAATACGTCCATTCCGAATGCGTCCTTTTTTGAAAATTTTTGGAAAAGTTGTTGGGCTGATTTGTTGGCAGGAATAAATTTCTGACAAGAGTAGAGGAATCCAGAAAACTGTTCTTCAGTCATAACGCTACCGTTATTAGAATACTTTTTAAAAATTTCTGTCACCTCTTCCCGTGTCTTCAGAAGCTTAACAAATGTTTGAAACCCGTCGAAACTGAGACTCCCTGTTCCTTCGACATCAGCCTTGCTGAAGATAGACCGAAGAAAAGAACGCGAAGCATTTAAGTGTAACTTTTGACACATTTTCTCTACATCGTGGAAAGATAATCTTGCATTCTGGCGTTTTTCCAAGAAAGCGGATGGAACGGCTTGTGGCGGTGGTTCAGCAACAGAATCATCCATTATCGGCGATTCAGTATCTGGGGGTCGCATAGAAAATAGTTCAAGACCACTAGTAAGCTCGCTAAGTCTGTAACTTTTCAAGCAGCCTAATGCCATTAGCCATTGATTCTTCATATCCACAGTAGGTGAAATTAGATGCAGTGCTTTTATCCGTTCTGCATTCATATATATAATTGTAAACCAACGCTCTTCGTTCTCAGCAGATATTTTAAATTGCTCACGATAATTCCGTGCATCAGCTCCAGAGCGTATGGCCTTAACGTCATCCACACACAGCTTTTTGTATGACTTTGTTGCACTTCGATCGAGTAAAAGATCACCAGTGTATGGGTCTAATGAAACTTTTCTCTGCCGGACCTTTTTTCTAGTAATTCTAAGCATGAAACAACCGCTCTGTATGGACTCGGGAACGATAGTGGAGAGCAAGTGACTTGACTCTGATATTTGATCAGAACATCCGTGAACAGTTGACGGGGCTAAGAAGGAATGACTGTGTGATTCTTGTGTATGAGGAATTTTTTTGCTCTTATGCGACCGTGCCAAAAGTTGAAGCTTTAAACCGAAAAGATTAAAGCTGAAGGAAGGCCTTCGATTCGCATTAGGGGACTCCGACGCTGAGCGTTGTTCCCCATCACATTCAAAAGGTAATTTGGAATTATTTTGAACGAGCTTATTATTCTTGGGACCCCGTAAAGATGGAAGTGAACTGCTCATAGACACATTTTCTTCTCGTAAAAGAGTGCCGACGGAATTGCTCATGGTGTTCATAGTTCTACTCCTTCGTCGGGAAAGTCTGGGGAGTTCCTTTTGCATATAAACCGGAGCAGTTGCCTCCTGCTCAGTAAAGTGTAAATCATTCATTTGTTGCACCAACTCCATTCCTTCATAATCAAGAGTAAGTTAATAAAAATTTCCAAATCACCACAATTCCATTCTTGTTGATGTAGCACAGAGATTTTTTAAAAAAAAAAAAAAACTGACCAAAGACAAGAGAAACCCAAAGAAAGTTTATATCAAAAAAGAAGTAAAAGACCACAACTTTTGTAAAAAATCTAAACAAAACCGGTAGATATTTTTTGATATGATAGAAACTGCTCTTCTCCAGTAAATATATGTGTAGTTTGATGACTAAAAGTTGCCTCAATAAAGAGCTTTTAGAGGCAAGAATTCCTGGCCCACGGGAGACTGTCCGTCCACCTTTTGTGTGTCAGCTTCTAACGGGTCTGTTTTTGGTGGTGAGTGAGGACTTAGTCGTGAGCGGCCATGTATACACACCACCTTGGTAAGCCGACTCCAAAGAAAGCACGAGAGACCGCATATAGCGGTAGAAACTGTATATATCAGGTTTTTTTTGTTTGTTGAGGAGGAATTATCTATAAAAGAATTTAATTACTGTACAAATGAGTTCCGCAGTAACAGATTCGGCTCCGGTAGCTGACAATTTGATAACAATGTCTGGAGTACAGAATACAACGAAAAAGAAACCAGATAAGAAAAGCAGAAACCAAATTCGAAGGGAAAAGAAGAAACTGAAACGACTTCAGGTGAAAAAAGAACAGGATACAGGTGCTGCTCAAACTCTAACAGATCATCATGCAAAAGATAAGTCTTTAGTGAAAAAAGAAGAGCCCGAGGATTCTATTTATGACACACCCGTTGTTGTTGAATCAATTACTATTGAGTCAGATGATCCTTTGTATAGTCAGTTCCAACATATTCTTGAGAAATTTCGGGTTGAAGAAACGGAAGATGCCACTGGTGAATACGGACGTGGTCAAATCATGTTCTCTGATGAAGAGGAATTGAGTGAAGGAGAAAACGCCGAAGGTGAAGGGGACCATGCTGACGGTAATCATACTTTGAGCAAAAAGAAAGCACGGCGTTTAAGACGGAAAACTGTAGCCCAATTAAAGATGCTGGCAGAACATCCGGAAGTTGTGGAATGGTGGGATGTCTCGTCGCCAGATCCTCTCTTGTTAGTACATTTAAAGGGTTATCGGTGTACGATTCCTGTTCCACAGCACTGGAACCAAAAACGTGATTACCTTAGTGGCCAAAGAGGTGTAGAAAAGAAGCTCTTTGAGCTACCGTCTTATATTCGTGCTACTGGAATCATGCAAATGCGTGAAGCAGTTCATCAAAAAGAAGCCGATATGAGTTTACGGCAAAAGATGCGAGAAAAAGTTCAACCCAAGATGGGTAAACTTGACATCGACTATCAAAAACTGCACGATGCCTTTTTCCGTTTTCAAACTAAACCTATCATGACGGGCTTTGGTGAGTGTTATTATGAAGGAAAAGAATTGGAAGCCAATATCAAGGAAAAACGCCCAGGAGACATTTCAGAAGAGCTGAGAGACGCACTGGGAATTGCCGTAGGTGCACCACCACCGTGGTTATTTGCAATGCAACGCTATGGTCCTCCGCCCAGTTATCCTAATCTTAAAATACCCGGTGTAAATTGTCCAATTCCAGAAGGTGCACAATGGGGCTTTCATCCCGGCGGTTGGGGAAAACCACCGGTGGACCAATTTAATCGGCCTCTGTATGGCGATGTGTTTGGAAATGCGAAACCTCGCATGCCTGAAATGGAGGCAGAGCCCGTTAACAGGCAGCGCTGGGGCGAGCTGGAGGAATTTGAAGAAGAAGAATCTTCCAGTGACGAAGAGGAAGAGGAGGAGGAACCAGAAGAGGACATGGGTCATCCGGAAATGGAAGAACATGCACACATACAGCACACCACTCATGAACCTTCACGGCCAGCTGCAGCTACTGTGGAGCCTATCACTTCATATGGTATTGCTGAAGACTTGGCTCCTGAAAATATGGAGCTTCGTAAAAATGCCAGGCCAAAATCCAGTACTAGTGATGAAAAGTTATATCATGTTTTGCCTGAAAAGGCGACTCGTCCGGAGGGATTTATGGCTCAACAGACACGTTACGAAACGCCCTCCACAAGTGCAGATTATGACCAACAAGGAAGGAAGAGAAAGGCAGAAGATGTGCCTATCACCACAAAGCTGAACAATTCTGAAGATGCGCGGTCGCGAAATCCTGGTTCTGATTGGCAAAATGACTTATCGGAAATGGTCGCAGAACAGGTTCAAAAAGTCTCTGCGAAGAGACAACGTCCGGCACCTACGAAAAAGGAAAAGTTTAGACTCTAAAGTAATGATATATTTTGTTAATGAGTGGAAAACTCAATTGCATAACCGAAGCGTTAAGTAGAAACGCAATAAGACAGGAATAACTTCATTACACCCAAATTAAACATTTATTCCTAATAAAATATCAAAAACTAATCCAAAACTGTTCTTTTAAGTTTATGCAAATCCTTATGGCTATGTTTTTCCTTAAGTTTTCTCTTATACCGACTGCGTTTGGAGACTGGAACGGCTGCGGGAATAAGACCACGAGCTTGAGCACTACGGAAACGATCAACGAACAGATTGCCTTCGGGCTTCAATTGACGAAGCGAGCCGCTAAGTTCGTCACCGAGCTTCAGTTCCAAGGGAGCCTCAGGAATGGCATGCTTACCCAGTCGACGCTTACGCACCTTAAGCTCTGTGACAACGGTGGTAGTCGTTTTCTGAACCAGCTCCAAAGTTTCGCTGGAGGACGAAGGTTCCAAATTGGCAATTTCAGTAGCCATTTCAGGTGCCTTTTCAATCTGTTTTTCGAGTTCTTGCATTTGTTTAAGGCGTTGTTCCTCGCGTTCTTGCTCACGACGGCGCTTCTCCTTGTTACGCTGAGCCCTTGTTTTCCGTTTAGGAGTATCCCTCAGTGTGACCTCGCTAGTCTTCTGTTTTTCCTCCTGTTCACTTTCAGAAGATGCATCCTCATCAGGAATGTCTACACGGAAATCCTCTTGCTTGGAAGCAGCGATCAAACGGACTCGTGCCTCTTGTTTTTCGCGCTCTAAACGCATTTGCTCCTTTGCAGCTTCTTCTTGACCCTTGCGTTCCAACAAGGACATCCAAGCCTGAGCATCGGGGTTGTAAGACATTCCTGGATCGGCTACAACGACAGCAGGAGCCTGTTCCACGTTTTCCACAAGTTTCACGGGCTCGTGATCCAAAGTCTTAGGCCGTTTTACAGGAATAATAGACTCGGGATGGACATTGTCATCCCAAACATCGTACAGTCCATGATTGGCATTGGTATTCTTGTCATTGAGAGCAGCCGAAGCCTTCAGGTTACCGTCACCTTTTCTAACAAGGGCTTTCAGACGATTTAATTCCTTTTTCGACATAACCTTCTTTCGTTTTGAAGGAAGAACGCCATTAGTGACCATTCCGGACTTAATGTGTTGCACAGGTGCCTCAATAGCAGACCGTTTATTTAAAATCTCGTCGATCTTGAGAGGTTTTAATTTCTTCTTTGTTTTTTTCGCGATTCTCTCGTCTCCGAGAGTATCGACCACGAACAAGGCATCATTAGACTTTTCTGCGATGATACCACTGCAATATTTGTTAGTTTATTCGTTTCAACGTCTTGAACCACAGATACACACCCTTGAACCTCCTCTTCGCGAACTTTTTCAAGTCCTCTCTCAACGTCTTCAAGATCAATGTTTTTTCTCCATGCCCGCTTCGATTTCCTGCTCGACTGTTTGTACTGAACAGGAGCGTCTCTGGATTTCAAGCCCATTTTCCAAGACGCGACAGAATTGGCGAGGAGTTCCTGGTTGGGAGAGGGTAGGAGCGGGCAAACGCGACTAGGAGTTTGCCTCAGTGTACCTTGTATTGCATTCCAATGCCTTAAAACAAATTGCACGGCTCCTTATATTTCGTTATAGTGAATTTGCTTAAAAACAGAAATACGAATTTAAAAATAAGCTTAGAGGGTCATACATGAGTAGCGCATAAAAGTACTGAACAGTATTGAAACTTATTAAGGAATTCTCTTTTTTTATCTCTTTCTCGCTTAGATTTTCACATGACTACCTTAAACCTTATTTGCATTACACGAGGTAGCTCCTACCACGTATATGAGACATGGCGTTGTACAACACTTTCTCCCTCTCCCAACCACTGTACGCTTTCGCCTTCCCGCGTTACTGAGTCCGATCATGTCTTCCCACAAGCCCGTCCGTCCCGATGAAACTGCACACAAGGCTGCTGTTGCAGAACTTGAAAAGAAGATCGAAGCAGCCGACAAAGTTTTTGTATGTCGACGTTTTTGCGTTTAATACGCGATAAACGCATTTGTCGGGCATGAAATGAGCTAACCCGGATTAAAGAATGCTGTTAAGCAAAAAATTGAAGCCTCGCGTGGCCCCAATCCTTTCCACGAGAAAAACAAAGAACTTCGTGCTGAACTCGACAAGATTCGTGAGGCCCAGAGTGCAATTCGCAGCTCAAAGCAAGAAATTATTGCTCAGCTGAAAGGAAAGGAGGATGCTTTAAAGAAGAAGGTAACTTATGCGATGAAATACAGCTTGGATTGTTTCTAACTTTGTCATAAAGATCAACGAAATCAATGGTTTGAAGAAGACTGTGCCCTTTAAGAGTGAGGCAGATCTCGACAAACGTATTGAGAGACTCAGAAGCGAGGTTGAGTCTGGTACCATGAAGCTCGTTGATGAGAAGAAGAACCTTCGTGAGATTTCCCAGCTCAATCACTTGCGTAAGAACTTTGGTGAGATCAGCAACACCCAAAGTGCTATCGATGTATTGAAGAAGGAAGCTGCTGCTCTTCGTGAGCAGCTTGACGACCCTGAGTCTAAGAAGTTGAACGAACAGTTTGTCGCTGCTCGTGACTCTTTGAACGCCCTTCGTAAGAAGCAAGATGAGTTTTACACGAACCAACGAGCTCTTTATGCTGAGCGTGACGCTGCCAAGGCTAAGTGTGATGAGGTCTATGGTCAACGTAAAGCCATGCAACGTGAATACGACACCGCATTCCGTGCTTGGCGCGATCATGAGCGCCAACAACGTGCCAAGCGCCAAGAGCAAATTCGTCAAGAGCGTGAGGCTCGTGAAATGCAGCGCCGTCAGGCTACTGCCCAAAAGAAGTTGGAGCAAGCCAGTATCCCCGCTTTTACTGAGGAGATTTTGACGTGTGAAAACTTGATTAAGTTCTTGCACGGTACTCCTTCTGAAAAGAAGGAGCAAGCAGCCTCTGCTTCTACTTCTTCTAACTTGCGTCCCAGAAATTTGGCTCCTCGTGCTGTCGAGCCTATTGTCGGTGGTACTGTCTTGAACAAGAGTGCCAACGATATTGACGACGTCTTTTCTGGCTTGAAGAAGAAGACGAAGAAGGCTTCCAAGTCCAACAACTCGTCATCCTCCGATAAGCTTAACCTTTCTTTGGGTACTCTGCAAGAGTTCTCTTTTGTTGGTGTAGAGGCTCCTCTCAACAAGTCACAGAACGAGAAGGCTGTTGCTGACTTGAAAGCAAAGATCGCTTACTTCAAGGAAAACCAGGAGCGTGTTACCAAGGAGAAGATCGCTAAGGTCGAGAAGGAGATTAACGATTTGGAGGCCAAGTTTGAAGCTAAGAAGCAGAAGGATGCTGCCAAAACTCAGAAGACTGAGGAGACTTCTGAGCCTTCAGCTGAATCGGTTGAAAAGCCTGCCGAGGCTGCTCCTGCCGTAGTTGAAACTGCTGCTTGAAATGTTTTATCATTTGAGCGCTTCAACGGCATGTAATGTTTCCATCATCATACCCACTTCTTTCTCTCGATTTTTTACCTCTCCACGGTTTCAGGCAGGAGTAAAAAAGGACCACTGATGTCGTCCTTCTCCACGCTTGGGCATGTATAGTAAATGAAAGCGTTTTTTGTAAAAAATAAATGTCTAATCTCTTTCTCTCTTCCATAAACAAATGCAGCGTTTTTACTTTCTAAGCTTCAGACTTTGGAGCTTCCTCTACAGACTTGTCTTCTGCAGCGGCAACTGAACCGTTCAGTTGGAGAAGAATATTTCTGTTTGGTTAGTAAAAGAAATCACAAAGAAAGAGAGCGTACTGTTTTTCACTTTTGGCCATCATCACATTTGAGATGCGGAAGCTCTTCCATAAACAAATATACACCTCTTCTTGAATAGCATGTTCTTCGTTTTTTAGATCTGCTCGGAGCAGGCTGCATCCAAGAGGGAGGGACTCGTAAACTTTCCCCAAAGTACTATCCTCGGGAAACGATTCCTTCGTCACTGTCTCATTGTCCAACAAAACACGAAGATCACTTGAGGGTATATTAGTCACAGACGAAGGATCCATAGCAGTGGCTGCTAAAAATGCGCCATCGCTTTGAATTCGATAGTAGCATGCATCTGTCTTCTCCGCAACTTCTTTGGTTTGGCTTCCAAACTCTTGTCTCACAAAGACTTTCACACCTCCGTGGACAAACTTGATGTGGTTTCGGTTATTGGTAATGATCTGTTTGAGCAAGTTATTCGAATAATAAAGTGCACCAGTAGGAACGCCATTAGGGTTGCGCACCAAAAACAAATCACGGTGCATTTTCTTGTCGTTGACCTTAAAGAATGAGAAGATTTTCTTCAGTTCTTCATTATCCTCACTGACATATGAGAATGGATCAATTTCTTGGAATCGATTTCCATTTCCACGACTTTGCACAGCATCTTGTTTCTGTGATTCGTCCTCCTTAGTAGTTTCCTTTTGCGTATGGGCAACAGAGTCGGGGCACGGCTTTTTAACCTCTTCTTCCTTTTTAGGACTGATGCAGCGTTTTAAACCACGAGAGATAGCTTTGTTCTCATCGACAATTGTTTGCATAGTACCCTCAAGGTCATTGTACTTTTCAAGCACAGCAACAAAAAAGCCACCAGTATTTTGTTGATGAGGATAAACTCGCATACAACGTTCGATATGAAGCCGCTCAAGTTCGGATTTGGGAAGAGGCCACAAGGTCTTGGGCATCCTCTGAATGAGGTTGGAAGGAAGCTCCTCAAATGACTTATATTCATTCAGATCGCCATCCATTACTTTCCAATCAAAAACACCAGGGTTACGAACAAGACTTGGAAGCTCCTTGCTCGTATCAACCAAGCGTACAGATCCTTCCGTTGCCTTTAAAATCGCCGAAACAACGGCCTCATTCTCAATTGGGTTCATAGAACAAGTGGAATAAACCAGTCGACCACCGGTAGCAAGCATCTGTAAACCACGCAATAATATTTTCACCTGAGTTGCATGGAGTCCCAAAGCCGTTTTAAGGGTCCATTCTTTCCATAAAGATATATTCTTACGGAATGTACCATCTCCGGAACAGGGAACGTCAGCCAAAATTCGATCAAATTTTAGATTCACGCGTTTTGCCTCTCCGGTTTTCCCCTCTGTCATCATGTGAAAGTTCGGCATGTACGAGGCATCATGGTTTGTGATGACTACGTTGGGAGAGTTTAAGCGTTTAATTTGATGAACAAGCATATGCGCGCGACGAGAGTCAGCATCGTTTGCTATCACTAAACCAGATGGAACAATATCCTTTTCGGGGCTTTCAACATTAGAGTCCCTGTGTAATGCTTCGATAAGTTGAGCTGTTTTGGATCCAGGTGCCGCGCACATATCTAACACTTTGTGATGGGGCTTTACGTCCAAAAAGAGAGGAGGAATCATGCTTACAGCCTCTTGACGACTGATGTCTCCGCACTCAGTTTCATACATGAGGAATTTTTGAAGAGGTTTTAAGGCAGGCGTCTTGCGAATTACGGACTTCGGAATATTGATAGTAAAGGCCAATTTTCCAGGATACCATGGAATTTCCGTAGGAATGGGGATTTTTTGACCTTCATATTCACAACCGTTTACCATAGGACAGTAATGATTGACAAACAAATCGCGAACACGTCTTGCATGCCTATCGAGAAATGTTAGCATATAACGATTTGGTAGATGCAAAAAAATAGGCCAGTAAAATAAGATATTTCAATACTTACTTGTTCGTTTCTGTAATGCGAAAGGTTGTTGGTAAAGTGATTTTTAATGTCTCCAGTAATTGCGTCCATTCATTCTCAGGAAGTAATGCTTGAGTTTTATAGTACTTTTCAAAATTCTCGTTTCTTTTAAACACGTTAACAAGAAGGTCCTCAGCGTTCAGTCGTACTCTCTAGGAATTGTGTCCCAATCAATAAAAGCCTTTGGTTTCCGATTCTACTACTGTTAGAACAGAAATAAAAAACAAAAGTAGTGAATTAAAAATCCTATTCTTTGAGCTTACCCCTCTTCTTCCACCTTTTTTACGACCCATTATACCTATCCTACCAAAAAAATTGAATGATAATCGCTGCGAACGATTCGTTAGTGGTTTGCAGACGACAGAGTGAATTGGCTCAAACATTTACAAATCAAGGAACGACAGAACGAAAAACGGGAAACGTGTACTCTTTTGTTTTAAAAAAGCGTTGTTTTGTCATTGGTGAAAAGAACAAACTTTCGTTTAACAAAAAGGAAAACATAATACCATTTTAAGTTTGTGAGCTTTAAACAAGCAGAATAAATCTAAGACAACAGGACACGGAAAAGGTTCTGTAAATGTTTTAAAGATTTACGGAGGATATACGTCTAGCGTCAGCTGTTTAGCGCTTGCATTCAGGAGTCATTAATTTGGAGTACAAATTCATTAAATTTTTGACTATCTGAGAATTGTGTCTAATAAGAAGTTGGTAATGCACATTATATGTTCTCTCGAACATTGCACTGGTAAACAACTTTTTGGTAATGGTATATAATCACGGAAAGGTTTCTCAGTATCATTAAAAGCTTCTATAACGCTCAATTGACTTTGTCGAACGATCATATAGCTGAAGTCAATACTAAGAGGAATTGAACTTTAATTGTATTTGTTGTTTTTAACTTCAAATTATCCATCTTTTCGACTGAATTCTTGCTTCTGGGACATTTAGTCTCGTATCTTTAAATCATCAACATTGTTTCTCTATATTTCAACTCAACATTGAGAATGAACTCATTTCAAACTACTGGATTTCACGGTACGTTCATTTATCTTATGGTTTAGCTTTCTAACACGTTTAGGGCAATCAGTACAGTTTTCTCCCTTTTATGACTCAAAACTCCTTGTAGGGGCAACTCAAAAATACGGATTCGCAGGGACAGGAAGGGTTTTTGTGTTGCAACTGAATGCAGTACCCGTATGTTTGGAACGGAAGTGCGTTTTCAAAATTCCTAGTTTATCTTCCGTACTAACAATGAGACAGAATTGATGTCCCTGCACCACTTTTTGATGCAAAGTGGTCAGAAAAAAATCAGGACGTGGTGCATATTGCACTGGGGAACGGAAGTATTTTGACATACCATACTGATAATCCTCAATCAGTACCTGTGCGTGCATGGAACGAACATACCGCTGAAGTTGTGAACTTGTCTACAAGCACGGTGGATAAAGAGCTATTAGCATCGGCGTCTTGGGATGGAAGTGTAAAAATTTGGTCTCCGTCTTTTCCATCAAGCCTACAAACTTTACAGGGACATAAGGGAAGAGTTCATAAAGTAGCATTTCATTATCGGTCTGTCAACACACTTGCGTCTGCTGGTGCCGATGGTAGTTTGAAAGTCTGGGATATCCGGCTTCGGGTTCCTACTTGTCAAATACCGGTGAACGGAGAAGCAACAGCGACTGACTGGAATAAGTACAAACCAGACATCATATATGTTGCCTCAACAAATAATACCATTCAAGGTTTTGATGTCCGGCAACCAGGAAAGTCACTGATTACGCTTTCTGGTCATCGGCTAGCAGTTAGCTCTCTAAAAACTGCTCCGCATTTTTCTGACCAGCTTGCAACTGCGAGTTTCGATATGACTGCATGTGTTTGGAATCTTACATCTGGCTTCCAACAATCCGTTATGAACAAGCACACAGAATTTGTTCGAGATGTCGACTGGAGCTTATGGGGAGATGGCACGTTTCTTGCAAGTACTGGATGGGATGAAATGGTTTATTTGTGGAGAACCAGTATTTTAGGAAATCATAATACTCTTCATTAAATTAGACATTACACATATTGTGCTTTAACAATAACAACAAACACTACATAAAAATTGCCTAGATACCATTAATAATCTTTAGGATTTCGTTCAAAGAGCGTTTTTTACAGGGTTACTTGATTTTGAATTTTTCATTAAAAGACTTAAAATATAGTATTAAAGGACTATCTAGCAAAGCGTTCAGTAATAAAGGAACATACTTACAGCTGAGCGGTAGCCTCTACCGATGTATAAGAAGAAAAACTTATGGAGTAATGCTTGCTTATAGTAAGTCTTTTCGAATCACCTATCAACCACCTCAAGACTATGTATGTTAAGAGGTCTGAATATGCGAAATTTTACTCAAATTTCAAAGAGCAAATTGGTAGCGGAGGATGTCCAGTTCAAATTCTCGTTGGATTGGATCCAGATGCGCTCTGTGCATGTAAATTACTTTCGCGACTCTTGAAAGGAGATTTCATTACCCACAAAATATTGCCAATATCAGGATACCAAGCATTGGAAAAGGCAAATAAAACACTTATTGAAGGAAACGAAGAATTAAAGGCAGTTATCTTAATTAATTGTGGTGCAATGGTTGATCTTCCTGCATATTTAGCAGTTAATGACCAGTTTAACGTCTATTTAATTGACTCTCACAGGCCGTACAATTTGGATAATATTTATGAAGAGGACAATAGAATCTTCGTAATTGATGACGGTGATATCGAAGATGAAATGACTGAAATACATGAAGCTTGGTATACCCTACGCTCATTAGAGGATACGGAAGAGACAAGAAGCCAAGAAAATTCATCTGACGAGGAGTCTACGAATGAAGAAGTGAACGAACTTTCTGGCAATGAAACTGACAACAGTGAAGATTCCATAGTGCGTCCCAGACGGCGGCGAAGATACTCTGACAATACCACAAGAAAGATTGAAGAGCGGAAACGGAAAAAGGAAAAATATAAACAGTATTCTGCTGTGCTGGCGGATTACTACAACGGAGGCACATGGGTCGGTGACTCGGTTACCAATACATTATACTCCATTGCATCTTCCCTTGGTCGTGAAGACAACGAAGCACTTTGGCTAGCAATTGTTGGTCTTACCAGTCTTGAAATCAACAGCCAAGTTTTTTCGCGCTCTATTGCTAGGTCATATAAAGTGCTTCGGGACGAAGTGAATCGTCTTAATCCTCCGCCGCTTAACAAAAGTGGTCTTGCTAGACCCCATGGAAAATCATCGACAGACAACTCCATTCATACTGAAGACGAGTTTCGTTTCATGCTTGTCAGACATTGGAGTCTGTACGATGCAATGTTACACTCATCATACGTAGGATCACGACTACGTATTTGGAGTGAAGATGGACGAAAACGTTTGCATAAGCTGCTTGCAAAAATGGGTTTAAGTCTTGTCGAATGCAAGCAAACATATACCCACATGAATATGGAATTAAAAAAAACTTTAAAACAAAGTTTAACTAGATTTGGGCCACTTTATGGTTTGGATGAGGTGGTCTACCAAAGTTTTATTCGAACTTTTGGGTTTAAATGCACCCTAAGTGCAAGTGATGTTACTTACGCAATTAGTGCTTTGCTTGAAAGCGGAAAATCTAGACTTGTACTAAAGAAAAATAACACGGCCAGAGATATTGACGAAAACGAAGATGATTACATAAAGCAACTCGAGGATGAACAGAATGAGGAATGGTTACACAACTTTTATGACGCCTATGATTCCCTAGATAAGTATGTGAATTTTTAATTACTCGCATGTTACTGACAGTGTTAGTGTTGATGCTATTGAGAAAGCATTAACGATAGCCATGTCTTTACAAAGGTCAATTGTTCGTTCAGGAATTACACTTCTGGAAAAACGGAATATAAAAACACTACGTTCATTTCGCATTGGTTTAGTGACCGAGGGTGCGGATTTAAAGGTTTTCAATCACCCTTTAGCGCTCACAAAACTAACACTTTGGGTCGCCGAAGCCATTAATGTACGAATCGTAGTATATTCGAAAGTCTGTATTAACAATATCTAGCAACAAGAAAAAGAGATGGGTAAATTGAAACATCTCCCGCTGGTTTTAGCTGCTCTACAAGAAGAGAAAGACAGTTACCTTATAGTTGGCACAAGCACTTCTACATTTTCATCAAAAGATGAAGATGATGGTCATGGCCACAACAAGTTTGGACTTGCTTTCCAAGAGGTCGCAAACATGACGTCTGCAAAAATTAGAATGGACTCTTTTGAAGCTAGCGTTATTGAATGCAAAAAATCGGACTTGGGTGTGTTCTTAGAATCGCTTTCATTAAAAACATTATAGAATAAAAATGTTTATCTGTCACTTAAATACGTATCAGAAATATGTCACAAATGTAGTATTATTTTCCGCACCAGCAGGTGTTTGGACGTTCTGTTTGTACGAATAACTGCTTCAGAGTGGGGACTGCCAATCTCAATTTGGTTTCAACAGCATCTCGTACATTACTAAGGTCTCCATCCACTCCAACCTGAACGTGTAGAATACCATTAACGTCGCCGTTGCTGGCAGACCAAAACTTAAGGTTAGAAATGCTCACGATAGAATGCGAGACTGATAAATCGGAGAGACATTGCTTTAATGAGTACTCAACTCCAGGATCAGCGTAAAGAATTAGGTTTTTTGCAGAGGAAGTAATTAGAGGAAGTACCGATACAAAAATCAAAACGGCAATCAGAATGGAAGCAATGGGATCAAAGCCGGTCCAGCCAAACCACTTAATTAAAATTGTAGAAACAATCACACCAACAGATCCCATTGTATCGGCCATGATGTGTAATAAAATGCCGCGCATGTTTGAATCCTGGTGATGACTGTGTTCGGAATGCGAGTGACAGTGGTTGTGTATAGCATGCGTTTCGTGAATATGATTATGACTTAAGTCGTGATCGTGATTGTGTTCATCTTCATCAGAATGTTCGTCGTGATCATGCTCGTGATCATGTTCGTGCTCATGTTCTTGTTCGGTTTCATCAAGGCTATTTTCGCGCACAAATGGTTGCACACATGCGTCTTTGTTCGTGTTTGGGAGGGCAAAATCGTGAGGCTTGTGATGAGAGTGAGGGCACGATCCGTGTCCGTGAGAATGTGCATGGCCGTGACTGAAAGAAAGCAAACCAACTAGGTTCACCAATAGGCCAATAATACTCACAGTAAGAAGCTGTTCTGTTCTCATTTCAGGTGGAGAGAATAAACGGAAGGCTGCCTCCAGGACAATAGAGATTGATATCAAGAGTAGAAAAATACCATTCGTGAAACCCGACAAAGATTCGATTTTGGCAAAACCAAAGGGAAACATATCAGAAGAAGGCAGCTTGGCCAGACCTGTTGCAATAAGACCAACAAGAACGGCAATGCAATCAAACATCATATGAATAGCATCAGTAATTAGTCCAAGTGAATTCGACCAGAAACCATAAACTATCTGCACTATCATGTAGGTGGCATTCAGAAGAAAGAAATAAAAAATGCTGCGCGATTCTTTTTCTTCCAGGATACTTTCAATGAATCGATATGCGAAACGCAATCTCTTATAGTTTCCAAAGATGTTGGTATCGAACTCAATTTCGGGCCCAAAGAGCACAAGTGCACAAATGAATTCGCATGGTCGCAGAAGAACATTGGAGTTGTTCGTATCCACGACAAGAGATAAAGCGCTAAGGAAGAAAACGACGAAGAAAGATACATGGGTACGGTTCATGCGTTTGTAGATACGATTAAATGGTTGCCAGCTCATAGCTGACACCTGAAGTATGCATAGGAAGGAAAGGGGGATTACGGGTAAGGTAATGTTTCCATTTGGGAGATAGTTTAGTTGGCAGAGCACACAAATAAGAGCGGGAAGTAGGAACAGAGAAATTTGCTGAATCTTTGAAAGCTGTAATTTCAATGTAGAAACGAATTTAATGAGGGCTCCTAGAAATAAATATGCATAAGAACAGCTAATGCCGAATAGGGATGAGAACGAATGTGTTTTTATGAGATGGAAAGCGAGAGTAAAGCCAAACAAGCTCAACGACAGCAATAGTTTTTCAACTTGGTGTTTACTAGTAGCACCAAGGTTGAAATGCTCAGAGAATAGATGATGCACACAACTAAATGTGGCTATGCAGAGCAGGACTTCAAGCCTGCTCGAGCCAAGAATGATAAAAGTCTGGGACAAAGCACTCGATATGACATTCACGACTCGAAACTCGCGGTAGCTTTCTGAACAGATACCCAAGTACTGAGTAGTGAAAGCAACAAAAAGAAGTATTGTGAGGAGAAAAAATGGGTTTATCGTCAACAGTCTACTGTCAAGTCCCGAATAGTCCCTGCTTAAGAAGAATGTTAAAATCACAGAGATCCATCCCAGCCAGTCGTAGTTTAACAGCAGCTGTTTTGAAAAGTTAAAAGGCTTTTTTTTATCGGAATATTCTGGTTTTAAAGTGATATCCCGCTTCTTTAATAACGAATGAGAATGATGAAGACTACTATCTGATGCCGACAACATTGCTCCAAAACAAGATGACGTCTTTCACGTATTTCCGTGAGACGATTCAGAGAAGAAAGCAAAGTCTAAAAGAACTCGAAGTCAACTACTTTTTCCAAAAAGAACTCAAAGAATGTGCAAATAGATGCAAGAAAAACAGAGAAATGGACTTTTCAAAACGGACGAAACAGCCTTACAGCTGTGCTCTCAAGGAGACAATCTCGTGGAATGGCAGCAGCTTTAGACCAAAAAGTGTGGTGGATCGACAGTAGATCATAGAGGAGCCGTCTATGATCTACTATGAAAATAAACCACCAAATACGAGAAAACAGGCTACCAAATTAGGCTGTAATAGGGAAGAATTCATTTAGGGGAATTAGAATTAAGAATTTTTATTTAGTTAGTTTAGTATCTTAGTAATAAACAAGCTTTCTATTGCAATAATTTTAGCGAAATTGTGAGCGCTTTTAGCGGGTGAGCTAAGGAAAACGGTTGTTTTTCCGATGCATACGTGGTTCGGTCTTACAAACGGAGACGTTTAGTTGTGTATTCTCGCATTCAGGGTTCGAGGTTTTCTCATTGAGGAGGAATTGCATTGCTTGCATCAACAATTGATTGGTTTTTTCAAAGTCACTACAGCACTATTAACAACGTTATTCTTCAAATGCGTTTATAGCAGCTTTGGTGAAGATGCGAATCTAGTGTTCATTGTCCGCGGCTTAATCATGATAGCGGAACAAAGTTCAGATGACTGTCCCTTGCTTGCGACTATATTAAATGTGCATTCTGCCGGAGGTGACAGCTGAAGTAGAGTGCCCGGTCATCGGTCATAGAGTAATGCTGTTATTCATACAATGAGCGAGTAAACTACTAAGTCAATAATCGAGATTTGTTTTAGCTACTCTGTTATACTTAAGCTATAACTAGGATGAATATGTCTTGCTAGGAATAGAAAGGATTTACAGATATATGAGATATTTCGTATGTTTACACACTCCCAACTAACTAGTGTAATATACCTAATCAGTCTTTGTGATGTAACGGGGAAACTGTCAGCATTCGATAGAAGACACGGAGTAAATAAAACGATTGGATTGTAAGAGTACAGAGTTCTCGGCACTTGGGATCTTGTCGGTACTGAATTTAGAGCATTTTAATCAGACGGAGGAACAGTTTTGAAACGAAGAGCTGCATAAGTTGATCCGCAATTTACTGGTTATGTCGACCGACTTAATAGTGCAAAGAGTCGGGTGACCGATCGAGCTATGTTAACTTGTAGATACAGAGATAAGAAAGTAAAGTGGAGCAGATTTAAATAATGTTAAAGCATAAAAGTTGTAAACCGTTTGATTTCTAGTTTAATTTTATTTGTAATATAATTATGATAATTAGCTAAAAAAAAAAAAAAAAAAAAAAAAAAAAAAAAATAAAATAAATAATAATAATAATAAATATAATACCATGATAATTATAAGCAGTTAAAACGAGCCGTAAGTCTAAACACGACATTTAGATTCCTTACAACTGCGTTCTCCACTTCTCGGCGTCCCTTTTCATCGTTTCTCTTCACACGTGGAATAGTTTATTTCACAACTTTCACCACCAATGTGAACAAACAAACGAGAAAAACCGAAATTAAAAAATCAACCGATTTATTGTTTGCGCTGATGAATCTGTTATATTTTTAATTGCTCGTTATTGTATTTTTAGATTCTAAGCTGCACAATTTAAATTGTTTTTATACTCGACGACTTTGAAGTCTTCTGCCGTCATTAAATCGTTGAAGGATCGCTATAGCCAACCGATCTTCGTTATTCCTCTTACTCCGTTCATTTTGTTCCCGTTTTCTAATTCTCTAAAAAATTTTACTTTTAATTTCACAATTGTTTCTGTTGTCCAACATCATGAACTCGCCTAATATTTTCAAAAACAAAAGAAAACAGCAAACAAAAATTTCATCTTTGTTCTACAAACGAAAGAAAACGTCAAGTTCGCGATCATCTCCTTCAAAGGTCAGTGCAAAAAGCGATGTCGTGAATACAGATGGACATACGCCGTTACAACCTTTACCCTCTTTTTACCCTGCTATTCGATGCAGAAGCGCCGAAGATGTGCAAAAAGCAATAGAGTATTTGCATAAAAACATGTTTGACAAGCAACAAGTGTTCACCAAACAAGCCGACACACTTGTAGTAGCCTGCCCGGCAGTGGTTGTTGAGTCACAACTAAGTGGGTTATTCCAAAATGACTTCACTACTGTTTCACAGAATCTCAGTTTGCTACTGAAGAAAGGCTCCCTAAAAAAACTCTATATCAAGCGATCCGACAATTTCCCCGGTGAGGCTTGCTTAATTAAGACATCTACTTTCGAGGGGTATCTTGATAAAATTGCTCAAACGTTAGTTGAAGACGAAGAGAAAAAAGTGATTCAATCGTTTCAAGAAGCCTCCAAAGAATTTCAAGGTTGTACCTTTCCCATTCAAAATTTACCCTTTTCCGATCAAGAGCGCCGTATCCTCATTAAGCTTGGTTTACTTATCCTCGCAGGACCCAGTACATATGGCGTGTCACTGCCAACAATAGGTGTATTCACTCAGATGCTCCAGTACAGTCGGCAAGACATTGTTCGATACTTAAAGAAACGACCATATGGGGAAGCTCTTGAATGTGATATTGTCCAAAGAAACACAACCGCATCATTTAAAGGGAAAAATACGCCAACGTTTAGTTGGGAATTCCGAATTTGTGATGCCATTGGTTGTGGGATCGTAGATGCCTTTATGACAAATTGTGGTAAAGCTTTAAGACTCACTCAAAAGGGTCGCTCTTTTTAAACAATTTGATTGAAAATACATCTTGATGACTTTGGACTGACTGTAAACTTTTTAATAAATCAATTCTTTCTTCTTGTTGCTGATTTGCGGAAGGCACGGAAAATCATGAATGTGATTACTGAATTAAGGGCGAAACGTAATAGCCAATGCAATTGTTCACAAATTGTCAGTAAAGATTTTTGTCCCAATTATCTAATCTTTCTACTTTTGATTGTTAAAATTCTCATGCAGTTCTGCAAGATGTTTTACCATTACTTTCCTACATATCTTATTCATTAATCTGTCATCAGCGCAATGTATAAACTAATCACCAACCATAAACTTTGTAGTGTTAGTTCTTTAAACACATGATAGCGAAGCAAAATGGCTAATATAATTTCTCTTTGATTCACACTTCAAAATCTGTTTCACTCCTCATGTACATATTACCATCTTTTTAATAAAGAAGGCATCACCAAACTTTAATGAAATTCATAAATCTACTAAAAAAGAAATGAAAAAATCAATCACCCATGCATTCTTCCTGATGTAAGGAAAAAAATCTTAATCTTTATCATAATTCTTGAAAGTTGTGCCAAACAATTGGCTAATCGTTGTAGCACATTCATAAAGAGCGTTTTAGTTATCAACTGGAATAATTCTTGCCAAAGAATCGATAAAGCAAGTAACCACATCAGTATCCTGCTTGGCTGTCTCAGCAATCATAAGGATTCTCGCAACACCAACGTTGACTCTATCAACACCAATATACTCGCGCAGTCTCTTGAGAGCCCCTGCACGGACATTGTTGTCTGCAAATATATCAACAGATTGAAGTACACGGTCAAGTTCCTCAAAGGTGGTAACATTAGGCACACCGATTTCTGCATCAAATGATGACACCATATTCATTTGAAGCAAAACATTACGTTCCGAAGTAGTAGCAATGACGAGAAGTCGATGTCCCTTAGGTGGTTGTTTGCGGAAAAGAACCATTAATGTTTGCAACATTGTATTCGAGAATCTGGGTCCAATAGGTACCCAGTCTATAATACGCTCAATGTCGTCGACAACGATAACACTTAAGGGGCTTCGATAACTGTCCTCGAAGACTCGACTGATATGAGCAATACGAGCACCTTCATTCATACCAACCATGCTGTTTGCCGATAACAATTTGATATAAGGAAACTCGGAAGCCAAAGCAATGGATGCAGCCAGAGCAGTCTTTCCCGAAGAAATTGGTCCGGAAAGAAGAAGACTAACAAGACGCGTCCGGTCACTGTTCATTACCTGCTTAACGAACAACCGTCCTTCGGTCATAATATCTTCGATGTGTTTACCAAAGTTCACAATACCACCTTGGATACAGCTCTCAAGTTCCTCTTCACTAACGCCAAAAGCAGGTCTAACTTCAGTCAATGCATTTAAGAAATCACCACGGTTGACTTTAAGGTTTTCAATATCATCTGAAATTCCTGCAACAGTTCCAACTTTTATGTGACGGTTAAAGGCGAAACTTGTTGCACTCTTAACCAAACCATTAATTTCTGCACCAGAATAGTTTTTAGTAAGGGCTGCGAGTTCAGCAAGGTCAACATCTTTGTCGAGAACCTTGTTTTCCTGCATCTTGGCAGTGTGAATCTTTAAAATTTGTAAACGGCCATTCTCATCTGGGAGAGAAATTTCCATGTGAACTTCCAAACGGCCAGGACGAAGCAATGCTTCGTCGATCATATCTTTTCTGTTGGTCATACCAATAACGAGAATGTTATTCAACTGGTCGACACCATCCATTTTTGCAAGCAATTGGTTAACAACTTGATCACCAACACCAGTGTCACCGCCAGAGCTTCCTCTTTTCTTGCAAATGGCATCCAACTCATCAAAAATGATGATATGAAGACCCGACTCATCACCCTTTTCCCGGTACTCTCGCTCGGCATCCGCAAAAAGTTTTCTTATGTTTTCCTCAGACTGACCGACAAACTTGTTCAAGATTTCAGGTCCATTAACAATTTTTGGTTCGCGAGCGTTCAGCATTTTACCAATTTGACGGGCAATTAAAGTCTTACCCGTACCGGGTGGTCCATAAAGCAACATACCCTTTACATGACTAATGCCTAGTTTCTCAATCATTCCCGGGGGAAATATACGGGAAGCAAAAGCACGACGGAAAATAGCACTGAATTCAGCATCGAGACCACCAATTCCCATGTCCTCGAATTTGAAACCGGGCTGCAAGATGGCATTAGCCGCTGGTCGTTTCATGCTGGCCTTCAATCGAACAGCGTTCTCTTTTGCAGCATAGAATGTAA
Organism: Schizosaccharomyces japonicus yFS275; assembly: GCF_000149845.2. Classification (NCBI taxonomy): domain Eukaryota; kingdom Fungi; phylum Ascomycota; class Schizosaccharomycetes; order Schizosaccharomycetales; family Schizosaccharomycetaceae; genus Schizosaccharomyces; species Schizosaccharomyces japonicus. Next base: position 3,571,999 of record NW_011627860.1, on the reverse strand, counting down.
TATCAGTGTCCATAGTAAGCAAGCCGCGAGTGCGAGGATCCTTGCTAATAGGTGACTGATCAGATGGTTTTTCACTCAAGAGAAGATCAGCACAAGTAACAGTAATAACTGTCGCTTTAATGTTATAGGAACGGTAGTCGAAAACAATCTTCTGGCCAGGCGCAAGGACTTGATTCTGATAACTCTTCACATAGCAGTTAGTTAAGTTCTTAAAGGAGGGTTGAAATCTGAAATCAACATTTGTTTAACGTACCTGTTTGAACTTTTTGGCCATATCCTCACCATCAAAAGCATCGCTTGTTGTTCTATTTCTGTTTTGAAAGCAGAGTTCCAAGTCAAGGTTACTCAAATAAGACGAATTCTTCTGCGAAAAGGGATCATAAGACGCGACAGTAACTTGTTGGTTCAATGACCAAGCAGCCCACTCACGTTGGGGTTGTGAGGCACCAAGACAGCCTCTGGGAAAGCCAGGTACCGGCCTGCATGTATATGTTAGTAACAATTAGCTCTCACAGTCCGGGTTCTAAAACATACTTCGTCGACAAAACAAAATAATCATCAACAATTATATACTGCTGACCAAAATCCTCAGGGGACACTATGATACAGTTGGTCAAGGCATCTTCCGTTGAAGTAGCCTTAGCAATTCTAAACGTTCCCGGTCTCCCGCTTGCCGTCATTCTTTCGGGCATTGGCGCTTTTAATTCGCGAGACGTGTTTGAATGAACAGATGCAGGTTTTGAAAAGCTTCCTGGGAGAGGTTTTCTGCTCGGTTCGTGTTGTGATTTTGAAGAACCAAATGGGAATTTCCACCTGGAATCCATTGCTGTGTTTGGGGGAGGGTAGCACCCACTCTACCCCAAACGAGGCCACATATTATTCACACCGGTAGTAGTAAACCTTAACCAGTCACGTGGCTACTCTAAATCCAAAAGCAACATTTAGCAAAACAAGGAACTTTAAACATGGAAAAAGAAATAAGAACCTAATGATTACCACTAAAACCGTTAATAACTCGTCATGTCTTCTAGAATTTGAACTAAAAAGGAAAGATGCAATTTTATGAGTTATATGTAATAAATAAAAGAAATTTGAGAAAGAGTAACAAATGTGTAACAGATATGCAAACGGAAAAAAACTAATACCGAAGATAGAGAAAAGAGAAAATAAACGAGCGTAGTAGTGCTCCCCCTAACCGTCATGTTCAACGAAGGGAGGCGAGCAAGGAATAGAGCCAAGAACGTAACCAGATATTCTAGCAGAAAGTAATTTAAAAGAAATGGGTTTGGAGATATAGGAGTCAAAACCACACTGCTTGCAATTTTGAACGACATCAGACATCACATTAGCACTAAGCGCAATGATGGGAACACGCATCTTATAACCCAAGCTCTCCTCAAGTTTGTGAATCTCCACACAGGCCTGGTACCCGTCCATGTTTGGCATCTGCAAATCCATGAGAATAAGCGAAAAAAAGCCTTCAGGCTTGCTCTTCCACAGTTCTAAGCAGGCCACACCGTCATGAGCAAGGTGCACTTTAAGTCCAATCCGTTCAAGATAACGAGTAAGGACTTTGCAATTGATCATGTTGTCCTCCGCAAGCAAGATGTTGTGATTCGTGTTCAGCAACTTCTCACGCATTCCGTCGAGTATCTGTTTTTGATCGGCAACAAACTGCTTGGCGTTTTCCCTTCTATAGTCCAAGACAGCACTCTTTTTTATGTCATCACCGGTGAAAAACGGAGCAAGTTTTGAAGGCTTAGCAAGCTTTGTCACAAATTTAATATGCTGCTTTGTCCATTCACCCTTTTCCTTGAAGTGTTCGGAAAGCTCCTTCTTTTGCTTCATAGTAACAACCAAGATGACGAGTGCGTTGCAATAGTATTCATAGCTCTTAATATGACGAACTATGTTCATAATGCTGTCGTTGTCAGTAAAATTAATTACAAAATGTGTGACGGTTGAAAGCAACGGATGTTCGAATATTTGGTTATATGCAGATTGAAAGCTTTGAAACGTAATTAAATCTTTCATCTGAACATAGTCAACAATTGATCGAATGTGATGCGCCAGCGCAAAACTGCTGTAGCGGGTATGCGAAATGACAACAATGTTAAAAACTGAAGGCTGAAGTTTCTTCGGTAAATCAGTGGTGATATTCGGCAACGAAGATGCAGTAGGCTTCTTTAATGCTCCCGAAGTACTGACATTGTTTGAAGTATTTGAAGCACGCTCTAGAGGTTCCGGACTCGCCTCATCCTGAGTTACTTCGATGGCAAAAGCATCTGGAGCAAGTGACTTGTTACGACGAAGAGCTTTTGTGCAGTCGAGAGCTGGCTTGCCGATTTCCGGTTGTACGAACTCAACAGGAGGTTCAATACTGACAGGCTTTGCGTTGAGTTTGAACTTCGCGGACCAATAAAAGGCACTGCCCCGGTCTTTGACACTAGTGCAGGACATTGTTCCTTCATGCAATTCAATAAGTTCGCGTGATATTACAAGACCCAAACCGGAACCGCCATGTTTGCGAGTAAGCGAATCATCAATTTGTGAAAACGGCTTGAAAATTTTCTCTTCATCTTCTTTGCTGAAGCCAGGGCCAGTGTCATAACACTCCCATTGAAGCATAATCTCATTTGGTGCAAGTCCCTGAGTTGGTTTTACTGAGCACTGGCAAAACACTTCACCTTCATGAGAAAACTTTAGGGCATTCCCAATAACATTGAGTGCAACTTGTCGCAAACGAGCCTGGTCACCGATTACCATATCAGGTACATCATGGTCTACAACATAATTCAATTCCAAGTTTTTTGAGAACGCCAATGTACTAAGGGTTTCATTTGTGTCTTCCATCATAGAACGAACAGAGAATGCCTCATGTGTCAATTTCATCATTCCCGCCTCGACTTTACTCAAATCGAGTATGTCATTGATGACGGACAACAAAGCTTCAGAAGACTGCTGAATAGTATGGGCATAGTCCAGCTGTTCGGAAGTTAAGTTGGTGTCCAGCAAGAAGTTCACCATGCCAGTGATGCCAACAAGTGGTGTCCGAATTTCATGAGACATGTTTGACAGAAAACGTGTTTTGCTATTCATCATTCGTTGCGCCTCTCGGTTTGCTTCTTGAAGCTTTTCTTCAAGCAACTTATGATCATGAATATCCGTGCAAGTACCCAACCATAAGACGTTGGAAGTGTCGGCAAACTGATTCACGCAGACACATTTCACTAAATGCCAGCGATACTGACCAACAGTTGATCGAAAACGAACCTCAATGGCATATGTCTTATCCGAATTAGGAAATTTTGATGAGGTTCCAGGAAGCAGGCATTTCATCCTGTCCTCGGGATGTACTACCGATAAGAAACCCAAACCCATGCTTTCCTCAAACGAAAGTCCAGAAAAACTAAGCCATTGAGCATTGGCATAGACAATACCATCAATGGGATTCACCGCAAAGACGATCTGAGGAGAAGCCTCAGCCAAAGACCGATAGTCATTAATATTTGCAGCAGCTTCAGATTGTTTCCTTGCTTCTTGCTCGGCCATTTTCTGTTCGTGAACATCCATCATAGTCCCAAAGTACTGTATTACCACACCCTTAGAGTTTCGCAAAGGAATAGCACGGCAAATAAAGTAACGATACTGAGAGTCAAAACGACGTAAACGTAATTCCTTATAGAATACATCACCATCCGAGATTACTGATTTCCACTTTCCCAAGAACAGATTTATATCATCCGGATGAATATGCGCAAACTGTTTCTCTACGAGAGCTGCCGCGCTTACTCCACAATACAAAGCTGCTCTCTCATTGACCCAGGTAATCCGGCCCGTCGTGGCACACGCGGTAAAAACATGAACAGGAATAGAATCAATAATCACTCTAAGCAGTTTAGATGGCGGAACAAAAGAGTCAGGAACAGTTGCCGAATCATTAACACGTTTTCGTTTCGCTTTTTTAGAATTAGTCTCACCTCTATCAGTTGAACCTGTGGACCCAAGCAAGTTACCGAATTGATTAGCAAACACTGGTAACCTTCTTCCAAAACGCAAACTGAAACCAGTCTGCTTCGGCACCGAAAAAAACGCCCTAGCCCGAGAACGCAACTGAGATGACCTTAAACCAATGCTACCGTTTGCATATGGATGAGACTTATTATGAGTATGGCTCAAAATACGAGCCCCGTATGGTGAAAATATATGCTTTCCGTTACTAGCATTCGGTGTGGTATCGGAATGCTTCTCATGAGAAACAAACCGCGTACGAGGTGGGTCTGGAGACTCGGTTTCACTTGCATGCTCTGCATGCTCACTTGCATCTGAAAGATCGTTGAATACACAACCACAATCACCGGTCCGCTCATGCGTAGTACAAAGCGGTAAAGGCGCAGACAGATTGAGAGCATGAAACAAGGATGCAGCTAAAAAAGGAGCCAACCGCCGAATGCTGGAAAGCAAAGATGAAGGATACGGCACCAGCTTTGATTGAATCGACAGGATAGCAAGGGGGACATGTGATGACTTTCCTGAGCCCTTTAAATACACAGAAGGATGTATGAAAGGTACGTGAATAATGCTAAATGCAGATTCAAAGCCTGCCTCACCCACATTACACACGTGCACTGAGTCGTTGTTATCAGTGGAGGGTGAAGCCTCGTCCGTACTCGCAGCATCGCCCTGTGAATGAAAGCGCTCAGCAGAATTTTCTTCTGCCGTTTCAGCAACTGGATTGGGAATCTTCGAGGACTCACAACAATTGCAAGCATGTCCAGCAAGTTTGCAAACGTGTCCGCAGTCCTTAATAAATGCTGATTGATCTAGTCGGGAAGAACTGGAAGGGAAAAAGGGGTTGTTTGATGATTCTTTAATAACTGCCGGACTGACAGAGGGTGATATGAAAAATGGTGTCATTGACACCTGTTCATATTCTGCGAAATATGAATGAGACGGGTCACCAGCCGACTTTTTGCGTCCGTTTCTGCCAGCAGAAGTCTGTGGACCAAGCATATCTGGGTCGGCTTCCGAAGCAGCTGCAGGTCGACGAGAAGACATAGGCATTTTTGGCGCAGCTTTGGTAGAATTTTCCTTTGATGACGAAGATTCAGTGGCATTGGTAGTTTGTTGATGGGACTCTGGACAACGATGTTGTTGTCGGGTATACACAATCACCCTTCCCTCATTCAATATATGATGGATAGTCTGGATGTCAATCAGCTCAAGATCCTCACCAGTGGGTACATTTGCATAGTTTGAATTAAAAATGGTACCGTAATTCCCATTCTGCGCGTGTACCGTCATATTCGACACGTTTTGCTGAGAACAGGGTATAGCGGTCGTGTCCGCACAAGCAGTTTCGTGATGACGGTAAATACCATCGTATGCAGCTTTTAAGCGCCAAGGAGTATTGTATATATCGGTAGTATCGTGTGGAATTGTAAGTCCAAGACGCAAGGCATAGAAATCCTGCGTAAAAATATCAATGATATTAGCCCAGAAACGATCCATTCCCAAGTCCGAGACTACGGTCAGTGCATGCTCGTATACATTGGGTTCGCATACATGACCACAAGAACTGTTACAGCAACGATGACGATGAGAGCGAACGTTTGGCTCACGAGGTGAGAATTGAGGATCAGGTTGATAATACATTCCCGTGCGTTGAGCGGCAGAACCTCCATCCTCAGACGAAGAGGAGAAGGAGAGATTAAATTTCTTTGAAGTCGCGGAAGCAGGTCGAGGAGACGTGTTTGAGCGAGCACTCCTACTCGAAGAGAGATGTGAATCACCAACACTGCTGTTGGCTAGCTCGTCTCGCTGTATTGAGAAAATGCTCGGCCGATGAGAAGAACTCCGCGGTGAAATCGCTGACGTTGCTGTAGCATTCGCTGCGACAGTAGGACTCAGTGCCTTCAACTCTGCAAATTTTGACTCCCTACTACTTTCCGTCCGAACACCTGTTTCAGCCTCTACTTCCAGCGTTAATCCCGTCCTTGTATTTTTTTTTGTTTTCTCGGTAGGAGACAAATTGGATGGATTGGACGATAATACTGTGTTAGCAGAAAGACTTTTCAATACAAACGATTCCCAGCTAGGATCAAGTGAAACAGTAGGTGCGTCCAGGTCTGACGTTTTGCGTTCAAAACACGCATTACGAGATCCGGAAACCGTTAGACCAGAATTGGAATTGGTAGATGATGAATTCGCACGGAAAACGCCGTTATTGCCGGGAGCCTTAGGCGAAGTGCAAGCGGAACCTTCCCATTTCGAAGAAAAATCGCTGCAACCGGAAGAAGAGTAAGGAAATGACGATATGGAACGCCGGGAGCGGGTTGCGAGGAGAACGTCATGACTCACAGGCTTGTCAATGTTATACTCGACAGACGACCGACGAACACCGCTGACATTACACTGCGACTGGACGATGCGCTGGCTCTTGAAAAACTGGTCGTCCATAGCTTCCTTCAGCCTTTCCAAGTGTTCAGCAGGCGGAAAAGACAGACTATGGTTGGAGGAGGCCATGTTTGTACCATACCAACAAAGCAAGCGCAAAAAGATGCAAGCAAAGCTAGCACAACAGGAGATGTGAAAGGAAACAGGTCTAATGAAGCGGCACTTTAAAAAACCGAAAGAGAAAACGCAGAGAAGTGGAGACGGGAAAGGTCGCAGAGACGTCAAACCAGTGGGATAAGTGGGCGTTTGTGGGGGAAGTCCGCGGGTTATGGGGATCTTTTATGGTGGGAGTCGTAACATGTGGGCAGAATATGGGGGTATGTGGGAAAGCGGGATAAAGCGGGGGCCGGCGTATCAGCAAAACATGTAAGAGAAGTAAGAGGAGTTGAAGTTGGAACAGGAAGACAAAGTAGGAAGGATGCGGTCAAGGACGTGCACGAATGAGCAGGTCAATTGTAGTTGTTCGTTTGTCAAACTTCGTCTGCGGAGGTTTGTCTCTTATAATTAGTTTAGTAAGGGGTCCCACCCAAATGCAAATACGATTTGGGGTAAATGCCTGCAAGGATCTTGATCGCACTCATATATCTTAGGCATCCGTAGTTCCTCCCTGAATTCTCTTGACAATTACGGGCTTTTTCCGCTTCAGACAATTCACCATACGAACATTGACATCCACCAGGGCCGCCAGTGAGTCTTGCAAAACTCCTAATTTCTCAAGGAACGCCGCCCGAGACGTTTCCGCATCCACAGACATTTCGGAAGGCGGCCGAACAAGTGAAGCGTAGCGTTGATGAGCAGCACTGAGAGATGTCATCAGCCCACACAGCCGTCGCTGCGTGGATTTCAATAAGCCATCTCGTCGGCGTAGTTGAGTTTGTGCATCCTCGTAAAGCGATTGAAAAGAAGGCACATTTTCTTGTTCAATGGGTTCTGGCGTTGTAGTTGTAGGAAGAACGATCGGAGGTTTTTCAACAAAGCTCGTTGGAGTTGATGCACGAGACTGAGAAGTGTCTGACGGGGAATACTGTTTCGCTGGAACTTCAGGAACAGCAGTAGTGGGTGTTTCTGCTGCCACTACTTCTGTCGGAGCCGGAATCGGAGGGGGAACTAAGGGTAGAATGGTTGATTCTGCAACTGACTTTATAGGTGTCTGCGTAGCTCCACACCTGCACCTAGCGAGAGCCTCTTCCGCCAAATAAAGCCTCCGCTTTAACTCATCAACGGAAAGTTCTGTATTGACAATGGCCTTGTTTTTCACTTGCTTTGTACGTGTACCAAACCGCAACGTAGATAACGTCTCAGCTGCATTCCAACTGCTGGGAGAGCAGTTGATTACGAGGGTCGTGCGCGAGTTTCCACCCATAGACTCTTTTAGTATGCGAGTAAGTTTGGAGTCGCGATATGGGACGTGCGATTTGCCCTCTGAAAGTGCGTGAATAACCATTCCGAGAGTGGACAGAGAACGATTAATCTTTTTAGCTTCTTCAAGTGTTTGTCCCACAGCACCCGTCTTGCCAACACTCTCCGATCCAGCAAGATCAACAAGTAGCAGACGACTGTGTCGCATTTCACCTGTCTCCACATTTGTTTGTCCGATTTCGATAATAAAAATGGCATGTGACCGTGAACTTTGAGCATTCATGTTTGTAGCCGCTACGGCACGAGCGTGATTGCCTTCTTCTAACGTGTCAAGGACCTCTTCAGCACTAGTAACGTAGAATGTGCGCAGATTTTTCACATACACTCCTCGAAGAGGATCTTCATGCACTGAAAGATTGTCATGCTCAGCTGTTGGTTAGCATAGGAAAAAAGGAATGGAGATGGTCAAGCACAAGATACGGCAAGAGAGTAACAGAGAAGACAAATCCAAGAATCACGAAGATAACACGCGGCGGAGAACAACGCGTGCACCTCATTCCATTCACTCAGCATCGCAGTATATGCTACATGCCTTCATCGTAACATCGAGATGACCCCCACTTTTCACTTACGTTCTAGGAGATCTCGCACCCGCTCCATATAAATGTCCAGGAACGACACCTTGACGGTGTACTCGATGGACGACGGAGACTCCTGTATGGCAGCGAAAATCCGTTCAACAATACGAGGAGTCACTCCCCTCTCTTTCGCGTCTGCAGGGTTTCCCTGTCTCGTTAGTGGGGTCCATGTGGGGCATGCGTGGAGGAGTGGGGGCGTACCATCATGGTGTATGTTTTTCCCGAGCCCGTCTGCCCATAGGCTAGGATGGTTCCGTTATAGCCGAGAAACAGGTCTGTATGTGTCAGCAGATAGAACGAGTTGAGTGGGGCAAGTGGGGCAAGTGGGGGAGAGTACTGAAGCACTGCTCAGGCATGTTTGCTTGTTGATAGCTGATATGCTTACCGTCTACGATTGACTGAATAGAGTAGGCAAATATGGCCTCTTGTGTGCTGTCCGTGTCGAAGACACGGTCAAACGAAAAGCTTCCACAGAAATCATCGTTCTGTCGCGTCAGTCGCATTCGTCGCGTCGCGTCCACTCACCTGCAACTGTACAGAACATTCGTCCTTGCATGTCAGTACAGTGTGCTGATCATTTTGCAGCTCAAGCGCATTAGGAGGGCGAATACGGCAGACTACTTTAATAGAGGTCATACAAGCAGGGAGAAGCGGAGATCCTCTAACATGACAATCAAAGGCGAGAATAGGGTGTTGTATGGAAAATGCGTTAAAGCAGATAACGAGCGGTAGCGCGGTGGACGGAGATAGACGAGGCTAGCAGCAAAGGAGAGATGTGGGACGGTGGTAAACGAATGCGTTAGAGTTGAATGTATAAGTACAGACAAGGATACACTAGCTTCATGCACCTTAACTACAATTACAACTGCATTCTAATTTGAATCTTTTTCAGTTTCATTCGCAGACGTGTCCGACCCGTACACTCTACCAAAGTCAACCGTAGCATTTATCTCTACACTATTCATCGCGTCCGACCCGCACTATGCACTACATAGCGTATTCTTAGCTAGCCCCTATTCTAAATAACGCATCCCTGGGTGCCGCTTCGTGTCAGCAACGAGAGAGTACATGCTCCCCCTCTCGCTCTTCGCGCCCACCCAATGTCGTTCTTCTTCAAACAAAAGTCGAAGCCGTCTCATGACCATGTTCGTTTTGTGTGTGAACAGCTTCCGCGGTTGAGTGCGTCTTCTGAGCATAAGAAGGTGAGTTTACTTGTTGACATCTCTCACGATGTCCATTCCTTGCTCTCGCTAACGCATCACTTGTTTAGCCTTTTGATGAGGTTTGTCGTGCACTTCAATCAATAAAGTCGACGTTGTGTGGAACGACAGACGTGCCGCCGCGACCGGACCAGGTGTCAAATCTACGATTGGAAATTTACCAATCAAACTTGCTCAATGTTCTTGTTCGTTACTTGCCAGTACTTGGGTTTGAAGCTCGAAAGGACACGGCTGTAATTTTCAGTGCCTTACTACATAATCAAATCAGTTCTCGATATCCTTCAGTAGACTATTTACTGGCTAATCAGGACATATTTCCCATTCTACTTCGCTATTACAATTCTCCCGATGTAGCCTTCACTGCAGGTAACATACTGCGTGAATGTGCTTTTCATAAAGCTCTGTGCAGTGTAATTCTCGAATTGCCAGAGTTTTGGTTGCTTTTTAAGTTTGTTAAGTCACCCAGCTTCGATTTGGCAAGCGATGCATTCTCGACGTTCAAGGTAGGTTTGCTTTGTTAGGGAGGCTTCAAATACGAGCAACTGTTGAGTAAAAGCACTGGTTGCTTGTTTTGTACCCCCCACACCCTCCAAAAGTTGGCTTTGCTCTTTTCGTAATTTGAAAACTAACAGTACAGGCCCTTCTCATTCAACACAAACCGTTGGTTGCTGGGTTTATTGTTCAGCATTACAACGATTTTTTTATTCAATACACCCTTTTACTTACTTCGGACAATTATGTTACGAAACGGCAATCATTGAAGCTCTTGGGTGAACTCTTGCTTAATCGTACGAATTATCCGGTTATGACCCGTTACATCGCGTCTGCGGAGAATCTAAAGTTAATGATGATTTTATTGCGCGACAAGAGTAAGAACATCCAGTTTGAAGCGTTTCATGTTTTTAAGCTTTTCGTTGCAAACCCGGAGAAATCGGTAGAGGTTTTAGACATTTTACGAAAAAATAAGTCTAAGCTCCTCACTTATCTTTCCTCTTTTCATTTGGATCGCAAAAACGACGAACAATTCAATGATGAACGTGCTTTTGTAATTAAGCAAGTTGAGAAGCTCCACTAACTGTTTTATTTCAACTCCTTCCTCACGAAATTTATCACTTGCTACGAATGCTCCCCTTTTAATTCTTTTTTTGTTGAAGCACTGACATATACACACACACACATACGCACTTTCAAACATACACGTACTCTTCTTCGATCCTCTTTACATTTCAACTCACTCCAACGACAAACAAGTGTCTACATTTCCCCTTCCTCTCTTATTCTCTTACACCTTTTCTTCCTCTTTCTGTTTTGTTTTAAACACTTTTTGAACCCTTAGATTTGGGCTTCCGCAACAAACCTCTTTTTACACTTCTCTCTGCTTTTGCCGCACTATCTTACGGTTTCAATGAACGACACTTTCATCCCAACAACCCATGGATACAACACCTCTTCCTCACATGAACTGAATTCACCATATACCTCTTTCTGATCACCATTCCTTTGGTCACATTGATTCACGAACACCATAGTCATTAATCAGAACAACGCAGTTGCTAACCACTATTTTCTTTTCCCGTAACTCCCCTTGTGGTCCTCAGCCGCCTGTTGTAAAGACTAGGGAATAACAAATTTATGAACAACTACAAGTACGCCCATTCAATAAAATGAAATTGCTAAGTCAAATGCTACGGTCGTAAATGCAAATGAACCTTGTATATAGGCATTTTCATTGCTGCCCATGTTTTCCATTACTATCCATATTCTCCCTCTTCCTTTTTTATTTCAACATTCTCTGGTGCTTCCTAAAAGGTAGACTTCGCTTCTTCATGAATCCGCTTAGTAGCATTAGAGTCCTTTACGAGTAATTGGTAAAGCCCGTATTTCGGCTCCATAAGGGGGAAAGCATATGCACGGCCAATAAATTTCGAATTCTGAGTGTCAATAAACGGGCGTACCTCCTTAACACGCCAGCCTGGTTGTTGCGCGTAAATAGGTTCACGCTCCGTAGCCTTTGTGTAAGAGAATAAAGAATCAACAATGTAGTCACAAGTGTCGATCGGCACATATCTAGAAGGCTCTTCCAAATTCAAATCATTCATGTGTTCAGGAATGTCCCGGATTCCGGGACGGTCCCAAAATCTGCTACTCGTAGGCTCCTTAAATTCACCAGGCAAAATTCCGTCAAACTCGGATTTGAGGAAACGAAGCTCGGTATGGTCGGGCAAGAAAAAGGAAGAAGGATAACGGTACCATTCCTTTCCAACACAAACACGGGCTTTTCCTTCTTCAGGAGTAGGGATAGAAGCATAAAGGTCCATCGGAGAAGCGTAGTTCATCGTAGCAACAATTCTAGAAACACCGAGCAACCCAGTAACAAGATAAACTAAAAAGACGAGTGTTTTAGTAGGGAATCGTGCTCTGTTGATACGTGCAATGTAACAGACGCATTGCATTGAAAGCTTCAGAGAAAGATCAAGACCAATGGCAGCCGTTAAACACAAAACCGGATATGCAGGGTACATAAAACGCTCCTCCTTGTGAGGTTGGAGTGTAAAGATACCCAACCATAAGTAAAAGGGTGCAGTAACAGCAGTTAAATCGACAAGCGAGTCGAAGTTCATCCAGCCTGTCAAAGAAGCAAGCAAGACAAGGGGAGCACAAACAAGAGCGAACAGAATAATGAAGTTGTGTTGCAAAACCAAATTAGCCAAATAATAGTACCAGGGTTCTGTTCCATAGAGATCAGGACCACTATTGGACGAAAATACGTTGTATCTCACAATGTTCCAAGCAACAAACTGAAGACGGCCATAAAAGAGCGAGTCGATCACAATGCAAACAGCACAGATAGCTAAAGTAATCAAGCCAGCCTTAACCCAGCGGGCCATCAAGACTGGGAAATAACGTGTAGCATCATACAACTCCAAAAGCATAAACGGTGCGATAAGAGCAGCACAGAAAGGCCAACCGACGACAGCGCCAACAACGATACAGGCAACGACCTTAACCGTACGAGAAGTCGAAGGAGGACTCAACTGATACGAAAGAGCCAACATCACAGCGTACATCGCGAAGGACGACGGCAAAAAGCTTGTGCTTGCCGCCCACATTCCAGCATTGGGCAGCAGAATTGCTACCATGTGCAACGCAACGGCACGGTTGAAGTTACGAGCTACGGCAACGACAAGACGCGACTCACAGAAGGCAGAAACAGCAGCAAGCACCATGCGCAGGAGATAGAACAAGTGCACACGATTTAAGCCTAACAGACTTCCAATTTTCACTGGAATGGCATGCAATGTGACATAGAACCAACTACGAATAGCATGCTCAGGAGAATACTCCCATGTCTGCATTCCCTGTCCGAACACAAGGTAATGTAGAGGTTCCCAGTAATTATAAATTTCATCACAATCGTCAACAATGCTGTAGGATGCAGAAATGAGACGGGGAATGAGAAGAACGAAGAAGGTGTAGAGAAACGAGATCGGAAGCTTCTTTCCCCTTGTTTTCACCATATTTCTAATTCCAGGAAAAGAGCGTTTGGAAATGAAAAGAGGGACAAGCCAGTATCAAATGGTTAGGGGTCTCCTTAAGTAACAACAAAGAGCACAACTAGTGCTCGTCTTAACTTAAGAAACAGGAAAGAGGGCAATCAACGTGGGCCCGTTTTTGACGAAAATTAGGTGTGTAGCGCAGTTGGGACGGTTAGCATTCACGTTTATCCCATAACAATGATCCCACGTCGGCTTCAAATTACCCCGCATAACCGTTAACACCGAACATGTTTAAATTCCACGTGACAAAGAAAGCCGAGGCGAAAAACGCGCTACACAAATGAATGAATACCGCGACAAAATGCGCGAAGTTCCGCTATAGAACTGCCATGCCGCTTGACTAGCGGAGAATAACGGAACCATTAACACGAAAATAGAAGGACCTTTACAAAAAATGGAATAACAAATGACAAAAACGACAAAGAATTCAAACAAGAATCAGAAACAAAGAGAATCAAAAAAAGGGTTACTGCTAAGTTTACATTTAGATTCGGCTTACTAATCAGAGTAAGCCATCAGCTTTACAATATTTTGTACAAAGAGTCTGTGACGGCAATGCCGTCACCAAGGAAAAGAGCTTCCCGCGCTCATTTATAATTTGCATCAAGCCATGACGCAAGCATGACATTGGCATTCGAGACCAGTGTAAAAGCTTATTTGAAACAGATGCATAACCTTAATTTTGTCAACTTCTGCGCCTAACCCCTCATTTCTCAACAATGACCAATAAACGCTCTAGTAAAATAGTAATTAAGGTTATAAGATAAGCTCGAGGCGCTAAACCCGACAATCCAGCTAACATTTATAAAGCCACATCTCTTTTCTTTATTTTTTACATAATACATAAACTTCCAAAGTGTAAGAGTTTGTGAGGTGAGATTAACGTTTTCCACTCCTGCAACTATATGGATGACTATTAGGCGAGACATTGTTCGCGTACTCAGGCGACCAGCGCTCAGCGTTACGCGCAACTTAAAAAAAGCTTAAGTGAACGAACGAAAATTTAAAACAAACAAGTTCACGAACCTAAGAACGCTCACCACGGAGACGACGAGCGAGTTGCATGTCCTTGGGTTGAATGGTGACACGCTTACCGTGGATAGCACACAAATTGGTGTCTTCGAACAGGGAGACCAAGTAAGCCTCAACAGCCTCTTGAAGGGCACCAATGGCTGAGGATTGGAAACGGAGATCAGTCTTGAAGTCTTGGGCAATCTCACGGACAAGACGTTGGAAGGGGAGCTTCCGGATCAAAAGCTCAGTACTCTTTTGGTAACGACGAATTTCACGGAGAGCAACGGTACCGGGACGGTAACGATGGGGCTTCTTGACACCACCAGTAGTGGGAGGGGCAGATTTACGGGCAGCCTTGGATGCAAGTTGCTTACGAGGGGCCTTGCCACCAGTGGATTTACGAGCTGTTTGCTTGGTACGTGCCATGTTTTCTTGTTGTGAAGGGTTGGGGTGAAATAACGAGAAGATATAACCAACTTTTAATTTGCCACGAGCTGTAGATTGCTTGCGTCAATTGATGGGTTCTGATGAAAAGTGCGGGCACCTAATCTATTATATACCCAAATTACAGCGACGCGTCTGAACGCGTCACGCGTTCATCAAATCCCAGGGTTAGGGTTGTGATGGCGAAAAGAAACAAAAAGGCGACCGTCGCTCCCCGAAAAACCATCCGCAGACGCAACATCGCCAACTAATCTCGGTTCACGTGCTTGACTTTAATTGCAGGCGTCGTAGAACTTTATTTCAGTTTGCTGCGTTTGTTTTGTTTCCACATTCACACTCAAATCTTCACAACACAAAGTTTTTCTTCTTCAAAAACACCTGAACTGTCAACATGTCTGGACGTGGTAAAGGTGGAAAAGGATTGGGAAAAGGTGGCGCCAAGCGTCATCGTAAAATCCTCCGTGACAACATCCAAGGTATTACCAAGCCCGCCATTCGTCGTCTTGCCCGTCGTGGTGGTGTCAAGCGTATTTCTGCCCTTGTGTACGACGAGACGCGTGCTGTGTTGAAGCTTTTCCTCGAGAACGTTATTCGGGACGCTGTCACATACACAGAGCATGCCAAGAGAAAAACCGTTACCTCTCTTGATGTCGTTTATGCTCTCAAGCGCCAAGGCCGTACCATCTATGGTTTCGGTGGATAAGCTGTATACCTATTTTGCTTGCAAAAGCTACAGCATTTTCTCCTTCCTTGTCTAATGTTTGTTCTTCTGTTTTCTTTTTGCATAATTGTTATCTTGCCTTTCCGCCACTCGCTTAATGGAGAAGAGCTTTAACATATGACCCGTCTTTTTCCTTAGTTTCAATGGTATTCATTTTGCTAGACTATATTTGGTGGATTTGCGTGGTATTGGTAGATTTGTCACAGAAGTGCGTCCATTTTCCTCACCCTCAGTGGATCAAATGTTATATCAGTACGGATGCACTTTGCAGCAAATTAGCAAGTATGTAGTTGAGTAAAATCGAAGGAGATTATCGTTAGAGGAAACTCACTTAAATCGCTATTTTTTTTAAAATCTAGTTGTGTTCCTTGGCACAAAGCACCATGTAAAGTCCAAAAACGTGTTCGAATGGGACGGCAAGACCAGTCCAAATCTCAAAGGACGCGAGTCCCTGTTGAAGCAAAACTTCAAGACCATTGATGCATGTATAGCCGTGTTTAGAAGCAACACTCATCAAGGGAGTATTCAATGGCTTGTAAGCCATATCCAAAAATACATATTGTTCTTTCTTCTGAGCTGGAATTTCGCTCAGTAATGCGTCAATAACTTTGCTGACAGACTCGGGAAGGGGGCGGTCGGCAGGTACAGTGGACACGACAGCTGCAACTTGCAACTTGGTCCACTCGGAAATCTCGGATTGTTTCGTGTGGTCGATCACCTTCACGTTATACTCTTCGGGGAAAACAGCCTTAACCTTTTCCGCATTCACCAAAGTACGGTTCAAGAGGTAAATGTTTTTAGCTCCAAGCTTGTGCATCGCGAAAATAGCAGCCCGGCTAGTACCACCGGCACCGATGACCAATGCATTCTTACCATTCAGGTTATTAGCACCAGCACGGACAAAGGTGCGAACAATACCGCGCCAATCGGTGTTGTCACCACGGAGCTTTCTCTTGCCATTCTCACTGATGGGAACGACAGTGTTGACAGCACCCAAGAATCTGGCCTCATCACTCAACTCATCCAAGTATTGCAAAATGTCCAACTTGTATGGGATTGTAACGTTAGCACCGCCGAAGTCTGGTTGAGAAAGAACATCCTTCACACCCTCGACACTTTCAGTCTCAAAAAGATCGTAAGTATAGGGCAGGCCAGTCAAGTCATAGCAAGTTTTGTGCAAAATAGGCGATTTAGAGTGTTGAATTGGGGTACCGAAAAGATAGAACTTTTTTGGAGAAATTGAGCCCATCAAACTCAAAGCCGTAATGATTTGTCTGACACTCAGTTGTCCGGGGGCAGCCTTATAAGGAAGAGCAGGGCTAGTTACAGGGGTGAGAACGTTGTTGAAGACGCGAGAAAGTTGACCAACAGTGCCCATGTTGATGGCAATCAAAGGCTTGTTCGTATATCCCTTGAAGGATTTGCGGAACTTTTCAAGATCGAAGTTATCTTGCATAGACTTAGCAATACCAACAAACTTCACAACATCGCCAAAGGCAGTAGCCATATCAAGCTTTTGCAACCATTCATCGGGTTGTGCCCAAGAGCAACGTTGAGCAGTGTCATGCCACGAAGTGATAATTTTTGTGTTTTCCTTGCGAGCGTAAATAGCTTGCAACGACTCAGTAGACCATCCAAGCTCAAGATCAAGAACATCAACGCCCCAGCGAAGTGCAGCCAACATCAGCTCGACAGCTTCGCTCTCATTAGCATTGGGGAAGCGTCCACCCTGATCCTTGGATCTCACAGTGAAAATAATGGGCAAGTCGATAGCGGCACGAAGGGTAGCGAATTGCTCGGCAACGAATTCAACGGAAGGATAACCAGTAGTAGAGTTAGGGTCTTCCAAGAGATCAGCGCGCAATTCTACGGCATCACAGCCAATGATGGCCTCAGGCAAGAAGGAAATGGCATCATTAATGTTAGGGAAAGTGAGAGAAAGGAAGAAAGAGTGAGGTTTTTGAATGGCCTTTTCGAACCAGGTGCTCTTGCCCGTAACCACGCGCAAGAAGCGAGACATACTAGTCTCAAGCTTGCTTTGAACATTTCCTGACTCAATGGTGGGGCTGACGAAGTCATGGGATCTACAGTCAAGGTACCATTGATGACGACGAAGGTAAACATTCTTGGTGCTTTCACGATCAGCATAAGCAGGACGAGACTTGTCAATGGAAAGGTAAGACAAAACTTGATCAAGGTTACGATGGATATGGAGCACGATGCCGCCTTCCTTGACATACTTGCAAAGCAATTCACGGGCAGCAGGAGTCTCGACAATTCCCCCGCCGCATGCAGCAACAAAGTCAGAAGACTTGGTGTCAATGAATTCTTGCAAAACTTGTAATTCCTCTTGACGGAAGTCATCCCAACCACGAGTGTTAACAAGATCGGGGATGGTTGTGTTCAGCTTCTTTTCAAGCTCTTGATCCAAATCCAAGAACTTCATGTTCAACTGGCCGGCAATAATGCTACCAATAGTAGTTTTTCCAGCACCACGCATACCAATAAGGATGACGGAAGCGCGGGATCTGGTGAGCTTAACAGACTTGACCGTCTCCTTGGATTCAACGCCAGCCAGTTTAATCTTGAAGGAGTTGCGCAAAACATCCCACCAGTAAGGCCAGGTCTTAACCACACAAGCCTTGTCGAGAATGACTGTCGGCTTGGGAGTGACAAGAGTAAGAATACTGAAAGCCATAGCAACCCGATGGTCATCATAAGTATAAATACCTTCTTCGGGGGTCTTCAAATCCTTGTAAGACTGACCGTGAATGAAAATACCATCCTCCAGTTCACCGGCCTTCACTCCGAACTTTGCGAGTTCGTGAACCATAGCAGCGATACGGTTGCATTCCTTGACTCTTTGGTTGGCGATACCAGTAATACGGGTGATGTGCTCGTTACCAGAGGAGTTGCAAGCAACAGCAGCCAAAGCAGTAGCGGTCAGGAAGGCATCAGTCATAGTTTCCATGTCGACGCTTTCCAATGGCTTTAATTGACCCATGGGGGGACCTTGAACGGTTGTACTCGTAGGAGTTTGTTCGACGGTACAGCCCATAGGAGCCAAAACGTCACGGGCAAAACGAGCATCACCTTGAAGAGATGCGCTACCAATATTGGGAACGGTGCATTTTGTACCGGTAATGGCAGCAAAGGCAAGTGGGTAAGTTGCAGAGCTAGCATCACTCTCAATTTCATAATCGCCAGGGCTCGTGTAGTTGGCCTTGGGAATGTGATAGGTGTAGGCCTCCGTCTCAGACTTGACGACATTGACGCCGAAGCCCTTCATCATAGCGATAGTCATGTCAACGTAGAGTTGAGAGATGGGCTTTCCGCCGACAAGCTTAAGAGTAACGGGCTCTTGGGCGTAAGGAGCACACATGAGAATCGATGAGACATATTGCGAGGAAACAGTGGCAGCAAGCTCAATGACACCACCGCGCAGACCGTTTTGGGGAATCATCTTCAAAGGAAGACTACCCTCGCGTTCCAAGTAGCTAATGGAACATCCATTGGCACGCAAAGCGTCAACCAATGGGCCAATAGGACGAACCTTCATCCGGTGGTTACCGGTCAAAACAACCTCGCCGCCTTGTTCATTCTCGCCAACTAAAGCAGCAACAGTAGTCAAGAAACGAGCAGCGGTACCGGCGTTACTGAGGTAAAGCTCCTTCGAAGGGGTTTTGAATTTTCCGCCTCCGTTAACAACCAGCGTTTCTCCATTGTCTTCCCACGAAAAAGTAGCTGCACCGAGTTCTTCCAAGGCAGCCATCATGACCTGAGTGTCGTCCGAATGCAACATGTTCGTAAGCTTTGTAGTGCCCTTAGCCATGGCAGCAAGAATGAGAGCACGGTTAGAAATGGACTTGGAGCCAGGAGGAGTGACAACAACATCCGAAACACTGTTGTCAAAGGGACTGACCTGGATATCGTGAGACAGAACAACGCGAATATCCTCATCAGAGACGACGGTAGCGTGTTTCTCATAAGTTTCACCAACGGCCTTCAAGATGACAACACGCTTCTGTAAACCTTGGTTTTTCTTGTCGACAGCCATGATGCGAATAAGCTTATCGACGGGACATTTTTTGTAACCAGCGTACTTTTTAATATGAGCATCATGAACACTAACGGGAAGGGTGTAAGACATAAGACACTTCGTGACACGGCCAACAGCGTTAGGCTTCAAAATGCCAAGGTAACGGGAAAGCTCCAATTCCTTCACCATACCAATGGACACACACTCTCCGTGCAAGATCTGGGGGAAGAGAATGGCCTCGTATGCATGACCGATGGAGTGACCAAAGTTGAGCAAGTTACGGAGGCCACCTTCACGTTCATCCAAAGTAACAACCTCACACTTCGTACGCACAGAAGCAAGAATAATCTTCTGCAAAAGGTTACGGATGTTTTCAAACTTGAATTGTCCAGGGACGCGAGGACGGTGAACAGCCTCAAGAATAACGGTGGGGTTTTGTTCAAGGAGACAGAAATCCTTTTCGTTCCACATAGCAGCCGTCTTAATGACCTCACCCATACCATTAATGAATTGTCTGGGCTCCAACGTCTCGAGGAAGTTGAGATCGGCGAAAACAGCCAAAGGCTGCCAGAAAGCACCAACCAAGTTCTTACCGTTTGGAGTGTCAATAGCAGTCTTTCCACCAATGGAGGAATCGACCATAGCCAAAAGAGTAGTCGGCAGCTGGATGAATCGAATACCACGCATAAAGGTTGCAGCAACATAACCGGCCATATCGCCAATAACACCGCCGCCCATGGCGACAAGGACAGTGTCACGAGTACAGGACTGAGACAGCATCCAGTCCTCAATCTCGGCCTTCATAGAACGACACTTCGACGTTTCACCAGGGGGAATTACCCGAGTAAGAATACGAGGAGCAACTCCATGACGCTTGGCAGCTTCTGAAAGAGCTGTCGTGTATTTTTCCAAGTAGTGAGGAGCAATGTTTGTGTCTGTAACAATCACGTATGCCGAGGACTTTGCATTCTCAATGAGGAAATCGCAAACGCGTCGCTCCAGGTTAAAGCCGACAAAGACAGCTTCCTTGCCCAGAATGGGCACTGAAACAACGTCCGTATCCTGACTCATGAATAGTTATAAATATAGAAATTCTGTTCACAGATTATCCCGTGAACCTGTCTAGCAGCTCCGTTTATGTCTGAAGGGAATGTGGTAGTAAGCAAAACCTTCTGCTACATGGAGACGCCATATTTCCCCGACCCTTTAACGCATCATAGGGAGATCTATCGAGATAGAAAGTGGCGGAAGGGAGCGCGTTACCTGAAATAGTGTGACTTAAGGCGGCGCAGCGCGACAAAACGAGACACCCAACCACCCAAAAATAACCGACCAGCACACTGTCTTGCTACAGCACCCCACTTAACACCCCCATTCACGCCCACTAAACCCCCGCATCGTGCTCCCCCGATATAGAACGTTGCTTTGGGATTAATAAAACCAAGTCGGCAGGTTGTTTTGGTCATTAGTCGGAATAGTACTCATCAGACTCGGGATCGAGCAAAGAGAGATCCAATTGATAGCGCATGATAGCACCAATACCACCAAAACCCTTAACGAATTGCATACCCTCCTGGGATCTATCGGAAACGAACTCCAAGGTAGCACCAAAATTCTTGTAGTTCTCGGCCAACCACTCCAACAGAGGTGTCTGACTAATGAGCTCCATTTCTTGGCCAGTGTTCTTGTCCAGCAAGTACGAGTTGGTCTTGTCATTTTCTTCTTGCTCCTTGGTAAGGTAGAGCACAACAGTGCTACCCTCAGAGTTCTTGAACTCCCAACGAGTCAAGTCGAGATCGGCGAAGCAAATGAGTGTTTCGACAGCACCCTCTTGGAGAGCGTTCATGGTGTCAATGGCACCGAAACAGTACTTGCCAGTGTCCATGCTGATTTCGTCAAAGAAGCGTTGAATGAGCTTCTTCTCTTGAACGAACTTGACGTTGGCCAGGGTGTCGGCAGCAAGCTCGATGGCCTGGTTGAAACCTGCCTCACCACCGTAGGAAACATCGACCGTACGAACGATGGCAGCCTGGAGACGCTGGTCGAAAAGGTCACTTTGACCCAACTCGGTCTTGAAGTCGGCAGAACCGGCAAGAACAATACCAGCAACGTTAACCTTGTCATCCGTAATAAAGTGAGTGACGGCTGTTTCAGCGACCTTACGCACATAGTTGTGACGCTTCTCATCACGAAGACGAGCGAAACGAAGAGCGGATTGACCACCTCGACCGTGCTTCTTGGGCAAATCGACGGTGAATTTTTGCAAAACCTCACGCGTGTTACCGCTCACAACACCATAAAGCGTTTGGTGACCATCCATAACGATGAAACCGAAGCGCTGGTCACTCTCGAGCAACTCAGCCAAAGGTTCCGTGTGGAATTTGTTGTCACAGAGGTAAAGCGACGTGTTAATAGGCTTAAACGGTTCGAAATCGATGTTAAGCTTACGAGTCTTGTTGCCTTCCATCAACACTTCACCACAGTACAGCACAAGACCGTTGGGAGGAACCTTGTTGTACAATTTCAGACGCTCACGAGTAGAAGTAATGGCAGACAACACAGACAGACGGTTCACACGCGACTTGATGTTCGACGCGGTACCGTACTCTTCAGCCAGCATGCTACTGACCTTGGAAATCTGATCTCTGGGAGGAATAATCAAAGAAATCATAGAAGTTCCGTTTCCGTGACAGTTGACAAGTTGCTTCACTAGACGGCGAATTTTCCAAATTTGGATGGCCTTTTCGGCCTGTTCACTGCTTTGATCCATTTTTTTCACGTCCCGTTATTAAACAACCGTATAACCCTAAAAACTGACGTTTTACCCTGAAAAAAATGCTCCAAATACTCAAAAACAAAGGGTTCCCGAGTAGAGTGATGGGAGAGGGCAAGTGCGAAACGCGCGGTCACGAACGTGCTATAAGGAGGCGAATAACTGTGCAACCGTCGGGCGCGCTACAGCGCGTTTGGCAACTCTATTTTCCATACCGAACCCTGTTACACAACGCGCTATTGCTTCATTAGGAGGTACAGAAATTGAATGAATAGCTCGTTAAACCATTTAAGAAAACTGCAGCTGAATACGCTATTCCAGATAGAGCACTCATACGAACTCAGCATGCCTTTTACAAAACTTGCTGAAACAAAACAGTTTTGCTCTTTATGGAGTGCACAATGTCATAAATGACGAGCAGACCGTACTCATTGAGTTAGTCTGGCTTGGACAACTTGAGAACGTCTCGCCGTGTCAGGGTAATCTTCTCGTCCACACCACGTCTCTCGGAGCGCCTGTGAAGAAGACAATTGATGGAAGGTAGGGATGGGTAGTTCACTATCCTTGTTTAGCGCCGCCTTAGCTGCTATTAGAGTCAGCAGGGCGACTTTTCGTTATTACAGGTTTGCTAATTAGGGAAGAGATCGAGTGTGCTTGTGTGTTTGGGGAGGTGTCGTTGACTGGGTGGGTTTATGGGTGTCATAGTCGGCGAGAAGAAATTCCATGCGGCAGGGCGAGACGGACCTTTAAGCTTTACTCATGCCGTCACGGATACTCTGGGAGCTGGCACTGACAGGAGGAATGCTGGTAGGCAACAAGGTGCCCTTGCTCTTTTGTTGCTGGACCTTAGCAAGAGCGTAGACAATACCAGCGATAAAACCCAAGGCAATAGCAGTAACGGATCCAAAGGTGACGGGGGCACCGAAGAAGAGGATACCAGAGATAGCTAAGGGGAGCTTGTTCAAGGCACCAACCATACTGTATGTAGTCGACGAAGTAACACGCACACACCAAGCAGAGGTGTACGAGATACCGACTGCAGAAAGACCACTGATGGCCATGACAGTCATCACGGAGAGACCAGAGCCGGGAGGGAAGATACGAGTCAAGTTTTCGGCACTCCAATCCTCAGTCAAGACGGTGAGAATCAACAGGACGGGGATGCTGAGGAGGTTGTTGTAGAACATGGTGTCAAAGTCACGGAAATTGGTGAGCTTGATGCGTTTGCGCATGGCAAGCACAAAAGACGCGTTGGTCAAGCAGTTTGCGAACATCCAAAAGTATCCGGCGTTGAAAGAAGCACCCTCAGAAGCAGGACTCTTGATATCGGCCCAGGCAGCAACGACAGACGAAAGCACCATGAGACCAAAGGAAAAGAGTGTCAAGGAAGAGACACTGCCTCCGAACCAAAGGACTTCACCATATGCGATGACAATAATAGTAAGATTCTTAAAGATAGTGTAAACTGGAACTGTGAGATATTGCAGAGCTTTGGAACCCGTGTAAATCATGGAAACAAGCAAGAAGGAAATGGGAAACCAGAAACGAGCTTCCTTAAAGTTGAAGTCGCGGAATTTGATAATATTCAAGCGTTTTAAACCCGTAATCGCAAGAGTACAAACCGTAGATTGAATAGCAAGAAGGAGGAAATTCATGTTAAAGTCCTTGAGGTTAAGAACATACTTGTTCGACACCGTCATAAGGATGGATGCCGAACAGTAAGCCAGAACGGGCAGAATTGGTGATCTTTGAATCTGGTCTAACACACTTCCTGCCATTTTGTATTTTAGGGACAGTGTTTGGCTCCGGTTAACTCTCCGTAGTGGTTAGCAATTGTGTGCTGTATCTATCTGCGCTACCCTTACCCGTCAAGCAGTTTGTGAGGCGTTTTGTCATTGAGCCGAACTGAGTCACTGTGTGTAAGATCCGTTCACAGTGTGATCCATCTAGCTGCCAACGAGAAAACGTCTTTAAGTTTACTCATTTCCCGCTGCACGTTCACTCCTGCTATCCCGATATTCCAAGACACACAGGGGGAGCGTGCGAAAACACATGTCATTAACGTTATCTTAGCGAACGATAAGCTAAAAAGCGGATGAGGTGCGTGAAAACCTAAAATGGCCAAGTAGCAGTGGATAAAGTGAATTAAAACGATAGTAATATAGGTACGCGTTTGTTACCACTTTCAAAAATATGCTCGTTACTTGAGCCAAGTCACCAGTGGTATAATTCTTTGGAGTGTTATGACTACTCGCGTGAGTGGGCAATTTCTTCGACTTCATTGCACGGTGTTTATAAATGAAAACACGGTACGCGTTTACCGTTAAGACGGAATGAACAGAACAAAACCGTTGCACATCCTTAACGTTTTCACCCTACATATCGTACCATTTTCAGGAATTTTCAAGAAAGTCACTATGTCCGAGCGGTTAAGGAGTTAGACTTGAACTCGTTCAGGCATCTAATGGGCTATGCCCGCGCAGGTTCAAGTCCTGCTGGTGACGGTCTGTGCGAGGTAGGAGAGTGGAACTCCGACGGGCTCATAACCCGTAGGTCCCAGGATCGAAACCTGGCCTCGCAACTTTTTGCCGTTTTACCGAACAGGCTAGCGACCTAGCAACCGGAAGTTCGTAATACCGTGGTCCGTCGGCGGAACACACCACGCTCGCTTCTTCGCTTGTATATTTCCCATGCACCCGAGCACCGCGCCAAGAATAGAATTCAATGACAGACAGAGAACACTCAATAGACGATACCATTAGAGCATAGTAAAATGCAATTGTTTACAATTCCCAGTCCACTGGCAAACTCAAATCCCTTCCCATAAACGCTTTGCAAAAAAATCAATCTAAATTATCCTGGACAAATGTTATTAACTATATATATAAAAAAACAAGGAATGCAAAAAACGATGAACGTTTCAAAAAGATAGGCAACTTATATAACCACAAGAGAATGACACAGGAGTACAAAGGCCGCTCCTGGAAGTATCCTTTTAACTCTTAAAACAATCTTTTCATGCAGTGTCTCTTGGCACAAAACACATTAGGAGTTTATACACTGGGAGGAAACTGCTCCCGGGAGCGGACCCGAATGCAAATAATGCGTGTTCGTCGTTGAACAATTAAGCTGAAAGAGCAACCAGGCTCCCAGCGGACAAAGTGATGGGAAAACCAACACACAGCCATGTGTCGGTAATAAAAATTCTGCTACCAAGATCCACACACTCAATCAGCTTCTTACAAGAAGAGAGCAAAGACAGCCATAGAGAAGGCAGCGACGATGCCAACGCTGACGGCCTTGGTGCTAGCGGCACCAGAGGCAACAGAAGTAGAGCTTTGGCTGGAGAGAGAGGTGGAAGCCTCAGCGGTAGCAGTGGCAGTAGCAGTGGCAGAGCCAGAAGACTTCACGCTAGTAGCAGAAGCGAGAAGAGAAGAGAGGGAGCTGTAAGAGATGGAGGAAACTGTACCCTTGCAGGTAAAGCCGTTACCCTTGACAACGCTGCCAGACTCAGAGAAGGGGCAAGTGAAGTTGGTGGCCTTGGTTTGGACATCCAAGGAACCCTTGATGTCGCTAAGGACAGGGAACTCAACAGAAGAGAAGTTGCCGTAGATGTCAAGAGAACCGCCGATCTCAGTCAACTTGCTGAAGCCGCTGACCTTGGTGAGACCAGTGTCGTTAATGACCAAAGAACCACCGACAGTGGTCAAGTTGGGGAAGGAGAGGTTGGTGAGAGACTCAGAGTACATGAAGTAGAGAGATTGGTCAACCTCAGTCAAGTAGGGGAGGGAAACGTTGGCAAGGGTGGTGTTACTGAAACCCAAAGAACCAGAAGCGTTCTTCAAGTTACCGACGAAGACAGAGCCGACGGTAGAGAAGGTAGCAGTACCAACAGTGGAAAGCTTGCCAAAGTTAACGTTGACACCCTTGGCGTTGGCAGAAATCTTGATGGTGTTGGCCTTAACAAGGTCAGCCATGGTGATGTCCTGGATGTAACGGTTGTTGGTGACAGTGAAGGAGTCGACCTCGTCCAAGTTGATACCTTGGATGGTTTGGAGGTCAGTGTCATCAATGGTAACGGAGTCAGCTTGGTTGATGACAGCGTTGAATTGAAGCTCTTGCAAGTTGGGGAGAACAGCAAGGTTCAAGCCAGCAACCTTGGTCAAGACGGGAGCAGACAAGGTGCTAAGACGGATCATGTTGTTGACGCTGAAAGTACCAGTAACGTTCTTCAAGGAAGGGAAGACCATGGAGGTAAGGTAGGCGTCACCAGAGACGACAACATCACCATCAACAGACTCGATACCGTTGGCAGTCAAGGTAGAGATGCCATCGTTGTCAATATCCTTAATGTACAAGTCACCAGTCAACTTCGTGCAGGAAGCGATGTTGTCGAGATGGCCTTGAGCAGTGATGTTGAAGGCAGAAGCAGTGCAACTGTCATCAGCAAAAGCCTGTTGGAAGGCAGCAGCGACGAGAAGAGCAGCAGAGATAGTAGACTTGAATGCAACCATGATTTCGAATGTGAAAGATGCAGAACCTAAAAGGATATGTGTATATGTGTGGGTAAAGGAGGAAGTAGAATATGCGACGTAATCTGTGAGAAAACGGGCTTAGAGGCTCTGGTTATGCGAATGCTAGGAAACCGGGATGAAACGATGGATGTAGGAGTGAGAGAAGATGGCAGTCTTATATACCTAAATCACGAAATTGGTTGCTATGGTGCGCGTAAACAGCCAGCAACGTACTCCCGCCATCTCGTCGCGATAATCCCAGATGAGGCTGGACCGTCGCCATGGACTGAGGATGATTGGCCGAAATAAGCACGCGTTGCCGCATGCAAAGCTGGAAACTACAAATAAGCGACAACAATCCCCAACATGGTTAGTTGGCATAGTAACTAGCCGCCGTGGAAGGTGATCAGCCCGTCGGAGTGGGGGATGAATGTTTGTGCTGGTTATTCAGTTACGAAATGTCGTAGAGGAACGGCGGTGCCCGGATTTCAGTATATTTCCTCTTTCTCCCTGTTGCTGTTTTCCTCGGCTGAAATATCCAACATTGCTTGACGAGTCATATGGCGGCTAACGTCACCTCATAAGCCTCCTAACCGGGTCCCGAACACGCTACCCCGCCTTCCTATCGCATGCTGATTGGACGAACTTGAATTTACACTGGCTCTGACGTCGCACATGTCGCGCAATGGAGGTATCTCGCGTCCGATTCGGCAAGGTTTTTTTGCATGCCAACTGCCGACCACCCGTTTTTCGGATTAAGGTTATGATCGACGTAAGCGTCGATCATAACCTTAAACGTCACGGGGATGCAGATCATCGGAGCTTCTTGTGCTCTAAAGTAGGACAGGTCGCGACGCGATGCCTATCCTCTGCCAACGCTTCGAATATGTCAGACACGAGTATGCAAGTTGATACGGTGCCTTCTGAGGTACCGGCGACAAAAAAGCGCTTTGAAATAAAAAAGGTAAGCCAGGAAGAATGCGGGGAATCGCTTTTTCGCGGGAGGAAAGCGTGTCGTTGGGAAATTGTGTCTTTGTTTTTGCATTCTAACAAACACGGTAGTGGAATGCTGTCGCATTATGGCAGTGGGACATTGTTGTCGACAACTGTGCTATTTGCCGTAATCACATCATGGATTTGTGCATCGAATGCCAGGCGAACCAGGGTGGTGCTGCTTCTGAAGAATGCACAGTCGCTTGGGGAACTTGTAATGTAAGCACACAGAGACCCGGACCGCTGCAGACTGGCTAACTGCCTTTAGCATGCATTTCACTTCCATTGTATTTCGCGTTGGCTGAATACACGAAACGTTTGTCCCCTCGACAATCGCGAATGGGAATTTCAACGTTATGGTACGTGTTTGATAGGGAGTATATGTTATTAACACAACTAATAGGTCATTGATTTGTTCTTATTTACGCAAAAAAAGGAGTGAAGACTGTTGCAATTGTATTGTACTGTACTGTGTTGTGTTCGTTTATTCTCTTTGCTT
Source organism: Schizosaccharomyces japonicus yFS275 (assembly GCF_000149845.2). Lineage (NCBI taxonomy): Eukaryota > Fungi > Ascomycota > Schizosaccharomycetes > Schizosaccharomycetales > Schizosaccharomycetaceae > Schizosaccharomyces > Schizosaccharomyces japonicus. Next base: position 3,543,772 of record NW_011627860.1, on the reverse strand, counting down.
GTACACACGTGGTAGAGCAGACGAACAAAAAGAACAAATCTCAAGACTATGCTCCCGTACAATGCAGCCCACAGACAACTCCATTTGTCATCCCGTTATATTTTTTTTTAATTTTTCTCTTACTTCCATGGAATGTGTTCACGCGCGAATCCATTTGCTACACCCTTGGATCTGATCGTCCAGGTTTGCATCTCTCTGAGTTATGAAAAACCACCAATTTTTTTGTGGGAAACTGACCTTGGCGTTGCTTAATCCACCAGTCGTCGGAGGGGGAGGCTTTCATGGAAAAAAAACGCTATAACATTTTGGGTTTTATATCAGCCGGTACGTACGGAAAGGTCTACAAAGCTACCGCCAAAGATTCAAAGCAACCGGGGATATTTGCCATAAAACGGTTTAAGCCCGAATCTAAATTTTCCAACGGACAGAATGTTACAAACGGCATTTCTCAGAGTGCCATACGAGAGATAAGTCTATGTCGTGAGTTGCATCATGAAAACATTGTAAATTTAGTGGACGTGATGATCGATGGCACCAATATTAGCATGGTTTTTGAATATGCGGAGTATGACCTACTTCAGATCATTCAGTTTCACTTACGTCCACGGCCACACCCCATTCCAAAGTCCATCATCAAGTCTTTCACGTGGCAGATTTTAAATGGAATAGCCTACCTGCACGAGAACTGGATTCTTCACCGGGATTTAAAGCCTGCAAACATCCTCATCACGGAAGAAGGCGTAGTGAAAGTCGGTGATTTAGGTCTGGGTCGGATTTTTCGAGATTCCCTGCAATCCTTGTATGCTAGCGATCGTGTGGTCGTCACGATATGGTATCGTGCGCCAGAACTATTGCTTGGTGCAAGGAATTATACTCCAGCTATAGATATGTGGGCAATTGGGTGCGTATTTGCAGAAATACTCGCACTTGGACCGCTGTTCAAAGGAGAGGAAATGAAAATGGAGACGAAAAAAGTTGTCCCTTTTCAAAAAAATCAAATGTTGCGTATTATGGAAGTGCTGGGCACACCAACAGAGGAGCGCTGGCCGGGGCTGTCTCAATATCCCGAGTACCATCAACTGGCTACCTACGATGTGCAGTACTGGAACAATCTATTGCCGCAGTGGTATCACAGCGTGAAGGCCAATGACCCGGACGGTCTTGATTTGCTCATGAAACTTTTGGAGTACGATCCCTCAAAACGTATATCAGCAAAAGACGCTCTTTCACACAGTTTCTTCACGCGAGACTCGAATTGGAACAAAGTGTACGTTATCTGGTGTGTGGCGGTTCAACATTTACTAACTAAACAAGGGCTTTTAAAGACCACGAAGTTCGTTACCCCCGGCGGAGGATTTCAGTTGAGAGCGAAGAGCCTTCAGTCAAACGTTCGGCAGCTGTTCCCTTGTATGGGCTTTCCAAACACACAAAACTGTAAACGGGCTATTCCCGCAACGAATTGTCAAACTATTTCTTAATAAAATAATTTGTCAATTTCTTGTATCATAAATTTGAATTTTTTCTGTCATGAGCTATTGACTTCGTCCGACAACCGTTACACCTTGTTTATCGATAAGTCCTTTCCTTTTTAACCAATTATCGATTTTTGGACGGAAAATCATCAAATGTTAACGGACGAGGTCTTTCACAAACCCCTCATCGAACAGATAAATCGTGACGGCGAGGCTTTGAATGATACAGACAAGTTTAATGTCGCGGTTCAATTATTAAGCACCCTCGATGATCCAAAGCTCGTACGTCCAGACATTTGCAGTCTACTCTAAACATATATTTCTGACGATTTCAGAGCCCTTGTGAGCAGCTTTTGATCGAGTTTAAAATTTGGGCTCTCTACGAGCATGCACCGCTTCGCTATCATCCATTTCTGATCCATTTTTATGAGAATTGGAAGAACCCGTCTCTGCCACCTGCACGGAAACTTCTTCTTTCATGTGTTCTTGCTGGTCGTGTTCCAGAGGTATGAAAAGTTGTTTCTGGTTTGCTCGCCGATAAGATTCGTTAACAAGGCTTCAGATATTATCGAAGACGCCGAATATGCTGACGAACGAGACTAGCGACTCGTACATTAAATCAGTGGTTAAGCAAGTGAATGAAGAGGAGCTTCAGAACTGGTTAGCGATTGCCGAATTGGCACCAAACCCAAAAGAACGGTCTCGTGTGGACGTTTGGCAGTTAGGTTTACAAAGGAAGTTAAGGAAAGATGAGCAGCAAAATCTGTTGGAATTGGTCTCAATGAATCCGATCAGGCCAACCACAAAAGAACTTGATGCATTTATCTTTTGCAATCCGGATTTCTGTACTACATTCCTTATTGCTACTTTAGATAAGGAAGAAGAGTTACAACTGAAAGAGGATCTTCTTTTTGAGTGTTCTCAACTACCGATAAGTGTATACAATTTACAAACGATACTTTTAGTTTTGCTACGACGTCCGCAAACGGCAACTATGATGGTCCGAAAACTCCCGTGGCTTTATCACGTACTAAATGCACTGAACAATCAGTTGCAACATGTGACCGATGAAACGAACCTCAACCGCTGTACCCAGCTTGTACCCCTATTTCTAACGAACCTCATGAACTGCAAGCAGCTTTCTAATCTCCTAACTCATGACTTTTTCTTGGAAGTACAAGATATATGCATCGCAACAATGCCTTGTTCAGCTGAGTTATACAAAAGGCTAATGTCTAATCAAGAAACCACCAACCCTTCAACGTAAAATAAACGCTTGCACTAAGCAAGGCACTAACCCTTCTTTGTTTAGTGCTTCAAGTCACTCGTTTCTTGAATAGCAGTTCCTCACGATACCAAATGAATTTATTTACCCAGTGTTATAAAACCAAAAAAACAAATATCCCTTTTGATCCTGTTCGTAATATTATGCAGATGTGTACAAAAGAGGCCGAGACATACGAGGATACACGCGCTTGTAAAGCGACATAGCGACCGTGTCTTGCACAGTGAGTTTTCCATTAAAGGTGGCTTTGAAGTATCCGTGAGTACCCAAAGGCTCCTTGATGAAACCTGTACGTCCTTGTTTCGTAAAGAGCTGGATAGGTTTATACCACAGAACATCTTCAGGGTTGAAAAACATGTAACGAACAGTGACAAGTTTTTTGTGAATCTTGAATGGATGACCAGTAAGAACGGCACGCTTGGCAATAATAACATTATGGTCCGTATTAACAAAGGTGCCAGTAGCTGCCAGTTTAAGTGAGTCGCCATCTTGCTTAAAAAGCAAAACAGGGCTGCTTCCAAAGTTAATTGGAAGAACGGCGGTAGCAACGCTGAGCTGAGAAGGTTGCAGAAACTTGTTGAATTTCTGAACTTTGTTGCTAGTTCCCGTAGTAGACGCGTCAGAATAAAGCGGATTGACAAACATACGACGAGGACCAACTTGGAGAACCAATTCTTCCTTAGATTTGATTGGGTTCTCGTATTCACTATGTTTCGTAACGGTAAAATGTGAGACGCACAATTTGTGCTCGTGCTCCATCAACGAATACAAAACAAAGAGACGATCGGCGTAGTATTGATACACAGACTCTGGAACATTGCGAACATACACAGTAACCAATTGTCCGGGCTTGACATCTCCAATGAACGGCTGCTTCAGCATTTTGTTCTTCATGTTTCTATAGTTTTGGAAGCGGAACAAACGACGCCAGTCAGCGGGCTCGTTCGCGTCAGGTTCCTCCGGATCCCAAGGACTTGAGAACATACTACGGAGACCACGATATTTGCGAAGGCGTTCGCGAGCCAACTCATCGGGCATCAATTCAATTTCATCAGGAAATTCGCGTTCCTCCTCCTCCTCGCGAACTTGACGACGATATTCGGCCAGTTGTCGAGCCTCTTCCTCAGCGGACAACTCAACATACATTTCTGACTTGGTGTCGTCCATCATATCGTCTGTGTCGCTAACAACCTCATTTGCCTCCTCTTCAACAGTTTCCCGTTTAGGCTCTTCGGTGCCAACTGTGATAACCTCGGTCTCCTCGGCATCACTGTACACTTCTTCTTCATCATCAGGAATCCAAGCGGCTTGATAGGTAGATGTACCCTTTGGAACACGTTTTTGGGCGGCGGCAGGCACTTCCTCGTCTTCAAAGTAGTAGAAGTCATCCAATCGTACACCCTTCGGCTTCTCAGCATCATCCTCAGCCATATCCATGTCATCGACATCTGCGGCGGGAGCAAGTTCATCCAAGCTATCCTGGTTCTCAGTAGGTCGGACAATAGTGTCAGAAGGTTCGGAACCCTCCATGTCAACATCGCCCTGCTTCTTAACACCGTTGCGAACTTGAGGATGAATGTGAATCTCATCCACTTGGAAATCACCAAAACCTTGTATATGAACAAGACGATCGGGATCCAACCCTTTTCCACGTACAATGCCGCTAACTGCCAACTTTCCATCATTCCAAGAAAGATCATCAGCAACTACATAAGCTCTGGTGTCTCTCCAATGAACACCCTTAGGATGGGTAGTACAGAGTATACGCACGATATTTTGAGCTTCCGTGGAGATGTCAGAAGCCCAAATACGTTCTTGATCGGAAAAAAAGAAGTTCATGAAACTGATAAGTGATTTCTTTACATCCGTTCTCAATTTCTGACCATCAATTAAGGTTAAGTCGTCAACCACGGAAATGACAGTAGAAGCACCTTGTCCCTGAACGGTACGTATAACGAGTTCGCCAAACTCATCGACTTCCTGAGTAGCAGAAAGGATAAAAATTGTGTAATCTGAAGCCTTAGCAGCATCAGCCATGGACAAAAAGTCACGGCGGGGAACCAAAAACTGTAATTTCTGACGGAATCTATCCACAGTAACAGAAAATTTTTCGACAGGCTTCTCTGGGATCTCTGTCTCCAACGATGAGAGGATTTTCTTGAGCGTCGACCACGCATCGACGTTCGCACACAAGGAAATTACAGAAACGATCTTAGGAGCTCCGTTTCTGCCGCCAAAAATGCGATTCGCGTTAGCAATCTCGGCCCTTTTATTCATCTGAATTTGTTTAGCCTTGTTTTTTCTGTCAGCCTTGGAGGATGTGTGTAAAGCCGGTTTAATGCCATTTTGTTTAGGCTCAACACGGTTCCGGAATGCCTCTTTCAGAGCAGATTTCGACGCGTGTTTCGACTTAAACGACTTTTTCTTCTTCTGAGAAGACCTGTGATGGTGCTGAGCGTCAGACATGAGGTCGACAATTCCCCTGGGTAATCTCAAGCTGTAACTTGCGGTGTGCTGTTCTGGTACCGAGGAGACCTTTGTGCTCCACGGACTAACTATGGAAAAATTCACCACCAAGAATTACTGTTTGGTGTAGTGCTCACCGTGTGCGATACCGCATCAAATACTGCTTATTGGCGGCACTTCCTTACATCGTTCGAAGAGTGCTTCAAGCAGGTATTCCGTATGTATGAGTATTAGAAATCAAGAAACGGGGCTCTGAAATTCATTTGCTTCCTTAGTAGTTGTAACCGAGGTGATTTTCTTCGACATAGCCTTTGGCGCATCCGTAGTGAACTACTGAACCACTAGAAAATGTTAGTATAGAAGTGTAGGCTTTTGAACGTACTTTGGGAAAATAGAGATAACACTCTTTCCGATTCTCTTATGGCAGAATAGGCACGTCTTTTCACGAGTGACCACCGTTTTTGACGAACGTAAATCGTTCAATTCCGTCTGAAGGTTCGATAACACACTATCATTGAGCGTTGTTTGGCGCTTAACGGTGCTGAGTTGTTCGGCATAACGTCGAAATTGGGATAAAAGAAAGGGCTTTAATGTTTGCATGCTGGCTTCACTCGGGAGTTTGTCCAAAAATTTGGACATTTGTAGTCGTGAACCGTACTTCGTTACAAATGATACCAGAAGTTTAGAGCTCGATTCATTCTCTGATTCGCTTAAATGATCGATCACAATGTAATACGGCTCTACGCTTCCACTCTCCTCGAAGACAGAGTTGCAATACTCAATGGCTTCGTGTGAATCGTCATCATAGTCAAATAAGATATCGAGTGCATTCTGGTGAAGTTTCAACTTTTTGTAGAGAATAACACGAATCCTCTTAAGCATTTCATTGTCCTCTGGGATTGCTTTAAGCACAGTAGGCGCATCATAAGACGGTGAAGTTTGGAGAAAAGTACGGAGATTGTCAAGTGAGGTTGAGCTATCAGCGTTTACTCCGTCCAGTTGTATTTTCTTTAAATAAAGAAGACACAGGTTTGTGGCATACAGCTCGTTTTGGATGTTTTGGTGAAGCACCAATTCTTCCAGGAAATCGATTGCTGCATTGACGGAGACTTGCGTTAAGTATTCTAAGACGACCGTTTTTGGGATAGTCGATGCTCGTGAATCTTCGGTGAGAAACAAATCAACAGTCCTTTCCGGTTCCGCCTGAAGCATGCTTGTTGAATGTTGGAAGATAAGGTCTTTTTCCGGTTCGCCCAACTTTGTAAGGTAATGAAACAAAGCATCGTAAGAGCGAAACTCTGGGGGAACATAGCTCAATTGTTCTTCACGCAACTCACCAAGTAAACATAATGCTTCTTTGTGCAGCTTTTTGCCGTAGTAAAAGTCAAGAAGCTCCTGGTACCTGTAGGACGCAATTAACGTATCATATACAACTGCAGGAGAGCAGTGATTCGGAAGCCGAAGTAAAGAGCCAACAAGGGTGGGGCTAACAACCATGTATGTACGGAACAAGGTTGTGTCAATTAATGATGCAATTTCTTCAAGCTCCTCTCTTGACATGTGAGAACCATTTGGGTGCATGAATACAGCGTCCTTGTGGGTTTCCAAAGTCTTCTCGTCCCACGATAAGAATACACTCACCTTTCTTCTCGAGTCGGCGAGATAAGTAATTAACGAGCGAAACCGTCTTGACCGAGCAGAACCGGTTTGTGCGAGACCATTCAGTTGTGTTCCTGAAGCCGACCGCGAAGGCGAAGACAATCCCTCGTTCAATTCAAGATTCGGCATCTGGAATGACATGATACTTTGAGTATCAGAAAACTCGGTTTCGTTAAGTTCAGGATACAGCGCGAGAACCTCGAACGGCGATTCAGAAACGTCAGAGAATAATTTCATAGCGAGCGCATAATTCCCCTCCGCAAATGCAATCCTTCCCTTTTTACCCTTCGTCAAGCGCAGGTATTTTGACCGACTCGGCATTTGCTGTTCAGAAACGTTTTCAAGAAGGGAGATGGCTTCGTCCAACTCATTGTTTTCCATTAATTCCTCCACTTGTAATGCAAAGTCAGTTTGGATTAATTGACTGACGGACGAAGATGATAACAGATAATCGTGATAGGTACAACGAATAAGTCGACACATGTTTCGTAGCTCCACTTTCTCAGCAGCTTTCCGCAAGGAAAGATTCCAAACATAGGTTGCGTCACTGTGCAATGTTATGATATATGGCTTTCTGTAGGAGATGTTCATGGGGGCGCTTGGCCAAGTGAAAAATCGACGAGATATTTGAAGAGTTTTCATGTTCAGTAGTAAGCCTTGTGTGTCTTTGCTCAAAAGGACCTCGTTGTTTTCGAGTTTCTCAAGAAATAGTTTACTGGATCGTCGAGTCATGCTGATATATCCTATACCAAGACCTAGAGAAGATGTTTTCCAGGGCAAATTAAGTGAGGAAGTCAGTCCTTTCTCAACATCGAGAAGGAAAAAGTCATTAGAGAAGGCTGCTAGCAGTAGTTTATCGGAAACCCAAAGGAGAGAGGAAGCTTTGTCAGAAATGTGAATGGTAGAATCAACTTGGAAGACATTGTCTTCAACTTTGTATATGTCAACTTGTTTTTTCGAAGCTATAGCAATTTCACCTTTGTCTGATAATGCGAATGACAATACGCCGTGACCGATTTCTTGGATCTTTTGAAAATCGTCGGCGTAATAAAGAACAATGGAGGATGCTATTGTGCATCAAAAGTTAGGAACCGCAACATTTTCCAGAAATAACACATACCCTGTAGCGTAACGAGAATCTTGTTTTGTGAATTCAATTTAATTTCCGTTATAGGTTTCTTCGTAAAGCTATCTTTCATTTCGCGTTGTTCATACACAACGTTTCCTGAAGAATTTGTTAGACACAAGACTCTTGGATTCTTTTACGAACCTTCTTCATGTTGTATTGGCGATTTTTTCCGCTCTAACGTTTGTAAATTGCCATTGTTATAAGTGATGTACAAATAATTGTCTAAGGTCAGCAAAAAGGCCAGAGAGCGTTAAGAGGTCGATGTACCTAGTTCAAATACACACTCTGGACGTAGTTTGGATGAAGGTAAAACCTGTTCAACTGTAAAAGTCTTTGGCATGCTCAATTTCCTACGAGGGGACGTGCCAGTATGGACATTACAGGACGTCAGACACAACGAAGCGAACGTTACGTGTTGCGGCCGCGTTTAATGAAGGGGAGGTCGGTTATAAAGACGAACTAGCGTGTCTTGAGTCGCTTTCACTATCGAATTAAGGAACAAAGGGTAATAATATTATAAAGAGGTTTGTCTATCGAAAGTGAACATGTGAATATAAAACGGAAACAAAATGAATCAAGGCGAATTTCTATGGTAAACAAGTATGTACAGATACGTAGACTTTCAGTTGCAAACTGTGCATGTTCCACGCGTTAGTTTTGACTGAACGAATTCCTTCATCCAGCCGTACGGAAAGCATCAATGCGGTATAGAAAATCATGAAGGCCATAGACCATCCCTGATCCATCCTTTCTTCAAAATGGGAATCTTGCGAATGTGATTAGTCAAAAAGTGCCCATTTGTTTCATTGCTTACCAAAACACTCAGTTTCATTGGCTTCTTTAATGGACGCAACTTGCGCGTCAAATTGTCGTAGACGTGTAAATATGCACTTTCTGGAATAGGAACGCATTCAGGACGCATCACATTGTGCTGAAGAGCGTCTTCTGACGGTTGTAGCCAGCGTTCCCTTTGCTTTTCCCAAGCTGATTGGGAACTACGTGGAACTGCTTCCTCCACGGTCATTTTACCAAAGGAACCGTACACGACTGGCTTTGGGGGGTCTACAAATTTCGCGTTATCTGGTCCTACGACGCATAAATACAAGACTGGGCTTTTTCACGGCCGTTTGGTGGGAAGCTGAAGGTCGTTCGTAAGAACACAAACCACAAGCGGATCTTTTTCCACCAGAGTTATATTGACCGGGGGGGTGCTAAAGAATTGCTTAGAAGGGTATTTTAGTACCATTCATGGTTCATCTAGTACGTTCTATCCACAAAAAGCGGAAAAACTTGTGTAACACTATTCAATGAAGATCGCGAATAGCTCCCGCCTAGATACTACTAGCTTATTGGCATCAGACTCTTTGTGGAGATACGTTTTGGGCCTCTTATACCTGTTTTCCTCGGGCGTTTCTCTATCAGCCTTCACTGCCAAGGTAAATACAAATTCAGATCTTTTTTCTTGTTGCTACACATGCATGTACACATGACAAGTTTTCTTTCATAGACCTCATTTCATTTTTATTAAATGTTACCCAGCTAATCAATCACGCAGTATATCATTCGTCCAAGATGGTTTCAAATGATGGCCGTGTGCTCGTACATGCAGAAGCATGGGCTCGGCGGCTTTACTAGCTTACAGAACATCCTCAACATACAACAGCAAGGGCTACAAGCCGCTAACCATCGGCTCCAAGAAATTCGCACAAATAGACAGAGATGTCAGGATCAACTCTCGCGGTTAAGGAAAGCAGCGGAGGAACACGGTCGTACAAGTGCGAACCAAGTATCATTAAGTACCAGTGTACAGGCTCTGAAAGACGTAGTCAACATGGAATGCTCAAGCTTCACTCGGCAACGAGAACCATTTTCCTCGTCTGACGATAACCAGCTCCAATTTTGTAGCGAGCTGCGACGTCTGCAGAAGACACCAATGAGCACCGTATGAGAAGTATGGCACCATCGTCTTGAAGACTGTTTGCTAAAAGAATCCAAGTTACTAAACACCCACAAGCGAACGGTAGTTGGGAGAAGCATTTTCGTAATCCTTAATCAAGTATTTTTCGCGGTTCGCAAACAAGATAACTATACATTCAGATTAGTCACACGCACTTGGGAGCGAAAGTAGCCATCTCCCTTGGGCTGTTTCGTTTCAACTCACCGTAGGAATTCTTCGACGTAGCGTAGCAGAACATGGACAGACTCTGTGTCCATCTGTGTCTGTTCGATTAGCTCGGGCATGGACACGAGTAGCCGTAAAAGATGCTCGGCTCCGTAAACATCAGCCATTTCGGTGTTGGGATGTTCACGTATAACCTCAAGATACTGCTGCCGCTCGAAACGGTAGAGCAGCATGTTTCCGAGACACTTGTTGAAATAGAGAAGCAATCCCGACATGGCCTGTTCAAAGACGTCTGCCTCAATCTCGTCCGTTATGCTCTGCATCTGCTGCTCGCGAAACGAGCGGATGACATCGCGGACGGTAGGCTTTCGTGGAACGGGGATCAGCTGCTGATTTTTTGTGATGTACTCCCAGTCGTTCACGAGCCAAAGCTTTAACAGATTGGGTACCTCCATCTGGTACTTGGGTTCATGGTACCCTTCTGCATCTTCATCGGTTCCAACGCCGGGCGTGCCTTCCTCAGACACATTGCCTCCAGACAGTTGGCCTGTGCTGGACGGGGTACCGAGACGACGGCCTGCGTCGCTCTCCCTGTCAACAGTGCTGGTGCTCGACTCGCGAGTTCGTTTTGACCGAGTCGTGCTTGTCGTCGTGGCTCCTTCAGCCTGTGCCGATCGGCTGCTGCTGCCGCCTTTTCGTCCACCGCCCGAGGATCGTTGACGAGCTGCGATGGCGACTGCCTTGAGCTCCTTTTGTGTTTTCAAATTTTCTTCCGACCACTTGAGGATCCGTTCATCTTCCACCCATTCGTCCCAGCTCTGTTTCCAGCCCTTGTAGTGAACAAGGTAACTGGGAGTCTCCTCCTTGTCATCCAAGTCAATGATTTTCGCTTCGTACAGCAAAGGGCCATGAAAGCACAACACGCGTTCTCCTAACTTGTACGTAGTCATTCGCTACACCGTCTCAAATTTTGTCTTTTTATCTAGTCTCGTCTAAGGCACGTACAGAGGGTTCTGTCCACAAAAGGTCCGACTACTGAGTGTTTGCTATGGAAGCAAGAAGACAAGCGGTGGGTCCCAGCAGCAGACAGCAACTGCACACAGTCCAAGAGGCAGGTTCTTGGGTGTAGCACAAAGGGAGACCGAGAGAGATCGAACAGCAGCAGCCAGGCACAAACACAAACACAAACCCACACCTGTCAATTCTTGGTGGTGACAACCGCAAATGTTAATCCCGTAGGCAACAACTGCACCAACCTTCGCAAACAGAAGTAACCAACATGTAGTAAATAGTCGACACTTAATTAAATTCAAAATTACAAGTAAACAAAAAATAATGAAACAACAACCTCAATCCCGAGACATCTACGACTTGGTTTTTTTCAGCATGTAACGGAATCGCTACTACTCACAACAACGACTCGGGCGTATCGCCCAATACACGGCAAAGTCATATCGCAAAAGCATGCTACTTCTTTCCCTCTAGCTAGCTATCACCGGCTCCAGCTCACTCCATGAAACCCCACTGTCGTGGACCCGCTTCTCTGTGTGGACACCGCACCCCACCTTTGGTGGTGAGGTTCCCATCCCACTCCTCGATCCAAACTCACCACCAAGCAAGTTCGGGAGTATGGAGGACCCCGTCCGTATGCCCGACGACACAACACTGAAAGGCCAGCAAACCGTGTCGCTTGCTACGAAAACTTCAGCTGCATCTGGGGCATGGAGAAGCAGATTCTGGAAGAGTTTCTCCTCTTAAACGAGGAATGGCCGTCGGTGGTCACAGAAGAAGAGTGGAGAAAGCTATTTCCCCGGCGAAACCGTGAAGATCCTATAGTCAGGCAGATCTACGACCATTGCGTGCGTGTGAGAAAAAAACGGCTGGAGAAGGTGCGGTCCAGCATTGATATTGAAGCTGTGGTTGTCGGACAAGCAGAGCGGAAGCGTTATCTGATGAAACAGAAGCTTGAATCACATTACTCCGACCGATTGCCGTCTCAAGAGCAGCAATCCCCGCTTGTTGACAGTTTTGTCAAGCCATATGGGCGCGGAACATCGCATTCGGGTGCGATATCACCAGCCGCTGTTCCAATTGAGATGGCTGCAGCGGCTCCTGGTTCCATTCGAGAGGAAGTGGATCAAGAATTAACTCCCCCTGGGGTAAAAGACTTAAGCCGACCGCTGGAGCACAACCAGAGAGCACCCATTGGAGAAGATGTTTTGCCGAGCGACCTAGCGGCGGCTCCTACCAGTCACGCGGGTCCAATCCCTGCAGTAGCTGTCGCTACCGAATTTTGCCGCCCGACCGAGCAGAAACCCTTGACAGTGGACCAAATGGTGTCTCGGCTATCCTTGGCCCTGCAGGGTGCAGAGCAGCAGCTCTCATTGCTCGAACATGAAGCCCAGCGGGTTTCGGAAAGGGTTTCGTCGTCAGTCTCGGTTCTGGAGAGCGCAATTGCCGAGTTTGCGGATTCTTCGGCCGGTCAGTATTTTCTCAAGCGAACGCAAAAAATACTCGCCTCGTTTACGAAAGACTTAGCGACTGCTAAAGTTCGCCAGTTACGTTCCCAAAGATGATGTAATCCTGAAAACACTTGCCTTCGCCCTCCATTTGGTATTGCTTGCTCGTTTTCTGTTCTTTGGCTCGGATTTTCTTTCGTTCAGAGCGAAAATCGTGTGCGGTTATTGCTTTGATTGCCTGGCAATTGGACCATATTTCTGGTGCTCCGAGGTCCTCGGGGCTCCCTGTTGCTGCTTCCAGCGACGTTATTTGATGATACCCTTTGTCTCTGTGTGCCACTCGTTTGTCTGCTATTAGATGAATGGATGGCTACGTCACGATTGCTGCTTGGGGTATCACAAGGTACTATAAGACCCTGTTGTGCGACCGTATACTCGCTTCTCAGCGAGCATACTTAACAGCCCTTACGTTTTTCTCTCGTCATGAAAGAGACCCCCCCGGGAACCAACGACAGAGCCCTAATTGTTTCGCTGGACTGGATTGTCTGGAACTACATCGACACGTTGCTCCATGAACGAGCTGTCGAGCTTCAACAGAACCTGCCTCTGGCGGGTCAAAGCGTGTCTAACATGCGGCAGCTGCAGGACGACGAGGAGCAGAGTTCTGTGCGCGGATTCCATCAGAGTGAACGAGTTGGTCGGATGCTAGAAACATTCGAGGAGCTGACTGACAAGGTTGTCGAGCTGCACGAGGAGAATCCCTCACATATTCTTGTGACCCGTTCCCTGCTCGCGTACTTCTTGGGGCAGTTTTCCGACTGTCCTCTGATGGAGTCCTCCAGCACTTCGACGAGTGGGCCCAGTGGTTTGCGGAGCAATGCTCGTGAATGGTGCGAGCGTCCATGCATTCCTGTGAACAACAGTGAGTCCTTCACGGGCTATGCCTCCCTGCAGCAAATACGCCTTCCCGTCCGAATTGAACCAATACTGCTTCGGCTGGTGCCCAACACTTCAATGCAAGAGGATCCCTTCACCGGCACCCAGAGGTCTGCTTTCCAATTGCTGAATATGTACATGAACGTGCTGAACAGCATCCTTCCCTCGAATTCGTCACCAGAACTACTAGATTTTTGCCGATCTTCGCTTGTAAAGCTAACGGAGTATTTAGCGTATACTTCTGTATTTATAAACGAGCGCATTGATCTTGCAGAAGTAGCACAGTTGTTGTCGTGGACCGAGTGTCCCTCAATTCCTTGCGTTCGGCTGCTCTACGTGGATTGCGAGGACGGTGAGACCTTTTTGAGCCAGGTGAAACGTTCACACTCAAGACTCATTGAAAAACTTCACGTCTTGTTACATCAAGACTCCGATGCGCTCTCAAGAGCGGCTCATCGGACTGCTGTTAATTTGGGACGCTTACGAATAGAACTAAACGAGCAATTCTACGCCATATTCTCCCGCTTAAAACCTCTGCCTCTTGGGCAAATATGCGGACTCCTTTGGGCATTTTATGACTGATTAATGTTTGCATTGCTGCGACGAAAAAAAAATGAGGATGTTCTTTCGTTCGACAGAGCTTTCTCCTGTGTTTTGTTAACGTTTGTTTCCTAATTTGGCTCTTCTAATACTGCGAGAGAAGTGGATCTTGCCCGTTAGAGCTTTTTTTTTTTTTTTTTTTTGGCCCTCGATATTTCTACGGACCTACTAATTCTTGTACATCTACCGTTAATACTTGCTTCCCGACCAACACTAATCTGCCCTAATCGCTTACAGTTGAACCTTTTATTCCGATGATTTAATAATACTTCTTTTTTCCTTTTTCGATTCTGAATAGATTTGCGGGAGTTTTACGAACCATCTATAACAATTTTAGTCATTTGTAAAGCGTAGTTAAAGTATAATTGTTTTTATCACTACACAATAGGAAGGCTGTTCTATTGAGAGAGTCGGTTTCCTCTGTCACAGTTCCAACTCCTTAACGGTGACTTTTTGCTCTTAGCTTTCGGCTGACTTCATAAAAAGGAGGAACATTGATTCAGCATTATACTGTTCGTTTGTTGTACCGACTGCTCATCAGTGCTTTCAAACAATGACGAATAAAAGCTCTTTTGTCCCAGAAGAGCAATGGCCCTTTCAATTAGTAAAATCACATCTCGAGACTCGAAGTCTACAAACCGGTACGGAAAATGACGCGCATAGAGGTGTTAACGAGTGTAGAAAATGTTTGGTTAGGAAGAATTCAGCCAAAGTATGCTTCAAAAGCGGCTGCTTTTGTGAAAGAATATCGCTCTATTCAAAATGAAAAATTACTTCACAATCAAAGGCTTCGTCGTATTCAAAAAGAAGGAGAGCCTCTTATACTTGAGGTGATTCTGTGTCCAGAGGCTGCTATGACAAGAGATCAACTGGAAAAGATTCTTGCCGACAGAGGGATCGAAGCTGAACTTAGCGTCTTTGGAGTTCCGGCTTTCCCTCCACTGACAGAAGAGCAGTTTTCGGAATGGTCTAAGGTATGGCCTGTTTCGTTTCGTCGTCCTGTTGATCGGGTGGAGCAACTGACGAATGCTCAACTTGGACAGCTCGACAGCGTGATGGACGAGGTTTTACGTTTAGCACGTCAGCAAGAATCCTCCGGAAACGTTCCGTGTGCTATTGCCATCTACGATTTGGACAACGATACTATCCTGTCTTTACAAGCAGATGATCGGAAAAATTCTGGTAATCCTTTGCATCATGCAGCCATTCAGGGTATAAACAATGTAGCCGTTAAAGAACGGGAGCGACGTATGCTTGATCACGACCCAAAAGAAGAACGTTATTTATGCACAAACTTGACTGCAGTCATGTCACACGAACCATGTGTTATGTGTTCCATGGCCTTGTTGCACTCCCGCATACATCGTTTAATCTATTGTTCTCCTCAACCGTCAACCGGTGCCATGCAGTCTTCCTACGGCATTCACTGGCGCACCGAATTGAACCATCGCTACCTGGCTTACAGTAATTGGAAGGGAAAGTCCGCACCCAAACTAGATGATAGTATTCATGTTTAGTTATGTTGGAAACTTCCATACATACACAAAATCTATCATTGTAAGTTAGGCCAACTTTGTCCTATCCTTTTTGGAGACATATCATTCCCGTTTGTATATAAACTACTACAGTCGACGACACTTGCTTGTCTACATTCACGCTGAAAAAAAAAAACACATTCTTTTTGTCATTCCCTCCCTTTCGTTTTGTGGTTTTTATCGAAGCTTTCTTAATTTTATTTCTTGGGTCAAAACTTGTCTTTCTTTTCTTCTGCTGCCATGCTTTGTTGCATGCTATTGGCAAACTCGGATATATTTCCGCCAAGATTCGCGGCAACCATATCGAAGGGAACACGATTTTCTGAATACATGGACCCAGAGCTACCGAAAGGACCTTTTGGAACAAGACGAAGAACAGGATCATCCGTGTTGAGTTTATTGATTTCTGACCAGGAGAACAATTGGCCATCAGTAGTAAGGGAATAAGGGTTTATGTCAATTAAAAATGCCCGGTCTTTTTGAATATATGCGTCAAAAACAACTGTTTTTATGCGGTTAGTAAAGGATAAGTGCTCCATGCGCAAAACACTTTGCAAAAACAACTTACAGTTTTCATCTGGAAAATCATGAAGTTTTTCAGAGAGCTCTATCAGTAACTCTAAATGTTCTGGAGCTTCTTTCTCAAGAAAATCGTAGTAATTAGGATCACGTTGAGAAACCGCAACCAGCTTTCTTCCCTTAACAAAGCATCGATACTCGTGTGAAGTGTGGATAGGAAACCATTCCTTCAATACGAGCTCGTATGAAAAGTTTTCCGTCAGCTTGCCGACAACATCGTCTTTACAATTGTCAAAGGGATCATCAAGGTCATGAGCAACAAAATCAGACGCCTTGAGTAGAAGGAGAATATCGCTTGCGTTTGTACATTTGAGGGAATTTGTTGGTGCAATCCACAGAGCATCCTTTGGCGTCGACCAGTTTAACTTTGGAACTACACTACCGCCCAACTCTTCAATTGTATCTGTAATCAACTTCAGGTCCTCTGCTGATACACGAGCACGCTGAACATTTTCGTCGTCTTCATCTTTGATCTCACCGTCGTCCTCATTTTCATCATCATCACTTCCCCCCAAAAAAATTCCATCCTGATTCAAATAATTCAGCACTGAAGGTGGAATTGGCTTCAGAATCCTTGCACGTGGTGTCAGTTTTTTAAACTTAGGATACCAGCTCGAGAATTGACAATTTAGAACGTGTGCTTTTGTGGTTTCCATTTTTTTTGTCACTGTCCACTTCCAGCAGAATTCAAACACACAATGAAACCCCTAGTAACAATTGAAAATCCCTATTCCTAAATCCCACTCTTTACGCTCTCGCCCAGCAGTTTTCGCTTTTCTCTTGGTGGTGAGGAAAAAGTAAACCACCATACTTATGTCCACACAATAAACAGAAAAATAAGAATAATAACAGGACATGCCTTATTCTCAAGCGTGGAATACTGTTTAAGAAGTTATCAAACGTTGTGTATAATGTAATACCGTACGACCTCTATTATTAAACCAATTTGAAAAAGACCGAGAGACTGTTTATAAATTAAGATAAATTATTCGGAATTTTTTTAATGTATCCTTATTATTACTATTTTTTACTTCTACAGAGCCTGGCTACTAAGTAAATGAATAAAAAAAACTGTTATAACTCAAACATCCTCTTCAAGCACCTTACACGACAACCTCACCGCTTTTGTTTACTAGGGGGACCATTAAAGGATTCTCTATTTATTTTTGTTATAAAACTGTTCTTTTGGTTGTAACGCATGACACAGTCAGGTTGAGTAACAGTTTAGGAAAAGTGTGTGTATGTGTGTGTATCAAACGAATCAAAAAACGGAAACAACAGAAGGTATGTTCCGTTGTATCAGGCATCGGTGTTTGACTCCTTGTCATTTAAACGATCCAAAGCAATCCGAGCAAGGATAGAGGCATCGTTATACGGAGCAATTACACGCATTTGCTCAGCCTTTTCGTACAAACGACGGGCTTCTTGGATTTTCCCATTTTGTTCCGCCAGACTACCTAATGTATAATGAGCGGCAGAGTATGCAGAATGGCATTCAGAGTTGCGATCCTTTTCCAAACACAGTCGGTAAGAGGCAATGATTTTGTTTAACCAGTCCGTAGCTTCAGAAAACAATCGTGAGTGGTAACGAGACTCCGTTATACCTGCTTCTGCTATCAGACTGGTCGCCAAGTTATGCATAAGAACGAGACCATGACAAGAAGGATTGGCGGTAGTCAAATCAAACGCCCGTTTGAACAATGGCAATGCCAAATTGGGACTTCCTAGTTTCAGGTATAAATTACCACACTGTTCTAAAATACGACTAGTAGATTCTTCCGGTTGATTGAATTTTCCAGAGAACACCACTTTCAAAGCGTCATCGGCCACAGAGGCTGCTTCTTCATCACGCCCTAATTGCTCTAACAGTTCAATGAGTTTGCTGGAAATATACACCCGCTGTTCGACAAAATTAGTTTGATCTTTAGTATTATCCAAAATTTTAAGATAAACGTTTGCAGCATCTGTTTTTTGTCCCATTGCCTCATAAACATTTGCGATTTGGATGTCAATTCCTTGAACAGCAGGTGAGGCCATGCTCATACAAGAGGTCGCCGATTCCAGCGCCTTTTCATAATACGTAAGTGCCTTTGGTAAGTCATGAACCCGGTCTCCACTATAGTAAATGGCCCGATGAAGATACTTGGCAACTTGAGGGGGATAGCTTTTGTCAATAGGAGACGGCTTGATGAAGTAAACAAGTCCTGTACCAACAATACCCAAACCCAACAAACTCAATGGTAGTGGGCGGCGCCAGAATCCTTTATTAGAAGACATTGAGATCTTATGCTGTATCAGCTAAGTGTATATAATGGTGTATTTGAATTTCGTAGGATGGTTCATGAATGTGAGTCGTACACGTCATGGCTATCAACAGAACAGGCCCGACAAACAGCAACAAAAAATGTGTTATGCAGCTTTTATAAAATGAATAATGATAGTAATCGTGAAAGAAAGGCAACATTAATATAGTCTAACTGATCAATCCGATGGTAATGCGCTGCCAAAAATGGTTGACTGTTTTTTTGATATATGAAGACGCATGTAGTGCAAGCAAATAAAACATTGCTTCACATTCTTAATGTATGTGTGGTGCGGACATTCCGGTAGTCTACCAGAGTTTAGGGCATCGACCCCAACTATGTTTCATTCGAGATTGCCAATAATCATCAGGCTGCGTCAATTGCCAAACAGGGCCTTCATGATGTTCGTCTGACACCTGTTTGAACCATTTGGGCTGCCACTGCTCTTGGTTTTTCTCCATAGCCTTTCGACGCTCGCGCTGCTTTTGTTCAAGTTCCAGCTTGAGGGGTTCAGCTTTGTCAAGTATGTTATTTTCCCGATAACGCTGATCAGGTCTTAAACGAGTGTCGGTAGGAGGAAGCATTCCTTCCTCAATTTTTGTAATTTCGTTAAGTTGGGATGCAAAAACAGTCATTCCACAGTGAGATTCTGGTTTATTTACAAGCTTTCCAACACTCCAGATTCGTTTCTCATAGGATTTGTCTGTTGAACTGCATATAGATACATGAGAAGTCCACTTTCCTTTCATAAAGCGAGAATCAGTAGTTCCGTTTTTGCGAGTAACATGCGCTACAAAATCTTCATTTCTTCCAGAAAATAAACCACCGGATTTGAACTGGATTTTAGCCTTATCAAGGGTCGTTAAGTCCGTAATAATTAAATGATCGTAAGGTTCCACGTATTTCTCACCAATAGCGACATTTTTCAAAAAGCATGACGGCTTAACGAATTTGAAAGTAGAACCGCATGCCAGCTTAATGGTGACGGGTCCAAGAGTATTCAGTTCCATAGATTTTCCCCAAAACTTTTGAACGGGTTTTGGAGAATGATTCCAAACCCAATTGGGTGATTCCGCATGACTCGCGACAATAAGCGGTCTATGACTAACCTTTTCGGCAATAAACCGAAAGTTCTTATCTTCACGAACCAATTCAAAGGTTTCTCCCAACAAAGGACTGAATACTTTGCGGACACTGCGTTCCTTATGCCGCATATTGGAAAAATTGGAGATAGCGAATGCAACGATATAGAACATCTTCATATCAGCCGACGCTTCATTCGCCTTGTCTAGCAGTTCAGAATACTCCAAGTCCTCTGAAATGCGCTGCAACAAACTGCAAGGCTCGTTTGAGACAACAGGAACAGTAACAGCAGACACATCCTTTCCAATGTTCTTCCGAAGAAGCTGGAACATACTTGGAGGCTGTTCAGTGATGGCAGGAATCGTTTGACGTCGCTTAACACGAGCATGAGGTAAGGGAGGAAGAGGATGATTGTGATAAATGGTTCGTAACAGCTGTTGCTCAAATGTTTCGGGGACTTTCGGTTGTTGTTTGGGGGGAACAGTAGAACGGACCGAGAGTGAGGATTCAAGAGGCCTTGAATGCTTAGTGACGGAAGAACGGAGAGAGGGTGAAGACACAAGAGCTCTTGGCTGCCTTACGGTAGTTGAAGAACGAATTAAGGGTGCCGAGTCAAGAGCCTTCGGCTGCTTGAGGGACATAGTGGGACGGAGAGAGGACGACGAGCCAAGTGCGTTTGATTGCTTAATGGGCATAGTGGAGCGAGTGGAGGATGTTGATTCAGGAGCATTCGGTTGCTTACTAATGGACGAACGGACGGAAGGCGCACTACGCTTAACCTCATCAGGCACAGAGACGCTTTGAACCACTTGTCCTATTGGTGCAGCAACCTTTTGCTTTGGCTCCTCAACAGTTGTTACCGGAACCTGTGTATCAGATATCACAACACCATTCTTATGCGAAACATCATCAGACTCACTCTCATCTTCAAAGGAAGTTGCCAGAGTGTCAGGAGAAGGTGGTGCGGTTTGCAGATCCGGGCTGCTTTCAAAGGAAGATTCTGTCAATTCCGAATCCGTCGAGGATGACTCCGTAGAGAGTGTGTTAGATACAGATTCTTGGGCAGAACCACTAGATTCTTTATGCAACGAGTTTGGTGTAAAATTGGTAGCATCCTCAGCATCTTCACTGCTACTTGTCATTGAGTCTTTGTCATGAGTGACCTGCATGATACTTGCAGAATCAGTGGCATCAAACCAGGAATCACTTGTGGTAGAATCAATCGAGTTACGAGACAATGGGCTTGCTTGACCAGCGAGTTCGCGATGAAATTCGTAATGCTGAACAAAACACTCTACTTCATGCAACAATGAATTCAGCAAGCGAGTTACCCGGCGCAATACGATGCCAGCAGATGTGTTATCCCCAACACGACTTCCCTGAGAGTTTGGATCGGACGTGGAGTTGTTCGGTTGCGACGAGGGATTCTCGCTACCATGCGAGTCGATAGCTTCGTCGGATAGATGGATGCGGATGTCTGGAATACTAGGCGAGATGGAGACCTTGGATTGTTGAGCCCGGCGGTAAGTGTGAGCAATATCAACACACTCACGAAGACGAGCGTGAATAGAACTGAGTTGCTTAAAAGCAGATTCACGTGTGTACTCGGTAGAACTCGGAACGGCAGCTGCGGAATGCAGCGCCTTCGTTCGCTCGATAGCGTTGCACCAGCGACGCCAGTCCTGGACACTGCGCGCCTTCAGGTTCCACAATTCCGCCCCCGTGTCAACGTTAATCTCCCGCGTGTCGGCAGACACGCTTATGACAGCAATGCCAACCGGAATTTTTCCACGCATGGCGGAAGAATGACTCGTAGCGTAATAGGTAAGCGTTCCTTCAGTCACATTCAGAACGAAAAATCGACGAGCATAACCCTGTGCCTTCTTTCTGCGCTTCTTAAGTAGTATACCACTCAACAATTGGTTCTTGACATCATTCGTAGACATGTCCGGACGTAAAGTAGGTTGACACTGAACGGTTAAAATGAATGTTACCGTTTTTGCAGTGTTTTTTGAAAACGTGTTGTCCAAAACAAAAGCATAAAGTCCTGCCTGCTTCACGAGCACTGATCCTGTGTGAGGCTTGTCTGGCATGCAGCGAGTGCCTTCGTAGAAGGGCACCAAACCGGCAGCGGCGAGACGTCCCTTTCCAATACCTGTCATCCCAGTCTTCGTTTCATTTCCATGTTGATTCTTGTCGTCTCCGTCTCCCGGTTTACGATAGATGGCGTAACGGATACTCTTTCGCTTTGGCTGGACCTGCCAGCTGATCACCGAGTTCTCCTTAACCTTCAACCAACGCACTAACAGATCCTTACTGCGAACCTCAACTGTCTCCATTCCAAGGAATTAAATAAACATAAACACAGAACGAAAGGAGGTCGCAAAATGACTGCTGACGGCACAATTCTGGCCGTTAAAAAAAAACTTACAAATAAGTAATTGAGTACACGAAGAATAAAATTGCTCAGGGACGTTATGAAACTCCCAGAACGGTTTGTTTCTGTTGTAGTCGATGGTTTTGGAAGGAAGAGTGTGTATGTGTGTGTGCGCTAAAGACGAACCGGTGTTTACAAACGGCCCGAAAGGTGTTTAATTTGGCCCGATACCGAGGCTAATTGAAGAGCAGATGCAGCTACGTAATAAATCTGGCTTACTTTTAATAAAACTGTCTGGGTCACTGTGAAGAGAATGAAACTTGAACGAGCGTTTTTCGACGAGATTTGAGGAAACTAGAAGGTATTTCTATTTATGGACCAACCAGCTAATGCCCAAAACTCGAGAGCGATACACTGAATAAGGAAGACAGTAATTAACGAAATACTTAAACAATTCTTGAAAAAAAAGGGTAAAAGTAGTGTTTTGCTAAGGACATTGCAGCCTTGGCAACGAAAAGGTAAACATTGGTTTGACAGCCGAAAATGATCCAGCAAATGTATTCGTTACGTGTTCCGAAGACGGAACATGCGTCTTTCTCCAAATATCTCCGAGCACTGCTAGAAACACCTTGTTTAAGAGACACATCCAACAAGACATATTGACTTGTCGGTCGCGAGTTTACCTATGCCTTAACCCCACGTAAACGCGCTTTTTGTTTCTTATTACTTGTTTCCTCCCTTCTTTTTCCTGGTCTCCTTTCTCTTGTACCCCACAATTCGCTAAGATTTTTTAGCAATACCTGCTCAACTTACTTCAACGTTAATTGCTTGAAGCACTAAAACTACATCATCATCCAGCTATTTTATCTCGCTTGCACTACTAACCACATAAAGTACCCCGTGTAGTACAGACGTGCTCGGCTAAGCGGCTCGTTACGAACCCTTATGTGGTGTGCTGCCGCTCAATAGAACTTGCCAATAACCATATCCCTTCACGATAGACCTACTTATACTGTGCAGCGGCTGGCACGAATTGCCATGCAAGAGCCCGTAACTGCAGCTGCGGCGTCAGAATTGACTCCGGATGTGCAATGCGTCGGGCCTTGGCAGCTGGGCCGTACGCTGGGACGCGGCAGCTTTTGTAAAGTTAAGCGTACGCGCTAAAATCGTCGTTTCTTATATGATTGTAATAGACAATACTAACAAGTCAGTCGGTGTTCATTGCGAAACACATCAAAGAGCTGCTCTGAAGATGATTTCCAAAGCTGATCTGATGGACCCGGTGTTACATACCCGGATGCTCAGAGAAGTATACTTTTTAAGACATCTACACCATCCCAACATCATTGGTTTGTATCAAGTATTATCCACGAGCCAGCATGTAGTCCTTGCGCTCGAATTCATGGAAATGGATCTCCATAGTCTTTTGATTACTCGAAAAAAGGTTCGTTTGGACGAGACTGCTTGTCGCGGACATGTATGAACGCCTACGAGGTGCAATTAGCACCCACGGAAACCTTATAAAGCCGTAATGCAGTTCTTACCGTTCGCGTGTTTCCTCCCTTATTTTTCCACTAACAGCGAGCGCAGCTCAACGACGATGATGCCCGTACCATCTTCCGGCAAATTGTGTTTGCAATTGATTATTGTCATGCCCATTCAGTTGCACACAGAGATTTGAAACTGGAAAAGTAAGTACTCTTGGCAAGGGGGCGTAGGAAATTATGGATGTTGGTGCAGTGTTGGATGGCTATGTATCGGGAGGAATTGCAATTTATATCCTTAGAAAGAACAATGTTTATAAGCATCTGTTTTGGAACTTTAATTCCTTGTACTCACCATACACATTTGCAACAACCTGATAGCTATTTTCGTCCTTTGCTTCGATTGAGTAATGCTAACCTGTATAGTATACTCTTAAACAAAGATTTGCACGTCAAGTTAACGGATTTTGGATTATCGAATGTAATGCAGGACGGCACGTTCCTCACCACTGCCTGCGGTACTCCACATTATGCAGCACCCGAAGTCATACAAGGTCGGTATTATGACGGATCCGATGTTGATGTCTGGGGCTGTGGAATCTTATTGTATGTTATGCTTGTTGGATCGTTTCCTTTTGAAGATTTAATGATTACGAATGTTTTGAGCCGCGTGTGCAAAGGACAGTACGATATTCCGTCGTACGTCTCACGCGGTGCAGCTGATCTTATTCGGCAGATGTTAGTGGTATTACCAACACATCGAATACGTGTCGCCGGCATTGTTCAGCATCCATGGTTTCTGGGTACGACTGTCTGTGGTCGACCACGAGCACGGACGATTTCAGCCTCTGCTCGAAGTAAAGCTAACTCCATGGATATACCCTCGGAATTGACAACTGAGGCCCCGATGCGTATCCCTTCCGTTTCTGCTTTTCCCTCCCCAAGTTTACGACCCACAACACAAACCACATATAGTACTCAGTACCTCCGATCCCCTTCCCCCCTTCCTCTTGCGTCGCCTAATGTCACGGGTTCACCAGAAAGCCGTGCTCAATCGTCGTGGAACTCGCTTCATCTCCCCGACGCGTTTGGTGTTTCATCTTGGCACTCGGACATTGGAGATTCCTTGTGTGGAGATTCTGATGAGTCTCTGCCTGAATCGACTATTCGCTTGCTCCCAACCTCAATTCCTATTGAACATGCACGGCTAATGGAAGAACGGTGTCCCGAGAAGCAGTTTCGGCGTTTATCTACCACTGGTCGTATTCGTCCTTTGCGTTGGCATTATGGAATTCGTAGTGAACGTCCTCCCCTTGACCTGTTGTCCCGCCTATATTCAGCTTTGCGGGAAATGGGAGGCCAATTCCGGCTGCCTGAGAAGGATGGCCGGCTTCGTGGAAATATTTATCGTATTGATTGTCTACTAACGAACGAACGGACGCCTGTGAATTTAATTATTGAGCTGTTTTCCCTTGGAGCAGCCTCTGTCTTGGATATCCGCTTTAAGCGAACGAACCGTTCTACCATAACGTCTCATTCCCATTCCGAACCTATACTCATTGAAGGTCGGCGATCCGACTCTACGGACTTGAAATCCCCCACAACTGCCGTGAACTCTGGGGTAAACGACGAGACTGTCTGCAGTCCAATGCTCTTCCTCGGTGTTGTTGATGAACTTATTAAGAAAATACGTTAGACGATTTCACAACCTGCATGTCAAGCACGTATTTACAACGAGAGCTGCAGTCGCGCTCCAATAAACAAAGTTCACAAGCTTTCCCTCCCTCCCTCCTATCACCCGTCTGTTAACTCTGTCCTCTTTTACTACTACTACTACTACTACTACTATTACTACCCCATACAACTGCTACACCGGTTATGATTGTTTCAATCATCGAGCCATTGTGACTAACCTTCATTATGCTATGCCCGTTTTTGATTGCAACTATTTTGCTTCGTAAGTCATAATGCCGTTTGGTGCACGATCACGAGCGTTACATGCCGTGCAAATTATCGGCGGTCTTTACAGCCCGCCGAGAAGGTTTATTTTTCGCTCAGAGTTTGTGCCCGCAAACGTGAATGTTTCGTTCAACTTGAGTTCGCGACTTTGTTTAAGGAATAAGGTGCTTGCGTTGGAAGAAAGAACGAAGATACAGAAGCTGCCATCCGACGAGGACAACAAAAGCCGAAGTAGTGAGGAAGGCAAAATTCTTCACCCGACTGTTTGTGCTTTCATTGGTGTCACGGAAACGCATCTCACGCTGCTGTTGGTAATCCATGCGACCGCGAACTTCCTTGACCAGATCCTTTGCGCGATGAAGCTCTGCCTCTACAGGCTCCAAGTTTCTGTTCTTTTGGAGTGCAGAGTAGTCATCAGCATCAGCGCCAACATTAAAGTCGAGACGAACCATGCGTTTCTTTGATGGTGAAGCGAGAGAACCTGCACATTTGTTAGTATGGGAACATAGGGAGATCGAGACAGAGGGGGAACAAAAGAAAGTCAACCAGCGAAGAAGTAGCAGTAGCAAACGGCGAATAAAACAAAATTTCTAGACACCCTCATCACCTCGTTTTTGAGCTTACCTTCGGTCAACTGATTAGTGAAACACAAGTTCAACCCAACAGGACCTCTCACGTCGAAAGCGACATTCTTCTCATTGACAATGTTCTTCGTGCTGGAGAGAGTGTTTCCTTCATTGTCAGTAATAACCATGTCGAGTTTCTGTCCATCGCCCAAGTTTCCGGAGGAGATGATGCCAACGAGGACGGAACTGCTCTCGGTCACGAATTCGCGGACGCAGAAAGGTTCAGGGTTCTCTTTGGCAACCACTTCAAAGCTGATGGCCTGGGCCACAGCAAACAACAGGCCAACTAGGCACCAACCGAACTTCATTTTGGCTAAGGATGAGGTGTGTGGAAGAGTGGTGAAGGTCGCGGTCACCTGTGCGGCGGTGCACGCAATAGTGTGCTAATGCGGATTTTGCGTGGTTGGTGGCATTCACTAAGCAGGTTAGTGCACGACGTAAGACCTCGGAAAAGTGGGCTGTGCGAGCACCTTGAACTGCAGTATGTGTAAATAGTGTATTCTAAAAGAGTGTTTGTTATTTAATCTAGTGCACTATCTTATACGGCGGTAATCCAACATTCGTCCTAGGGTTGCTGGGGAACTCACTGGGGATATTCTGGTAGTACCCTCTAAAGTACTCCAAGAGTACACCCTGAAAGTCCCCAGAGTACCTCCAGCAGCAACACCGTCCATGCTTCTTCCACGCTTCCGCCTTCAATGGCCTAAACTGGGCGACAAAGGTTTGTGCGGCACGGTAACTTGCTCTAACTGACAGTTTTCGTTGCCATGTCTGGTGGTGTAGACTCGTCAGTCGTCGCTTGGCGCCTAAAGCAGCAGGTAAGTAGCTACCCCCTTTTAGGTGGGGGTGTTTTGTTAGCGCTACGCAGTGTACGGCTGACACGTTAGGGTCACGATGTCCATGGCTTGTTTATGCGAAACTGGCTAGACGAGTCGTCGCCGGGAGGATGCACAAGCGAGCGAGACTGGACGCTCGTAAAAAAAGTGGGCGAAAAATTAGGTATTCCCGTGACACGACTTAATTTCGAGCATGATTATTGGCAACGCGTATTTGAGCCCACATTAGAGCATTACCGTCGCGGATGGACGCCGAATCCTGATGTTTTGTGCAATAGGGAAGTCAAATTCGGTGCGCTCTTCGAGCATTTGTCCCACGTCATGGCCGACTCGAAGCGAGCTTGGTGGGTTGCTACTGGTCATTACGCGCGCACGTGCATCGCTCGTGACACAAACGAGACATGCTTATTACGACCGACCGACGCGAAAAAAGACCAGACGCTGTTTTTGTGCAACATTCCCTATCAGGCCTTGCAGCGCACAATTTTCCCGCTATGGCAGCACACAAAGGAGCAAGTGAAACGTGAAGCGATGCTTCACGGTCTCGAGGAGAGTGCCACGCGGCCTGAAAGCATGGGGCTCTGCTTCGTGTCGCCGCGTAATATCCGCGGCCATTTTCGGAACTTTCTAGCCGAGTACCTAGAACCAAGCAGCGACCCGCTTCGCGTCATGTTCCGTGGGGTGTGCGTGGGGGTGTACCCACGGGATAAGGGAATATGGTCTTTTACGGTTGGCGAAAAATGCGGGCTTTCACTCGCAGCGCTGCAGCGCGTCTCCCAGCTGCCCTGGTACGTGTGGAAGAAAGACGTGGCCACCAATGCAGTCCACGTCTGTCCCGGCTACAGACACCCTCTGCTCTTTTCGCGTGCCGCCACCTGCTCGGAGTGGGGGTGGGCAAGTCCCTGGTGTAAGCGGGCGTTCGAAGGCGCCGATGACGTCGCTTGCACTGTCCGCATACGTCACCAACAACAGCCAGGTATGTCTTTAGGCGAAAGATATCGTGTGCCGTGCACTGCGGTAGATCACGCAAAGCGGTTTAGCGAAAACCCTTCGAGACCGTCCGCGCTAAACCACTTTGCGCGTCAGCATTGCACCACGCTACGTCACATCTGCCCAACCCTTCCTTCGCGTCGCGTACTAACCCTGCAAGTGCCGGCGCATTTTCGCAGCCGGCCAGACTGCATCAGACTGCAGTTTCACCAACCTCAGCGAGGAATTGCTCCTGGACAGCATGTCGCTGTGTATGTAGATAACCTGTGTGTGGGAGGAGGTCCCATTGTATCTCATACTCTGGCTCACGTCGCGTCAAGCCTCCATTAACCACAGAAACACGTACTCACTTATCTTGGCACGCGCCCCTCGCCCCTATCTCTCCGCGTTCCAGGTGTCCCGTTCGGTTGTTCCGATTACGTCGTCATGATTCTCGGCTTTAAACTGGAACCTGCGTGGCCCAGTTACCGAGCCAGTCGTAGATAAGGCTTCCCCCCGCTTCAGACCGGTGCTTCGCTCTCACGAGCATGCGATTTTTACGCTTATCTATGTGGGCTATGTGGGATATCTGCTCAACCGGCAAGGGTAGTTCACACCTCGCGTGAACGCCCAATGTTTCACCGAGCTTATCTTTATTGCTCCACCACCATGAACGCGCATTTCTTTATCGGCTGGTATTAACTGGCCTGTGATTGGTCGTCTTATTTTTGTTTTTGGCGCTGATACGTCGGCGGCCGGCGTCTGGGCCGCCTGCATATATGAAGCCAACCAATCAGAGCACGAGTTTATATTTAAACCGATCGGCTCTAACACCCTGACCATTACGTACGGTGTCTATAAAAGGGTACGCTTGCCCGCTCTGTTTCTTCACCTTAACAAACCACAATCTTTGAGGACCAGTCCTTCCTAATACAAAAGCTCAGTTAGCCAGTGTCGTAAATTGCGTCCGACTCTGCACATTTTTGGCACCAAGTTTCCCATAACAATTCGTTTCTACCGCACCGAATCCCTTTTTGGCGTGCAGTTTCTCTCTTGTTAGGTAATCCTCATCCTTGCATTCTCTTTTGTTGATAATCTCGTGTATCTACGTGACGATTCAATTTCACGTATAATTTAAACGAAGAGTCCTCCGATCCTTATAAAGTTTCGCCTATTTTTTCTCTCTTCTTTACTTCTTTTCTTCTCTTTTAACTCTCATTCTCTCTGCTAATATGAGCCAATACGACATTGAACCCCTTTTGTCCAAGGCCAGCATCTTGGCCAAGTACTCTGACCTCCCTCAGGGCGACAAGATCATGGCCGAGTACGTCTGGATTGACGGCCACAACCACCTTCGTTCCAAGACCATGACTCTTGACAAGAAGCCTACTGATATCTCCGAGCTCCGTATCTGGAACTTTGACGGTTCCTCCACCGGCCAGGCCCCCGGTGAGAACTCTGACACTCTTTTGAAGCCTGTCGCTATGTACCGCGACCCCTTCCGCCGCGGCGACAACATTATTGTCCTTGCCGCTACCTACGCCGCTGACGGTTCCCCTAACGTTTTCAACTACCGTGAGTCTTGTGCCAAGCTCATGGAGAAGTATGCCGACGAGGATGTCTGGTTTGGTATTGAGCAGGAGTACACCATGCTCGACTACTTTGATCGTCCCTATGGCTGGCCCAAGGGTGGTTTCCCCGGTCCTCAAGGCCCCTACTACTGTGGTGTCGGCACTGGCCGCGCTTTGCCCGCGACATTGTCGAGGCCCACTACAGAGCCTGTTTGTACGCTGGCATTAAGATCTCCGGTATCAATGCCGAGGTCATGCCCTCCCAATGGGAGTACCAAGTTGGTCCCTGCAACGGTATTGAGATGGGTGACCAATTGTGGATGTCTCGTTTCTTCCTTCACCGCATTGCTGAGGACTTTGGTGTGAAGATCAGCTTCCACCCCAAGCCTCTTCAGGGTGACTGGAACGGTGCTGGTTGCCACACTAACGTTTCTACCAAGGCTACTCGTGCCGACGGCGGTATGGCTGTCATCGAGTCTCTCATGGAGAAGTTCGCCAAGCGTCACGCTGAGCACATTGCCGTCTACGGTGAAGAGAACGAAAAGCGTTTGACTGGTCGCCACGAGACTGGTTCCATTGACAAGTTCACTTGGGGTGTTGCCAACCGTGGTGCATCTGTCCGTATTCCCCGCTCTGTTGCCATCAGTGGCAAGGGCTACTTCGAGGACCGTCGTCCTGCTTCCTCCATCGATCCCTACCAAGTTACCGGTGTCATCATGGAGACCATGTATGAGTGCTAAGCAAGTCGCTTACGATTTTTGTTTGATATTTGTTCCGTTTAGATCCCACCTATTTCCCCGTTTCAATAGACGCAGTTACGTACGAAGCTTAAGAGTGAGAGAGTGAGAGAGAGGGATGGCGGTTGATTGTGATTTACTGTGGTGAGCAGATGCTTGTGAACGTTTGGTATTTATTCTTACAAAGTTGGCAGTGTTTCTGCTGACTAGGACTGCTAGTTGGGGTTGTTTATGGGGCAGCATGTTAATACTCTTTGCAGAGTGGATTCGATAGACCCCTATGAGATGACCCATCAGGAGTATGGCGATCAACCAGTACGGCGAGTTGTTTATGATACTACTGGGTGATGGGGGGGTCCTCTCCCTCTGGATTAACAAGGATTCGGACGCGAGCCAGGCATGCGCCCAGCATAGTCTGTAATTTATTGGTAGTCGAAGGTTTTGATTTTGCTGCCCACACTTTTTGCACTCATTGCAGTATTTTTGAATACTAACTGCAAATGGTTTCCCGTAGTAGTTATAGAATAATATCAATTCTGACCCGCTGCGTAATTAAGTTTTAAAACATGTTCTGAAGTTTACAGTCCAGGGTATTGTCAGCATTTAATAGGTTAATGGTTTGTCTGCTTTTCAACGCCGAAGAATGTCTCTGCGTCAAAGCACTCCAGAAACGGATCCTTTGTTGCTAAAAGCACATAGCCCTATTATACACGTTCTGTTACCTTTCGGAAGGAACATTCATTACTACCAAAGGAGCATGAACTCTTTTGAACCTGATTTTGATTTGGGAACTAAAGGACAATCGCTATAAGGCTTCACAGATGGAATAGTTTAAATTGAATCCATGCCTTCCATTTATCCAAGCCTGTTCCCTTTGTTGCACTACCTGAGATAGCTTCAACATGAAAGGAGTCAAGGGAATTCAAAAACGAATCCCACAACCGCTCATCCTGTGCAGAAATAGACTCCACCTGTGCGTCTTGAAGTTTAATGATGTTGTCCAGTTCATTCTGTAATAACTTAAAGGCTTGATTTGCTGGTACAGCTGTGAAAAGATCAAACTTGTTGCAAGCGATGAGAACACGATGAACCTTAGCTTTGTAGCACTCAAGAAGCACATTAAGATACATCAGCGCAACCGAATGAACATCTCTGTCGATAGTAGCGCTGTTGATGACGAAGACAACGGCACTTGGAGAAAGGGTGTTGTTGTTGAACTCGCTTTTCAACATATCTTGAGCCTTGGGATGACCAGGAAGATCCACAATCGTCAATTCACCATCTTCTGACTTCCAACAACCTCTATTAGGCGCGGTACTCGTAACTGTAGGTGCTGCAGTTCCATACACTAGTTGGGAGAAGAGACTCGTTTTTCCGGCCTCAGCTGGTCCGACAAGAAACACTGCTTTCCGCTTTTGTTTTCCATTGGACGCTCTGAGTCTCCAAAGAAGGAAGACGGTTATAATGAGCCCAAGCACGACTGTCTGAACAATCATAGTTGACGCTTCGAAGCTGCTAACGGCGTGGGGGCAGATGTGGGTGTTTAGTGGGATATGTGGGGGAACTCCCTATATGAGTGAGTAGCGCCAGCACAAAGTAAGAAAGTCGAGACGAAGTTGAAGTAATATGACTGTTACCGAGTCGGTGTGTAACAAAACTTATAAATGAGGATTGTAGGATAATTATCAAACTATTTAGACTTTGTAGAAGATGGTAATCTAGAAGGTGTTGGGAAATTTTAGCTCATGTCAGCAAAGCCTTACTGCAGGAAAAATGGTTTTCCCAAACTGACTATAACTCTGGTATGAAAGATCAGAGACAAGTCCGATTTATTATAATTCATAGTGGCTATTAAGAATATCCGGTGACAAACTATTTATCTTAGATAGGAACACCTTAATAAATAGAGTTTCGCTTAAAAGTCGTCAAGATAACTTTAATAATTTATCACAATCTACGGCAGACGGTGTGAAAACACTGTTAGTGAACGACTGAAGAATTCAGTCGTTTTTACAGTAGTTTATATTCATAGAATTACCTAATCTAATGTGGCTTTAAGACTTTCTCTGACAATGGCGTTTGAGTCATGCCAATTTAGAGGATATCGAGGGTTTCCCTTGGAGTCATTACAGTACAATGCGTAATTCTGTGGCTTAGGGGAAGTGATGTGGCAGTTGTCGGGAAAGACCTGAGTTCGGGTTCCTATGTGCCTCTGCGAACGCTAGCGCGCTATCTTATTTTCATAGGGTTATGCAGTCAGCTCTGGCGAGCTGCGCTACGGAGTCTAGCGAGTGCTACCGCACTCCCCTAAGTGTGCACTCCACACTACAACTCCAAGCAGCGCTTACGGCGCTGCACTACGAGGCCGTAAGGCTTCAACAACGATTGCGCATTAGTCCTCACTAATGTGTAACATTATAAATAGCTAAAAAGCAGTAAATATTCAGACTTAATCTTACTACAGAGACTGGGCTTACAAGAATCGTTTAGGGAGAAACAATGGGATTAATGTTTCTCTTCCGTTCGTCCGTTTGATCAGGCGGAAGCTGGTCGTTGGTCTGGCTGCTTAGTCGCCAAGATTCCAAAATTACTGGATTTTATTTCTCAAGAGATAACATACATTACAAATACGAATTAGTAACAAAATATATTAGCAATTAAATAATTAATATAAATATGCAAGAGTTCAATGGCTATAATCCGTTGAACACTACCTGTTTCTTTCAACAATAACTATCAGAATATAGCTAAAGGAAAAAACTATTCATTGTTTAAAACCCACGAACAATAATCCTTTATTAAACTATATTAATTTAATAAGCTGTGCAAATGGATAAGCGATAACCTTGAGTTGCTTCGTCATAGCAATGAATGCTAACAAATGCTTAGTCATTAAATACCAATTAGCTGAATGGTCAATTTATTTCCAAAGTTTAAAAGTATTTGGAGTCAATGACATAAGTCAGTTTGCTCCATGATAAGGGTTTGTTACCACTTTTAAAAATATGCTCGTTACTTGAGCCAAGTCACCACTGATATAATTCTTTGGAGTGTTATGACTACTCGTGTGAGTGGGCAATTTCTTCGACTTCATTGCATGGTGTTTATAAATGAAAACACGGTACGCGTTTACCGTTAAGACGGAATGAACAGAACAAAACCGTTGCACATCCTTAACGTTTTCACCCTGCATATTGTACTGTTTTCAAGAATTTTTAAGAAAGTCACTATGTCCGAGCGGTTAAGGAGTTAGACTTGAACTCGTTCAGGCATCTAATGGGCTATGCCCGCGCAGGTTCAAGTCCTGCTGGTGACGAGATACACGGGATTGTCTGTCCCGTATCTTTTTGTATTTGAGAGATGCAGTCTATATTGACTACTTTTAGTAAAAATGCCTAGTCTTTCGGCTTGCATTTTCTAATTGCATTAACATCAGAAGAATTGAAAGGTGTAAACCGGTAAAGAGCTATTTATAATTGCAATTAATGTACAGATAATTACGTATAGTTGTTGGTTCCATGTTTTTTATTTTTATTTTAACAGTTTAGTGTCCAAATTTTCGCATTTTTGAATAAGGTTTCGGCTCTACGAACAAGCGAGTATCGGTATGTACCAGCTAATATGAACTATAGTTATCAAAATTCAACAAAATTAATACTAAAAGTGATTTTGGATGAGTGGTAAATCGCCATTGCTCATTGAAAGTTTATACAATGATTTGGGTTGTCTTTTAATTTCCTTTTCGTAAATATCAATTAAGGTTTTCTGCTAAGCGAGTAATATACAAAAAGGTCTGTATGAATGAATATTCTACTTTTTGGATCGAAACACATACAAAAAGAGACAATGTGATAGATTCGCCTTCTTTAAACACAAATTTTTCTAAAGAAAAATATGTTAAATTTGAAAAACAATCTGTTAAAGAATGATGTGCTCAAATAAAAGACGGTAGACTATGCAGCTTAACCCCATTAGTATAACAGAACTTACTATTCCTTGTCGTGCTTTGGGGCTTAGTATAATTTGTTCGCTAGTCCTTATTCTTTTTCTTCTGTACTGATCAGTTATTCTGATGTTATTTTCTTGACGTAGACAACTTTGGTACACTTGTTACTTTTAACAACTCATTGAGGAAAGACTAGTTGGTATCGCTTATATTAATAGGCCCGTAGGCGTCATTGTCACAACTTACTCAAACGAGATACCTCGTTGTAGATTTAGGTTTCCAACAAGTTCAATCGTATTATTTATTACAAATTTTTTTACGAACTTCGAACCCTATTTTGAAGTACCTTAACTCTTGTAATTTGTCCGTGGGGTACTTCAATTGAAAGCATGTTGTTATTGGAATGAGAGTAAAAAAGTTATTGTTTATTTCGTCTCAAGCATTGATGTTAAAGCCAAAGCAGTAAACACAGTGTTTAAAAATATCAATCAAATATCTGTGTCCGTGCTTAGGAAAGTCCTCATGCTGAAGTTGAAGACAAATGGTCTCAATTTATTCCCGACAAATGCTGAAATAGTTTCAGCAACAAAAAAAACGAACAACAAGAACAATAATGCAGCGAGCGAGGTTCGAACTCGCGCGTTTATCAACAGCAGAGTTTCATTAACCTTTCAGCCAACTTAAATCTGCCCCCTTAGACCACTCGGGCATCGCTGCTTAGGACATTCTTGTCACGGTTCGAGGCCGGATATGTTTAGTTCTATTGAGGATTCCTGTTTGTTGGCTTCAAACAATGAATAACTTATTTCCTTTAACCTTTCGAAGCTTCGGTTACGAAACCTTAATTGTTATGATGCGCGCAATTGTTCTTGAAAGTTATTGTTGAAAGGAACAAGTAGTGTTCAACGGATTATAGCCATTGAACTCTTGCATATTTATATTAACTATTTAATTGATACTATCTTTTGTTACTAATTCGTATTTGTAATGTTTGTTAATTTTTGAGAAATAAAATTCAATAATTTTGCAAGTTGTGCAAATGTAAAAGCAATAACTCGGAATTGCTTCGTAATAGCAGTGAATGCTAGCGAATGCTTAGTCATTCAATTTAAGAAACCAATCAGTTGAATGATTGTTTCATTTCCAAGTTTAAAAGTACTCGGAGGCAATGACATAAGTTCATTTGCTCCGTGACAATTCTGTCGTGGTTCGAGGCCAAATATGTTTAGTTCGATCGAGGATTCTTGTTCTTAGGCTTTAAACAAGAAATAACTTATTCCCTTAACATTGCAATAAGCTTCGGTTAATAAAACCTAAATGCTATGTACAGGTTTTGAAAATTTGTTGTCAAAAGAATTAAGTAGTGTTCAACGGATTATAGCCATTGAACTCTTGCATATTTATATTAACTATTTAATTGATACTATCTTTTGTTACTAATTCGTATATGTTGTGTTTGTTAACTTTAGAGAAACAAAATCTAATAGTTTTGCAAGATGTACAAATGTAAAACAATGACTTAAAATTGCGTCGTAATAGCAGTGAATGCTAGCGAATGCTTAGTCATTCAATTTAAGAAACCAATCAGTTGAATGATTGTTTCATTTCCAAGCTTAAAGTACTCGGAGGCAATGACATAAGTTCATTTGCTCCGTGACATTAAATATTTAAGAAATAGTACAACAAATAAGAAGAATATGCTCATAAAACATGCTTTGACAAGAAACCGATTGTAGTAATTCGTTTCATTACACTTCATTTGTTTCTACGACGGAAAAGGAAATAACTAATCTTTTAATCACTTATTTTTTTATTGTAACCCACCCAGCACGTTAAAAGAACTGCTAACGTTGTAGCACCAAGTATAACTTTTTTGTTCCTTCAACATCAACAACCACACAAAAATTCTTTAACAGAGTAATTATTTTCATTACGATCACCTAATGACATAGGCACTTAATAAAAGAAAGTCTCACACAAAATTTATGTTAAGACGCTTCTCTTTTTCATTTTTTGCAGCTGAAAGCTCAACCTGATTTTCAACGAGGACAAAACACCAAATTTTAATGAAAGGAAAACGTTCGCTTAATCCGGTTCAGGACGAAGCTCGAAAACGTAAGAAGAAAGAACAAGCTAAGCTTCGTCAAGAACGATCTCAAAGAAGGGACGCAAAACTTTCAACAAAAAATGTTTTTTTCTTGGAAAAGAAGATTTTTGAATTAAAGGATATTGAGAAAAGCAGACCCTTAAATTCCAGTGAGCGTCAACAACTCGATACATTAGAACGTGATGTTTATGTAATGAAAAAAAAGGGAATTGGAGGACACTCAATTGGCAACATTGAATCCGAAAAAACAAAACATGTCAATAGGGAACGACGCCAAAAGAAACCGTTTATTCCGAAAAATCCAAAAAAGAGTGTTTATTATCACCCAATATTTAACCCTTATGGTGTTCCACCACCTGGAATGCCTTATAAAGAAATTGATGATGATAATTCTGAGAGCTCAGAGACTGACGAGTCTGTTATTAACATTCCGATGCCCGAGGACGAATTTCCAGGCGACAATCCCCACCACGAGGACACCAAAAGAACGGCGCTTGTCGAACATAACGATGTTTGGAAGCAACAGGAAATTACAGCTGACGCAATCGTAAAAACAGAATACTCGGCAGAACCAATTGTTCGAGATCTTCGAAAAGAGGCAGCCCAATTTATTCCTGCTTCATTAAAACGCCAACCACAACAGTTGGAAGAACCCAATGCGGATTCCGAGTTAGAAAAATACTACAGCGAGTTAAACAATTTGGGCGCTTCAGACTCAAACCCCTCTCATGACAAGTAGACATTTTAAGGTTTAGTAACGAGATTTCATCACATTTTACCCATGACAGATGTGACAAAGACGTATCTTACTCAAAAATATGCTGCCCAACCAATATACATCTGTACGAGGTTATCGGAGCTAACGGCTTCCTTGATAAGCTCTTGTACCTGTCCTTCAACAGACAAGGGTAACGGCTCCTCTCCAATATAACCTTGCAATTTTCTGCGTATCTTTGCCAAAACTTGAGTCGCCTCATTTTGTTCAAGACCACCAGAAAGCGAATTTTGCCCCTTTATTTGTTAGCATAGTTGAATATGTGTCGATTTTGACATACTCTTCTGTTCCATTCAACAAGAGGGTCGTACAAAAACGACTCTAACACACTCATAAGCGTATTTTGATTGGAACGTAAAAGACGCATCGTAATTTCACTGGATTTTCTAAAGGACCCTGGCAAACTTTAGTACTAGGGTAAGAAAGTTTAACTTACCTTCATAGCCAGTTGGCCCCATTGCATCAACCATATTATGAGTTAGTCTAAATGGTACCTTTTCTGGTTTTGCAAATGTTAATCCCTGAAATGGTTAGTAAATTCTCTCTTTAGCGTATAAGTACCTTTTCGAAAAGACAATTAAAATCAACATGAATAGCGTCTCCGTTTAATTCATCGAACAAAATGTTCTCTCCATGCCTATCACCAAGTCCAAGTACATAACCCACCATTGACATTACAGCAAGAGTTCTCGAGTAATTCTGCCGACTTTTTACCCAACTGCTGGGTTCGGGAAATGCTTCCATAAACCATTCATGAAACACCGAGGGAAACCTTGGTAAGATTTTCTCTTCAAAGATCTTGGCCGGGTTAGGTGTTTGTAAAGCCATATCAAGATTAGCACGAAGCTCTTGATATGGAATAGGTACATTCTTTTGCTTGTAAATTTTTAGGAGTATATCACGGAAAGGGCGAGTATTATTAACCCATTCAATAAAACCGCATTCTTCATTAAGAGGGATAACCACATAAGTTCGTATATTTAGCTTTCTTCGACTAGCTGCTTGATCTTTTCGAAGAATCTTGTTAATAACATTGTTAAGTTCCATTAGTCGAGCATCTTTCCGTAGATCGTCCTTTGGTTTACATAAGAAATGATACATCTTTCCATTAGTTCCCCGAATAGTCACCTTCCTGGGTTTCTGTAGGGAATTCATGATATCAACTTCATCTTCAAAGCCTTCAATAGTTGGTTGGTTGTTTGGGAACGGGTGATACTGATGGTATACAATTCCTTTAGAAGGAAGTGTTATGTTCATAAAAGATTGAGCCGGAATTACTAAGTCAACAGGTGAATTAAGCGAAATCCGGAAATGACCCTTTAAACTAAGTTTCACAGCCCGCGTGTCTAAACGAACATTACACAGATCCAAAAGCTTGTCTGTTAAACAGACAGCAGACTGGCAAAGTTTCTTCATTTCTAAGTTTTCTGGTTGATTCTTTTTCTTTGAATATAACAGATTCAAAATGCTTTTTCCTCGCACAGACCGTTTGTGAGAAGTGGATTTCGTAGCAGCCATTAGTTGCCAAAGAGTTTCCTTTGGATATGCAGAAATGACTAAACTGATGAGATGTTCCAGCACTCGATAAACCTTCTGGTTCGGATGACAAATACGTGAAATCATTTGAGATAAGGCAGTGAGGAATAGATATTGAGGTATCTTTAAACCCAATCGGACTATATTAGAGTTTATAAGCTCCAACGACTTCTTCCTTGAGGCAATGATATGTTCTCTGAAATAACTGTCGCCCTCTTCTTCCGACAACTGAAGTTCTTCTGCTCCAAAATCCAACCAAAGTGTTAACAGTTTGGGCATACTCTCATAAATATGCTTCGTTCCATAGTAAAGAGATCTTCCATACTCATTAATAATTCGTGTTACCAGTTCACCAGTGAGAAACTTTTCGCTCTTTTTCCCAGGAGGAAGCTTCTTTTCTTCTTCAAGCATCGATACACGATGATGAGCTAAGTAATAGTGACTTTTTTCCCATTCAGGATATATATTAACCGCTTTGTAATAATAGACCTCTAAATCCTTCAGTCCAAGTTGACCAGCTTCGCCAAGCCATTTTGTAAGAGTCAACAACGCTTTTCCTTTGACAACGCTACCCTTCGACTCATTTGAAGACGTACTTGATAAAGCAGATATTGAATGCATCGAAAGAACGTCAGCAGACTCAAAAAGAGATGCATCAAAAGAGGACTGTAATTCAGCAATCGCTTTACGACGCTGTCCTTGATGCCACCACCATCTTGAGTGCTCTACTGCAGCCATGGCTTTATTTAAACTCATAGCGCGCAAAATTGAATTATACGCTCGTTGCATTTGCTGATTTTTTCGAGCAAGTTTTGCAATTTCCAAATGTGTAGGCGCTTGATACACAGAGTTTTTTGATCCTCTACTAAAGCCAACCAATTGTGCAGACAGAATTCTCTGCTTAAACTTTCCATAAGGAACAACACACTCAAGACGAGTCTTAAAAACAGACGCTACATCTTCTGGGATTGGTGTTTTAGAGAGCGTATAACTAGAAATAACACTAAAGTCATGAATAGCATGAAGCTTTGAGAGAATGTCATAGCAATCATATGAACTGTTTGCTCCAGTATTCGCAATTGCAATAGTAGCATCGGTATATAATGTACGAATCAGCTGGTCGAACTCCGCCTGATCATGCATGTTGGAGAGATAGTTCAAAAACAATCGGCCAACCTTTGTATCAAATGAAACGGACGAACTACTTGTAACAAGTTCTTGTAATTTGTCTTTAAGCAATGCACTCCAGGCAGCTTCAATAGCAAGATTGAGAACTGTAGAACGTGATGGCTCTTCAACTAGAGACGATATATGTTTAGCGTTATTGATGACAGATTCGTAATGGCCTGCTTGCAGCAAACAGTTTAGCATTCCAACCTTTAGAATATCATTCTTTGGTTGTTTCTCATAGCTTAACTCATAACAAGTGAGAGCAGAATCCCAGTTTTCTGAGTTTTCATGCAGAATTATTTGTTGATCAAGAGAAT
Organism: Schizosaccharomyces japonicus yFS275; assembly: GCF_000149845.2. Classification (NCBI taxonomy): domain Eukaryota; kingdom Fungi; phylum Ascomycota; class Schizosaccharomycetes; order Schizosaccharomycetales; family Schizosaccharomycetaceae; genus Schizosaccharomyces; species Schizosaccharomyces japonicus. The sequence goes on along the minus strand of NW_011627860.1, from coordinate 3,503,734 downwards.
AGTTGTGAAAATTAAATGAGATTGCTTCAATCCCATCTGGATCATCGATTCCGCTGTATATTTCTTGCAAAATTCGATAATCATTTTCAGTAACAGAGCTCGGAGTTTTCTCTTTCGACATGCGTAAATGCTGTTCCCAGTAGAAAAGTGCTCTCGCATGAAAACCACAAAATAATGAGACGAGACCAAGTTTTTCTACGGGAAACTGGGAAAGGAAAGAATCCACACGTACGACGGTAGCTTCCTCAGAAACGGCATCATCAACAGACATATAACGATTCTCTCGTCGAGCTTTCGCAGACCGTTCTTCCCAGCTTCTACGCCTTCTCGCTCTAAGCCAATTGTTGAAGTAATCAACAACTTCGAAGAAGCACTTAAGAAAAGTGGTATAACGTTGCATGCTTTCTCGATTTGTACGTTCCGGTCGTTTTTGAAAGACAACCATTTTTAATTCCGTAGAGATCAGTTTTAATTCATCAGCGGACTCGGTTAAAACAGCGTTTAAGAGTAGGAATGGGAACAAGAACCTCGAAATGCTAGTTTCTTGATCCTTGATTACCTTTGCACAAATAGAAAATATACGATCAGCATTTTTAGAATGGTAATACTGCATTAACTTTAGACAAAAGCTCTGTATCCAATATGTGAAAGTTGTCGTCTCTGAATAAATTGGAAAAGATATTCTTGGCTTGAGAGATGAAGTTAGATGGTACTTTGAGTTCAAAAACGGTATTAGAACGCGCTTGGATGAATCTGGAAGTGAATTCCAGTATTGAGCTTCCACACTTTTTGTAGAGCGCTTTTGTGAGCCGATAACAGCAGATCTAAATCCTCCTAAATGAAGAAGTTCCTGCAAGGCATAAGCTAAAAAGCTTTGAGCCTTTGTATCCGTAGTAGTAATAAAAGCAGGAATGAGCTGATCCTGTATAAAACGAGTAATGAATTTTAAACATTCCTCTCCATTTTCAAAATTATCTAACATTAAAAAGCCACCAATTCTTTTCTGAGCATCCGCACGATTCGGGTCAATAGCACCCAAAATACCCAAATTTTTGGCTGCCAAAAATGAGATTTCATCATTAGAATGTGCAAATTTGAGGCAACAGTCTAGTAAACATCGTAAAAGACGATTTATAAGAGGATCAATAACATCAACTGTTATTAGCGACTGAAGAAATGCTTCCTTTGTCTGAAGATACGAAGCGAGCTTTTGTAAACCTAAAAGACAAACCGACTCGTGTTCATTACGGCAACACTGCATGATGTCTTCAATATTTAAATGAAAATCGTCAACCTGAATTTTTGAAAATGAATCGCGACTGGTTTCAGAAAAGCACTCACTTGCAAAAGAGACTGGAAGAACCGGCCGAAGCTGCTCAATGTTGTCCATTGGATCCTTTGCAATATAATCTATAACCTTTACCACAATTATTTTCTCTTTTTTGCTTATCTTAGGATACATCGAGGGCAACAAAACAAGAGAAAGACTTGCAAGTGATAAGTATTCGGGTCCGTCAATACTTAAAAGCAGGGCCAACCAGGCTTCCAAAGCATAGGATCGCAAGGTATTGTCCTGGAAGGCACTCTGGAGACAGGAAGTTATTTGAGGTAAACCCAATTTTGTTGCACTTCCAGCAAACTGGATCATTTCTTTCATTCCTATAATAGTTCGTGTCTTTTCATTTATAGAAGCTTTCCCTCTTAAGTTGTTTATAATGTTAGAGAACTCTGCAAGGATTCCTAGGATATGATTATTAAAAAAGTCCAGAAGAAGCGTTTCCTCATTGACATTTTTTTCATTTAAACTGGGCGAAACAAGTATTGCGACTTTCGTTATCGCATTAATTACTTGACTTACTTGAGCTTCTTTATGACAAAGTTGTAAAAGCTCAACAGTAACAGAAATAGGATCAGAACGTAGCAAACGAGATAGATCAATTTTTTCAAAATCCGATGACGCTAGCGTCAATAGTAACATTACACTTTCTTCAACATTTGCCGATTCGGATGTTAGAAATGTTGCTAGTATTTTAGGCATATTTGACAAACACAAGGACGAGACTGTATTATGAGAGGCTTCCGCTATTTTTTGAATAACCGCACGATTTTTTGTTAAAACAAGATACGGAACCGTGTAGGCTTGAGTTCGTGTCAAGAAGTCATTATCAGTAATGCCCATAGTTTCAGCAAAAAGTTTTACAATGCCAGGCTTATGAGTAACACTTTTAATGATCATTACACAAACAGTTCTCCAGTAAGGGGAGAATAGTTGCCATATCGTTACGTCCCTTCTTCGGGCAACGTTATGGAGACAGCTAACGGCTACACCTTGATGAAAGGTATCTCCTTCGACAATAAACTCAATTAACTGCAGAAGTATTAAATGTAATTCCTCCCCCTCTGCCACTTCAGCAATATGCGCCCAAGCCATAATGGTAGTTTCCAAGAACTTTGAATGAGACCCAGAGGCAAGGTTTTTTAATGTTTCCAAAATCATTATTCTGTTTTCTGTTGGGGAAACAATATCTTCATGCGTATAAAATGATGAAAAAAAGCGTGGTAATATACGGCCTGCACTCATACGAAGCATTCTGACAGAACTAAATAACATTTGCAAACATCTCTTACCAGAATCAGAGTCTGCCAAAGCAATAAATGTATTTGAATGATTTGTCCATCGCCAATACGCATCCAAAATCTTCTGGCGATACAGTGAATTGCTCTGTATGACCGAGTTATTGAAGAGCAAAGAGAAACCTGTTCTGTAGGAATTTTTCTCAGAACTTCCGTTTCAGCACTCGTTGAGAATTTAATCCGTTGAGGTGAGTCACAGAGCCAACAATAATGTGTATGCACTTTAGTGTCATATTTAGAAGAGGTATTCAACTTTTCAGAACAGTGAATTGTAGCAAACAATTGAAGGTCTTCAACGAGAAGTTCAGTTGTATTTTCAAGAAACGATGTGACTTTTGACTTAAGCTCATCTTCAAACCGCTTTTCAAAAGCCTGATTATGATTTGATACCCATTTGCCAATGGAATACAAGGAAGAGACGTCTTGGTTTGCTTTTAGATTTGTAAATTCACCCAGTGGTGAATCACTGAGAGTTGAATAAAAGTAACGTACAAATCGAAGCAATATAACGTTGTTAAAATATTTACAAAATGGGTTTTCCAAACTGACATCTGTTTCGGCTTGCAAAGCGTGGAAAAAGTTAGAATCCTTGTGCTTTAGACAGCGCATAAGAATGTTCGCACATTTCCGTGCATCCGTTTGAGCATCCTCCGTCATTTCTTTATAGTGAACCGCCAAAGACATGATTTCGGATGCGGCAGAAGTCAAATGTTCGGGATATAACGTTTGAAAGGCGCAGAAGTACACAAACATTATTGAGACAGTAAACTCAGCGTCGACTTTTACGGATTCGCGTAGTTGAAACGCGGCTTTGCTTATAGAAAGAATGTAATTCCGAGAACGAATGCATAACGGAGCTTTCAGAAGCATATACTTCAATGAAAAACACACCAGTACGTCAAGTACTCGAAAATACATACTCAGTTGAACTGCAGGTTCAAACTCATTAAGCTTTTGCATTAGCAGCAAGTGAAATACGTGTTGTTTCAACCAGTCCCAATGCTGAATGTACAACATATCAGTAGGTTTCAATTGAGAGTGGGGAAGATACTTTGCAAGCACCGAGGACGCCTGCAAAAAGAAGCATGTAGCCGCAGATCGAGTGTCAAGCGCTATAAGAAAGTCATCTTTTTTTGTTCTATTGCTCATAAGAAAATTTGGAGCTGCAGAGTACAAGGGTACCACAGATTGTGACTTACTAAGACTCACTAAAGCGCCGAAGCTGTACTCGATGTACCGTTTCCATTCTTCCTCTAGCCACACTGCATGCATCGATAACTGTGCATGCTCGTTAACGAGGTAAAGAAGCTGTAAGTGAAACCCACATAATTTATCATATATAGGAATGAGCGATTCCAAACTATACAGAAAAATTGTCCTTGGAAAAAGCCATTCAAGAAACACAATGGATGACTTCGTCGAGTTTAGCAGTGCCGGTTTTGCCGTTATAACAAGTAAAAGCGCATCGAGAGATTGCTCTGCTTGTCTAAGAAATAGACTATTCCGCACGTTTTCCGCCTTCTTTTTGTCTAAAAAAGGGAGTAAACCTGCTTCCACGAGGACTTGAATAAGTTGCAATGAGACCTCGGCATTGGAAAAGTCGGCAAATGAATTTGAGCACTTTTTAACATCCAAAACTTCGTCTAGAAGTTGTTGAAAAGCATTTCTGTCATCAAAGGATTGTTGTGACAGAGTAAGGGACTCTGCTTTTGTATTGATATTCGAATTCATGCACGACTACCATGAATTACACTTTGGACATAAAAGGCGTTATTTCAAGGACAAACAATAGTCAATGGGGTGTTCAAACCACGGCAGTTGCATGCACTGTGTTTCAGTAACAAAATAAATGCAGATTTCCCCGTATTTGAGAAAAACTCGAGTATTTCCAAAGGGTAGGGTGAACCATGAAATGGACCACCTGTGAAAAGAATAATATCACAAATGTGTCAAGAAGCTAGATACAGAAACAAATAAACCATCAAGAGAGACATAGTTAGTGGAATAACCATTTTGATTGATTTACACGGTTTCGTTGCGAAGTCGCCGATACAAAAAATCTCGTCTCAATTTTACTAAAGCGAATTCACAAAAAATGGCAATGATACTCGCATCTACACCAAAGACGAACCATAGTGCACACCAAGAAGAGCCACTGAAGTTTCACTATTCGACTTGCCTCCTCTAGCAGCTCACCAGTAAATGTTGGATGCGTCACGGTTGAATCAAGATTACACCAAGGGCAAATAAGCCAACAATATATATTTCAAAGCAACTGACAGGGGAAGTAGTTTCTTGAGCAAAGGAAGGAATTAATTCGCTTAAAGCAGTAAACATTACTAGACATAAAAAGTTTATGCTCCGTCTGTTTATTCGAAACGCCCGTCAATTTACAAACACCAGGCGTTTAGTTGGTAATCAAGTTTTTTTTCCGGTTGCATTTTTTTCCTCTAAGCATCAATTGAAAAATCACAAAATGTCGTTTCCATTACAAAAATCGGAGGATGAATGGCGTCTGCAGCTCTCGCCAGAACAGTTCCGTGTCCTTCGTCAAAAAGCAACAGAGCCACCCGGCAGCGGTAAATATGACAAGACGTTTCCCACTGAGGGCTTGTTTTGTTGTGCCGGATGTGGAGAACCTCTCTACATTGCAAACAGCAAGTTTAATAGCAAGTGCGGATGGCCTGCCTTTTTTGAAGCTTTACCAGGAAAGGTGAAACGCATTGAAGACACCAGCTTTGGCATGACTCGCACGGAGGCTGTGTGTGCCAATTGTGGAGGCCATCTTGGCCATATCTTCAAGGGAGAAGGCTATCCAACGCCGACAAATGAGCGCCATTGCATAAACTCTGTATCTTTAAGGTTTCATACTGAACACACATTCCTTGATGGTTTAGAAGACGCCGACAAACAGGATTAACTGAGACATCGGTTAATCTACTTCAAAAGTGCCCAAACAATTAATTGGAACATGTATTATTATTCATTGTCAGTGACCTCCCTAGGTTGTGCAATTATAAGCTGTCAAAGAACGGCAGATACGCAGAGTCGAAACGGCGACAGCCGGTGTCGCTGTCGCCAGTACGATTGATGAGATAAAAAAATCGTAAATAGTATATAAAAAGTCATTTGCGAATTGCCGATGTGTCTTCATTAAGATGGGACATGCCAATGATTTAAATTTCGTAAACGTATGACGTCTCGCCAGATTCTGCATATGCTTCTACAGCCTTGTCTATAGGCGTAGCTCCATCTGTCATGTCGATGGTTTTGTGTATAGTCTTTGGGTTCAAAGCCAAAGCGAGTAGCGTTTTGGCAACATTTCCTCGTGCAATTGTAACGCGGAGAGTAACGTGGCCAAGCTGAATTTTTCCGCTTGCTTCTTCGTCCGACAGTCCCGAAGGCCGTGCAATTGTCCAGTCCAGCTTGTCAGTTCGACGGACAATTTCCTTGTCTGCGGCTAACTTCCATCTGTAGTAGTTATCCAGAACACCGTGGATCCACTTACTAGCCTCAATGTCTTCGTTCGTGTAATGTGCAGGAACAGGTTTATCCATGTCACGATTATCGCAAGCAGATACAACCAAGAATCGGCGTAACCCAGCTTCTATCATGGCGTCACATACCTTCACGCAGCCTTCAAAATCAACATGTTTCGTACGTTCAGGACCGCCTTTTCCGCCTGCACCGGCACTGAAGATAACAATAGATGGATCCACTTGCTTAAACAGCTCAACTATTTCTTTCACAGTCGTGTCTTCCAAAGAGAGTAATTTGGGAATGCCACCAAGGGCCTCAATGTCCTTAAACTGTTCTGTTTTGCGAACGACAGAGAAAACTTTATGACCAGCTTCTACAGCATATTTTGTGAACAAAAGTGCAACTTTTCCGTGGCCGCCAAAAACAATAAATGTCTCAGTCATAATGTATCGTCAGATAGTACGTAGAGTCTAAATGTAGCAGTAGATTCGAACGTATATAATTCAAATGTCCTCAAAGTAGTATAGTATGTTTCGTGTTTTGGTCTGCGCCGCGCGTCGCGATATCTTATACGTAAGAAGCCGCACTTATGACATCAGTATCGAACAAATATGAGTTATCTCAAAATTAAGTTTAATAAAGTGTTCGTATAGATAAAAATTTCTAATAAGTGGAATGCTACACCAAAAACCATTGCTTGACGAATCCCTTAGCGAGTATTGAGGCTCTGATATAGGTAAGCCTCCACCAACAGTGCGTTTATATTTCATCTTCTTCGGCTTCGTTTTAAGCAGGAGATTGTACTTTCTCACTTACCAATATCGCTTTCGCGTTTTCACCCGTGGTAGTGTTTGTGAAGCTCCTTCTGGCGGGAACAATTGTATCGTATATACCATATTCGCATAAAAAATAAGTGCTCATCGAGGAAACAATAGGTAAGTAATGATGAACAGAATGGAATCTTCTTAAGGAGAAGAATGGCAATGAATTGAATAACGAATTTTGTTCCGTGTAAGACGGCTCAAAGTGTAAATTGTAACGACCGTAGCCTCTTGCTTCATTTCATCCCCGTTTAACGATACACCAATTAAGGGTTTCTTCTCTTTTCCGTCACCCACCCTCTCGTTTTCACGGTTAATGCTAACAGTCAGTTCCTCTTTATATTTCTATTGATACAACCAAAAAAAGTTTCAATCGTACATTGCTTTTGTTCCATTCCCCTTTGCATCGACGGGCTTTTACGACTGTTTCCCGTATTACTTACTCTTTGCTTCAAGTTGGTGAAAACTCACTCTTTTTTTTCGCCGATTTTTGCTCCCTTTTGGCTATCAAAAAAAGTACATTTGCTCGTTCCCGATCGCACAAAATGTCACCTCTTGCGAAATTGTTCATCGCTTTTTACACCTTCGCAGGCATCATCACACAAACACTCGCTGAGAATCCAATTTCTACTACCACTCTTTTTTCTGCTCCAACGATTACTGAAGTAATCACGTCTTATAATACGTATGTCACTCTAGCAGTTGCTCCGGCTGTCTACGAACTGCCTTGCGGTTGCACAGAAAACACAAATATACGGACTACCGTTACCAAATGTCCTGTTTCCTTAACTTTCAAAGGAATCGAGTCCCAAACGATTAGCACGCCTTGTCTCACGGCGACCGGTTTTACAACTTCATATCATGATGACAGCTGCAACTGCGAAAAGACTGTGTATGCCACGTACAGTCCTGTTATCCCACCCGAGTCTGTTTACAGCATCGAATGGAAAACAAGAACAGATAGATATGAAGGAAATATGTTTTTCCGAACATTTTTACCTAAAGCCACCACATTCTCTACGCTCGATAATGTGATTACTGCAACTGAACCTCTAATTGTTGCAACTCCATTCATTTACCCAACGCTTCTTGGTTATGTGCAAGAAGCACATGTGACGCAAGTCCCTTATGCCACGGGCAATCCTGTGGCTGCAGCACCTACGTCCACCTTTACTACTGTCACGACTGCCGTTCCCAATGTTGGGATGGAGTCCTTGTAGGACGGGTTACTTGTACACAAAGTCCATCTATACTTGCTATATCTTGTGAGTGCCTCTGCCTACGAGTCACTATTTGCTTGTTCCACGACGCTCGTAACGTTGCATGTGTTTCATCGTTTTAGATTACTAGAGCTCATTGTAACGTAAACTTGTAGTTCATTCATTAAATTCATTAGTATATACAAAACAGAACACAAACAATTTTCATGACCAGCGAGCGAAGACTTGGTAATGTTCATGAGCAGAAATGAAACCGTATGCTTTTCTCGTCTATTGGCGAAAAGTTTGGTTCAAAGGTCGGATATCGTTATAGCTTCGAATTCTGCGACCAGCGCGTTTTCGAAGAGCAGTCATAACATTCCGCATCTGAGAAATCTGCTGCTCGGACCAAGAAAGGGTTTTGCTGTGAATGATCCTTTCCAGAGCACACACCCAAATATTGTGAATTTCGCTTGTTTCAGCAACAAGACACACAGACGTAGATCCTGAACAGATTATGATGCTTGCATTATGAGACCCGGCCTTTGCATGCTTTGATTTCTCCTCAACTATGTGAAAACTGCTAATGTGCATTGTTCTTGTCTTCATATTTTTCGGGGCATTAAAATTCGGACATAAACGAGTCCAGTTCAGCGTCAGGAGAGATGGGTGAATCCATGCATATCGTTTATGCCTACCATCATGAGTCAAGAATCGTGAGAAACCTCTAATACGCTTGTGCATATAAGAGCCTTGTGTGACCCAAGCGATACATTCTTCAGTGATATTCATGGAAGATGAGGGATGGGGAACAGAATCCGAATGTTGGTTTTTTTGTAACGGAACACCCATTGGAGACAACTGTATACATCTTGCAGCTACATTGTCCAACTGTTCTTCTCGCTTCGGCATTGGTGCTTCAATCTTTTGAGTCGCAGTTGCAGACGGGCTCCGAGATAATAAAGCTTTATTGCTCGATCCCGAGTTTATCATAAACGTAACGCTTTTTGACTTAGGTTCATTCTTTGTCGATTCTGAGTCCACACGACGGCCCGAAACCGCAGCAACCGCCTGCTCGAACTCTGAACTTACATCAACGAAATTCTCTGAAGCATCTGAAGATTCTTCCGCCACCTCCTTGATCGGGCAAGGTTCTTCAAAATGAGAACTTAAGGGAGAAAACGAAGCATCCAAGTTGATCGTAGAATCGCTCGCTACCTGTTTGATGCAACTTGGGAGTTCACAAAAATCAGCATCACTTGACAACCTCACGCGAGCACTGGGCTCGAAGTCAAAGTTATCATCCAAGTGGCAGTCTGGTAAATTATAAACTTGACCGACGCGACCATCGAACGTATGCTGAAAGGTAACGAAATGATCAAGACATTCCTTGAGAATATTAGCTTGCATTAAGTCCTTTGTCACCAACGAGAGATTTTCTTGAGAAGCAAGAGAATAGTTGGTACAGGAACCATCTCCTAGCAAATTTTGCTCACTTGATGAAGTTGAAACTTTCTGATACTTGAGTGGTTGTATTATACTTTGATTTTTTGTTTCACTTGAAAAATGCTTTTCTGGAAGTGGTTTTTTCACAGTACAAATGGACAAACGAGCAGGTGCCGAAATTGTTGAAGAAGACAATAAGACTAGTTCAACAGTTTGTGAAATATTATTCACAGGCAACTGGGGTTCTTCAGTGTATGGCTCAACATAAGTCAAGTTCAAAACATCCGATGTGGTCAACAGCGATGGCTTGGAAGGCGGTGAGAGATTTGGGGGATCTTCAACATGAAATGAATCCTTCTTAAACGAAAGATCTCTATCACCAGAGCAGACATGGTTATTGTCTGGGATTGATGGAATGTCCCAATCCGCCAAACTAATTTCCGTAGATTGACTTTGTGTTTCATGAAACAAGCTGCCAGCAGAGCTTAAAGAGAATGATGTTTCTGCCGATGAAGATTCAGCATGAGCGCTGCCATCAATGTCAAACCATGCGTTTGGATGCTGGATACTTCCATCCAACAAGAACCGGGCCTTAGGCTTCACCATAAAACCCTTTCCGTTCGAAGATCCAAGCTGCCTTTTTCGAATGGTCGGTGGTGCATTTTTGTTGCATAACTCGGTTTGTAGGCTAAATAGTTGACGTTGCATACTAGAACGACTAACTCGTTTCTTACGAGTTATTGAACTAGACCGACTAAGCGGAAGAGAAGATTCACGTTTTGGTGAGGAGGAAGACAAGACTGACCGAAGTTCATCCTCAATGCATATCGGATGGATAACATTCTCGATTTCTGAAGTGACAACGTCGTTATGCTGTAAAGATACAATTTCATCAGAAGGTTGAGAAGCGGATTTCGTTCCCCGTGCTTGGCGTACTTCGAGAAGCAGACAGTTTGCCTCGTCTAATAAGTTCTGCAGATCCGTGCTTTTCTGCTTCAGAACATGAATCTCATTCCGCAATTGAGAAACTTGATCCTCATAACTTTGACAGGTTTGTTCATGTGCCTGTTCAAAAGTTCCTTCACTTTCCTGAAGTTTCTTAACCAGCGATTCCAGGCGCTTATTCTCGTTACCAAGTCTCTTGTTAACAGACGAAATTGTGGATTCGCTTTCCAATAGTTGCTGCACTCGAGCACGAAGTTCCCGATTTTCCTCTTCCACTCTTAATTTATCTTGCTGAGAGTATTTTGACTGAAGTTTCGTGTTTTCAAGTTTGTCAGCGAGTGAAGAAGCATTCTTTCTATACAAGGAACACTGATCCGTCCGTTGCAGAAGCAACCTTTGAACATGTTGAACTTGTTTGAGCAAGTTTCTAGCAACTTCAATGACATATTGAGAGGCGGGGATATGTGGAGAATCCGTTAACCGTGGCAAAGTTGTACTTGTTTGAATCATCGGACTATGCAATTGTCCAGTATCACCTTTCTGCAGTAATTTTTGAGTCTCTCGATTAGTTTCCGCCATTTCATCATTTAATCTGTCAAGTTTACTCTTAAACACTGCATCAGCATTCGTCAACTGGCGTTTTCCGTCCGAATAAAACTTGCTTAACGCCAGTTCCAAGACCTGTTTTTGTTTAAGCAATGATTCTCCTAATTTTGCGGCAAGAAGAAGCCGATGCTGAATGTCGACTAGCAATCGTTGAACATCATCCTTCGTTTCAAAGGAAGGGAAAGCAAGCAGAGATGCTTCTATGCCCCCTTTCATTACTTTGAATTAAATAACACGCTTGAGGATGCAATTCCGAGCCTTTCATTGCTTTATATAGCAGTTGAAGCAAACAAAGGAAAAGAAACGCGCTTTAAACAAAGGAGCAAGTATTAAAACGCGTAACAAAGACATTCCCACTTTCCTTACAAACCGGTGCAAAGTTCTTTGCACGAACAACAGAAGGATCTGAGACTATTCTATCAAACTATTTTCACCAGCTCCTCTCCTGTTGTGTGAGAAGGACACAAATTCAAATTCAGCTTTCAGAGTAGCTCATGATTAATATCGATACAACAGATCTAAATGTACACTAATTTATGCATTTAGTCATGTTTTTCTGTATTTTTTCAGCTGGCTGGTAACGAGTGGCATTTAGAAGTGTCGCGTTGATCACTGAGCGTCTCCCACCAAACACGCTAAAAAAGAACTCTAATAACGGTTCACCAAAAAAACGCAAAATCATGAGTGATTTGGATGAAAAAGACGCCGACAAAGAGGTGGAAGAACACGATGAAGTTACAGAAGACGGGAACTCGTTATCACCAGTTGCGAAGGCTTTAAGCCAAGTAGAAGTTCCAAAAACAGCACGACGCGTCAAGGTTTACGAAATGGAGTTCGATAATTGGGCAGATTGTGGAACAGGATACTGTAGTGGCTTAATTGAGGACTCGTTGGCATTTTTGATTGTTCATTCGGAAATCGATAATGAGACAGTTCTCCTTAAAACTCAAATTATAAACGAAGACATTTATTCGCGGCAAGAAGATACATTGATAGTTTGGCAAGAACTGGATGGAAGCGATATGGCTTTAAGTTTCCAGGAGGCTGTTGGTTGTATAGAGATGTGGACATTTCTTGTTGATGTGCAAAAAGCTATATCAACTGTAACCGGAAAGCCAATTAAAGAGGATTCTCTGTTAGACGAAGCGGCTTTAGCTCAACATAATTTGTCGGAATCGATGGTTCTGCCTGCTGCTGAACTTTCAAACTTTGCTGAAATTAATGAGTTTGTCTTGTGTGCAATGCAATCGCTGACGACGAGAGAAGCTCTTCGCAAGTTAATTGTGTCTGATCATTACGCAGAACGGTTACTTGAACTGTTTTCTTTGTGTGAAGACCTGGAAAATACCCAGGATTTGTATCTTTTGTGCTCAATATTCAAGAGCTTTATTCAACTCAACGACGATGCGTTTTTTGAACCATTAATACGCAACGATGAAACTCTTCTTGCTCTTGCCGGTGTTTTTGAGTATGATCCGGAGTTTCCTAACTTCAAGGCTAAACATCGCGAGTACTTGATGGATAACTCAAGGTTTAAAGAGGTCGTTCCCATCCGTGATCCTGAAGTACTCAAAAAAATTCACCAAACTTTTAAACTTCAGTATTTGCGGGACGTTATTTTTTCTCGTGTTTTGGACGATCCCACTTTTTGCGTTTTAAATTCATTCATTTTCTTTAATCAGGCTGACATTATCAAACATCTTCAACACGACGATGTATTTTTAAATGAACTTTTTGGATTGTATAGCAACCCAGACGAGAACGACCAACGAAAACAAGATGGAATTCTCTTGATCCAACAAATATGTCAAATCGCTCAGTCACTTCAGTCCCAGTCATGTGGCGTATTGTACACTGAATTCGTCAAACGAAACCTGTTTTCCGCCTTGGATTACGCTATGAAGCATGAGAATCCTGTTGTACGTAATACGGGATCAGATATTCTTATTTCAATTATTGACCAAAACCCCTCCCTGATCTGGAAAGAATTTGAAAATGATGTCGCCAAGTTCGAAGATGAAAACACTGTTGATGCCGAGATGCAAAACACGCCATCTCAAAACGCTCAACAGTCCATGCTTACCTCCCTTATTTCTATGTTGCATCATGAATCTTCGCTTGGTGTCCTTGCACAGATGACGGAGGCCTTCAAAGCGCTGCTTAGCTGTCCTGGCTCTTATGGAAATGAAAACATAAGCCGTGCTTATGACATGGTAAACGAAACAAACATCGAAAATGGTCTTCATTTTATTGATGTATTTTATCAAAAGTTTCTCGACAAGCTCGTCCAACCGCTTCTTCAGTTGGAAGACCCAGAAGCAATTGGCGACGAGCAATTGAATGTGCTTTCGAATATATGCGAACTAGTAGGATTTTGCATGCGTTCTCATGAAAACTGGTTGCACAAACGTGAAACTTTTTCTGGATTGAGTAGGAGCGTTGCTAAACTGCTACACTGTACAAAAAAACACGTTCAGCTTACAGCCTTACGGTTTTTCCGTACTGGTGTTGGTGCACATTGGGATACAATGATTAGCCTTATGTTGGAAAACCATTCTTTCGATGCAATTTTTGAACTTATGTTGTCTGTCCGTACAGGAAGTAACCTCGTCACCTCAGCGTGTCTCGAATTCTTTGAGTTTGTAAAAAATGAAGGAACTATGCCTGTTTTGTTATTTCTTTACTCTAACTATCAAGACAAGTTGTCTGTGTTGCAGTCTCTGCACACCTTTGCAGATCTCATTAATACGGTACAATCATATCAGCAAAGTCAACGCCAAACAACCGAAAATTTGGACAACACAGAAAACAATCAAGAAGTCGCAAAAAATGATATTTCCACTGAAGCATCAATTTCCGAGACCAAGGACAAAGAGCCGTCTGCTGATGAGAACGCGTTCACTGAGGCAGAAGACACTCATTTATCAGAAAAAACCGTTATTTCCGAGTCCCTTACTCTGCAATCGGAGTTTGTTGGTGATGTACCTTTCAAAACGCAAATCCTACACGCATATGGAGTCGATTGATGGTCAAGAACAACACATTGAAAACACAGAAGAAGAAAATGGTCTATCAGATGACGAAGCCTCTCCAAAGAAGCGTCAAGCGCGTGAGCAAGTCTCACAAGCAACTGAAGCAAAGTTTGACGTTAATGGTTTAGCTGACCTCGAAGATTCAAAAGGATTATTATCTTTGCCGGCAACCAACGAAATTACGGATGACATTACACCAGAATCAGTGCCTGACGCTACTCCAAAAGAAGAAAATACTCATCAGGAAACTTCCTCTCCTGCCTCATGAACCACGCCCATCCTACTTTTGTGCTGTTGAAGCACCAAAGTCTCCGTTCTTGTGAACGAACTTAAAATTGTTATCGTTTCCTTCCCTTTTTCTCTTTGAATGTGATGATTCCAGTCGTTCATGTCCTCAATTCCTAAAAAAAACACATTCACATCTTTTTTTCCAATGCACACATTCATAAAAGTTCACGACAACCCGTGTAATATTTGTTCTTGTTTATGTCTCTCAGGCAAGTGTTGACTCCTCTTATGGGGAGCCTGTTTGACTAATGAAACATGTTATAGATGTCTAATTATCTCCAAACCTCCCTTCCTGCACTGATATCTTTTTATGGGTGCGACTTCTTCATCCCCGTCCGACCCCTGCTTCTCGCTCGTTTCTAACCTTTTGTCCGCCTTCCCTATTACACATTCAACACCTCAGTGTCGCTCTTTTCCATACATGGATTTAAAAAGACGTAAATATTGCACACGTTACGGGCAACTCACGATTCAACGAGCCGCTGTCGTCCTTTGTCGTATCGTGCCTTTTCACTAATATAAAGGCAATCCTACGCGTTTCAACGGTTGCGACATCAATTCTTAGCCACAAAAACACTTCAACGTCCTTGTAAGATTAAAAAATGACTTGCATGAAATTAATTTTTCGTTGTATACCATACCATCCGAACCGCGCCCATTCATTACTTTGCACGTAACATTCGTTCACCAAAATATAAAATTAAGTTCGACGCAGTATCGAAAGTACACACACAAATAAAAATAACAAAGAGGAGAACTAGCATCCAACAGGCCAGCACCAGTAGATCCAACAATACTTTGTAGTAGTGAAAGACATTAGGGCCGCTTGATATCTGCAGGACACCGTAAGGGCCGAAGCTGGGCCATCCATTCCAAGGTGTTTCACTCCCTGAGAAGGCAGAGACCCATGCTCTTCCATCCGAGCACAATGGTTGCATCAAGCATGCTCAACACGGCCGCAAGAATTAACTCGCCGGCTTTTCGTTGACAGCCAAAGGAGCCGCCATGTGCAAAAGACGTACCTATGACACCGAATATAAGAAAGATAACATACCGACAAGAGGAAGCAAAACGCGCCTCGATCCATTTTGTGTCATCTTATGTCGTTTAAGAGGACATTTCGCTAATAATGTAAGGCATAATCACGAATGTGGCCTGAGCAAAAATAAAAATGGACTCAATAACGCGCACGGGCATAAGGAAAACAGGAGCTTCGGCAATATAGCGAAACATGGAGTACATGGCGACGGCATAAAAGTGCATGATCAAATGAGACGGGCTGTGATCCAGACCACCCAACAAACTCACAGGACCAGAGACGCAGCTGCCGCCGCGCTTAAAATAATCAATACAGCCGACTTCTAAGGCCTTCATATAGCGGTTACGGGGATAGAAGAGTTTGTACAAGGCAATAGACAGCACGTTAATAACAAAACTGTAACCCTTACGCTTCCAATGAAACTTTTGCATCTGGTTGAGAAGATTGTCATAGTCAGTCAGATCGGGAACAACAGAAGGGGCGATAAAACGGGAAAGAAGGTACGCGTCGTGGAAGCACACAGTCATACCGCCGCCAGTGAGAGGATGGCGCATGTTATTAGAGTCACCGATGAGAATCATACCCTTTGTGCGGTTGACTGAGGGAGGGAGGAATTGGTTAGGCATAGTGCGAATTCGGTCGTTATAGACTGCTTCTTTCAAACATGGACCAAGTTCACCGGGCATGTTGGGGACACACTGTTCGAGAACGTATTTCTTAAGGCCGTCCATGGAAGGAAGCTGCTTGCCAGGGTAGTTGATCAGAATACGAGCTTCAGTGCTGGAAATAGGATACATGACCATAGGAGCAACCTTGCTAAGGATAACATGGCCACGTCCGGGAGTAACCCACTTCGGGTTGGTAAGAATGAGACCCAAAAAGTGATCAGAGACTTGAATGGGATGGTCAATAAAAGGCTTACGGAATTTGGAAAAGCAACCATCGCACACAACAGTAAGAGGTGCCATGATCTCTGTAGGCTTCTCCGAGCCCTTTTTGGTACAGCTGACGCCAACGACAACGTCGCCAGTGGAATTACGAACTAATTCATTCGCCGTAGCCTCAATTACAGTGACATTCGGCGTATTGGCAAGAGCCTTACGAAGGTTCATGATGAAGCGACCATAGTGAAAGCCAATGCCTTGGTATTGCTTTCCAGAAGCAGAATTGGGGTAGGGGACAGAGACGCTGTCGCCATTTTGAAAGACTTGGTATCCTTGGGTCCATTGGCCATCAATACCCTCAACCGTGTCGGCAATGCCGATTTTGGCGAGAGCTTCAATGCCGCCGGGCTGTAAGAGCTCACCAACGATACGGTCAGGTTCGGACATATCGCGCTCAATGACAACGACTTTGCGACCCTGGCGCCCCAAGGCACAGCCAAGTGCACTACCAGTAACACCGGCGCCAATAATAATCACGTCAGCACTCTGGGACATACTAAAAAAAAAACAGGACAAGGGATGAGGAGGGAGGTGAGAAGGGAAGAAGACGAAAACGAAAAAACGCAAGAACTAAAGAGAGAACGCGAGTATTTTAGGTAGACGGAAAAACACTGATACTACTGGAACAGAAGAATCAACAGTTCAAGTTGCGAAATTAAAAATGGTGATGCGACCAAATCAAAAAACAACTATTCCAGGGAATGTGTTGCAGTGTATTCGTCTGAAAACTGATTGGGAAGCTGGTTGGCTCTGGTTAGAATGCGCTGCGGGGTTGTTGGCTCCTTATATACGTCCTGGCGACAACGATGTAGGGTAAGGGTTTCGGTTAGCACGCTATGACCGGCTAATTCAGGGACACCGACGCCGATCAAAATCGTACCAGTTGGTGGGACAAAGGGCGCAGAGTCGCAATTAAGAACGAATTCAGCGTCTGTTTCGAACGGAATTGACTCACAAGCAACAGTACAATGGAGCTAATTGTTTTCTATGCCTTATTGTCGTCTTCAACACAATATTAGAGCCGCGGAGTGCTGGGGCTTTCGTCGGTTATGCTGCACGTAATTCCGGCTTTTCAACTGTGATTGGTCGTTTCCCCTCCCTTAAAGACTCGACTCCGCGACAGGGATGCGCTGCGACGGGAATCAGCAAGGCGTTTATTGGCTGTTGAAGTTGACTTAGCGCTGGAGGTTTTAAAGCACGAGAGAGTTTTGACGGCATAATTACATCACTGGCAGCGGAAGCAGATAACAGAAAGCTTATTTTATAGGGCAAAAGAAGCCAAAATATTAACCAACAATCCTTCTCGTTATGCCGTGCGGAGAAGCCTGCGACAGAACGGGCATTTTTTGACCTATTCTTTTCGAGCCACTGTCTCAGCTGCTGGATGTTGAAAGTGTTCTTTCGTCCTCCGCCACAAACTCCTCACCGGCAAATTGTCGCACCCAACACACCAGCGCTCGCTTAACCGTTTGAAGAAATAAAGTTATGCCAGCCGATGCAGTAAGGTTTCTTCAGCCGACCTGTCTCCTCCAGACCCCCACTTCCCCACTTCGCTGCCGAAACCTTCGAGTGGTCGCCGAGTCCTCGAGGCGGGGCTATTCCCGCAAAGCACTCGGAGTTAGGTGTCTCTCCGTATCGGCCAACAGACTAAACAAGTGAGTTTTCGCAAGGTCCTCGGGTTACCAGACTGGACAGTGAGGCGCCGGGTTTTGCGACGCGTGGGGCTTGTGTATCCTCTGCTATTGGATAAAATGTGAGAACATTAGCTCTTCAAGTCGCTCGGTAAACGACTTATCAAAGGATATCATCCTGTTATGCACTTCCCTATCCAGCTAACTCGGCAAGCCAATGCATCACAGGGTCGTTTCGATCATGGCTGCCTTTGCCTTGTCCACCGGTCAAAACCCTAGTGATCATTTGGGTTCGAGAATGTATACAACATGACGTAGCGTGTATGACGTGGTGATACCGAAACGCCCTGCTCACAGAAGATATAAAGAGAGACATTTCTGCTCTCTGCTTCTCACATCCGCTGTTCACATTGTGTATATAACACTCTTCATTTCTGTATACGGTACTGGACACTAAGCATTAAACAAACTACAAAATGGCATTGACTGGAAGTGATATTATTAAAGTACGTGATAGAGCATAGACTCTGACGACCGGCTCCGCAATCCGTTCGGATGACGGTGCTACGATTCCATTGCCGCTCTCTAGTTGCCAAGCTTTGTCTCTAGCACTAGCTAACTAGTGTTTCAGATCATCTGCGCCATCTTCCTTCCACCTGTTGGTGTTTTCTTGGAACGTGGTTGTGGTGCCGACCTTCTGTAAGTCCATCTCGGTCGCATGGATGTCGCGTTGCGACTCCGGTCTGATGTCACGTTGCGTCGTGGCCGACTAAATTACACGTCATCACATTACTAACGCTGTCGTGTGCAGTATTAACATTCTTCTGTGTTGCTTGGGTTACATTCCGTACGTCACAACGATAACGTTCTCTGTCGCACAGCTGTGCGTGTGCGTGGTCATTTTACTAACTGCATTAGTGGCATCATTCACGCTTTGTATATTATTCTCAAGTACTAAGCTGCATGTTGACCTGTCACGAAAACATTTCAAGATGCGAACGAACGGCGTGCAGGAAACGTCACATCTGCGCGTCCCGTGCTCAATGTATGTATCCCTATAGCCAGAGCTGTTTATATTTTTTGAATGGTTAATTTGTTTTCCTGGATGTCCTGGATGTTGACATAAATACTTTTTAAACGCTTCAAACGATCAGGTAGCGAAGTGTCGAAGTGTCTTTGTGGCTTGAAACGAAAACATCACATTTACGTCCCTCTGAAATGAACGACAACACTTGCATTACAGTGCCATTTTTTACATCGTCATAAAAGGGTCCGATTGCTGGGCATTGTTTGGAATGTATGATATGATACAAGATGCTCGTGCGAGTCCCGCTGCCTACTGTTTCTCCTCTGTCGCCTCGGTTGCTTGACTCTTGGCAACCTCAGCCTTTAACCGCTCGTGTGCGTTGAAGATTTTGCTCTGCAAGTAGAACGATCCTCCCTTCTTAGGATCGTTGTTGTCGAACATTACCTTGAAACGCCGTTCAAGCTCTTCAAGCGTTGTGGAGTCGGGGCGGACGTTCATAATGTCCGCAGCCTCTTCAGTGGAGATTTCTCCACGGCGAGCAGCAGACTTTGACTTTTTAGATCCACCGCCACTGCCCGACTCGTTTCCCGAGGCCTGACGACTGGCATTGGCAACCATCTGCTTGTAGGCTTGTACAAATGCCTTGCTTAGGACTGCATAAATTAGCTACTGACACTTGAACGTGAAGATTTTTTTTTCGATTCCGCCAAGACGTGACTCATTCCCCCGAGAAGCTGTGTCCCCGGTAGAGACAACGCAACGGGCTTGCCAAACGCGTTCCCCTTACCTTGTGTGCCCACAACAATGACCCGTCCCACGGCTCTAGGCAACGACATGCTTTGGATAGCAAAATTTCGCTGAGGCAACACTTTTCTGCTGTTGTCGCCCAAACGATCTCTCGCTTAAGCATTCTTCGCTTATACATGCATAACCGAGAAACAAGCGATTGTTTCCGCGGTACTAGCGCGGTCGTCGGAGGCATCTCCCGAAACAATTCGCTTGGGGAATTAAACTTCGAAGGGGGCTCCAAGAGCGCCGGGGAAGCCTGTGCGAGTCAAGTCAATAGTGACATTGTCGATCACGTCAAAGTCAGGTGCGTGTGATTCGTCGGTAAGGCGTTTCGAGTCTCTTGTGTAGAGCAGTGCTTCAAGCTCTTTGATGCGCTCCTGGCAGGCCGTAAACTCATCCATTGCGAGCTTATAACGCTCCAGTGTCTCCTTTAGCATTGCATTTTCGGCCAGCACCTTCTTAAGCTCAGCACGTGTGTCCGCCAGTAAATCGGTAGACGAAGTGGGGGTTGCTTGGGTGAGGATTGGAGTCGAAATGGGTGAGGCTTCTGGTCTAGACTCTGGCGAAGGAGTATTATGAACATCGGTCGATGTAGATGAGCGGGAGGAGGAGTGTGCTGGAGGAGACCGTTCTGCAGTCTCGTTGGTATCTGGGGTGGGCTCCACTGCTGGCGCAGGCGTCATCTCCGGCCCTGATTCCAATGTTGTTGACTGTTCTGTTGTCTCTGCTTCCGGCTCTTGTGTTTTAACAGCAGTAGATTCCGTATTTTCCTTTTTCTCCTCATTCGTGTCCTTCTCCACTGAACTTGCTTCCTCCATTTCAGTGGGGGCGTCATCAGTGGGGGCAACAGTCTCTGTATTAGATTCATCAGAAGTGGTCTTCGCAATTTCAGTGTCATGAGTTGTTTCGTCAAGTAAAGGTTCTGATTGCTGCTCTGGTTGCTCTGGCTCTTCCTGTTCGTTTGTCTTGGCTTCAGAGGGAGTGGACGACGCAGATTCTGCCACGGAGTCTTCTTTCGAAACAGCCTCAGCCGTTTCGCTCGAATTATTGTCCGGTGTCGAGGATTGTTTCTCGTTCTTTGCTTCCTCCTTTGTGTCTGGCGACTCTGGTTTGGCATTGGAGGCGCTGCTTTCTTTCGGCTTTTCTTTTGACTGTTCAGCAATCCTCTTCTTGCGTTTGGCTTCAAGAAACTGTAAAAGTTAGCACCAGAAAAACAAGTTCTTTCTCTAACGCACCCGTTTCTTGGCTGCAGCGAGCTTGTCTTCCCGTTCTCCCATACTGAATTATCTGCGGTTCTTAGTAAATGGAGCTTGTTCGACTACAGCAGTTTGTGGGGGTGGAGTTTCGTTCTATGATGTGGGGTTGGTGGAGTGAACCAGGCAGGCAATGTGGGGTATTAGTAGATGCTTAGTGGGGGCTATGTCAGTTTCGAGTTAGTAGTATCCACCAACGTGAACACAACTGTCTGTAGAGCAGCTCCCACCCATACCAACTTCTCTTTTCCCTGCATCGTATACGTAAAGTAAACGATCTCCTTGTTTCTCGCGAGATGGACAGTTCTATTGTGTATGTTACTGACAATTTGCATTCGGCCCGGTTTTGGTATTCGTGTGTCACCGTTACTAATGAACTTTTTTAGCTCGTGGACTTGGATTTTGGACGCGTTTCAAGTAAAAGATGATTCTTTCCCCGTAGAAGAATTCGAAAAAATTGTTGTTGAACGGCTGGATGGACTTCGCAACTTGGCTAGTCCCCTTCGTGGAAGCGTTCAAAATGAAAAATTATGCATTTATGGCCAGACAATATGCTTTACGGAGGCTCAACAAAAAAGTGCTAGCCGACTGTCTGAGTTGACGGGTATAGACATCTCGGAGGTCCTTTATGTGCTTATATCCCACAATGACTCTTTCTCGGAACGCAGAATGGAATCATTTGCTAGCGATTCATCGCTAGTACAGACGTTTACTCGTTCCTACAATATAGAGCGGCTGTCTGTCTGGAAACTTATATGTTTGCTGCTGTCTACTTGCTCGGACAGGGAAAATAATTGGCATGAAGTGTCAAGAAATATTATTGTACACGTGTTACTGGGAGCCGAAAAGAATACAGCTACTGGCTCTGGTGAAAACGCTGCCTCTCAGTACTGTGTGCAGGCCATACAGCTTCTGGAGCAGCTTTACGAACAATCTATCCCTACTCGAATCTCAAAATTAAGTGAACAGGCCATTGGTCAATGGTACTACTTTCACTTCTCGGCCCAATTACTCTTGGAAAAACTCATATTCGCTCTTGTGTACGATCTGATACCATGTACAGCGGAAATTGCTTCGGCCTGGTTTGAATGCATGCGTAAGAGCCGTATGCTCCAGGAGCAGGACTTCGTCCATCTTGATGCCCAATTGGGGCTGACTTTGTGTCGCCAAATTGTGTATCTTGCGGTCATTGTTTCAGTAGAGTTCATTGCCCTGGACCGGCAGTCGCAACCTTTCGGCGAGCAGCCAGGCTTTTTTATGCTGAATGGAAAAACAGTTATCAAAGTTCATGAGGCTTTCATGCAGCTTGCCGGGGAGCCAACAGCTGCTCCTGCTTGTATGGCATGGGGAATTGCCCTCCATCTTCTTGATGGGTCTCCGGAAAACTTGAGTGTAATGACTGATCAAAAAGAAGTATCGGCGGCCATATTCCACGATGTGAAGAGCAGCTACCAGTACCTCATTCGCACTACTGTGCATCATGACCTGTTCAGTATAATGAGTAACCTACTGACTAGTCTCAAGGGTGATCCTTCGATGGACCGGTATTGTGTTGTGTTGTCTCTTCTGTTTTCGTCAACAGTGTCCTATGTGAAATTCACAGACTCGTTTTTTGCGTGTGCCTCTGATCTTTTGCAAACTCCGGTAATACGCGACATGGCTGCTGAAGATGAAGATTGGGCTAGGGTGATTTTGCGTTCTAAAGCGCGTTTTCCTTACGATTTTTCATGCATCCCAATTTTTTTTCAGTCACTTGATACAAGTTCATGGGACGCCTTAGTTGGTGCGTTACAACTTGAGACACTCACACAAGCATTACCCGAGGGTTTTAAGGCTTATGAAATTATTCCTGAATCGCAGGTGTCAACCAATATTCTCATTGAGTTGCAGGCTCCCTTGGATTTGCCATTCATTTTTGAACCTACCTCACAATTCACCATCGCTTTACCAGCTGGCACCCGTGGCCGCATTATTTCTACCGAGACGTATCCCCCCGTCGTGATTTGGATGGTTAGTTATAATGCCTGGTCTCTGCTCGGTAAGTGGTTGTACACCATTGTGCAGACTAGAACGTTTGACGAAAACGAGGACAAACTTCACGTTCTAATCCCCACATGTGCTAAGCTCTTTGCTCAAAATCGGGGTTATGTCAGGCGTCTAGCCATTCTCGCTGCCGGTTCTGTTGGCAGTGAGACAGATTTCGTGAACACAATTTGCGATGTTTTCGATTATTACATGTCCCAACCTCTTGGCCGTGAAAGCCAATATGACATTTGTGTTGCGTCGCTTCAACTGTTGTCCACGTTCGTACGTTTCTCTCCTGCCCAGGTCTGGGCTTATATCACTCATTCTGCCCTTATTTCTAGCTCCGGTCGACAAAGCTATTTGGAGGCAGTTCTAACTAACTACGAGTGTGTTGTTGGCAATTACGATTTTACCATTTCTTTCTTTAAGTTTTACGATTTGCTCGTTTCTGATTGCATCAACACTTCAGCGAACGCTGATGGCTTCTCGGTTAGACTAAAAATGGAGTTCATGGGTACATCTCTGCAGTCGATGTGTGAAATCTTTTCAAGCTTTTACGATTGGTGTTACAAGGATGTCACTCAGCAGTATGAACTTGGTTTCTCATTTGTGAAGGTTGCCTCAAAAATCATTCACGCAGCTTTTGGCATTGAACTTTACAAGGAGCAGAAGGAAACGACTTCTATTCATCCCATTTATGAGTTGGGATCGTATCTTGTTGACAAACTTCTTGTTCAAAAGGCATCAAAAAGATACCTTTATTCCGTTTTCTCACAATATGATCATTTTGACGAACTGTATGCTACATTAATGACAAGCGTTCATCAGACTGGATCCGCTGTTGCTTATAAATGGGTTTTATCATCTTTCGAATTTCTCGATACCCTTATTCGTCTTCGTGGTTATCTTAATCTTCGTCCCTCTGAACTGGAGAAAGAGTTGTTTTCTCGGTCTACGAGCATTATCTCCGCGCTACCTCAATTTGAGGGATTTGTTGCGCCCTTGTTTCAGTTATTAACTTCGTTAGTACTTGCGCCATGGACGTCTGAAACGCCTTCACTCCTTGCTTATTTGATTGACTCTACGGATATGGTTGGCAAGGTCTGTACCCAAATTTTAACGAACCCTCTGCGGTCAGATTTGACAGAAGGCTGTGTGTGGAAGTTTCTCTCTTCATTGATGAAGGGCCAACAGCAAGGCTTAGCTGTCCTTTTATTTTCTGGAAAGCAATTTCCTCTTAAGCGCATGAAAAATATGAATCACTTTACAGATTCGCAAAAGGGTACTACATCTTTGACATCTATAGCTGAAAAGCGAATTGCCGATTTGCCTGATAATGCTGATTTGCAGCCCAAGTTACCCATTTTTGAATTCGTTTTCCTGGCTCGGAATTTCTGGTCTTCAACATATGCCAAAAATGAACAGAACGAAAAGTTCTGGAATACGATAACTCGTGTCATTTCCAGTGTACAGGAGACGGATGCAAAAGACAAAAATTGTCCTGTGATATATACTGCGGCCTCAAATGCTTTTCGGATTGCTGCCGTCCAGCTTTTTATGTCACAATCACGGAACAATACTAATGTAACCAAGCTGGTTGTGGATCCCATTCACTCGGTACTTGATCAGCTAATTCGTGTTATATATACGTTAAAGGATTATGATCATGAACTACATGCCGAAATACAGGAAGGCTTTCAGAAAACATGGAAGAAATTTCCTTTGCTTTCTTTAAAAAATACGGGGCTTGTTTCTCCCTCATACGGTGAGGAGTTCTTCTACAACATATCGCTTGCTCAACAAATGTTGGGTTTAAATCCGAAAGTCTCTGCACTAATCGAAACTGTTAAAAGTGTAAACGTAAACTTGTCGGTTGTTGATGCACAGGTTACGCTTCTTCGCTCTTGTTCTCTATTTTTGAGTTCTTTGGCAGACTATTCGAAGGTTGATTCAAAGGTAGCACTGTTGTGCCTAAAGGCGTCTGAATGGATACTGGAGTCTGTTCAGTCAGAACGTGTAGGTCTAGCTCTTTTCAATAGTGTTTACGCTGAGCGTGCACAGTTAGTTTTTCGCATGAGCCAACAATGTGCAAACATTGTAGAGTTTAATGAGGAAAATACAAAACTGCTCTACAAGCTCTTGTACTCCACTTGGAAATCTATAATGACTTCAAATTTCTCTTTGTACGACCCTTGTTCCGATACTTTCATGCCTTACTACCGCTCCCTTGTTCGTGCTCTTTACAATCTTCTGAACGTTCTTTTGTCGAACAAGGAGCACAAGGCCCATGTGAATCTCAGCACGGTCGCTGGAATTCTTTACATGTGTCATAGAAAATTATCACAGCTGTTTGAGAAGGCTATTTCTCAGCCGAGCGCCGAAATTCATGCTGACATTGTGCTATTCAACTCACTACATGAGCTGCTAATTGATAGCCGCTTAGTAAAGGGCTTGGAGACACAAATTGTGTCTTGTATGGTCAACACTGCTTCCGTGGAAAACTGTGTTCACCTCCTTTCGTGGTCGCATGAACTACTTCTTGAAAACCAACCTTACTTTGCTGATGCTGCCATTACGTTTTTGGTCGCATGCTCAAAACACCCTATTGCTGCAGAACAGATTGTTAACACGGGGTTATTCACCGTTCTTCTTGAGGCTAGAGTATTTTCAACTTTAAGAAATTCATCTGTGACAGCTGAAGGTTCGCCCATATTGCACCGGATTTGGACACGCGGAATTCTTCCTTTAATGTTCCAGACGATCAAGTTTTTGGGTAATCGTATACAACAAGAAACGCGTGAAATGCTTTTGTCATTTATTCCGCAAATACAGACGTCCTTACTGAATTGGCGTCAGCTTCCCCAAAATGTGAATCTTGCGGCTATTGATGAGACGTTTATGATTGTTCTTTTGTTTGAGTTGTTGCAAACTTATAACCCAATTTTGCTGCAAGAAATTGGTGCCGCGGAAATGAAAACACAAATGATGAACGGCGTTGACTATCTTATAACACACCCCAATTATTTGAGCACATTGGCAACGCCTGCTAGTGTATATGAGCAAGTTTATGCGGTTGACATTATCGGTTTACCAAAAGAGGAAGCAGTTGCAGGCTCGGAAAGTCACTCCTCTCCTTTTGCAAACTTAGTACGTTTACAGTTGGATAAGCTGAAAGCGTATTTGGAGCGGTAACTATACCTGATTGCCAATGCTTAGACTTCCTTGCAAAAGGTGGTCTAATTTAAAAGTTTAGACACTTACAAAACGTGCGCAAACGTTGGAGTTTTAGTTCTCATGTTTCAAAGAACATAAGGTGACGGACATTCTTTATGTTCTCCAATGCTACTTTCTTTTTTCCTTTATGTTTTTGTAAATGTACTTTGCAGTAATACGAAATAGACTGGTTGCGGGCTAGCATTATTATAAGGTTCTGTTGGGAGTGGTTTTACATGTCTTTCTGTTTTGAGTTTGATCTACAAAAGTAATTTCTAATGGTACTTGGTGTTTTCTTACCTGTTCAGTTTGTTTCTTTGCGACTTTTCATTTGTTGACAATCCTTAGGAAAATGACACGAATAATGTGTTTTTGTACTTACACGACGGTTGAAACCTGAAGAATTTTGTTCGTTTACTGGGTATGACAGATAATTACTAATTTGTGCCATCAGTCTGGGCATTCCATCTGCTTCCACAACTTTCATCAATAAAAAAAAATACTGTTAATATAGAACCTTTTTTCTTAAAAATTGTTCTATTTCTATTTAATAAAGTCATATGGAGACACCAACTCCTGTAAAACCGAACGCTCAGCTCGTTCAGAGTGAAATTGAGTGTGTGAACACGCCGATTCAATTTCCAAATGGACAACTAAAACATCCAGTCAGAAAAATAGAGACACCAAAGGCATTACCGAATGTCCGTTGCTTAGTGAGAGCAAGAATTCCAACGGTCCAAGGAACTGAGATATTTTTGCATCTTTACAAAAATGACCAGGATACGAAGGAACACCTCGCTATCGTTTTCGGAAACAACATTAGATCATCTTCTTTAGACGCGGTACAAGAGGGTGAAACCGAAATGGACCGAATGATTCGTGGAGCTTATGTTGGAAAACTATATCCTGGACGCACGACTTCCACGGCAGATTTTAAAGTCCAGCAGACAGAAACTGAAGATAGTGATGCTCCGTATTTGGTTCGTATCCATTCGGAATGTTACACTGGCGAAACGGCTTGGTCTGCCCGATGCGATTGTGGTGAGCAATTAAATGAAGCGGCAAGACTCATCAGTAACGAGGGGAATGGCGTTATCGTGTACCTTCGACAAGAAGGAAGAGGAATTGGATTAGCTGAAAAGCTTAAGGCTTACAATCTGCAGGATTTGGGTAACGATACAGTGGAAGCAAATCTGTTACTACAACATCCAGCTGATTCACGCTCCTATGGTATCGCAACCTCTATACTTGTTGATCTAGGACTTCATGACATTCGTTTGCTTACAAACAATCCGGACAAAATTACTAGTATCGAAGGGCCCAATGATGAAGTCCATGTTGTGGAACGTGTTTCCATGATTCCAAAGGCATGGAAGGGTGAGAAGGGCGTCAAAAGCAAAGAACTCGGTGATTACCTTCGGACAAAAATAACAAAAATGGGACATTTGCTCGATGTCCCGGATAAACTTTGATGTTTCGTGCCCTAACTATTTTATTTTTTTTTGTTAGACAGTATGAACGATGTGTCCCGAAAAAAATAATGTTTTATTCATCGTTCATTGTTTTCATGCCTGAAGTAAAGTTACTAACAGTCTTGGTGTTTTCCAACCTTTTACATTTTAGGAATGTTCTGTGACATGTTACATGACTTGGTATCATCAGAAATGTTTCTACCTTTATTTCATTAGTACTTTTTGGTAAAGAATTGTATTTACAATAGAATTCTACGATTTGTATATAAGTATTTTGCGAATGAAGCAGGTCCAGTTGTAAAATTGGAGTACTTTAGTTTCTCATTAACGTTTACGAAGGTTTTATCGATTTAACTACGTTTTAATATTTAGTCAAGCTTCTATAAAAATTCAAATTACTTTTGCTTTGTTTCAAGAAAGATCATATTCTTGCCGACAAACGTAATCCCACAGTGCTGATTTCATACAAAAACTATTAATTGGAAAATATTCAAGTGTTTGAGTTTAAATTGTTATCTATAGTTTTGTTTCTTCTTATCACCAAGTAGTAAAAGGCTTTAGCTAAAGTCTTGCCTTTACAAAACTTGTTTGCTGTTCAATATCTATCTTGGACCTTTCATTACTATTGCAGTATTGGAATCAATTTTTAAGTAACGTTATGATATTACTAAAAATATTTACTAGGCTATGAAAAGAAGAATGATATATTACAAGTTTTTGTATGGCATTACTATACGTTTTATTGTTTCAGTAATTGTTCTGGTTACCTGCCTCACCACTCATCTTGCAACAATTGTATTTACGCGACAGAGAGACGTTTGTTTACACATTGAAGGGCTTTACTGAATCTCGTTTACACGTATTAAAAGACAAAAAACGCTCATGATAAAAAAAAACGTATCTGTTGTTCACTAACGAAATGGATTTAACAACAAATGATTTTGTTAACTGGGATTCCTACGAGGTAACATACGTAAATGCACTGACCAAAAATAGTAAAAACATCATGATAACTGGGAGAATCACGAATCTAAGTAATTCTCAGTCTTCTATGCCATTTTACACACTTAAACTTGAAGACAATACCGGCATTTTGAACGTGAAATACATTGTATCCGATGCATCTCCGCATTGTAAAGTATTCCAATCTTTAAGACTGGGTGATGTCGTTCATTTGTACAGTAATGTCCGTTTAAAATATTCTATATCAAACGAACCCTATACGGTTTTAAATGCACGCAACGTGGATTCAAAGCTAATCAAACTCGACAAACTAGAACGACAAGAGTATGACTATATGTTTCCTAATCCGTCGAAACTTTGTACATTACCAATATCACCGGTCTCTACTTTACTAGATTGCGTTGAGGGTTCATTGACTACAGCCCTTGTAGCGATAGGCTGGATGGAACCAATTTCCCATTACTTAAGCCAACCGAATCGATGGTGCTCGTCGCAAAGGATTTGGGTTTTTGACGCCACTGGCGAAGCATTCATCACGTTGAACGGCGATTCACAAATCAAGTCTGTCCGGCGGTGGAACAGGCAAACCAGTAAGTGATGTGCTTTTATTCTTTTTGATACATACTTGCTCCTGCTAACTCAATACTCATCTAGTTGTACTTTTCCATAACTGCACCGTTTTAAAAAATAAGGGCACGATTGAATTGGGATTACGTTCGGCAACCATATACCCTAATCCTGAAATTTATCAAACGAATACCTTGCGAAAGTTCGCGGCTCAGCGATCAAGATTAATAAAACGTAATAGCATACAACTGCACACATTCCGATACCTTGACATTTTGACAAGCACACAGCCCTTTGAAAACTGTTGTCGCATAAGTCTAATCTTGCTCAAAACTCGCTTTGCACAGATGAAAAGCATTCAAGATGTTGTTATATGGTCAAGAAATGCGGTACCTCTGTATGCTAACTATGTAAGTTAGCGAACAGTTGAAGAACTTGCTCATGTTTTCCTTTGAACATTTCTAACCAACACTTTTAGATTGAAGTCGTTGCTGATGAAACTGGAAGTTTGCACTATCCAAATGTCAGTCAAGCTCTATTAAAAGAGTTGATTCAATATGAACCGATTGAACTTATTCAAGATGAAAATCAAACACTCTGCTTGCTCGACAATCTGCTTAAATATAGACGGTTCCTTGCGATAGCCCGAGTCTGTGCAACACAAGTTTATTTGTATTCATTAAATGAGGAATTTAAGTAAGCTACAATTGGTTAATGATCTACTGGACCTTAAACAAACAACGGTTTAAGTAAAACAAGGCTTCTGTTATATTTTTTCTCAACTACATTTGATATTTAATATTTAGTATGAATTCTTAATTTGTACTTGAGGTGAACGTGAAGAGAATGTCATGGAACGATTTACAAAAAGGTACCTAGTATCCGTTGAAATATGTTTAAAGTAATGTTTCCAAAATACCAAAATTCAAAAATGTTGATCGTTAACAATTTAGTAGAACTTAAAGAATATTTCTCGCTTAAATTGTTCCGACCCGTACTAATATGTTCATCAATCATTTGTGACAAATTATGAACAGAACTTTTAGAAGGCATCCTACGTCACCAAATTCACCTCCATTAACCTACTCTTTTGTTGCTCTTGTCGTTTGCCATACGTTAATCAGGGTTGTTGTTTGACTCGTTCAAACTAGTTACACTTTTCGCGTCCTGGTTGTACGGCCTGCTAATCACAAACGCGTCCAATGACCGAAAAACAGGATTTACGGGAAACTTGTAAAGTTCTTTACTCTACTAGTGAAGAACAAAACAGGGTCACTGTGAAACAAGGCGCAGAAGCTGTTGTTTTTCGTACAAGTATATTTCCGGGGGAACCTTGTCTATTAAAATGTCGTCCAGCGAAGCACTGGCGGCATCCTATATTAGATCAGCGTCTTACGAGAAGGAGATGTCTTGCTGAGGCTCGTTTGTTGGCAAAATGTCAAACATTGGGACTGAAGTGCCCTTTGCTATATTTTGTGGACCCTAAACGCGGTGAAATTTATATGGAATGGATCGAAGGATGCTCTGTGCGTGACTATATTCGTTCTATTGAGTCTTCAGAAGAATATGAAGTCCTTCTCCGACGTTTAATGAATAACATCGGTAAAGAAGTTGCTAATCTTCACAAAAACGATATCATACATGGTGATTTGACGACAAGCAACATGATGTTACGTAACAAAAATCAGGATGATATTGTTTTTATTGACTTTGGTTTGGGAACGGTCATTGAATCAGAAGAAGACAAGGCTGTTGATTTATATGTTCTTGAACGGGCTCTTGCAAGTACACATCCCAACAGTGAACAATTGGTATGAATTTATTGGTGTTAAGCCTGCTTGTAACATATGCTAACTATGTAGTTCTCGCTGACATTGGAATCGTATTCGAAAAGCTGGAAAGCTAGTAAATCAGTTCTTCGAAGATTTGAAGATGTTCGCATGCGTGGAAGAAAAAGAAGTATGGTCGGTTAAGCCGTCCCTTCTGATAATCTAATAGCTTTCCTTTCATCTTTGAGAAAATTTTTGGTCTGCTTTTCGTTGATTTCTTGTTCGCAATCAAGTTCAGACTTCCTTCCCGGCGTTTAGGAACATTTGCAGTCTTTTTAAGACGAAATCCTCCGTTCATATTTAATAGAAACTATTTCTCCCTTACTCATTTTATTATAATACGATACTGTACTGTTTTTTTAGTCGGGAGCTTTTTGTCTTAAAGTCCCACCCACCAACTGCCTTAGCGGATATCAAGCCTAATTGCAACTCATTTACTAAGAAATGGCTATTAACTTCCTCTTACTGATTAGCCGGCAAGGAAAGGTCCGTTTGGCAAAGTGGTTTCACGCTTTGTCGGCGAAAGAACGTGTCAAAATTGTCAGAGATGTTGCATCCATCGTTCTTGTCCGTAAACCAAAAATGTGTAACTTTTTTGAGTATAAAGGTTTGTCAGATACATAAGAGCATGCTCTATATGCATTTTTTGGTGGAACTTACTGCTAATTCTTGTTAAGCTGGCAAAATCGTATACCGAAGATACGCGTCGCTGTATTTCGTATGTGGAATTGATTCCACAGATAACGAATTGATTACATTAGAAGTTATCCATCGCTTTGTTGAGTGTCTTGACAGATACTTTGGTAATGTAAGTTGTCAATTTGGTCCCATGAGTATCCGCGAAACTTGGTGCAATTGCTAACAACATCAACTAGGTCTGTGAATTGGATCTCATTTTTAATTTCGAAAAAGCATATTACGTCTTAGAAGAGATCTTGCTTGCTGGACAATGTCATGAAACTAGCAAGCTTGCCGTACAAAATCTAATGCTTGGCGGAGATGCTGAAGCAGAAATAGAGACACAGCAACATGAGGTACTCTAAGTACTCTAATGATTAATGGCCTCTGTCTTGTATCTGTCTGTGATTACAGTCCGTATCTCCCAATAATGACTTTTGGGAAACAAGAGCTTCATCCCTTCTTTCACTTTTCCCCCTCGCCTGCATAGATTCTCATTCATAATCATGCCCATAACCTTCCAATCATGTATGCAACCTTTGCATTCATTTTCCCGATAGCTTGTCGTGAAATTTAACTCGATTTCTCAATAATTCACGAACATAGCTTCGATTAATGTTCGCAAAATCTGCTGTCTTACGTTCCAAGTGCTCATACGCATAAATTATTTTCATGGAGGCTCGAAGCTCATCTCTATGTTCGTTAGTTAGACAGCTCAACTGTTTTCTGATTCAAATTGTTTTGGCCCATTAGCACATTGTCCACATTGCCGTCTTGGACTTCTGTAGGTCCCGTTATCCCGATTTACGAGTTCCGTAGTTTGGGCTGGAGCACCTTACTTATCGCAAGGCATCATTATAATTCGTAGTTTCGCGATAAACTTCGATAACACATATTACTGAGCCCCAGTGAGATATTCAGACAAACTATTCCCTGGGTATGATGACGCTTACGCGTCTTCCCAGTACGAATGTGTACAATTTGAATTGTCTGTCATGTCTGACACAGAAACATCCTCCTCCGACGATTCTAGTTATCATGATAGCTCTGACGAAGATGAGGAGCCTAAATTGAGTTATGAGCGGTTAACGGATAGTTTCTCAGAGTGTTTTGCTCAAGACTCAATTTCCGCTTCTCTTGTTACGAAAGAGTTTTATGTATGATGATCATTCTGTTTGCAAAAAAACTAATGTTTTTTGAGATTTTTGGTTCACACAATGGCATTCTTTACTTGTTTCGTCGAGACTATACGTTATTTCGCAAGCTTAGGTTTCATACCGCCAGTATTATGGACATCGACTGCGATCTGGAGGGCGAAGTTGTCGCTACTTGCTCTATGGACGGTGTGTAAATCTCAATGCGTCGTCTGGAGAATTATTCTAACCGAATTGTATTCCTTAGGCAAGATTGTCATATTCAACATTTCTTCGAGAGAAACAAGCGTTCACGACTATAAAAGACCATTACTCAGTGTTTCAATAGATCCATACTATTCGGGTCGTTCCTCTAGACAAGTCGTCTCCGGCGGACGTGCTGGTCAATTGGTTTTGACTGAAAAGGGTATTGCTTATTTCGATCGTTCAGTAAAGCATTGAGTTTCACTAACATGATAAGGATGGCTTGGAAGTAAAAACATAATACTCCATCAGAATTGTGGTACTGTGTATAAAGTTTCATGGCATAAGCACTTCATTGCTTGGGCGAGTGAAGACGGTGTACGCATTTACAGCACAGAATTCGGTCAACACCTCCGTTTCCTACATAAACCGAAGCGGCGTGCGAATGAACAACTGTTCCCTTATCGCTTTCACTGGCAATCGGAATCAAGACTATTAGTCGGATGGGCTGAGTACATCACAATTATTACCATTGAGCCAGCTCAAACAGCAGGTGAACTTCCTATTGCACAGGTAGAAGCAATGCTTGAGCTTGACTGTATTGTAAGTGGTCTGTCTATGATTGGCGGTAATTATTTGGTTCTGGCGTTTGTTGCCGATGCCGATGCATTTGCAATGAATGACACTTCTAAACTTCAAGAGCCTTCACGACCAGAAATTCGTTTGATCGATGAAGATTTTCAGGAAGTTTCCGGAGATGCACTTGGCTTAAACAGTTATGCGAAATTGAGGCCTCTCGACTACATACTCTCCAACGATATGAGCGAGTCTGGTGACGTTTATGTTGTTTCTCCTACAGAATACGTTCGTGTTCGTGAACGAAATGAGATTGACCATGTCGTTTACCTCCTTAGCAAGGAACGGTATTCAGAGGCTATAGATATTGTTCAAACCTTAAAAGAGGTTCCACCTAATCTGGAGCTTCGTACTCTAGGAAAACGCTATATAAATCATCTTGTGCACAAGAACGACTACAAACAGGCTGCCAGTATAATTGCATCCTTGTTCAAAAATGACATGACCTCTTGGGAAAAGTGGGTCTTTATTTTTGCTGAACGCGATCACTTGATGGATCTGGTAGACTATTTGCCTCTTGGAGAACAACATCTAAGCTCATTGGTATATGAAATGGTGCTGGCATACGAGTTGGGAAGCTCGGAAACAAAGCTGCTTCATTCTTTGAAAACATGGCCTTCGGCTTTATACAATGCGTACACCGTCAAGGATACAGTTCTTGAACGTTTTAAGCAAGATACTGAGAATCAAATCCTTATTGAGTGTTTGGCCATTTTGAGCATGGAAACGAAATCGCCAAAGGACGCATTCCATTACTATTTGAAGCTGAAGAGGCATGAGGCAATCCAAATTCTTTCTCAGTACAACTTCTATTCGGAGGCAAAGAACAATGTTGCTGCGTTACTAAGTATTCCACACGAAGATACCAATGAAGGTGATGCTAATCCTCTTGTTTTGGACATGCTGGTGCAACACACGCACACGTTTGAACTCGTAAGTGTTATCGATCAATTAAAAGATTGCCCTTCACTACTCTTTTCCTATTATTGTGCTTATGAGAATGTGTATCCTAATTCGCTGTCTGAGTATGGAGACAGCAAACTGGAACTGTTTGCAAAGTTTGATCGCAAACGCTTCTCTCGTTTTTTAGAAGAAAACCAGTGTTACTCTTTGGACCATGCTGTGGAAGTCTGCCGAGAGTATAATTATCTAGATGAACTCGTGTTCGTATTAACACGTATGGGAAGTAACAAAAAGGCATTGATGCTTATTATTAATCAACTCTACGACGTTGGTCGAGCTATTCAATACGTAAAGGAACAGGCGGATCAAGAATTATGGGAAGTTTTGATTGCATACTCTATGGACAAGCCCGAGTTTATTAAGACTCTTGTTGAAAATATTGGCACAGACAAAAATGCTATTGAACTAATTCGTCGGATTCCCGCAAAGGTTGAGGTTTCGAGTTTAAAATCGTCTGTCTTGAAGTTACTTGCGGACCACGAAACCCAGCACTCACTATATTCAGCATGTGATCATCTATTTAAGAGTGAAGCTTTGCATTACGCAGACATAAGTCATGATCAAGCAACAAAAGGTTTACTATTAAAGGTAGACCCTGTTAATAACTGCAATCTGTGTGGCCTGGATTTGTGTAGCACAGAAAAGCAATTTGGTTCTGCATCCATTGTGTACGACCCATCAACGAAATCATTTTCACATTACAATTGTTTTCAGCATCAAACACAGTCAGTCCACGAAGATGAATCTATACTGGAAATATGATAAGAATGGCAATCTCGTTGAGACCCACAGCACCGGATATCTCTAACAAAGAGCAATCACTCATCTCTTAAGTTACTATTTAATTTTCCTACTAATTATACTGACTGTCTACGATGGACGAACGAAAGAATAAGTGCTTCATTTTGTTTTGTTCTCGCCCAAATTCGTACTAAACAACGGAGTTCTGTCATGGAATCGTCTAAAGCATAGTTCTTGTTGTATTCCCTACATCAATTTCTCTTTTTTTCGGCTGGAAGTGGTTGATCGTTCAAATTTACGAATCTTGGCTTAGCATGCATCCGAAAACCCCCTTAATAAATAGACAGCATGGGCTCCTACTCGCTTCAGTTCTTTTCATACTAATCTGTGTGTAAGAAGCATCAGTTTCAAAAATTATGAAGCCAACTGTTGATTATTCGTTGTATTTGGTTACAAGCTCAGTTATAGTCCCTACAGGATCCACCCTGGAGCAGCAGGTTGAACAGGCTATTTTGGGCGGTGTTACACTTGTTCAATTGCGTGAAAAGAACGTCTCTACAAAGCTATTTATTGAACGTGCGGAAAAGGTGCTTCAAGTTTGTCGGAAACACAATGTACCCTTATTAATTAACGACCGAGTTGACGTCGCTCTTGCCGTAGGTGCTGAAGGTGTACACATCGGCCAAAGTGATATGGACTGTGCGACGGCTCGCAGAATACTCGGTTCTGATGCTGTTATTGGAGTTACGGCAAATAATATTCAGGAAATTGACAAGGCCGAAGCCGACGGTGCTGATTATGTTGGATTGGGCTCTGTTTATGATACCGCGACGAAGAATGTCAAGGATAGAATCATTGGCATTCATGGTCTTCGGGACCTTTTGGAACATATTTCGAATATGAAGCGCAGACTCCAAACTGTTGCTATCGCAGGATTGAACGCTAGTAATGTGCAGCGGGTGATCTACCTCAGTGAGGTGAATGGGGTGCGCGTTGATGGAATTGCTTTGGTCTCAGCCATTATGGCATCCACAGAACCAAAAAAGGCAGCGGAGAAGCTGATTCAATTAATCAAAACGACTCCTAAGTTTGCTCTTCCCGTCTCAAAGCTTCCAAAGTCTGACTCGACAGCTTTTGTTTCGAGTATTGAGCGCGTGTTCAGTAGAGCGAAATCGAAAACACCCTTGGTTCAGCAACTTACGAATAACGTCTCGAAGAACTTTAACGCCAATGTTACTCTTGCAGTTGGAGGATCTCCTCTAATGTGTGAATTTGATGACGAGTTCCCTGAACTCGCACGCGCTAATGGTGCTCTCCTTTGTAACTATGCAGCTGTAGATAAACTTGAGAGTTACATTTTCGCTGCTCAATGCAACAACGCTGAGAATAAACCTGTCATTTTGGATCCTGTTGGTGCTGGAGCTACAGAGGTCCGCAAACGTGCTCTAACTACGATGCTTGATTCCGCATACTTCGACTATATTAAAGGTAATGAAGGAGAAATCCTTACTCTCGCCGGAGTTGAAGTTCAAATGCGTGGAGTTGACAGCACGAGCGAGTTTCCTTTGACTGAAAAGGTACGAGTAACCAAATTGCTTGCTGAGAAACGTCGCTGCGTGGTAATCATGACTGGTGCTGTGGACGTGATTAGTGACGGGAACAGAACATTCGTTGTGAAGCGCGGACATCCAATGTTGGCAAACATCACTGCGTCTGGCTGTGCAATGGGTGCTGTTTTATGTGTCGCTGCTGCTCTTTGCCCCGAAGATCGACTGGTAGCAGCTTTGGCTGCTACTCTCTTATTCAGTATTGCTGGTGAGAGAGCTGCAAGTGTTTCGGACTGTGGACCAGGTTCTTTCATTCCTCACTTCGTTGACGAGTTGTATTCCATTACTAATGACTGTACTGCTCGCACATTCAAGGTTGCAGACAATGACAACGGCGTGGAAGAAATCGTTGCTTAGACATGACGAATCATAAGCCTATTTATGCATAAGTGCACTAGCATGAGTCATCATAGAGCTTTTTTTGAATTGACGAATTTACGGTTTATTATGATGTATCTTACAATGTAGTCGGAGCGGATCACAGAACAAGTGTGCATAAAATACACCTACCTTGTTTTGTGTTTTTCCTCTCTGGCAACTAAGCGGGTGTCAAGTATGTTACCAAACGTAAATAGTCGTGATTGTATTTTTAACTAGCACAAAATCCGTGCGTCCTATATAATTTCATAGGGGTGTCATAGACGGGAGCTTTTTTACATTTTTTTGAAGAGCATCTAGTTCTTGGCAGCAGGGGCAGCGGCAGCCTTCTTCTTGTTGTTTCTCTTCTTCTTGTTCTTGCTCTTAAGAGAAGTT
This sequence comes from Schizosaccharomyces japonicus yFS275, assembly GCF_000149845.2. Classification (NCBI taxonomy): domain Eukaryota; kingdom Fungi; phylum Ascomycota; class Schizosaccharomycetes; order Schizosaccharomycetales; family Schizosaccharomycetaceae; genus Schizosaccharomyces; species Schizosaccharomyces japonicus. The sequence goes on along the minus strand of NW_011627860.1, from coordinate 3,465,816 downwards.
TGCAAGAGTTTGAGGATTTCCTCGTCCTTAACGGACTTGGTAGATTGAATGTTCTCGGCAGGTTCGGAGTCAGTAATAACAACGGTGCCGTTCTTAGTCAAGGCGATGGTGCTGAAGAACTCGGCGACGTACTCACCCTCCTTTTCGACGAGAACTTCGTAGGGAAGAAGCACGTTGCGTTGAACACACTCTTGAATACCCATGCGAGCCTTGCGTTCATTCTCAAGAGAACGGACAGGGAAGGGGAAGGCACCGAACTTGGTTTGAATCTCGTGGTAAACCTTACGACTGGCTTGGAGCTTCAACAAGTAAGTGGTGTCGGTCTTCTTGTAGATGCGGGTAGCAATGTCAGAACGCTTGACCTTTCCATCGGCAGAAGTACTGACAAGGATATCCACACCGTAAACCTCACCCTCCTCAAAGGTGACAGTGTCGAACTCACGGCGTTGGTTGTCACTGGGGTTCAAGATGATTTGCTTCTTACCATCAACAACGTTGCGAAGTTGTTGATGAGTAAGCATACCGGCAAGGGGCTTGCAGTCGTAAGCGGCTGCGATCTTGTCGACAGTCTCAGTAACTTGCCAGTTTGTGTTGCCAGGCTTAATAAGACGTTGAGCAGCCTTCAGAGCGACAGAAGCAGCTGCGACAGCATCAGCGGCACGGCCAGAAACAGGCTCCTTGGAAATGACAATGCTAGTAGCAACAACAGAGGCAAAGCCATCAATTTGAGCACCAAGAGAAACCTTAACCAAATCACCAGTCTTCAAAGCCAAAGAAGCCTCATCATCACCGGGGATGGGGCAAAGGTGAGTAGCAATGTGGTTAGGAGACACAGCAGTGGGAAATGCGATACCCTTGGTAATCTTCTTACCACGGTATTGCTTGTCAAGAGCCTCGAGCAAAAGCTTGTCACCTTCGACGCAAATATCCAAGATCTTGGCGCCTTCAACGCAAAGGGCAACAACCTGCTTCAAGACATTTTGAGAAATCTCAGCTGCAGCCTTGTACTTGGTCAAAGTATCCGGGTTGGCCAAGGTGTAGTCGGGAGCATCAGCAGTAGTAGTAGTCTTCTTGGAGGAGTCCATAATGTCGGCAAATGTTGATTTCCTGTAAAAACAACTGCTTTTTAGGAGGACAGTGTAGAGGTGAGGAGGGACGAAGTTTTCCCTTGTAGCAGCACAACAAATGATGCAGTCACACATATACATACCACACCTCAGAATGTGGTCTTCTAGAACCTGTCATGAATGAAGGCTAATCAGATATAAAATATGCTCGCCAAAGAGTGTATTGCTTTCTGGGATTTTTCTATTTTGACAAACCAAATAGAAATAATAAAAAGTGAAAAATAGAGTGGGAAATAGAGTGAAAAAGAGGGTATATAGGTTTTTTCTTTATAAGAAAGAGTGAAAAAGAGCGTTCTGCTCACCAAAAAACCGATAATTTAAGAGGACCTGCTTCGAGAGGGTGAGAAGTCGGATGGAAACGTGTTAAACATGCGCAGCAAGCCCTCATGTAAACTGATTGTCTCAGTTCTAGTAGTAATCTTCAGAAGATTCACCAAATTCGCTTTCTGAATGGTCGGGACCCTCGTACCATTCATCCTCGTCGGGGTAGCTGTTCTGATAGAAACTTTCGGCATTGGAGTCCTCGTCGACATCGTCGCCATCATCAGAGGTATTGTCGTCAGAGTCGTCCAGCAGCAGTTCGTTTTCTAAGTTTTGACGGAACATTTCCGGAACTGCTGAAGCATCAATAACACCAAAGTCTGTTGTTGGTTTCGGGCTGTTGCTCGAATTAATGGTATAGATATCGTACACAAACTGGTCCTCTGTTCCCAAGTATTCTTTCACCATATACTGTAATTGGGGATGCACGTTTGAAGGTCTGCTGAACATGTTAGTAGCAAGACGAATAAGGCTAGATAATACTTACTTCTCCTCTTCGACATAATCTGACAAGACCGCATCGAACACGTTTCCAGTGGTACCCGATTCAATTTCCTGGATAGCAAATTTCTTATGAGTCTGCGAATTCGCTGAAGGGGAGAATTTGCGTTTTGAGGGCGTAGCAAATTCATCCGCAGCTACAACGCGTGGAATACCAACATGTCCACTATCTATCCAAGAAGGGCGTTGTTTCGTTTGAGGTGGATTGGCACTAATGACAGGGGGAGGAGCATAAGGTTCAACGGGTGCACCAGCTGATGGACCGTGAATGGTTTTAGCCAATTGAAAGCCTTTTTCACGGTTAGTTTCTGTATGGAAACTTGCATTTACAAACTAGGACTACAAAATCCAAGTTTGTTCGTGTTTTCTTACAAAAATTGCCATTAACTTTTGTTTTTTTTGATGGAGTTCCGGTGTGCGCAGGGTCGCCAAGCTGAAGATCTAAACAGTTAGTTATAAGATAAATTGAAGAATTTCAACGTACACAGCGCCTGTACGGGGTCTTCTGAAGCTTTTCGTTTCACACGCAAAATCGGAGGAGCCATGGTGTTTGGAAAGGGCAAAATCTCCAACTAAAGACGCGTCTGTATTTGACGCGTCAACCGTGGAGCATGCGCGGAAAGGCCGAGGAAGCGATAGGTAAGTGAATTAAAAAAGATTGGCTATTTATGATGAGTTTTCCTCTTTTTGTAATAATGTTTAATAACGGTATCTATTGTTTTCCTGTATTTGGAATTACTCTCCTATTTTTTTCGTTTAAGGATGAATCATTCAATTTGAACCGTTTACTTACTATAGAATATGATTAGCCTTCATTTCAAATCTTTCATGGTTTCACTGTTGACTTTATGTTCAAAAAACGTAAAAGTAACTATACACGACCGAATAATGACTCTACGATATTTAAACATCTTTAAAGACATGAGTTAATTCAACATAATCAGTCTATGGTATACATAACAGTTCAATGGATACTATTTTTATGATATGATTACTATAAAAGCAATTTATAGTCTAAAATGGTTCAATATGTTGTATATTTTGATACTGAAGGCCGGTAATTGTTTAATCGAAAGAGCCGAAACCTTATTCGCATCAATATAGAGTTTATCGTCGACAGATTACGAATGAATTCGGACCTTGCAATGCATAAACTGTATGCAGATACGCAAGGATCGCTGATATTCGATACTTATACATGAGTCTCTCGAACTTTTAAATGATCATTGATTTTCTGTCATAAAACAAAGAAAGGCAACAGTCATCATGGAAACATTCCTTCTACTTAAACGATTCATCGTTATTTATTTAAGCCGACAAATACTGTTCTAGAGAGGTGTTATCATTGTTGCAAGTTAAGTTAGTTGAAATTGTAGTTACCGTTACGAAACCGAAACGACAAAAATGAACAACAAGAACAATAATGCAGCGAGCGAGGTTCGAACTCGCGCGTTTATCAACAGCAGAGTTCCATTAACCTTTCAGTCAACTTAAATCTGCCCCCTTAGACCACTCGGGCATCGCTGCTTAGGACATTCTGTCGCGGTTCGAGGCCAAATATGTTTAGTTCGATCGAGGATTCTTGTTCTTAGGCTTTAAACAAGAAATAACTTATTCCCTTAACATTGCAATAAGCTTCGGTTAATAAAACCTAAATGCTATGTCTGTTAATTTGTGAAATTAAACTATATTAATTTAATAAGCTGTGCAAATGGATAAGCGATAACCTTGAGTTGCTTCGTCATAGCAATGAATGCTAACAAATGCTTAGTCATTAAGAAACCAATTAGCTGAATGGTCAATTTATTTCCAAAGTTTAAAAGTATTTGGAGTCAATGACATAAGTCAGTTTGCTCCATGATAAGGGTTTGTTACCACTTTCAAAAATATGCTCGTTACTTGAGCCAAGTCACCACTGATATAATTCTTTGGAGTGTTATCACTACTCGTGTGAGTGGGCAATTTCTTCGACTTCATTGCACGGTGTTTATAAATGAAAACGCGGTACGCGTTTACCGTTAAGACGGAATGAACAAAGTAAAACCGTTGCACATCCTTAACGTTTTCACCCTACATATTGTACTGTTTTCAAGAATTTTCAAGAAAGTCACTATGTCCGAGCGGTTAAGGAGTTAGACTTGAATTCGTTCAGGCATCTAATGGGCTATGCCCGCGCAGGTTCAAGTCCTGCTGGTGACGGTCTGTGCGAGGTAGGAGAGTGGAACTCCGACGGGCTCATAACCCGTAGGTCCCAGGATCGAAACCTGGCCTCGCAACTATTTTTCTTTGAATATTGAACTTAGAGGCTAACGGTTGTTAAAAAGGTCTCTTAGTAGTGAGCTTGTTTCACATATGTTTGTTGTACAAGTCTCCATTGGAGGATTATTATGTTGCCGAACTTTTCGTTACAGTAAACTTTAAATGATATAATGCGGTAATTGCGAAAAATGAATTCTAATTTGCAGTCAATGCATTTTTTAACCTTTAAAACTTGACAAATTAAAACTTTTGAGACACGTAATTGGCTTATTGACTTTTTTATGCGATATTGCGATAAATTGACTTTTAACGCAACAAATTAGACGTGAACAATCACATATATACGTTAATTATAATAAAAAATAAATAAATAAATAAAAAAAAAATAAAAACGAACATACAGCCAATTTATAAAGTTTTAGAGTATACGGACTACTTTTACAAATTGATCTGAATTAGTATAGAAAGTGTTGTGGAAGTTTTATTTGTCATTACAAACGAGTGTCTAGCTATATGGGATAAATGAAAATACATTTAATGAATACGCTATTCGCTTATTATGTACAGCTCTCAGCAATTATCATCTTTAATGTTCATGTAATCTGTAGCGGCTTTAATCGAAAATTGGCTAACTTTTAATCATCCTTACAAGTAAATGAAGAATACCAATTGTCTAATTTTGTACTTGAAATAGGGAAATTGTTTAACTAAGCTGTTTGGGCTTCATAAGTGTAACTTCTTCTGAGACCCGAAAGCTACCAGCACTCAATCAAGCTTTATTAGAATAACCCAAGCTGAAAGTGGAAATTGCTTCTTGCTCTTGAACGTCATCTTTGCGATGCTTACCGATCAAAACCCTTTTTTTTAAAGGGTTCGATTGTCGTTACAACAAAGCACTAATATTCATAGAGAAAACGCCGTCAGAAAAACAATGAAACTAAATAAAATTTAACAAGAATAATGCGTTCCATCGAAAGCAACAGTTCTAGAGCGAAACGTATTTTTCTTGTCAACAATAACAACTGTTTATTAATCGCTAGATCATATTTAAAGTTTCGCTTAGTCGGCTTCCCCACAATACCCTACCCTAACTGTGACTGGGTTTTTAGTGAATCTTCTTCGTAGTGTGGAACCAAGTCAAAATTCTCCGTCCACCAAAAACAGCGCGAGAAATGGCAAATTTGGCGATGCAAAAGAGACTTGCTGCTTCCGTCTTGAAGTGCGGAAAGCGCAAGATTTGGATGGATCCTAATGAGATTAGTGAGATCAGCAATGCCAACAGTCGTCAGAACATCCGTAAGCTCGTTAAGGACGGTTTGGTTATTCGCAAGCCCAACTTGATGCACTCTCGCTTCCGTGTCCGTAAGACTCAAGCTGCCAAGCGTCTCGGTCGCCACACCGGTTACGGTAAGCGTAAGGGTACTGCTGAGGCTCGTATGCCCTCTTCTGTTGTCTGGATGCGTCGTCAACGTGTCTTGCGCCGTCTTCTTCGCAAGTACCGTGAGGCCGGAAAGATTGACAAGCATCTTTACCACACTCTCTACCTTGAGGCCAAGGGTAACACCTTCAAGCACAAGCGTGCCCTTATCGAGCACATCCAACGTGCCAAGGCTGAGGCCAACCGTACCAAGCTTCTTGAGCAACAACAAGAGGCTCGTCGTGCTCGTGCCAAGGCTGCCCGTCAACGCAAGCACAAGGCTGCCGAGGAGAAGCGTCTTCAACAAATTAACGGAGATGAGAATGCCCAATAAATTGCTTTTTCCTGAACTTAGTGCTTAATTGAGTTGTTTTAAGAAAGCTTCGTAGTTGTGTAATGATGCTTACATGCGTTGTCGAGTACTGCAGTCTGATAGAGAGCCTTGGTTTCGCTAGCGATGGGCGGTTTCACAATGTTCGCGTAGGCAAGTAATCCTTTGTTCATAAACAAAGAGCGGTGGGTAATGGAAGAGCTGGTATGAGTGCAATAGAAATAGTCTAGGAAGTACTCATAAAAGAGGATGGATCTAAAACAAACGAATTTGAGTGCCAACCACATTCAGTCGCGGGGCCGAAAAGTTTCAAATGTCGCCGCTACAGTACAATTAAGTGATGGTCCTGTAGTAATTGAAATCGCCGAGACATTTATTAACGTTGGGATTGCTGGCGAGTGTCTTCCTCGAGTGCAATGGACAATTGACTTGAGTAGTAATGAACTTACACAGACACTACTAAAGATCTACAGAGAATATCTTTTTCTTCAGCCTTCGTTTCGGCCGGTCATTCTGGTTGAGAGTGCTTTGAATTCGCTCCGCGTCAAGTATCATCTCACAGATGTACTGTTAAAGCAGTTACATATTCCTGATGTTTACTTTCTCTGTACACAATTATGCTCTATTGTTGCTGCTGAAGAAGTTACGGCGATTGTAATTGACGTCGGCTGGAAGGAAACTTGCATACTTGCGGTAACAGATTTTTTTCTTCATCCAAAGTTCATTCAAACAGTCCATGTTGGCTTAAAGGATGTGTTATTACGCTTTCGGTCACTTCTATATCAAAAAAACAAGAACGAAACCATGCTTGAAAATGTAAACCCAGTCCTACTTCTTCCAACACTACTTCAATACGGACAAGTCTTCCATCTACAAGAACGTCAACCATATCCTTTGTCACCTGAACAAGCACACAACTCATACTGTACACATACCGACGAGAACAGTGTATTAGACTACATTATTGATGGACAAAGGCATTCCTTGCAATTTTCGTCTGTAATGACTATGGCTGCCGTGGAACGTGTGTTTGAAGGATGGAATGCATTACACTTGGACATCCAAGAACAAAGTCTCCCATTGGTACTACATCATTTCATAAACAATCTTAGTGTAGATGTACGGTGTACGATTCAAAACCGTGTTCTATTTACCGGCATGCTCGCCAACGTTCCAGGATGGACTCGCCGCTTTGCTGAAGAGATGAAGGTTTTAGGAACAGAAATTCGTATACTATCTTCAAAGTTCCCAGCTCATCTTTCAGCTTGGATAGGCGCAAGTCTTGTCGGTCCCTTACAGCAAGTTATCTCAGGAACCTCTACTACTGAATCGCCTTTTCACCTTGACCGGCCTTCATTTTTGGCAGGCAGTCTCCCTCCGGACTGGCTCTCAAACTCTCGGTGATTTCGGTGATTAGTGTAGAGTTTACTCTGCTGGCTGTGTCCATTATTAATATCAAGACACCGAGAGTTCACCGAACTACACCGAACTCAAGCTGCCTGCCTTGCTTGGCGGCGTATTCAACAAAACTCTGCCTACGACGAACGGACTCGAGCTTTCTTCCTACAGAAAACATGAGTCAGCAGCGGCTGGAAACTCGTAAAAGAAACCATGTGGTATGTTGTACACCGATAATCTCCTTTCTAACATGTAGTTTCTACCGTTTTCCAAACGCGTTGAAAGCCTAAAAATTGATGTTGCCCACAAAATTAAACGTCCTGATGAGATTGCTGATGAATCTGTAAGTTAATTTAAGATACATTTTCGTACGATTACAGTCTAACACAACTGTATAGATATCTTCATTCACATTGGCTTGTCTACGTCGTTGGGAAGACTTGAACTTGTCAACCAATTTTGTTGAATTTTCAAGAGCTCTGACTCCCTTAGTACAATCCCTTCCACAAATTTTATTTCACCAAAAAGACATCTTTGAAGTTATAAAGGAATATGCGTTAAAGGGTAATGCACTCTCCGTCCAACCAATTCTCGAGATCCTCACCCAATTTGCTCGAGATTTGAGTGCTGACTTTGAGCCTTATATATACGAGACACTGTCGCTGCTGTCCTCTCTCGCTCAGAGCACGGAAATTGATGTAATTGACTGGGTTTTTCAGACAGAGGCATACATGTTTAAGTACATGAGAAAAATAATGGTACCTCAGATAACTGAAGTGTACGACAAGCTTTCCCCACTTTTTGGCAAGGAACACGAGAAACACTACATTATCCGTTTCTCCGCCGAAGCCCTGGCATTTTTGGCTCGGCTTTGTTCTGAGACTGAACGCTCAACCTTTGTCTCTCATGTAATTAAGGATTTGAGCTCCAATTATACCCCACAGTTTTTTGACGGCGTGGTTACTCTGTTTGTTCAAATTATTAAGGGAGTTGGAACCAGCATTCATTCAAAAGGTGTGCACTATTTCAAGCATTTGTTGGATCCTGAAGTCTATTGTATGCCACATGCTGCTGACGTTTGCGATGCCGTCCTAGTAGCTCTTATTCGTCACTCGAACCGCGATTCTTTCACACTTCTTCAGGATATTATCAGTGGTTGCATGCAAAAAAAGCCATCCATGTACGCTAGCCTCTTTTTTGTGTGCATCTCAGCATTTAAGGGAACCCGGATTAGCACTGGTCGGCGTTCTTCACAATTTTCTTCAAGTTGCTAGAAGAAATTCAACATGCTGCCTTAGACACAGAACATGCAAAAATTGTTTATGAGATTGCCGCTTCTCTAATCTTGAATCCGCAAATTTCGGATGTTCTTCCACATTGTAAAAAGCTTTTACAGAAACTTCAGACTCTGAACCCTCTTCTCTACCTGGCTTTTGCAAATTATCTGCGACTTCAAAATCATGAACGGTATCAATCTTTCGTTCGTTCCACTATTCCAAACGTTCTTTCACAGAACTTCACAAAACTTAACAAGGCCGTTGCAGCTTTTGTGCTGTATAACCCCTTTGACGTTTCGTTGGACTTCACATACATTAATTCCGCTGTCGAAAGGCTCAGAAATCCCGAAAAATCCTATCCGTTAACAGATGAAACCGACAATTATGAAGCACTTTACTCGTCAATTTGGTCTGACCTTCAGATTTTTCATTGCTCTAACATGCCCAAGCCTGAAAAGGTTGATCTGGTGATGAGGCTACTCGATTTCTTTTCCGGAAGCTCAAAAGTTTGCCATGATTTTGTAGCATTCCTTTACGAGATCGTGAGCATCGATCTTGTGAACGAATTGACCGAAGACCAACTGCAGACTATGATCGCGTTTGGCGTGACGCATCTTGACAGAATGTCTGACAGTTACTATTTCCTTGAGTCTTTCAACAGCTTGCTCATGTGTAGAAAGGTATCACTCGGTATTACTCTTGAGCAGGCATCAGAAACTCTACTTCCCAATTTACTTAAGGGCGGTGTCAATCTACGTGTAGCGTCTTTGAAGCTTCTTGCTACTATTTTCAAAACCTTAAACTCCAATGTTTCTCCATTTGAATCTATGAAACTGTGTTTACAGTTTGCTGAGTTACCACAAGATCTTTCTTCCGTGCGTGATGCTGCTCTACAGCTTCGTAACTTGGCTACGAGATTTGGACAGGTTTCTAATGAACACATAAAATACGCAATTATATACTTTCTTACGGGAAGTATGTTGACGAAGTTCACTCCCTTATGGAAACACCTCTCTTCTACACTCTCTCAGATTCTCCCGCAAAAGCCCAACGAAAAGTACGGTCAAGTTTTATTAAGTTGGTTAAGTCAAAATCAACCTCCTCAGTCTAACTTGTCTGATGTCGAACTTAACATCCTCAACGAACTGGATGAAGACCGTTCTGTTCGCGTTTTGACTGAGCTGCCCAACTGCAATTGCTTGGTTCTGAATAAAAACAGACAGGTTTTTCATGATGTTTTCCTAAACTTCAAAGATTCAGCCAGATTTCTCTACAAAAATTTTCTTAAAAAAGTGTTTCAGGATTTCAGTAATCTTCCAAGCTATCGTTCTCAAGCACTTCGTGTGATGCTTGATTCGCCCCATGTTATTCGTCCCTTACTCGAGAAACTGGACGAGTATTTATTTGACATTCGGTTTGAATACGATATTAACACAAACTGGTTGCGTCAGGATGTTTACTTGATTTTAGAAGTCTACACGAAATTCAAGGATCAGTCCTCTTCGAAGAACGCTAACAACCGAAGAGACTTTTTCAGCTGGCTTTTAACTACAAATGACGCTAAAGTCCAGAAACTGTCTCTTCAGAACATTTTATCTTGGAATGAAGAAGCTCTAGTCACCTATTCTGAAAATCTCGAACGCCTTCTCGATGATAAAACATTCAGAGACGAGCTCACGACGTTTTTGTTTGTTGATGAGGATGCTTCAATCATCCAGGACAAGCATCGTTCTCTTTTAATGCCCGTTGTTATATCTATCCTTTTCGGTAAAATGACAGCTAGAGGTTATGGCGGACAGAAAAATCAGTCTGCTCGGAGAGCTACTGTTCTCGCGACAATAGGAAATCTTCGGACGGATGACCTCGGCAGCCTCATCCAGTTGATGCTGAGACCTTACACGCATCTTCAATTAAATCTGCACTCAGTTAGCGACTTAACAACCGCATTAGGGAAAGCACCTGTGTCTGCGCGAAGACAGATAGGTTTTCTTACAATGTTGATTGGAATTTCCTCCCAATTATCATCTAAATTGGAACCATTTGCCGAGCAGCTTGCAGATGCTTCGCTCTACAGTCTTGCATTTGCTGAAAACCATTTGCAAACTGAGCCTGCAGACTCATATGAAGCTAAAAACTTACATACTGTCAAGCATCATGCATCAGAAGCCATTTTTAACCTGATGCAGAAATGCACAAATACTAATTGGGATTCTCGCATCGTCTTGTTTTATACCTACTTTGTCGAACCCCGTCTTAATGTATTTGCCGCCGAGAATGCACAGGCAGTGTCACGTTTGTTACGTTTAATTACTCTGTGGACGGAAAGCTTTAAATACCTTTCGGTATTCATAAAATTTGGTCATAAGCTGATCCCTGTTTTGCTTAATGTGGTTACAAATCCCTCTGTTAAGCCTTCTGTGGTGCTTCATGTCATGAACACTTATGGTAATATACTGCTGTTTTTGGAAGGCGAAAACGAAGAAATGGAAGACGAAGCACACGTTGCTGTGAAGGCTGATATTCGTTCCAAAATTATCGAACCAACCGTCGTTCCCCTGTTTGAACGAATCACTCACATCCTGGAACAACCAATCTTTAGTGATGATTCTTCAGTGTTGACGACTGTTATTCAGCTACTGTTCAGAATTTCTCCCTTTGTCTCTACGGCTGTTGAAAGTACTAAACTCTTAGATCTCATCGTTCCATTCTTAAGGAAACCCAAAAACATTGCCTCTAATGCGGCTAAAGACGGAATTCTTGGTGTCGTATCCAAGTTTATTCCAAACAATAGCGCTTGGGTAGAGAATTCTTACTCAACCAATGGCCATTTCAATCTTTTGATGAGTCTCTTTTCTCTTCTTTCGTCTGTACAGTCTCGTTCAACATTACAGGATATACTCTCTACATATTCTAACAAGTTTCCTGAGCTAAACATCGCTTACGTTTACGTTAAGGAAACCAATGCAATGTCAACTCGCCGTCTTGATGAGCCGGATTTTGGCCGCCGTCTTTCTGCTTACAACTCTTTCAATGAAACACAATATTTGGATGTGCGGGCACTCAGCTGGTTACCAATCGTATACAATGCTCTATACTATGTCCAAGACGAAGAAGAATTGGCTATAAGAACTAGTGCTTCAATGTCACTGAAAAGGTTTATCGACGGAACCGCTAAGCACGGCTTCAAGGATGAAGTCGCTTTTATCACCAAACAATATATGTTGCCACGACTTGCAGCAGGATTGAAGGTTAAAAGTGAATTAATTCGTCAAGAATATGTTTCTATTCTTGATCATATGATAAAGTTCTTGCCAGATTTTACGGATATTTCTGATATGAAGGTACTCCAGTTCGCAGGAGATGAGGAAGCAAACTTCTTTAACAATATTCTTCACATCCAAGTCCATAGACGTCAGAGAGCAATTAAAAGACTGAGTACAACTGCTCTGCAGGGAAACCTCAAAAGCAACAATATCGCTAGAATATTCATCCCATTGCTGGAACATTTCTGTTTCGGTGAGGGCACAGCAAAGGTCAATCAATCCATTATTGATGAATCTATACTTGCAATTGGTGATCTTGCCAAAGGACTTGTCTGGACTCAGTACTTTGCTCTTCTAAAACGCTATATGAAACTTTTAAAGGACAGCAATGTCGATCAAAAAATTGCTGTTCGTATGCTCAGTATCGTCATAAGTGCAATTCGCACTAAAGAAGAAGCAATCGCTAGCTACACTTCAGAAGAGTCTGAGCAAAATGAAGCAGAAGTAAAGCCCGCCAACAGCTGCCAGTTACGTTCTTCACTTCCTGCTATTGATAAGTTTGTTTCCGTCGTGGCCACAGATATTCTTCCCTCGCTCTTGCTTTATTTACACATTAGAGAGGAATCCACTGTATCCTTAAGAGTTCCTATTGCTCTAAGTATTGTCCAACTCTTATCAGTTATGCCGAAAGATGAAGTCGTTCTACGACTTCCCCCTGTTTTGACTGATATTTGTCATATACTGAGGAGTCGTTCCCAAGACTCTCGGGACGAAACTCGTAAAGTTCTTTCTGCCATTGCGTTGTATCTCGGTCCTTCTTATTTTTCTTTTATTCTTAAGGAATTAAAAGGCTCTTTGCAGAGAGGATATCAACTTCATGTTTTAGGTTATACAGTTCACTCACTTTTACTTAGTGTGGAACCATACTTTCCTTATGGCTCATTGGATTACTGTTTGCCCATGTTGGCGGACATCTTTGTGAATGAGATTTTCGGTGAAGTTGGTCTTGAAAAAGATGCCGAGGATTATCGCTCAAATGTTAAGGAGATCAAAGGCAACAAAAGTTATGATTCGTACGAAGCTATCACTCGGCTTGTAAGTTTTCCAGTACTACCGGTTCTTATAAAACCATTGAAGAATATTCTTGGAGAAACAACGCTTCCAAAATCATTAAGAAAAGTGGATGAAGTTCTACGGCGCATTTCTCTCGGCCTGATGGACAACAAAAATAGCAATAGCCGTGAGTCCTTGGTTTTCTGCTTTAACATTTTTGATTATGTTAAACAAGAATGTGATACCATTTCTAAACGCGCTCAAATTGATGATCGGTTTAGACGTAATCACTTTCCTCAAAACTCCAGTAAGCTTATTCGTTTCGCTATAGACAGTCTACGTGGTATTGTTTCAAGGAATCGCGAATTAATGACAGAGGGCAATTTGTCTCCGTTCATTCCACTTGTCGGTGATGCATTACTGGGCTCTTCGGAGGACGCATTTATTGCATCTCTCAGATTTTTAACGTTGGTTCTTCCATTGAATATGCAATCTGTTCGCAATGGTAGCAAGGTCTTCATTTCTCAAGCGGTTAAGTTTGTCCGTGAATCTTCAGCCACTAATACTGAACTTTGTCAAGCAAGTCTTAAGTTCCTTGCAAACATCATTCTCGACCCTGAGGTCGAGATTAAGGAGTCCGTTTTAAGTTACTTACTTGAAAGAATTGCGGTTGATATTGAAGAACCGGATAGACAAGGTGTTATGTTCTCTTTGATTCGTTCGAGTTTATCGAGAAAGGTGAAGACACCCGAGATGTACAAAATTATGGATAAAATTCGTGACATGATGGTCACAAATCAAACAAAAACTACGCGACAAGTTGCTCGCAATCTGTACTTTACTTTCCTTCTTGACTTTCCTCAAGGCAAAATCAGATTGACCAAACAGTTCTCCTTCATTTTAAAGAACTTAGAGTACAAGTATCCACCTGGACGAGAATCTGTTATGGAACTACTGCACTCTATCTTAAACGGTTTTAGCGACAGCGTGCTCCTTGAATTTTTGCATAGTATATTTATGGCTTTAGTCATGGTACTTGTTAATGACGATGATGCACATTGTCGTGAAATGGCGGCAATACTTATAAAATCTGTTTTTACGAGAGCAGACACGGAACGTTTCAGTCAGATTAGTGACTGTATCAAGCAATGGGCTATTACTCATAAAGGTGAGCAGTCTCATCAACTTCAGTCTATGAGTTTGCAGTTACTTGGTTTAGTTTTTGAAACCTTTGGTTTTGAAAAGGATGATCTTGTCACGTTTTTCTTGCAAAAATTAAACGAAGTTTCCGAGAATGCTGCCGCCGACCTTAACAACACCGAAGAACATTGGGAAACAGTTTACTTCTGTCTGCAGGCTTGGATGAAACTTGTCGTGAAGGATGCAGATGAGGCTTGTTCCGAGCAGTATCTCGCAATTTGGAAGCATGTGCGCTCATTTTTGTTGTACAAACATGCGTGGGTTCGTCTTTCCGTTAGTAGACTCTACGGACACCTTTTCGCTCGTTGCTCTGAAGGAAGCCTTGCCAAGGTACCGCTTTTGGTTGCAGATCTTCAATTAGACTTGCAAACTGTCGTTCAAATTAGCAATGCTTTCCAGCTTCAATTACGAAGTTCTATGCTTACTGAAGAGCTTGGTGTCCAAACCACAAAGAATCTTGTGTTTATTATGAGATATTTAGCAAACATTGTTGAAGAACACCAGGAACCCCTTGAAGAGATGTTTGCACATATGGCCAAGTCATTGAAACATGAAAAGATTGAGGCTGCCACCATAAATAAACGATTCATGACGCAGTGGTTTGTTATTGCAGTGCATGCATTGGACAAATCGGTCTTATTGAAACTTTTGAAGCCTATTGTGTCGGTTTTCTACCGCTATACTGAGTTAAACGAAGCCGAAATAAAAGCTCAACAGGACCTTGTTGATATGACTTCCGAGGCAATGAGTGTTTTGCAAAATAAGGTCGGAACAACAGCTTATGCGAACGCGTATAATGCCGTTCGCCAAGAAGCTTTGGAGACACGCCGTGCGCGGAAAGAGAAGCGTGCCATTGAGCTGGTCGCTGATCCTGAAGCCGCCTCGCGTAAGAAGCTTAAGCACAATTTTAAGAAAAAAGAAAGTCGCAAGCGTAAGGCTGCTCATCAAAAGGCTCTAAATGCCATCTATAAAAGACACTAGAAGTTGGTGCATCAAAATAATGCTGGTTTTTGTTTCTTCATTTTGATTATTAAAAGTCTGCTTTCTATAGACAACGGATGATTTGGAATTTTTGGAAATTGAGTTAGGTTATTACAGTTTTATGTTTTTAAATATCGTGTATAATAGAGATCATATTCATTCTGTCGTCAAAGACTTCGGTACTCCCGTACACGGTGATTGCTACTTTCATGATTTACACACTTTTTTCGTTTACAATGTCAAAGCAGTGTGATTGATGAGTAAGGATTTAATTTGCTATGATCTGTCTAACAGTAGTTTCATAACACTTGCTTGTCTCACAAAATACCGGCTAGAATCAAGAAAAGCGGTTCCTGGTAAACTTATTATAAACACCTGTTTAATTGAATAGAATTCTGCTGCGCCCGTTTACACTTGTTATATACTCGCAACGGACAATTCCTAGAGTTTAATAAATTAGATGAAACCTGATTTCCTAATGGTCTTCGAAAACCAGTTAACAGACTTGGAAGCTCATCAAGTGTCACGAAGCAATCTTTAAAAGTAAGGATGTGAAAATGTGGTAGGTTATTACAACAGGGGTATATTGATTCGGTTGAAGAGTAGGGACAACGAGGGGACAATTGAAAATGAAAATCCAGAGTCTGAAAAAGAACGGAAACGAAAAGCTGATATAATGACAGCACCATATATATGCCACCCACAAGAATGGAGCAGGTTCACGAAGGATTACAAATAGAAAGTCTAGACACGAGAAACACTGTATCCATTACGCGCGAGTCTTGGGCCTGCCACGACCTCTTCCACGAGGCTTTCTCGCCGTAACAGCAGGGTGTTCATCATCACTAACACATTCAGCACTAGTAAGACCAGCATCACGACAACGTCCACATGGCCGTTCACGATCGCAACCCTTTTTCGAACGCTTGCATCTAGCACAACGACTGTTTGTGGTTGAGTGTACAGGGCCGGTGACTTGAGCTGGTACAGCACCGTTAGCGGGAGGCATTCCGTTACCTACGGGGGGATAAGCGGATTTTAAGTCGTTCACTGGGAACGGCATAGGCATCGGCAGACCCGAAGTTTGCTCCATAATGTTGGGAAAACCTGCACCCATAACATCATGGTAGGGCATGGTCATGGGTCGAGGTGCATACGGATTGTAATCATTAGGGGGGACAGCGTAGTCGTTGCGGTTTCTCTTCATCGCCCCCTCCTGGGCATTCACCAGGTTCTGCCGCTGCAGCGAGTCGCCGCCATACGGCATATCCTCCACTTTGACACCATTAGGCGCCATCATGGAAGGGGAAGCAATGGTTTGAAGCTGGGCTACGGGCGGAAGTTTGGAAGCATTGTCGTAACCGTAGGGAAACTTGGGCATGATGGGTTCTCCCAAACGTATCAGTTGCATGGCAACATCCTCGTCCGACAGTGTTTCAGAGGGCAATTTTTTTTGCTGGGGGAAGTTCATGGGATAATTGGGCATGCCTCCCATGTAGCCCTGATTTAATGTATTCGAAGGCAAAAGAGGATTTCGAACGTTTCCGTTCATAGATGGCATGTAACCATTAGGCATACCAAAGGACGGAGACGCATTCGTATCGTTGTTGACAGAGGGGTTGTGAACCTCCATGTACGACGGACACATGCGTTTCAACGGAGGAACGTGTTGTGTTGACGGGCTTTGAGTATCTGCACAGGGGTTATTCATGTTTGGCATGAGCGAGTTAGATGTGAGTTGTGGGCTTCCATAACCAGGGAGTTGTTGAGACTGGTGCTGGGGTTGTGTTGCGGGCATGTTGGATGAGGCGGTTTGCTTATCTCGTACGGCGTAGTACTGTGGCACTTGACCTTGAGATGAAAGTTGTCGCAGCATCGGTGTAGCTGTAGAGGCGGCGAATTGAGGGTAGTAGTAGGCACCACCAGGCACCTGAGTCCATTGCATATCGTTGGGTGCAGGGACCGCATGGCCTGCATACGGAGCACTGACACCGTTCATTTGATGAGACAAAGATCCTGCAATGCCGGCAGCGTTTGAATTGGAGTGTAGTATACTGTTCAAATCCATATTGAGAGTTAAAAGAGTTTAGAAGAAAGTTGATGCAAACCCAATTGCCAAAATCGGTATGTGCGTCTAACGGAGGAAGTAGAAGAACAGGCGTGTGGGAAGAAGATAAAAGAGTACGGCAAACGCAAAAAGAAAACAAGAAAAAAGCGATGTATAATCGGCAAAAGACGAATGTTTCGTTGATGGTTGCGAATATGTGAGAGGCAGTCGAGAATACGTGTGTACTCTATATTGCTAATGGCGAAACAGCGATAGGCTTCACACACACAGAAAGAGTAATTAAATACAGCGACACCTGACGGAAATCCACAAGGCTTTTTATACGGAGAAAGAAAGACACTAGTCAAATATGACAGTATGTCTGTGTTTGAGTAATTGATAACAGACGCGGGCGGCCTTTTCGTGGTATACACTTTTTGCAAGAAAAAGAGAAAATGCTACACAATAAAAGGACAAGATTGTTTAGTTTCCACGATTTATGTATGGAGAATGTGAGACCCCAAATACCAACGACCAATGTATGAAAACGAATTAAGCGAGGCGAGAGAGATGCAAGCGGTCCGGGAAGGAACACAACACAAAAACACAAAAAGAGTAGAAAACAGAGACGAAGGAGCACAAAAGCAAGACAAGTTGCGAATTGAGCGGGCGAGTTTGTACAGGGATGGAAAAAAGCAACCGAAATTTTCAATGCCTGAACAGTCAACACTAGACAATTCAAAAGTGTGAGAGACTAACAAGTAGAGAAGAAGTAGAGAATGCGACGGCTGTTTTCTTTTCTGTTCCGCTTAAGAGTGCAAAACACGAGAACTAGAAAAAAAGAGAAAAAAAAAGAACAATTCCTACCGAAACAAAACAACCAGTGCGCGATAAACAGCGAAAAAAAGAGTACGGCAATACTATCCAGCCAGAAGATCAACTCAGTAAAGCCCAAGTGTCATATGCGTTGAACAGCGTCAAATTCCGAGAGCGATCAAACTTAACTTGTCTAATTCGCTGATGTCCAAAAAGCTATAGCAGAAGAAGCCACTGAAACAAGTCCTATAAGCAGCGTTATATATTACCGACGAAGAACCGTGTTTTAAGAAGCCTTCAATGTCGAAAACAAGCACGTTGAGCCTGTTCCTGCGAAATGCTAATTTGGGGAAGACGTTGGCGGAAGGAAGAAAGGGGAAAAGGTTTGGCTGTAAGTTATTTCGGCTCGTTGGTGGAGCGCCGGTAGCCGAGATATACGGTCGCTTGCTTACGTCATGAGTTTCGCGTTTCCTCACTGGGCAGCCAATTTTCAGCACCATCTGTGTGTGAAAGGAGGGTATTGATAGAGACGGCATGCAGGACAAAGACTCAGCACCGTGCTGCGTTTGAGAAACGGCAGAAAAGGCCAGCAGACGCATTTTCGCCTGAAAACAGAGTATTAACGCGAACTGCCGGAATAGCAGGCGACGCGATCAAACGCGCTACCATATTTTATTTCGCCTCGCTTACTGAAGTTTCTCTAAAACACTACGTAATTAGCCGCCTTCAACGGCGCGACCGACGGCCTGATGCCGCAAAAACGATAAAAACGCGACTTTCCATCGGCTTTTAGGCGAATAAAGCTACATGTGCTGAGGCTCGTTTTTTGTGGTTTCTGTCGCAGCAAAACTAGCCGATGCTTGTGCAGGGGATAAACTCTCTTTGCGTTCAGCAGCAGCAGCACAGGGGGGCTGCTGCTGCTGCAAGCGTTAAGGTGCACAGGGCACCGATTAAGCGACATCGCCGTAGAACGAGAACCTTCCGATTAGACAAACAACACGTCACGAATCAGAGCGCTAAGCGAGAAGAAGGGGCAAAACACGATCGATCTCATCTGATTGGCTGCAACAGGAGATATATTCGCAGCCCCATAATCTCAGGCGCCACGTCATTGCCGACCTGGATGCCGCGCGAAAGAGCAATCCAATTCGATCGGTGAGCGAATGAGCACAGTCACCGGTGCGCATTCCTGTGTCACATGACTGTGTTGAAGAAAGACAGCACCTGCTTATTTGCAGCAACACACAGCTTAGATTTATGCAGACCCAATCCTTTTTCATCGCTGAAAAATCCGAGCGGTATGGATCTGTCAGCCCATTCCTAGATGCCTTTACGCGTGTGAGTGATTGCGTTTCCTCTCTGCTCGCTAACTGCCGATTTAACGACGGTTCGTTTCGAAACGACAAAAACCCTGTGTCGGCCGAAGACCGCGTGAAGCTTGTCGCATCAACAAACCCGACGACCGACTGCTGCTCGGAGAGGCCCGCCAGTATTCGGAAAAGACGTTCGGGGCCCTTTACGAAACGCCGTAAATAACCGGTTCTGTGTGCATGCAAACAGGAAAGCGTCTGTCTCGTCGTTCCTCTATCGCCTTCATACTCGTTCGCCGTCTCGCTTCAAAGATCGCATTTTCGCGTTGGACGGCTACCCCGCCCCCTTTCTCCCAATCATGCGATAAGTGCGCTTTTATTGTTTTTTGCGACCAATCAATGAGATAAGAATTGCATAATAAGCGACACGTGGTCTATAAACACTAAACTGTAATACGCGCAACAGCAGAAACTGCCGACACCATTCGCGACCGAAGCCGCCGCTAAACGGCGCATTTCTGGTCGCAATCATAGAGTTCTGGAATTTGTCTACAAAAGAAAGCACAGCGCGTGGTCTCCCAGAAAACAAAAGCAGAAGCAGAGATGCTTGAATACTTTTTCCCTTGTCGTGCGGGGGCATGGGATTGCTTGTATTCGTCCGAGAAACGGCAGCAATCAGATGCGGCTGTCACGCGACAGCAACAGTCGCGTCGCTCGGATGAAATGCAAGCGTTCCTATTTCGCTTAAGACTTTTGTTCGCTGATTTAGTTTAAACAGAGACGTGTGATTGGCTAGGGAGTTTCTGTCTTCTCTAAACTGTGTATCTCTGAGAATTACCAATTTGGGATGGTGGACACACTGAGTGTAGAAGAAGCCGAGCCGTTGTCTGAATGCTTTATGAGAGATGGAAGCTACAGCGTGCGAATCCCTCACCTGTTCGACATTGCATGATCAAAGTGTTCTCAAGGAACCTAAAAAATCCGAGACACGCGGCGTACAGCGAAGGGACAATTCTTCAGTTCGGCTGCTTCTAGGTCGCGATTGTGAGGGAAGAAGAGCTATGATGTAGTCCATAAGCCGCAAGACGCTATTCGTCCCGCTCGCTTTCCCTTTTCCAACTCCTCGGCTTGACTTGGAGCTGTTGACCTCGGCATTCCAATTAAGGTTTAGGTTTAGCGATGCCGACCGCAGTGCACTAACCTTAAACCTCCCGTCTTCTAGTGGTGAGCGGGAGCCGCCTGCCAGCTCCTGCCTTCTCCCAATCACACCTAGATGTTTCTTCTTGTCGTCAATTGCAGGATTACGAGTGAAAATGGCTCGTAAAGTGGTTTTTTCTGACACACGGATGATGGTATTCATGACTAAACTGATATAGGGATTACATTTCTCCCCCAGGTGTGGCAATTGTTATGTCATGACGCCCGTCTTTGGTTGGCTTTAACAGTGTGGAAACGAGCAGGATGGCGCTCTTTTGTCGACGAAATCATCGTATTTGCCCATAAATAGCCTCGTTGAGCCCATGTGAGCGGGTTAACATCATATTGAAGAACATAATTTCCGGTTATTTTAACTTTTTGTACTCTAATTCAAACTCACCCTACTAACTTTTCTCTCCTTTCCGTTAAACGAAAACGGATATCCACACATACAAGTCACTTACTTCGTCCCTAACAATGTCTGGTCCACGAACGCTACCTCCGGCTGAATTGCTTGATGAAAAGCAGGTGAATCGACTTGCTGGCTTGTCTACCCACGTTCCAACCCTCTATTCAAGGGAGAGAGCCCATCTTCCGGGGTCATTTTCTTCGCCGCAACAACGGCAGCAGCCTTCTGCCTCTGCTCACCGGGCGTCCACCGTGTCGTCTTCTGGTCCGGATGTTCTGCATGACGACAGTACTGACAATTTGGAGAACGGGAAAGCTAGCTGGCGGCGGGATCAGCCACCAAACGCTTCCGAACAACTTGATTGGCGTCAGACGAACGCTAAGAGCGATTTTGAAGTTCCAGCTGGGCCAACTCGACCAAAACAAAAGGAAGGTGTAGCTTCAACAACGTCTGCATCGAGCGGTTTGGGCGATTCACTGCGATCGTCAAACTTGGACAAGTACTTAGTTACGAGCAGTACACCTTCCTCTACTTCAAAGGAAGAACGCGATGATTATGCCGATGACGATGAAAACGAGGGTTATCGAGGCGTCGAGTACTACCGGACAGAGGAAAGCGCGACGCCTCTGTTAAGGAATGACCAAGGAGCAGAGTTCGCTGGCAGAGGCCGTCGGATTTCTCACGTCGACACTTCTTCAGCTTCTGCGACGCCCGCAAACGAGGAAACAGATGAGGTGGGCGAGCTGTCTTCTGCAAACCACGAGACCTCTGTTCACAACAACAATTATGAGTTTAATAAGCAAACTCTCTACAGTTGGCCGGAGCCGAAGAAACTAGGCCCGAGTAGTGAAGCTGTTTCGAGCCTTTCGACGAAGTCGCTGCGTGACGAGGAACTGGTTATGCCGAATAAAGGT
The DNA here is from genome assembly GCF_000149845.2 of Schizosaccharomyces japonicus yFS275. Classification (NCBI taxonomy): domain Eukaryota; kingdom Fungi; phylum Ascomycota; class Schizosaccharomycetes; order Schizosaccharomycetales; family Schizosaccharomycetaceae; genus Schizosaccharomyces; species Schizosaccharomyces japonicus. The sequence continues at coordinate 3,443,995 of NW_011627860.1, read as the reverse complement.
GGTCATATGCCTTCTACCTCGTCTAAGAGGGAAACTCCTCTGCCACACGACGCATCGTCCATTGATGTAAACCTTCAGCAGGTGGTGGAAATTGCACCTGAATTTGAAGGAGTACGTGAGCCTTCTGCGCAAAGCAAGGCTTCCTGGCACGACACTCGACAAGATTTTTCACCAACTATTCTTGAGGATAATGTCTATCATAATGCACATGACGGTACAATCGTGACTACGGATGAGCCCATCACCAATCTGGAAGAACACCAGGAGACTGTCTTGAAACGTTCTTTCATTCCGGGCACAACGCAGTATGCTGCTGCGGAAGACAATGCAGAGCATGCCTTGGACGCCGTAAAGGCCACAGAACCTGTCCTTGTTGAAGACAGTATGAAAGTTTCTGCAGCCCATCGTCCCTCTCTGTCCGCGGCGGTTGAAGATGAGCCTGCATTTGCGAAGGCGAAATCAGTTCCACCTGCTGTTTCTCCCGAGGGTTCCATTCTACAGGATGTCTCCGTCGTCGATAGTAACACTCCTGAACCATTCAGCGCAACTCAGAATAGCGCTGGAGTGAAGTATGTGTCAGAATTACGCAGCGGCAAACGTCAGTCGCCTACGGAGCAGCAATCTTCGTCTGTTACGTCTTCCCCACAGTCGCCACAGTCGCAACAAGTATATGAACCTAACATTGTCACTGAGGGACGTCAATTACATCCAGGCCAAGATAGTTCTTCTACAACTGCGGAATCTAATCGAGACCAGTTTGTTTCCAAACAACAACACAACACGCTTTCGCCTATAGAAAGCCCCAAACAACATTTACCTCGAGAAAGAAGATCTTCTGTTTTGGTGAACGAAACAGTAAGTGAAGAAACATCATCTGAAATGTCTGCTATGCGTACTACAGATGCACCATTAACTGGTGCAACGGCTGCACATGGTTCCGGGTTAACGGACACTCTTGGACAGTCCGAGAACTTTGCTGCACAGGCCAAGAAGGAGTACAAAAACTACCAAAACGCGAAGAAGGTGAATAAGATGCTTCCAGGAAGCACGACCGATAAAATGAAAATGATGAACCGTGTGAACAAAGCTACAGGCGGTAACGCTGTGCCCGGGTTGTCCAATGCTACCTTAGGAGGTGACGAAGTATCCTCCAGTAAGGGTTTCTTCTCCAAGATCAAGAAGATGTTTCATCATTAGTTGATCTTCAGCCCGGCTTAGTTTCAACGCACGTTTAAAAAAATTAATGAGATGGAAGATGTCTACTTTTTTGTACCAATTATTATTACAAGGAGGTCAATGAAAACGACTTGGCCGACTTGCTCGCCTTTATTTACTCGTAGTGTAATCGTTTACCTAATGAATGGATTCTGAAACGATAAATGGAAAGAAGTATATATTCAGGAAGGGGATTATTGTGGTATACTTTGTGTCTATGAGTTTGTTCTGTTGTTTCAAGTATTGAACAGGAGTTGTTGCATTAAATAGTAAAGATGAGAGGAAGCCGTTGACAATCCATAGCCAAACCAAAAAAAAAAGTCAAAAATGTAAGTGAGAGAAGCTTCAGAAATCTGCATGCATTAAGCAGTTGTTTGATTTTTGAAGGACTCGTAAAATTCGATCATTTCACTTGTAATGCCACGGCGCAGGTTTTTCAGAGCGGCTTCGAAATGTGCCTGTGAAACTTGTTGCGCTTCGACGTTCTCATGCATAGCAATTAAGCCAGCGTCTTGACACATGGCTACAACTTCAGCACCAGAACAACCATCGGTCAACTGAGCCAACTCTTCTAAGCGAACATCAGAAGCAAAAGTCATCCGTTTGGCTTGGATCCGGAGGATAGCGAGACGTGCTTCAGCATCGGGAGGACCAACATACAGCAGACGATCCAAACGACCAGGACGCATGAGTGCTGGGTCAATCACATCTGGTCTGTTGGTAGCTGCCAAAACCAAAACATTTTTCAGAGATTCGATACCGTCCATCTCATTAAGAAGAGCGGCAACCACCCGGTCATTACTGTTGTCATGACCACCTCGTTCAGTTGTCAGAGCATCAATCTCGTCAAAGAAAATCACCGAAGGGCTTGCTTGTCTTGCTTTATGGAAAATTTGTCGGACAGCACGCTCGCTTTCACCGACGTATTTTTGAAGCAACTCTGGACCTTTCACTGCGATGAAATTAAATCCAGTTTCTGTTGCAATAGCCTTTGCCGTGAGCGTCTTGGAACAGCCTGGGGGGCCGTACAATAGAATACCTTTCGGCGGTGTCACACCAAGCTTGACAAAAGTTTCAGGGTGTGTCAATGGCCATTCGATTGCCTCTTTTAGTTTTTGCTTCACTTCTTCTTGTCCTCCGATCTGAGACCAAGTAACGTTAGGTGACTCCATGATGAATTCACGCATGGCACTTTGCCGGACAGAGGAAAGAGCAAATTCAACATCATCCATGTTTACCTTTTCATCGGTTACAGCAGGTATCGCAGAGTTGTTGTCTTCAACAACAGCAGAATCCGTGTCAACGCTCTTATCCATCTTCTCCTCGGAAACCTTTGACTGTTTGCAAGCAATGACACGTTTAATAGCTCGAAGTGCTGCTTCACGAACAACAGCAGCCAAGTCAGCTCCAACGTACGCATGGGAACGTGCGGCAAGGTCCTCGATGTCTCCATCCGACAAACTGTTGGGCACTTCGTGGAAGAGAAGCTTAAGAATATCCAAACGTGCCTCTTTATCGGGAATACCAATTTCAATTTCTTTCTCCAAACGACCAGGGCGACGAAGAGCTTCATCAATAGAATTTGGCCGATTGGTAGCGGCAACCACGGCCACTCGTCCAGCGTTTGCCATGCCATCAAGTAAAGTGAGGAAAGTTGCTACTGTTCTGCTCTCAGCTTCGCTAACATCGCCAGTACGCTTAGGTACAAGGGCATCAATCTCATCCACAAAAATAATGGACGGCTGATTGGCTCGAGCATCCTCGAAGATTTTACGAAGACGAGACTCTGTCTCACCTAAATATTTACCAACGATCGATGGGCCGTCAACAGTGAACACTTGTGCACTCGTTTCCGCCGCAACAGCCCTCAGGATCATTGTTTTTCCTGTACCAGGTGGCCCATACAGTAATATACCACGAGGAGGGGTAATGTGAAAATGCTCGAAAAGCTCCGGATGCAGCAAGGGAAGCTCAACGGCATCTCGGAGTATGGCAATTTGCTTTTGCAAGCCACCGATCTTGTCAAATGTGACTCGTATGGCTTCAGGCTGTGGCGTCTGAGACGTGCCAACAGGTGTTGCTGCTCCGTTTCGTTTGGGAGACGCAAATTGAAGTGCCGGAGGGCTCGGGAACTCAACATCAACTTCTGAGAAAGCGTCAAACTTGAAAATCTGAACTTCCTCTAGCGAAAGTGCAGACACAGCTTCCAAAAGTGTATCTGGAGATTCGACATGCACTTCATCAATTGTGAGAGCAGCAGAACTTTCCGAAGTGGACGACCCGCTCTCCGTCTTGTTAGGGTGAGACGTTTTCTTGTTTACTGCTCGTTTTGCCGGGGAAGCTGGCGGTGTTACCAGGTTGTTGTTAGAAATGAACGACATAGGAATTGTCATTCCTGGATGAATATAACGCAGTTCCCGTAGTAGATCCTTTACAGCTGCTTCGGACGATACACTGCTGGGTAATTGGCCCACTGTACTAATTTTTGCAACAGCAGCAACTTTTAATGGTTTTGTATATGGGGCAATGGTGACTTTCTGATACTGCTTCACATTGGCCCAAGAAGCAAATTCCGGCGTAATCAGCATTTCAAATGGACCATAGTTGTTATTACTCAGAGTCTGAACAATTCCTACAGCCTCACCACCGTCGTGTTTTACGCAAACGAACTGCATCACACACAGACGCATCCGGGCAACCGCTGCTGGAGTCAAGTACACATGTCGCGCTTGTTTTTTGGTTCCTGGATTTGGATTAAAATGAACAGTAAACTTTGGCGACGACATTTTTCCACTTTTATCTATTTTTTACCAGCCAAAGTTGGAGGAATAGACCCGTCACTTAGTCGTGGTGGAGCACTCGTAGAAGTCGCACTCTGTGGACTTTTTGGTGGTGTAACATTGTGTGTAGCTATAGTCTTAGCTATAAGGGAAATACAGAAGAGCAACAGGAAGAGGTAGGCAAAAGGCGCGAAATTGATAGTTGCACAATTTTGTTAGTAATAAAATCGCTAGTTGAACTAATTACACATCCGTGCACCAAGTGCCGCAGGCCGTGTGCCAGAACGGATGCTTTCTAGCGCTATCATGGAGATATAATTACTTAGCGCAACACAAACCCAAAGCTAGATCTAAAAATTCAACTAATATATTTGCTAATTAAATGAATACGAATCAGTAGTAGTAGTAGTAGAATAAGATAGAATAACGGAAAACAAAAACGAGAGCAGATGATGGATATTCCAAATGGAAACTAGACGAACAGAGAAACAGAACAAACGGACAGGGATGAGAGTTTTCAACAGAGCAAACACACTCTCCTAAAAAGACACTATAATCCACACAGAAAACGAAGATGAGTCTCAAGACGCTGCTGCATCCCTATGTCCTTACGGGCCGGACGCTTCGTCAGGTTTCGAAGAAGCTAGGAGAAATGGAAGGAAAGAGTTAGTGAGAGAGTATGAGTGCATAGTAAATATATGTGTGTGTGTGTGTGTGTGCGTGCGTGTGAGTTATTTTATACACGAAGGAAGAAATAGAAGAACCCAAGCAGAAAAGAAGAACCGCGAACGAAAAAACTGGATAAAAGAGCAAACAAAAAATCGGCAACGAGGCATTAAATAATCTATTTGCTCTCAAAACACACAAATTAAGGGAGAAAACATAGTGATGAAAGAAACTGGCGGAAACACGCCTGTTGCCTCGGTCGATGGGTAAAACACAGAAACGATAAGGATGAATATATAGATGTGTATAAATAGACATCTGGTACCGTACCTGATAGACGATAACAGATTGAATAGGATTAAAAAAAGAGCGGCAGAACTTCTAACTTGTCGTGCATAGAATTGGAACGAAGAGGTGTGAAACCATTAGGAAAAGGGAAACAATGGAAGAAACACGGGAGAAGAACAAACATAGTCACCAACGAATTAACAAAGTGCCCATGCAAAAGAAAAGAAGACCCTGACCGCGCTCTGTTTCGAGTGTAAACAAAAACCATTGATGGTGTACCAAACAAAAAAGAAACGAAACAAACCGAATAATTAAGGAAAGCAAACAGCGTGAGAAACTCCATTTGCCTTATTCGCTTCTATTCATCTGGTACAAAACAGCAAGCCATAGAAGCCGATTATTAATGGTTGAGTCCGCTATGAAGATTCTTCAAGTTCACGGTGGATGCTTGCATGTAAGAGTCGTTCAAATTAGCGACTCCCAACCTTCCTCTAGAATGTTCAAAACCAGCGTTCATTGAAACATTACTAAATGCTTCTTTGCGGAAATGAGACAATGGCTTTTGCGAACCAATCTTCAACAAACTCGCAGTAGATTCAGCGGACAACGCGTTTTCTAAGCCATAAGCGTCGTTGAACCCGCTCGCTGCGGAATAAACAGGCATAGCGGAAGAAGATACGATGTTGCCATAGCCATGCAGCATCTGTGGCATATTGTAACCAACGTCAACATTTCTTGGTCCAGGCATACATTGAGAAGAAACACGCGAAAAGGAGTAATCTCGCACTGTATTAGAGGAGGCAGTAGAGTCCATAAGCATAGGGTTCATTCCTCCATTCAGAATAGAATGGTTCTTTGAAATTAGACCAACTTCTTCCATTAAACGACGATAATTCTGGGAGTTGTGTGTGGCGTATTTGAGCAAAAGATGTCCCAACTTCGAGTGAATTTGTAGCATTGCCTCACGTTCAATATATGGCCCAGTAATAATCTTATATAAAAGACCGGCTCCAACAGCTTGGTCTGAAAACACTTTCAAAAGCGTAATTGTATCTTCAGCGAAAAACAGTTTTTCAAGAATTAAGTCACGAGCATAAATCTCCTGTTTGCTGTTCAGCAATTTGAGGATGAGAGTCGATCCAACCTTATGAGTACATAACGTAGCAAGGTGGGGTAAAATTTGGAGGACAAGCAATTGATGACGGTTTGCAAAGACACAACTGTCAAGCAACCAAGTAAGCAACAGCATCCCATTGGGGTTATTAGCCAGACGTGGTGCGTTAAGAATGATAGCTGCCGCCAACAGGGCTTGCTGTTCCAACGTCGCTTTCTCGTTCTCCAAACAAGCGCGCATTGCCCGTGCGCCGAAACGCATTTGTCCAATTTCACAGCATTGAAGGGCCATTACCTGGAACAAGAAATCGTTCTTTGGAGAACCAAAGCGCAAACAACACTGAGCGACATAATTACCAAACTGATCAAGGAAAAGCAAAGGAAGATAAGGTGTGAGATGCTGGATAATTAAGTCCATTTGACGGTTGGTGGATGCAACGTCGATAATCTTTTGAGCTGCCCATGTTCCATTCTTGTGTGTACCAATTTCAGCCAAGTGAGGTGCAATACGCTCTAACATGCTTTCCTTAACTGAGTCTGAACAATACTCAAAGAACTTTTGCACAACCGTATTTCCTAGATAGTCTGATGACAACTCGGCCATGTCGTCCAACATACCCTTGGCAATCTCTTCAATTTCCTCCTGTGTATAAACACCATTGTCAATGTTTTTACGAATCTCGCGAAGCTTGAACGCGTCAAACTGACGTGAACGGAGGGATTCCAAGGGTGACTTGATATCAGTCGCAAAGTACGTAAACTTCTCGAAGTCGGAAAGCATCTGTTCAACCTTATCAAGGTTGATGGAATGTCCAAATTTAACGATACAGTCCAAGTACTCCGCATGCTTTCCGAGTCCAGAAACACTCAAAGTGCCCGATCCCATAAGCATGCCGCTCTCTTTGGAGCTTGAAAGACTGTTCGACATTGTGCTTTCGGAACTCGACATGGAGCTTACGAATGTAACTTGCAACGGCATCGAGCCTTCAAAAACAGATATGTTTTGTAGTGATTCATGTGCGGCAATTGCCGAGGCAGGAGAGTCGAAACCGACAATGGCGGCATTCTCTTTAGGCAACATTCTAATACTTTCAACTGTCTGATAGTCCTTCAAAAGAGGATGCAACTGAACCATGCTACAATTCTGAGGCAGATTGGAAATCATTAAGGTTTTGCTAACGCAAGAGCCAAGCCCAAAGTTATCCGACAAGTCTTCTTGTGTATCAGACATCAAAGACCGATCTTGCTTTCCGAAAAACGAATCGGAGAGGTGGCTCGAACTGAGCAAAGATGTCGGGGGAAAACGAGAGGAAGACAAGCTATTGAGCTGAGATGAACTGCCCAGACTAGTTCCACTCTTAAACATCGAGGAAAGATGCATGGAACCAAAAGCGTTCGAAAGCATTTGCGTGTCTGATGAACGCAAAGAACCATGTGATGAATACGGTACGGCAGTGTTCGATGAGCCGTCGTCTTTCAGAGCAGACTTTGAGGTGCTGCTCAGACTATTCATCGACGAAACTTGCTTCAAGTTCTTCGGTTCGAACTTCTCAACATACCTGGTTGTTTGTCGAGAACAGTCAATGGAATCGGAAAGTCCAAGATAATCGAGCGTGTTCACGTGTTCAGCCTCGTTGGAGGACATGGACGAGTTCAAAAGAGCACTGGCTAACTGTGAGGATGGAAGGCTCGACTGAGGGAACGAGCGTTCCATGTCACTGGTTCGATGGAAAACGGGCAGTTCCGGAGACTCCATTCTCGCTTGGGTGGATGACTGTGAAGACGACATCCACGTAGAAAACAAGTCGTTTCCCAACTTGCTAGAGAAGTTATTGGATGCGTTCGTGTCTCTTCTCAGAGGAAAGGCAGTGGACCCGCTCAACTCATCAGTAACTTTTATGCTAACAGGAGCTAGAGGCGGGTTGGACGAAAGCGATAGAGCAGAGCCTTCTAGTGATGGTAGCGATACATCTCCATACTCGGACAATGTTGCCGTCTTTTTTGAACCCGTAAGCGAGCTCGTTGCAGCATTCAAAAAGGCGCCTGTAGACGAGGCAAGCTGAGCAGATGCCCGAGACAGACGAGATGGCAGAGTTCCAGAGCGTGCGCGACGAGAAGGAGATTTCAGAACAGGGTTTAGTTGCTGAGATTGCTTCAATTGCATTTCCTCCGAAAGCGAACTGGGAGTCAATCCCATTTGTGAGAGGGTGCCACTGGCGGCACCGGTAGTATTAATACTGCTTCCAAGAGCAGAATCGACAATAAAAGAAGTGTATGATGGTTTGCCGGAAAAAGACTTGCTTGCTGAATACAACAAGCTGCCCATGCCAAAATCGTTAGCGGAAGACAGGTGTGCACAGTCATCGTCCTCCCGACGCTCGACAGGCGCCGATGTTTTGAGTGGCAAGTTGGTAGTGCTACTTGATGCATGCGACACTGCAGTCAAGTTACCGCTGTAGGCTCCGTCAACGGAAAGAGCACAACTGTTGTTTGAGGGTCTTGCAGTCGATACTGCATTCTTGCCACCGTCACCGGGCAGCGTGAGATTAAGAGCAGAAGTGTACATTATTGTAGGCAGGCCGATATTATGTGTGCAGAGACGTCGATACGTCTCGGGAAAAGATGGAAAAAAAAGTCAAAGCGACGGTTAAGCTGTCAGCTGCGAGAACTCGCAAGAAAATGGATGGACGCAAGTTTGACAAGCACAAACACGCGTCAAACCAAATGAAAATTCTCACGTTTCGTGTCTCGTGGTGTTCCTTTTCGAAAACCTCTCAGTTCCTTAATAGCCGAAAGAAAAGGAAAATATAGTCTGGAATGGGGCGAGAATCCAACAAATTGTGCGATTGCCTTTGTATCCAGGAGTATTACAACCGTTATCGGTCAAATAGAGAATGTGTGCACGGGATTACAGGCCCTGTAAAACAGCAATTTAAATAGAAAATCTTTTTACAAGCGAGTATCAGTTTTGCGAATGCGGGACTCTGAAGAAAGCCCAAAAAAATCCGTTCAAAAAAGAATCCTGGGGGAAAAAAGTAGTCCAAGAACAAAAAACCTACTGAATTACACAAATCCAGCTTCAAAAACGCCGTTTTTAACGAAAAACTCCTGGACCTGGTCACAGTACTGTTGTGTTTATGTTAAGTTGGTGGAGGGGGTTATTGGTTTGCCGTCCGCTAATTACGGGGTGGGTGTTGTGGGGTTCGCAGGGTTCAGTTTTACAGTGGTGTCCCACAGTCAGCACGAACCCTGATAAGTGCCCCACACGTCACGGGAGCACTCTAAGCGAATGCTGGGATGCTCGCCAGAACACGGTTAACGAAACGAAAAATACAATACGACACGAATTGGACGGTCATACGACTGCTGTGGAACCTCTGCATGTTCTATTAATAAATTATCCTATTTAATGAAAGAGAGTATATGGAAACACAGAAAGTCTGCAGAAAACAGCTCTGGAGAGCCAGTTTTCCACAGGCGCAGCACATGTTTCGAAAACGCGGAAACGCGAAAAGCTTCCACACGTGAAGGAGACGGAATACGCGGCGAAATAGAGGCCTTTTTCGGCAGCTAAAGTGACTTTTTCCTGACTGGCATGAAAGCACATTGGCACATACCCGGTTCTATTGCTTTCCATCCGCTCCTATCCGTTCTATTCGTCTCACCTCAGCGCTCCTGCAGCAAGCGAAACCCAACAGCCGAGCGTGATTGCTTTGCAAGGTTACAGGAGGCGGCGCGCCCAGGCCTGGCTCTATTGCTTACACACGGTGGCAAGCGAGATGCGAACACGCGGATAGATGCGATGGATCGAGGAGTCAGCCATTCGTCTGCATGACCTTGACATGATATTGATTTACACACATCATCCTCGGCGCCAGAGAATTCCTCCACGACCGTCCTTATTTCACCGAAATATGATTGTATCGGCAAACAGTTCACGTATTCTTAATTAAACTTATCTTATCGAAAGTGGGCCGACGCAATCAGGAAATGCGGGAGCCACCGCCCCCGGCTATCGGCCCAAATTCTCCGAGGAGATGGGTCTAACGCGGGGAAGAGGTTTCGGGATCCATAGAACGACTGGACCACAGTAGACGCGCCTTTACGTAGACGACCGATAGAAGGGTCGGGCAAACACCCACTAAGAAACAGCTTTCTGCAGTTTTGTAATTGCGGCCTCCGTAATAAGCGCTCCCCCTCTCTCCTGGTGACGCCACGCCGGGAAGTAGGACTCTCTCTCGACGCTAGTGCTCCACATTCTCACTGTAACAAACATTTTATGTAGAAACTAAATCGTAGCCATCGTAGTTATTACCGCAGCAGACACCGCAACAAGTGCCTCGGTAATTGCCGTAGTATCAGAACAGCTCTCGAATTCCACTCCTTGTCGTACCTCTCCACTCTCGAGGCTGCCGCTGCCCCGCCGCCGACTGTGTAAAACAAAAATAGCAAGCGACTTTAAATTTGCTGTCTCGCGGAAACGAATTAAATTGGCTGAAGCGACACAGCCAAACGAGTAGATAGCTTCCATTGGAGCGTTTGCTTAGTAAGGCAGCATGCACAGCGGCGACGCGGGTGTGCCGTCCATACAAAGAATATTAAATTGAAAGCGTGTTCATGATGAAGAATATAAAACAGAGAGGAAAGAAAGACAACGCGTTTAAGCTCGCAGGGGGAGGGAGGGAGGAAGTCTATTACGCCGAAGCGGTGGCAGCGGCACGAGCCTTGCTGAACTCCTTGGCCTTGGCAATGTAGTCATCGAAGAGGTAGTAGGTATCCATAGGACCACCACGGGCCTCCGGATGGAACTGGACGGAAGAGATGGGACGAGAAACGTGAGCAATGCCCTCGTTCGACTGGTCGTTCAGATTAATCCAAGTAGCCTTCCAGTCCTTGGGCAGAGTTGCAACGTCGACGGCATAGCCGTGGTTTTGGGAGGTGATGTGACAACTGCCGGAGGCGATGTCGAGAGCGGGAATGTTGTGTCCACGGTTACCATACTTAAGCTTGATGGTCTTGGCACCGCTGGCCAACGCGAGCAGCTGATGACCCATGCAAATACCCATGATGGGGCCGTTGTAGGAAGCAATCAGCTCACGAAGATTGGCGACAGACTTGGTCAAATGAGTCGGGTCGCCGGGGCCGTTCGTGAGGAAGATACCGTCAAAGTTGCTGGCGACTTGCTGGATGGGGTAATCAAAGGGGAACACCGTGATGCTAGCACCACGAGACACAAGCGAACGCAAGATGTTCTCCTTCACACCACAGTCAATAACAGCAATGTTGAGCGAGCCATCGCCGCCAGACACGAAGAAGGGCTCACGAGTGGAGACCTGGCTGACCAAGTTCACCGCGCCAGGGTCCGTGAAGGCTTCGTCCTCATCGGCATCGTACTCCTCACCAATATTAATCTTCGCCAGACTAGAACCCTGCTCACGCAAGTATGTGACAATGGCACGCGTGTCGACTCCGGATACGGCAGCGATGCCTTCACGGGCACACCACTGGCTCAACGACTCCACTGCAGTCCAGTGGGAGTATTGAAGGGCCACGTCCGAGACTACCACACCGGCACATTGGATGCCGGGAGACTCGAAGAAACGCAGCAAGCCGTTTTCGTCACGAGCCTCGCTTGAAGGCACGCCGTAGTTACCGATCAGCGGCTGTGTAAAAACCAGAATTTGTTGTTTGTACGAAGGATCCGTCATCGACTCAACATAACCCACGGGCGACGTAGTGAAAACAGCCTCACCAGAGACATTGCGGTTTGCACCGAACGATGTGCCATGGAAGATGGGACCGTTGCGGATGGTCAAGGTCGCAATCTCGTTCAGTGCAGGTGGCTCTTTGAAGAAGGTGCGTTTGGGGAGCACACGCTCGTGATTCTTGATGGAAAGGCTGGAGAATGCACGTTTCTCAGCACTCCAAAGCGCTCTTCCAGCGCAGTTTTTCGAAAAGAATGAACGGAGCATCACTGCTGCTGAGTAGATCCGAAGCTATTTTCGTTCAAAAAGGAGAGTTTCCAAAAATAAATGGGAGAAAACACAAAAAGAATGAGAGGCAGACACGAGGGAAATAATATACGGTGTGTCTGGCGGTAGTAGTAGGTAGTCCTGGGTGTTCCAATCCCGAGAACTCGTCGATAAGAGGATAGTTGTGTCAGGGACGGCGATTGTGCTGCGACCAAGCTTAAAAAGGTTGTACCAAGTCGGGCGAATCAGATAAATCTACAACACACTCAAAATTGCCACAACAATGATTGTTTTTTTTTCAATCAAAGATAAGCCAATTAGTGAGCTCACTGAGGAGTTGCAATGGTAAGGCAGCTGGTTTTTAAGAGAACACAGACTTGCAAAAATGTCGAAATGATTGTCCTTTTTAATCGTCGCCGAATTGATAAACGTCAAAACTCAGACGTGGATTAGGCGCCCGGGAACCGTGCGATAACAGTTACAATCTTAATGCCTCAGGTAAACGAGCCGGTAAGTGGAGGCGGTGGAGCCAGTGAACAAGCGCGCAATGAGATGAGATTAAGATAGTGAGCGGTAGTATGGGAGCGAACACGCTTACCAGAAGACAAAAGCAATAAAACGTGGCCTCGACGGCTTATGCGTAGACAGGAAGATCATCTTCGCTTACATTTATGACGGCGGAGTGGTTGGAAGATTGAAACATGCGAGCGCATAGGATGAGATGGTTGTCAGGAAGCAGTGAAGTCGGGGGATGCAAACATTGATCATCAATCACTTGATATGTGTCTTTGATGCATTCAAGATTAGTTGAGGGAACGAAGCACGGAAGACGCGCGAACGTGGTTCCAGCTGTTGTCTTTTGTAGATCAGCGAATTCCGCATCTGCGTCAATCCAGTAAGTGCACTGATGCGTATGAATGTACAAGGCGTGGGTCGTTATATAATCAAATGAAGGTTTAGTGATGCGGTGCATGCCGAACACACACGCAAGAAAGACGTGAACGGTAAAGCACCGAGGCGAGTGAAGTGGGAGATGTAATGCCAATGCAACCGACAGTCAGAGGTGGTGAGGATGTCGCGAGCATTACCGGTTGAGAAAAGGAAAGTCTTGGGGTTTTGAACGCCAAGGACGTTGGACAAAACATGTCCGGTTGTTATGGGTCCGTGCGCTTCATCAGTGTGTTCACGGAGGTCGGAGGGAGCGTAGTAATTCTTTCTCTCCTTACTTGACTCTAGGACGTCTCCAAATACCAAATGTATAATTGAGACGGATGACAAGCAGGTCAATAGCCATACGTATGCTGTCCTTCAGTAACATCATCTTGCTGCCACCGACTTCGTGCCATGTAATTGGTACTTCGACAATAGTGACCCCGTGAAAACGGGCAAGAATGAGGACTTCTATGTCAAAAATCCAGCCCTCAACGTGCATCATGGGGAAAATCTTACTGTAGGCATCCCGGCTGAAAAGCTTGAAGCCGCACTGCGTATCACCAATGTCCCTAATGCCGAGAAGTCGAAGCATGCTGTGAAAGCCGTGCATTAAGAAATTGCGAAGACGAGAACGCTTGACAACGGCATCTGTGTTCACCATGTGGGCGCGAGAGCCGATCGCAATGCTTCCATACTCATTGTCCACCAGTTTATCAAACAAGATGTCGATATCCGAGAAACGTGAAGCACCATCAGCATCAGCAAAAATGGCATAATCACCCCGGGCATGCATCATGCCCCACGTAACAGCACCTCCCTTGCCGCGGTTCTTTTGCAGCGAGCACACGCGTAGGGAGTGGCCCAAACGCTTAGAGCGCGAGTACTCCAGCACAGCATCAACGGTACGATCCGTACTAGCGTCATTCACAACAATGATTTCCCAGCGACGCTTCCGGTCCGAGACGGTCTGCTTAAACTTCGTGTCTAGGTGTGCAACGGCCTCCTCCAGCATGTTTATAATGCGATCCGACTCATTGAACGCAGGGACCACAACAGACAATTTGATGTCAGGGTCCGTGTCGTGTCGTTTTAACCTTGCTGTTACAATTCGGCCATTCTCATCGGCATGTAGATACACATCCTCGCCGGCCAGCGGTTTCCGGGGATTGTGAGAGTTTTTGAGGTACGAAAAAAGCTATATCAGTGGTTAATACTTTTTTATGGATTCCTAAATAACTTACAATTAGAGCGACGCAAAGCGTCACGAGGAGAAAGAATAAAAGAGCTTCTCTAGCCATCTCTATCATTTCACAGGCAAAACTTTTGGACAAAAACCAAACTTAGTCTTCAAAGGACGGGAAAAAATACATGCAATTCGTTTCGTTGTCAAGAAACCAAAAAGAAAAAAACGAAGGGAACCAAAGAACGTCCAAATTTGTGTACTAGAAGTTGTTTATAGCACGATTCTATGAGTTTTGCTTCAATTCACTGCGTTTAGCAGGTATAGGGAAATGGCACGGCCGCACCTACGTAAGGCACACAGCACATTGTGGGGACGAAATAATTCGCCAATGGAATACCGCCGAAAAATATAGCATTTAATGTACAGAACGCGTTTCCAATATCTATGATTATGAACTGTCAAGCTGTAAGCTAGGAAAGCTGTATATGTTTGTTTGCGCCAAGATCGAGGTATCCTAGCCGTACCCCGTACAGAAGACACCACGTTGTCCACCCAGCTTACCTTTTCCCAACTCCTTGCCACTAACAACTTAACAACTGTATACGTATATACAGATTCGCTTGTTGCGAGTTTAACGGTCGAATACACTTTGCGCCTTTCTTTGCTCCTGGACGAGTGTGCATCCTCGCTCCTTTACAGTATCTTGTTTAACAACAATAACGCGGAACTCAACAAACGCACTAGCAAGCCTACAGACGCGTGTTAGACGTTAGTATTGGAGCCGTTTATCTGAAGAAGCGTAAGTACTTGATAAACGACAATACGAAATCTTTACACGTACTGAATTCAATCAACAAAGCTCGTGACTCGAGATTTTGTGTGTGTGTTTTCTTTAAACGAATATAGAGAAACCTAGTTACAGGTTTAGTTTTCGATTATTGTCTTTCTTTTTGACGGAAGTCAGCTTTCTCTTCTTTGAATTTATTTTTTTATAAGATTCGCAAACGTTTTTGAATCTTTTTCCCGTGTACTCTAAACAACAAAAGTTACTTTATTTCTTTTTTGGTTTTTTTTTCTGTCTTAATTTTTTACTCTCGATTCTCCGGAAATAACGGCGTAAATTAAAAAAAAATGAGTGACATTCAGAATTATATTGATTCTATTGAGATCACAGACTGTTCTCATCACTCGCAGCAGGAAAATCACTTTGTCAACCTTATTTCTTCTCAAAAGCTTGCTATTGTGCCATCTTTTGTGCTCGAGTCCGGTGATGTCCTTTATGAGGTACCGGTTGCCTTTAAAACCTGGGGTAAATTGAATGCCGAGGGTACCAACTGTTTGCTCATCTGTCACGCCTTAAGTGGCTCTGCAGATGCTGCCGACTGGTGGGGACCTCTTATGGGCCCGGGCCGTGCCTTTGATCCTCAACGGTTTTTCATTGTTTGTTTGAATTCGTTAGGCAGCCCGTACGGTAGTGCCTCACCGGTGACGTGGAATCCGGAAACGCAGACTACTTATGGCCCCGAGTTTCCTCTGACGACGGTGCGCGACGATGTCCAAATCCATAAGCTTGTTTTGCAACGCTTGGGTGTGAAGCACATTGCCATGGCTGTCGGCGGTTCCATGGGAGGCATGCTTGTGCTGGAGTGGGCCTTCGACAAGGATTTTGTCGGTACCATTGTGCCCATTGCAACTTCGCTTCGTCACTCTGCTTGGTGCATTAGTTGGTGTGAAGCTCAGCGTCAGAGTATCTACTCAGACCCCCATTTTAAGGATGGCTATTACGAGCCTGATGAGCAACCCGTCTGTGGACTCGGTGCCGCTCGTATGGCCGCGCTGCTCACATACAGGACGAAAGGCTCGTTCGAACGCCGGTTTTCCCGTGCCGCCGCCGACACGACTCGTCACCCCTACCCTGATCACATTCCCACCCCCCTCTCTAATAATGATGCTCGATGGGTTGTGCACAATGAAGGTAATATTAACCGTAGCGAGCGCCCTGCACGCTCAAGCGGCGTCTCGACTCCAACGTCCGACATGAGCAGCAGTTTTTCACAACCCCCATCTCTGTTGTCCCGCAGGCAATCCAACGACGTCCTCAGACGCCCAATGAACACGTACTTTTCTGCGCAGTCATACTTGCGCTATCAAGCCAATAAGTTTGTTAAGAGATTTGATGCCAACTGCTACATCTCCATTACTCGCAAACTCGACACGCACGACGTGATGCGTGATCGTGCGGACACCTTGGAACAGGCCATGCAAGCCATCACCCAGCCAGCACTTGTCATGGGTATTGAAACCGATGGCCTGTTTACCTTTGATGAGCAAGTTGAGATCGTCCGTTTGCTCAAAAATGGAACTCTCAAGTCCATCACGTCTGCCGAAGGACACGATGGTTTCTTATTGGAGTTTGACCAGGTGAATTCTTACATTCTTGAGTTCCAGAAAGAGCATCTTCAGCAATTTCTCTCGAGTCCCTTAGTGGACGAGAAAAACACTGAAGGGGGCGAGTCATTGACCACCACTCGTGAAAGTGTGTTTGGTGAGATGGAAGACATGGCCTCTTGGTAAAAAAAAATAAAAAACTGCCAGCACCCATCTTTCGGGGTCGCATTCACTCAAGTACACATGCGTCCCTTAACTACTCGAGCACACTTGAATAAACATAAAATGCTCTTTGTCCCGGACAGGCATACTCTTGGCTACTGTAACCGCGGCAACGGGGAAGCTCCATGGCATCTGCACAATATGAATGCTTGAAGTGGAACGTTTGCGGTGATTGCTACTACTGGTACTGATAGCGTGAGGATTCAACTCCTTTTAGACGCGTTCATTCTTGGATACGATCTAATGACCCTGTCCCCTAATACATCCTCTTTGACCGAACATACACGACGTTTCCGTGCACCTCAATGGGGTGTGTTGGAATGAGTGGGACGCATGAGTGTGTGTATTTGCACAAACATCAAAATCCACACGCTCAAACGTCCCATTTATTCCAACGGGTTTGTCGACGCCCCTCCAACACGGGGTACACCTTTCCCCCCATCGTTTTCACCTTTCCATTTATCCCGCATTGGTTTGTATATCAAAAAACGGCAGCGTCTCGTTTTTTGGATTTGAGCTTCTTACGGCTGCCAAATCAATCTAGACTCTTTACACACACACACTCACTTACATACAAACGAGCACACGCACACTCGAACACTTTTCCTCTTCGCCTCTTCAACTTTCGCTTTCCCACACATGTCCATGTTCCTTATTCTTTTTTTTAACTTTGCCGTCTACGCCCTCTCTCTGCTTCCCTTTCTTTCTCAACCGACTTAGGTCAACGTGTGTTCTCTGTCTGTCTTGCCCAGTGCCTGCTTCTTTGTTTGTTTCATATTAAAGTATATTCTTTTCAGTCTAAGCTGGAGGGTGTTCTGTGATTGTATGTAATTAGTGTAGCCAGTGCCGCTGTTCGTGTCGTTCGTGTCGTTTCTGTCAAGTCGTTTCGTGTAGCCCTGCCTTGTCCTGTTCGTAATTCCTCTGGTAATTTTAGTTTGTGGCTTGCGTTCGTCTCGTTCACACCATTCTGCGCATCCGTCGCATCCGTCGCATCTGTCTTCGTTGTATCTGCGATGGCGTTTTGTTTTTCTAAATGTGCACCTGCGCGTCGCTTGTGTTTACGACGCGTTGCATTTTGCATTTCAAATCTCGCTTACGCCTTCGGTTGCTCTCGTGATTCGGCTAGGAAAGATGAGCCTCAACCAATGATCGTAAGAAAGTGGGAACTCGGATATCAAAAGTTTCGCGTATCACAGCGAAACAAAAGTCGCAGTCACAGCCACAATGTCAACCATCTTCCTTAAATCGCAACGTTCTCTCTTCCACTACCCCAGAACCCAGTTCGAAATCATGTCTTTCCGTTCCGCCTCTAAGTTGGCCATGAAGGCCTTCCGCCAAAATGGTGCCCGCCGCGTTATCCCTGCTACCCGCTCTATGTCTGTCTTGGCTCGCGCCGGCGTTATGAGCCGCTCTGCTGCTCGTGTTGCCCCCATGGTCCAAACCCGTGGTGTCCGTACTATGGACTTTGGCGGTGTTAAGGAGACCGTCTGGGAGCGTAACGACTGGCCCCGTGAGAAGCTTCTTGACTACTTCAAGAACGACACTCTTGCCGTTATTGGTTACGGTTCCCAAGGTCACGGACAAGGTTTGAACGCTCGTGACAACGGTTTGAACGTTATTGTTGGTGTTCGTGAGGGTGGTGCCTCCTGGAAGGCTGCCATCGAGGACGGTTGGGTCCCCGGCAAGAACTTGTTCCCCATGGAGGAGGCCATCAAGAAGGGTACCATCATCATGGACCTTCTTTCCGATGCCGCTCAAACCGAGACCTGGCCCACTATTGCTCCCCTTCTCACCAAGGGTAAGACTCTCTACTTCTCTCACGGTTTCTCCGTCGTCTTCAAGGACCAAACCAAGGTTGTCCCCCCTAAGGACATCGATGTCATCCTTGCTGCCCCCAAGGGTTCCGGCCGTACCGTCCGTTCCTTGTTCAAGGAGGGCCGTGGTATCAACTCCTCCGTCGCCGTCTTCCAAAACGTTTCCGGCAAGGCTGACGAGAAGGCTGTTGCTATTGCTGTCGCCATTGGCTCCGGTTTCATCTACAAGACCACCTTCGAGCGCGAGGTCGTTTCTGACTTGGTCGGTGAGCGTGGTTGCCTTATGGGTGGTATCAACGGTCTCTTCTTGGCCCAATACCAAACTCTCCGTGAGCACGGCCACACCCCCGCCGAGGCCTTCAACGAGACTGTTGAGGAGGCCACTCAATCCCTTTACCCCTTGATCGGTAAGTACGGTTTGGACTACATGTTCGCCGCCTGCTCTACCACTGCTCGTCGTGGTGCCATTGACTGGACTCAACGCTTCTACGACGCCAACAAGAAGGTCCTTGAGGACTTGTACGAGAACGTTGCCAACGGTAACGAGGCCAAGCGCTCCTTGGAGTACAACTCTAAGCCCAACTACCGTGAGCTTTACGAGAAGGAGCTCGCTGAGATCCGCGACTTGGAGATCTGGAGAGCCGGTGAGACTGTCCGTTCTCTCCGTCCCGAGGAGAACAAGCACTAGACACGTTCTTGATGTTGGAAATGCATTGAAGTAGATTTTGTTTTTTTGTTAGAAAAATATCAGTTCGTTCTGGGATAAAAAAGAAAGAGTTTGTGGGGCCCGGGTGTGGGGAAAGGTTATGTTTTATAAGGTTTGCTTAAAGTTTTGCGGGGAGGGGTCCTCTTTCGTGTGGAGGTATTTCTTCAAGGGTTCATTAAGATGATCCCGTGAGTTTCGTCATGGAACGTCCAGGTTTCACTTCACCATTCAGTTACACCGCAGCAAGCACATGGAATCGCCCCGCAAAGCTTATTGCATGCCCTTGCGGTGGAGGATATTGGGGTCTTCGGCGTATTCCTCGGCAGAGACCCAGAGGTTGCGGAAGCTGCTGAGACTGGCGAGGATGGAAGCGCCAATCCAAGTGCTGTACTTGCGTTCTGGAGGAGCGAAGATTTTAATATGAGTGCCCGAAGGCATGAGGGTGCGCATCTCGTTTAGGAGCCGGTCGCCGAAACCAGTGGTGACGGTAGAGCCTCCGGACAGAATGATGTTTGAGGCTAGAGAGCTTCTCAAATCAAGATCGGCACGAAAGAGTGATTGCTGGACAAGCCGATGCACGCCAGGCATCTCTAAGCCGACTAACTCAGGCTGAAAGAGGATTTCGGGTGCCCGAAATCGCTCACTACCGAGGCGAACAATTTGGCCGTCTGGTAGCCGATACTCTTCAAGCGGCTGACGAAAAGTCGACCATTCACGTTGTTCAGCAGCAAAATCCTTGACGAGATAGCAGCACTGTTCTTTCATCTGCCGGACCACGTCCTTTTCGGCGCTCGTCGTCAGGGAGTATCCTGCCTTGCGGAGCAGCAATTGCAGATACTCTGTGACATCTCGGCCGGCGAGATCCATGCGTTGGATGCTCGGCGTTATGGCGAAACCCTCGTACACGGGGACTGTATGGGTTACGCCGTCGCCAGAGTCGACAACGATGCCAGTCGTCCGTCCCGAAGCATACAACGAGAGCACCGCCTGGAGTGAAACCTGCAATGCAGGAACATTAAAACTCTCAAAAAATACCTGCGCCAGCCGGTCACGGTTGCGTTTCGGATTAAGAGGTGCTTCAGTCAGTAGTGCCGGGTGTTCTTCGGCCGAAACTTGGAGACTTTCTCCGTACACGAATGCCCAGATTCGTTCCATGTCGTCCCAGCTCTGCACCATTCCATGCTCCATGGGATACGTGAGCCTCAATAGGCCGCGCATTTCATGCGCTTTCGACCCGATAAACGTGTCATCTGGCACCGCTCCGGCCATACATCTCGTATACTTGACCCGTCCTACTCTGTGGGGGTTAGCGGGGGTTTGGTGGGGACATGTGGGCTACTGCATACACGGAGGGAAGCAGACAGCGGGGGACGTCTTCGCTAGCAAACCCGGCCTTGAGAATACCGGTTCCCTGAGGATGTTAGTGGGGTGTATGTGGGGGTGCACTTGCATTGTCGATGCATATGGGTTGGTTGAGGAGTCTGTCGGGTTAGCAGAGTGGGGGTTTGGGAGCTGTGTACCGAGTCATGTGAGAGGAAAGAAGCCGCAGGAAGAGAATATACTAATCAATCCGCCAGCGGATGAGGAGTGAGGGGAGAGAGGAAGAAGAGAGAGTGAGGAGCCGCAGGAGCGGTAAGGAAATGAATTGATTCCTTTGTTTCACCGTCAGACGCGTCGAGGTGGGATAGTGGGGGTGGAGCGCGAGCCGGTTCGCGCGTTGCATTGCGATGTAGTGCGTTAAGCGTGTTAGCAAATTGTAGTGCAACACACGAAATTGCAAGCCAATCTCTAACATTTCGTTATTTACAATAACGAAGAGAAATTTTGATCCGTACAACACACTACACAAATTTAACGATCGCCTCCGCGCTCGCCTCCAGTCTCGCTACAGGACACTACAGCTCCATCCGCCGGCCGGGATTTCTTCAACAATGCATTACTGTAAAAACGAAAGACCAAAAGGCAAAAAAAGGATAAAGACAGGCTGTGGGAAAAGGTGAAGAAGGAGAGCTCGGACGTGTACTTGTGCACAGAGTTGTGGGGGGATTGAGTTGCGCCGACGCGGTCCCGACTGGGCCGCATCCACGTTCAAGCATCTTGTGCAGCGCGAAGGGGAGAGCGGTTTTGCTCACAGCCCCATGTGGGGCTGTCAAGGTTATTGCGCAGCTCGCGCTTCTCCAGGTTGCGGAATTGCTCAGACTCACTGCCGACAAAGGTGCTGTTGACACCGAGCTTTTGCGTTGCCTCACGCACAGCATCTGCATACTGATCCTCCATTATGTACACGCGGCGATTCATCGATTGTAGCCGAGTAGCGGCACCGGTGAAGCTACGCGAGGCAGTGTACGAAGAGGCAGTATGAGCGGCATGCAACAGGGCACGACTAGAGGATGTGCGAGCGAGAGCACTCGAAGAGATGATAGATTGACGGGAAACCTGGACGGCCAAACGATAAAACGACATTATGACGAAGAGTATTAAAAAAAAACCACTTGGGATGAAGGGGGGACCAGAGTAGGTGCAGGTAGGTAGGGATGCAGCGAAATGAACAAAAGGGGATGAGATACTGTCCTGCAGGCACTAGTAATGAGATAGGAAGTTTGGTAGCTCAAATAGCGTAAGGATGCGACTTGTGTAACTTTTCAGAAAGACACGGCTCAAAAGGGCTCTTGGCGTTAAGCAACCTTCACAAAATATTTTTCAATTTTTGTTGGACGTATTTTTCCGTTGGAACAGCCAACGTACTGTTTATAAAGCACTAGATGGCTAGTGACGCAAAGATAAACTCACATGTCCTTCTTGCCTCTATCAGAGTAAAAGTAGAAACACGAACTCGGCTCACGCCTGCGTCCGCCAACCGTCGGCGAGCGCTGCTTGTCTCTCAGATAATCTCAAGATCATCGTCATCGTCACTCTCCGTAAACGCGTACTGTAACTTAACGTTTTTGAGAGGTGACAAGCGCACATCCGAACTAGAACGTCGAAGACCATCCAGACATAATGCGCGTGAACTAGAAGGCCGTTCCACACTGCTGTATGGGGATTTTTGTGTAGGATCGAAACCAATGCGTCGCAAACTTTTTGCGGAGAACACACGGAAAGTTGCGCTTGCCGCTGATCCATTGGCCGATCCGTCGCGCACGAGAGATTCTGCGCGCGCAGAATGTGGGGAAGCCGATGATGTAGCGGATGCGTCATCCGAAACGCCGGTTGGCGAAGCAGTGGTAGCAGCAGCAGAAGCGTTAGATGCGACTGCTGTCCCCGCAGTAGAAGAAGATGCAGGCGATTGTTGCTGTTGCTTAGAGGAAGGCGCCGCCGCTGCTGCTGCTGGGTTGCTGTGTTCGTTCCTGTCGCTGTCGCCGCCATTCACACCCAATTCGCGGCCAGGTTGCTCCATTCGCAGATATTCCAAGCCTAGCGAATGGTGTCGCAAGATGCTTCCCTTGGTCTGGGACAAGCGTTCGAGAATGCGACGTTCCTGTTCGGCCTTCTGCATTTGGCGGCGATAACGCTCCTTCCGTTCCACTTCTGTTGCTACCGCATCCTCGTCATCAAAAAAGGTGGATGCGGCCTGTCCTCCCGACCGTAGCACAATCTCTGTGCCGGCATAATAACGTTTTCGTTCACAGCCTGCGCGGCCTCGAGCGTCTCGATGTGAGGCCGGCGCTCTAAGGAAGGTTGCATTGGAAAACTCCATGCGTCGCGAGACGGAACGGTCGAAAGCCATGTCCACGTGGTACCGACACACTTCGCTCGACCGCTTATCCACCCAGCGATTGCACGTCTTGCCGTCCTTCTTACGGCTTGTGCAGTGGCCCAGATGCTTTGACCGACCAATCTCCAGCAGTGAGTCCCCGTCTGTGTCTAGCTTTAGCGAGAAGCTGTACGATGTGCGGTCGGCGGGTTTGAGCACATCGGGATTGAGAATGGTCACAATCGTGCCTGTCTGCACCTTCCAGTAGCGCTCAAATGCACGACCAAACAAAAAACAGTCGAGCTCAGATTTGAGGTCAGTTAGGGTAATGATGCAGTATTTAGAACCACGGGCGGTGGTCAGGACCGGGGACTTTTGTGCAACAATTCCTGCAAGCACGTAATTGTCCTCATCCGGTGGCTCAAATTTCGGTGGAATTACGAGCTTGAGCATGTGCGGTACGAGCAACACTCGCATTCCCGACAAGCACTCTCGTAATTGCTCATCGCTCATGAATCTTAGATTCATCTCTTGCCGGCTGTACGGGTCCACTTCGTTGCACGATGCTGGGTTTGTAGGAGAGGGGGAGTGAGGAGTAGAGAGGGGATTCGTGGACGATTCGTGAGCGGTCATGGCATGTTTTGATGGATTTGTCGTTGAAGCGGATTTCGTGTGTTTGGTTTTCATGGCAGTTTCGGCACTTTCGTGCGTGTTGGAAGATGTTTGTCCGGCATGAAAGCCGTTTAGACGGTTTTGTCTGCGTCGTTTCTGCATTGCGGCCTCTCTGCGTTCTTCTTGTCGCGCAGACATGAGACGTTCGGTGAACGAAGGGCCTTTGGGAGCAGGTTTCAATGATATGTCTTTTCCTGTTTTTCCCTTGTCCACACCCATTCTAACGCGACTTGGACTGTGCATTTTCGCTGGCGAGGGGACCTGGATGACACGTTGAGGCTCTGGAGACCGTGGAACTTCGATCTTCTCCTCTTGTTCACTCTCCCTCTTTCGTTTTCGAGCACGTATGAGCTCCATTTTGGTTTGAATTTCCTTTAACTGCAATTGCAGTAGTGCTTCATCCTCTTCACCATCAGCAACGAGCTGTTCACCGACAATACTCGATCGTCTGGATGCACGCTTTGGGGAAGACGAAGGAGACAGCATTGTTTTCGTTGGCGACATGGTCTTTACGTTTCGTTTCACTTGTTCTGGGGACGCCGGCGGCCATGAACTCACAGTATGCTCCATCAAAAAAAACTATTATCGCGAAATTCTAACTCTTTTTCCCTAAATTAAATGTTAAAGTTGTAATTCCATCCACGTTTCACATCAAGAAGTGACCAATTCTATATGGTAAGCTCGTCTATATGAAGGTTGCAGAGGGTAAGTGGGTCCAGCCGCGACGCGTAAACAAAGGAAAGAATTGCTTTTACCTCTATACGGCATACATGTCGTAAATGCAACTACACTATTCTACTTAACCTTTTGATGTATTTACTATACCGTGTTTCTTTTGCTTCAAATGTGCGCTCTTGTAACCTTATTAATTTTTTCAATTAAAACACGTTGAGAATACCGAAATTAACCTTCCTACTGCCAAAGACGCATTGTCTACATTGATTAAGATGCAGTAATTTTTTTTTCGATTTTTTTGAGATTAATTTTTGTTTTGTTAATTTTTTTTTCGCGAGCATATTCTTATTAATTGGTTCAGTCTTTTATACAACATAAATTTGGTGCTATATCTTTTCGATAACATTACTATCCGCAACCTTGTATCCTTGTCCTCCATTTATCATGCCCGGACGCGTTATTGTTGCCCCTAAAGGTGAATCAATACAATTTGTTCAACTTCTGCATCCCGCAGAGGAACGGCTACAATGGTACGGTCTACGAACCGAATCATTATTGGAGGTAATACAAGTGGGAGAAGAATGTCCAAGCAGGTCTTGGTTCATTGGAAATGAAATTGTAGCAGATGGAAAGGTGTGGGTCTGTTCTCCTTGTTCCTTATTACCGTTTGTCTTACCAGTTCTGCAAGAATTGACTTGGAATCGACAAAATGAGCCTGTCCGGTATGTTGTTCTTGAGGATATCAAGGATTCGTTTGCAGCTCGAGGCCCTGCATATGCTCTCGTTCTCCAAATACTTCCAAATGCGTTTCTACGAGCTTTGAACGTTGCGTGTAGTAAAAAGGAATCTTCCAATGGCATGCCCGAAACGTATCAATTGAGCAAGAAACAAGTGCTCACATACCTGCAACAAAAGATCCAGGTTGCGGTTGACAACCTACCTCCGAGTATTTGCAGTCATTTGCTTCAGCAGCTCACGCCTGTCGAATATGGAAAAAACGTGCCTGACGATATCGTCGCCTTGGCAAAACGTCGCTGTGCAATTGGATTCGTTTGCGATGGAATTATTATGCCATTCGCAAGTGAACTTACTTTGAATGCCGAGGAGCATAAGCAACTAGATACTTACGAAAAGGATATCCGGGACGCCAAACAGCGTTCCCAGCATGACCAATTTAAGGATCCCAGCAAACGTGTCCTGACATCAAATAATTCCACAACCAAAACGAAACGCTCACGAACCTCGGAAAGTGCTGGTGCACGCAAATTGAAGTCAGTTTCTACTACAAACATGATGAAGATTTCCTCCTTTTTTAAAAAGAAAGACTAATCAGTATGTACGTGCATCTGCAAATCCCCCAAAAACACACGGGTCTCCGTTACAGTAATGGACCGCGCTACTTGACGCGAGCTTTTTCATTCATGAATTTCCACTATGCACTAATTGTTCTTAGCTTACCAATTACTTGCTAATCCTTTTTTTCGGGAGAACAGAGCCAGTGTTGTCTGTAATACTTCAGCTCTGCAATACTCTCCTCAATATCCGAGAGGGCACGGTGAGCCAAACGCTTTTTAAAGGGAGGAATATCGGGACGCCAACGTCTGCAAAGCTCTTTAATGGTGGAGACGTCAATGATTCGATAATGAAGATGCTCAATTACCTTTGGCATTTCGACGGTCAGAAAACGCACATCTGCATGAACAGAGTTGCCTGCAATGAGAGCCTCTCTACGCCGAGGAATGTACTTTTGAATGTAGTTGAGCAATTTTTGTTCTACTTGATTCACTGACTGCTTGCATTGCCGACAACGTTCTGTCAAACCTGATGCTCCGTGATGATCAATGCACCAATCGTTCATCTGACGAAGTTTGTCGTCGTCGACATGGATTGTCTCCTCAAACTTTTCTTCAATGGGGTTTAAATCGCCGTCTGTGATGATGGCTGCCACTTCCATAAGCACATCCTTGCCAACTTCCAATCCTGTCATCTCACAGTCAACCCATACGAGTGGGGAACGAAGAGCAGCAGTCATGGTATGCGTTCTAAGTGGTGTATTGAAGGAAAAACTTCTAGGTGATTTATCTGTGCGTTTTACAGATTAGAAAAAAAGATACGTTGACAAAAACGCAAATGTTGCCGCAAAACATCGTACATGGAAAACTGAACGTTTGGAAGCCAGCACTAAAAGTCCTACTAAGTCTCTTGACTGGCGTAATATGAGGATTTTGTCTTATAAGGCGAACGTAAGAAATGAAGCTTGTTGTATGACAACGCATAACAGCTGCTAGTGTCTCTTACAGCCCACTTCTACAGTCTACCTTTGTCAACGGATATTCCCCATGCTTAAGCATTCGCTACGACCACGTGTATCGTGTTCCGAAATCTTTTACCTCTTCTTTTTCTCAGACAACATCTCTACGGCCGTTTCGCTTCGTAGTCGTCTTTGCGGCAGCAATTTTTTAACTTACTCTCTGTACTAGCTTAGTAGTAGTAGCACTTGCAATTGTATCTTGTCAAACAAGTCAGTCCCAATTTTTAACAGATAGATCACTATGAATAGACAACTGTAAAGTTTTCGTTGCAATTACTATTCAGACAAATCCTTCTATCCTACACAGCTGTTACTTTCTGGCTGTGTTACCGACTATGTTGGAGGGAGTAGTTGGTCATCTGGGCTGGAGCTATTATCCTCCCTGCTACCGCCCACCTCCATCCGAAACGTGAGTTTTGGTTTTCGCTTTTTCTTGCATTCAGAACAGTTGTTCCCTTTGTAATTTAGACATTGTTAATCACGATTTGTTTCTGGAACGTCCATTCTCTTCTCGTGTGCTGTTTCTTTGAATTTACGCTACCTAGACGAACCAAGCTTCGTTTAGTGTCAGTCTAACTATTTATCGAGTTAGTTAAAGAGTCTACGTCTCGTTGATCATGTCCACAAACATCGTCGGCGTTCATTACAAGGTTGGCAAGAAGATTGGTGAGGGTTCCTTCGGTGTTATTTTTGAAGGAACCAACTTGCTTAACAATCAGCAAGTTGCTATCAAATTCGTAAGTAAAACAAGGTTTTTCTCGATGGTGCTTGTTTGCTTCATCGGAAACGGGCAAGGAGCATTCATTTAAAACAATAATTGGGTGTTTATCACCCTTTGCTACCTTTTTCAGAGTTTTTGTTCGTCAACGACATGGACGATCATTTACTGCCTCCCGTTTCTTGAGACCGTCGGAATATGCATTTTTTTTTCTTAATCTAACTCGTTTTAGGAACCACGCCGAAGTGATGCTCCTCAACTTCGTGATGAATATCGTACATACAAACTGCTTGTTGGTACTCAAGGAATTCCGAATGTGTACTACTTTGGACAGGAGGGACTTCACAATATCCTTGTGATTGATCTGCTGGGTCCCAGCTTGGAGTCCTTGTTTGACATGTGTGGTCGCCGGTTCTCTGTCCGATGCGTTGCTCTGGCCGCTAAGCAAATGCTTGCTCGTGTACAGGATATCCACGAGAAAAGCTTAATTTATAGGGATATCAAACCCGATAACTTTTTAATCGGACGTCCAGGCACGAAAAACGCAAATTTGGTTTACACAGTGGACTTTGGCATGGCCAAATTTTACCGGGATCCCGTTACCAAGCAGCATATCCCATACAGAGAGAAGAAGAATCTGTCGGGTACAGCGCGTTACATGTCCATTAACACACATCTTGGACGCGAGCAATCTCGGCGTGACGATCTCGAAGCGTTGGGTCATGTGTTTATGTACTTTTTGCGAGGCAGTTTGCCTTGGCAAGGCTTGAAGGCGGCCACGAACAAGCAAAAGTATGATAAGATTGGCGAGACGAAACAAAAGACACCGTTGGATGAATTGTGTGCTGGTTTCCCTGAAGAGTTCCACAAGTATATGCACTATACTCGTAATCTTGGTTTCGAGGAGACACCCGACTACAACTATCTGCAGGGTTTGTTTAGTTCTGTGCTGCTGAAGTTGAATGCTACGGAAAACGACCCCTTCGATTGGGACTTGCTGAATGAAGGTGCCGGCTGGCAATCGATGAAGCGTGCAAGTCGTACAGAGAGTCAAGGCAATTGGCAACATGCTTCTCGTCATACTCACCAGGCTTCACGTCAAGCACTCCGTTCTCAACTGTTTGCTAACTCTCAATCAAATGCGGGCGATGCCGCGAATGCGTCTCCTGTGCCTCTTGGTGCAGAAACTAGTGACACTGTCGATGCTTCAAAGCGTACCTTATTGAACGGCTCACAACCACCGACCCCCGGCGTCTCCTCCTCTCGCCCAATGTCTAATGTTGCCCCCAATACTCACTCTTCTGCTCCACAAACTTCTTCTGCCGGCGGTCGTAATGGCGCTGTACCTCAAACGAACTCTCGTGTCAATACTTCCAACACACAAGGGCGACCTGTACAAGCTGCAAAACCATCATCTGGGTCTAGAGAAAAACGTTCTTTTTGGGCAAAACTCTGCTCGTGTTGTGCTGGCTCCTATGAGGGTATGTAAAAATTCAAGGAAATGTCTGGCTCGACACGCTGCCACATGCAATAGACAAGTCTCTTCCAAGAGGCATAAGTTCCGTTGTAATGAAGGCCGTTATCCCCCTGACCGGCTGTGGTAACGAACCAAGATTTCCCATCCTCTCGATCCCTTTCTCTTACTAACACTTTCAAGATTAATTCAGTGCAATACCGTTGCCATTAAATGTCCTATCTCAAGAATCCACACTTTAAACATTAATGCTTTCGTCTCAACACAAACGCACACTTATTTACTTACACGTACGCATACGCATAAACAGTTCATCATACGGACGCGTACAAGTCTTTTTCCTCCTTTCATCGCTTATTCACAGCCAAGGAAGGGCACTCATGTAATTTCAAGGACTAACGTCGTTTTGCTCCTTGTGCTTCCACGTCTTGCGCAAGATGTAATGACCTCTTTCAGATTTGTGCCTGTTTTATCCTTTTCCTTAAATCATTCACTTGACGTCCAGGAAGTTGTGGTTGGAATGCGAATGAATGGGAGCCGAAAGAGTTGCAACTCGCGTCAGGCAAACATATTCGCCAGCATTTTATATTTCACTAAGTCCGGACCGTTGAATGATCTTTTGGTTCTTCAGTCGTCTCTTTTTGCCGTTACTGAATCCAAGAGAAAGGAAGCTGCGTCCCATAGTACTCTTCACCGAGCACCTTCGTTACATTTACTAATGAATTAACTGTATTACACACAAGGATATTGCATATTCACAAGGAAGCACGTTGGGTCGCAGGCTGTGTACTCGAAGAAGTCTCAGAGATTCTCGCTCAGAGTAGCGGTTTTTTTACTATTCATCTGTGGATTGAATACACACTCTCTAACAAGTCCTCTTTTTATTAATACGAATGCGTCTAAATAAATAATCTATTTCATTGTGACCTTTTTTTTTTATATTTGTCAATTTACATAATCATTTTGAAAAGCAATACTTTAAAAAAGAGCAACCGACGAGGATGTTAAATATGCTGAACATGTCCAAAGGTGTTCATCATCTTCCTTACTTAACCATACATTCCGTATATACTGTATTTTCTAGAAAGTGTCATACCCTTCCTAGACTTTGACCGTGCAGGTGCAACGTGTCCTCTCCAAGAAACAGTAGTAGAACAGGACACTGTAGTCAGAACGCTCTTTTTCCATTTACAACCAGTGAAAGGATGCTTCTAAGGTTCTTTTTCTTTGCCTTCTTGCTGTTCCAGCTTGTGTTAGCAGCTGAAGACTACTACAAGGTTTGAGCACTGCAGTAACAAGCAGTTTAACTTAGTAAATGTGCTCTTTCTAACGGGAAATAGGTTCTCGGTGTCAACAAAGGTGCTTCAGACTCGGACATTCGTAAGGCATATAAACAACTTTCGAAGAAATGGCACCCGGATAAGAACAAGTTCGTGAACCGCTGTCCTACAGACTTATCAAGTTCGAAGAAAGTACTAACACATCTGTAGGGGTAACAAAGAAGCTGAGGAGAAGTTTATGGAGATTGGTCGTGCCTACGAAGTTTTGTCGGATCCCGAGAAGAAGCAGATCTATGACACATACGGCGAAGAAGGCGTCGAACGGAGTGAGCATGGTCAAAACCCCGGCGGCGCTCCTCAAGGAAATCCTTTTGGAGGTGGATTCGAGGGCGGCTTTGGTGACTTCTTCGGTAATCTCTTTGGCGGACGGAATCCTTTTGGAAACCAAGGACCCCGCCGTGGACCAAACATGGACCGTGCTTTACAGATTGATCTGGCTACATACTACAAAGGTGCTGCGTTCGACATCTACTTGGACGTCAATCGTATTTGCGACTCTTGTAAGGGACAGGGTTTCAACACAAAGTACAGTAAGGACAAGGCAATGCAAACGTGTACGGTCTGTGGTGGCCATGGAATACGGGTTGTCAAACGAATGATTGCCCCCGGTATGTTCCAGCAAATGCAGATGCCTTGCGACGCTTGTCATGGCACTGGTGTGCAAATTAAACACAGCTGTCCCAAGTGTCACGGAAATCGTGTCGTTCAAAAACGTGAGACATTCACGGTGAATATTCCTGCAGGCGCTCCTGTCAATTACCGCATGACGTTTTCTGAGAAGGCAGACGAAAGTCCTGATTACAAAACCGGAGACATCAACATTATCCTTCAAGAGTCTCCTAACAACAACGAAGGATGGACGAGAAAGGGTGATGACTTGTATCGGAAAGAAGAACTTTCTGTTAAAGATGCACTTCTCGGTAACTGGAAGAAGACAATTCGACACTTGGATGGACACCTTGTTACTGTTACTCGCAATGCTGGTTCCGTTGTTCGACCTGGTGAAGTCGAAAAGGTCAAAAATGAGGGTATGCCAAAGTTTGACGAACGCAAGAATAAGCCTACGAAGCGCTATGGTAATGCTTTTATTGAGTGGTCTATTAAATTCCCTAAAAAAATTTCGGGTCAATTCCTAAAAGGTATGTTAAGAAGATGATTGCATGTGGAAACGTGTAAACTAATGGTGCTACAGATTTGACGGCCGTGTTCAAAAAACACGAGGCTACTTATGACGAGTTGTAATGAGTTGAAAGAAGTTAATTTTGCTTTACTAAGCAAAAAGACATATACCTAAGAAATCCAATTTCACAAAAACCAATTGATGAGAAGGCGCATATTATTAGCGATAGAACTGACACACGTACATGTGCGCTGTCATCATCCGCTAACAATTGCCTCTGAGTCTATATGTACATATCCAAAGATTCGTTCGTGAATGTATTGCCTAACCTTCTATCCTAACCTATACTTAAACAGTAGTTCGTCTCCAAAACAAGAGTAGTCGTTCAAACGCAACCCAATTGAAAAAGCAGCGTGTAGTGTTTTTAGTTCGTTTGGTCTGTGAATGAGTCCAAGGGAGTCACGTACAGCTTCACGTCTTCAAGAGCTTTATCATCTGTCTTCATAAACGGGCCCGTCCAAACACGTTCATTTGCGTCCTCGCGTTTAGTAAACATTTTTGGCCAATCTCCTTCTTCAGCATCAAGCAGCTGTTCGTTCGTCGCTTTTTGTATTGGTACCGTTCTTTGTTCAAGAATCGCATTGGTAACAAGCTCGCCAATCTTATTAGCCAGTTCACGACGATGAAGGAAACGGTAGATTCGACGGAATGTGTTTGAGAAGCCCAACAGATGGGGAAGAGGGACCAAAAGAATGTTTTCCGTAGCCGTTTTGTCGGCAGCTTGAATGTCTTTTGGAATAAATGACTTGTCAAACATGGGATCCGGAGTCTTAGACTCATCTCCATCCTCCTCCTCATCGGCAGTTGCTGTTTTGGTATCTGTGTCTTTGTTATCCTCCGAAGTGTTTGGCACCTTCGTCTCATTGCTCTCGTCTGCCTTAACAGGCTTCTCTGGGGGCGTTGTTTTAGCAACAAATTCCTCGTAACTTGGAGAACAGCCGAGAGAACATCCTTGCACAAACTCCTTAACGGCATGACGTCCAAGGAGGACAGTTGCGCTAGGCTCATCGCTTTGCTTAAGAAGAGACTGAATGGCGACAACGTTTTGTGGTTCATCGCTAATATTATGATGCTTGTTCCAAACTTCACGAGCAACAAAGCGGGTCAGCTCGCCTTCTCCCTTTGATTCATACATATCAAAATCAACTGCAGCGGCATTTAAAATAGGCTTCACGTAGCGGTGGAATTCATCACGAGCAACATAAATGCCATCTCCAGGAGGACCATGAAGATACACACGGAACCGACGTGGCATTTCTAATGGTTGCATTGGCTGGTCAGCCAAAAAAGCTACTTTATTACAATAATGATTCAGAATTTTCTTCTGCTCTCGTTTATCATAATAAACTGCTCCAGTAAATGCTGCCACCGTCCCCAGAAAAATGGACATGTTCCGACCGGGAAGGTAGGATTTTATCCGTTTGAACATGATGCTTTTATGAACCCTGAAGATTGATTATCCACTTAGTTTTCACCTCCTGTTCTTGAGATATCAATTGTTTTCTTGCAAATGTAGTCTTCGAAAGCGTACTTCGAACGCTACAGAGTTAGGTAATGACCAAAGGTAAAGGACTCGACCGGTCGACAATTGGACAAGTTTAATGGTTGCTGAACGGGCACCTCACACGAGAGTCGTCAACCTAAGTAGTTTTGCTTCATTAGAAGAACAGAGATTGTCCACTGTAGTGCGTACGCCGTCGGTAATTAAGATTTAAGGATTATCAGCGAATGATGTACGTGAACAACAAGAGTATCGAAAATAAGTGGAAGCAGCTAGAATTGAATTGTAACAGCGGTAAATGCATTCCACGGCCTGTAAATAATAAATAATAATCGTTTTTGTTTAAAAATAAGTGCAAGCAAGTTACGCATTGCACTTTCTGCGAAGTTTTAGTAGTTCACGCCTCGCTATTCATACAGTAGTTGAGCACCATGGTTGGTTTTGCTTGGGTTAAGAATACACGGTTTCGTTTGAGAGTGAAAAGATCTCTTCAAGAGAAAAGAGGCATTGCTTCTTCCTTCTTCTTTCCACGAGGGATTAAGCGTTGCTGGGGGTTGTTTAAGATGTTTGTTTGATCGTTTGGCTCCTCAGAATAACGGATTTCTTGTATATCCTGAGGGACGTAGTTCAGTTCAGCCACAGTTTGAATACCATAGCCGTTTCGAGGCATAACCCGACAGTTTTCATCCATTGTTTGAGTTAACATGTTCGTTGGCGAAAGTATAAACGACATGGGCGGTTCCTCTTCCTCTGGCACATCCGAAAGCAATGTGGGACGCAAGGGTGCTGGCTCAGATTGTTCTTCGGTTGTGGATGTGACGGCAGTCGTGTTCTCCAGCTCCGGTTCAGCTGCTTCAGCGATGGTCTCTTTAGGCGTTGCAAACTGGAGCATGGACTCGTTACATTCGTCCATGATCAAATCAGCCTGATCTTTGTTGTACTCCGGCGGCGTGTCGCCCGGTATCATAGTCCGTCCATCAACAAGATCAAGAAGCTGTTGAGCATAATACGCCAACGTTAATTGTTTTTGAGCACGAACCCGAACGGCATCCATAAACGTCGTGTATGATTCCTTGAGTTTTTCTCGAGAAACGTTGCTAAGTTGAGCCTCTCCCACAAGGTTTTCGGCTTCAGCACGAACAAGACTGTTCTGAAGGTCGGGCAAACGAGGGTTGGAAGGCTCCTTCTCAAGCAATCTGTCTATTTCGGAGGACAGGCGCTCTCTGTGCAGTCGAATGGGTGCCATGCTGTGTTCCAGATTGCGAATGGACTTGAGTACGATACGACTTTTTTCGAACTGGCGTGCAAAAGCCTCTTCGGAATCGCCCATTTCGCATATGAGTACGCCAAGTTTGTCGCTGATATCGTTCAGACAGGCGTTCTCGGATTGTGAGCCCCAATCACTTAATAAGCTGCCAACAGCAATCAAGCCCTTCGACGAGTGCATAAACGAGTCAATGGCCGAGTTGCTTGTTTTTACGAGTCTATTGGAGCGTCGAGACTCTTCAGCAAAAGACAGTTCTCGCAAGGATTCAAGGGAAAAGTCTTAACAAGCAGTTAGTTTACGAATTCGTTGTAATAAAGCAACCAGGACAGCGGGCCAATTTGTAAGAGAAACAAACCTCGTTTAGGGAGATCTTGAACGACTCCATTCACTCGTAATGAATTGGATCTCTGCATTTCTACGGAAAAAATGGCAATTGGGCAAATGTGTTGCCGGTAAGGTGTTTGGTAAACGAGTGCAGTGACCACAGCAACACAACCTTAATCTATCAGCAGCATAAGCTCTCGTTAGCGTGATCCGGTAAACAATATAGCGAACCCTAACGAAGTCAAAGAATGTATAACGAACTTTAGTGAGGGGCGTCGCAGCCTACTGCAGCGTACCGCACCTGAAAATAGCTACCCAGAATAAGGTTTCATTCATGCGACGCGCTTTCTCCACAGCCAAACAGCACGGGAAGGAAAAAAGTTGCAAAACGGTGTTCTGAGCCGCAAACGACACGAATTCCGTGCGTCCAGTGTGGAGCAAACTCTTTTTACTGAGATGGTTCTGCGATTGAATGACGACGATCATCCCAATGAGTTTATCTCGTTCATTTCCTCTCTGAAAAGGGATACTGAAGAATTGGCGCGTGAGTATCTCAAACGGATTGCGGCAATGGCTTATCCGATCATGAAAAAGAATGGTCTGGGTCTTACTTCGTTGGACGAAGCAGCATACAATGCCAAGTTTTGGGGACGAAACTGGAACAAGGGAGAATGCGTCGAGCTCGTTCTCCAGGATGCTCGAGGCCATTGGCTCCCATTTGAATTTGTTATGGATGTGTTCTTGCACGAATTGTGCCATGTATGGCGTTCTCCCCACGACGCTGTGTTCCATAAGCATTTGGCTGCCCTGCGTCAAGAACTCGTAGTCCTCCTGAGTAAAGGCTACAAGGGTGAAAAGAAATACATGACGTGGGATCGGTTTCCGCTAGCTTCAGTCGTAGGCAGCATGGCACCTATGCACGGAGGTCCCACTTCACTGCAACAACGTTCTCATTTAAGCCAAATCGAACTGTGTGGAGGCTCACTTAGTCGCCGTCGGCGGCGTTCCAAAGCTGCAGCTACACCATCGACAAAGGGCAGAAAGTCAACTTCGTCGTCTACTCGACAGCAACGAGTTCGCAAGCCCAAGCCGAAAGGCGAGAAGCTGGGTCGCGATCTGGGTTTACGCGCAAGTCTGCTGCAGTCAACTGCCAAACCACAAGCCCAGAGCTCTCGGGGCCGTGAGGCTCGTGTCGCTGCAGCTCTTTTGCGATCTCAAACCGACAGTGGCACTCAAAAGACCTTGCAATGGCCGCACAAAGAGCCAAACTCGTCACTGATCTGACGAAACCGTTGTATGACACATCCCGTGCGCCAGTGATCCCACTGCCACTGCTACACTACCACTGCTACCACTATGTACCATTACTCCTAACATGACACGAGTGCACCGCACGTCGCATCCCTTCACTACACTCGCTTTTCTCACTAACCTTTGTTAACCTGCACTAACGTGCGTTGCCTCTCTCTACCCTGCGTTATATCACATTTAGCGATGCCGTGCGATGTACAGCATCGCCACGCAATTTATCGGAGTTTACGTTGCGAAGCAGCACGTTACTACCCTTCGTGATAGAGGGCAGTGTCGCGTCTTCAACGCGTGTACAGCCCCCTACGACAAAGCCAACCGTGGCAGCAAAACTGACGTCAACCGCGTCACGTTACCTGTCCGCTGACCAACTCGACAGTCTGTGTGTCTACGAGAA
The DNA here is from genome assembly GCF_000149845.2 of Schizosaccharomyces japonicus yFS275. Lineage (NCBI taxonomy): Eukaryota > Fungi > Ascomycota > Schizosaccharomycetes > Schizosaccharomycetales > Schizosaccharomycetaceae > Schizosaccharomyces > Schizosaccharomyces japonicus. The sequence goes on along the minus strand of NW_011627860.1, from coordinate 3,407,854 downwards.
CACAGGACAGCGTCTGTGTGAATTCCGGCACGTGTAGCTTTACCCGCAGGGGCTGCTAGTACCGTAGCGGTATTCATGACGCTGTTTAGAACGTTACAGTGAGAAGTGCGCATGTTTAGCTTTCTCAGCTCGAATGTCTCGCGCGTCGCGAATTTAGAAGCTCAGCTACTTGGCTTTGATTGGCCAGCGCATTTGGAGGAGTGCCGATCCTCCTCCCTTGACCCGAGTTTGCTATTTTTAAATCTTACGTCGCACCTACGTCATGCTCAGCGGCGGTTGGGAATCGCGAGTGGACGGAGAGAGGATCACAAGCGTCTTGGCGTAGTAGTAGTAGCCGGTAGTCTGGAGGGAGACATGTGAGCAGAGGGCGCCCTGCGGTATCTCGATAATTGAGGAGGTGCAAAATGCAGGTTTTCCGGGCGTTTGGCGATACGTTCATGCCTGAACCTGTTTCCACACGATGCAGCGTGCTGAGGAGCTCTATACCCGAGGGATGGAGTGCCAAACGAGACACACCGTCGGTCCGACCCATCGTAAGCGAGCGCTCTTGAACGGACACTCACAGCCAATGAGCGTCGCGCCAACACGTTTATTCTTCATTAGCTCTTGTCGCTTCTTCGTCTATGACATCATCCAGCGGTTTAGAGACGTGGAAGCAATGGGTGTGTTAATGCTGGATAACGAGCTGCACCATGGGCGGGAAGAGTCCTCCCCGGCACAGACAGGCACAGACTCATAGAACAGGTTGTATTTCGTTATGCATATTGTAGTGTCGCAATTCCTCTCGCCACAGGCCCTGAGGAGGAGGTTGGAAAGCCGACGGGCCCGATGTAGGGAAGAGTGGGGGACCCTGAGCGTTTGGGGTAGTCTACAGGAGCAGGCTTCACTAGGGACAGATAAATACCGCTCTTTTCTCGCAATCTCCGCTGACGGCGGGTCTCCACCTCCAGTGATTCCGGAGAAAAAAGGCGTGTTGATGGGCCCTATGGTGCCAGAACGGACAGGCTCGCATATTGAATCTGTGCCCCTTCCTGGTAAGCGAGGTAATTAATCCGATGTGCGATGAGCTTATCCAAACTTTAAGATCCGCGAATGCGCGTTTACTGCTCTAAGCACTGCTTTTCTGCGCCCGGAAAAGGCGCCATGTGCGTCTTTAGATGCTAAACGCGCTGCGCTTTTTTTCTCTGCTTTAAACACACTGTTTCCAGCTCTAACGGCGCTCTCGCTTCCGCCTCGGCAAATGCCGGAGAAATTCCGCATCAACTTTATTGAAAGCTTATTCTCCGTGCAAGCCAATCATATAGATCTAGAATCGCATCCAGGTCGCACTGTCAACACGCGGAACGCATGCAGCAATTGGATGGAGCACCGATTGCTGAAAAAAAATGCTCCATTTGTCGAATAGAGAGCATCGACAACCGCAACCTCAACTCGTGCTCCGTTCTCCTCTTCCGCAGTTTCACCGAGACAGTTTCTGCGGAGCTGCCTCTGCACTAGCACAGGTAGTAGTATCTCCGGCAGGGATGGGCGGCGGCCTGCACGACGCGTCTGCTGCTGCTTCTCTGCCAAGGCTGCTCTGGACGCGTCGTGTCCCACCCTTCCTGGCCTTCCATCTCGCTATTCCCTGCTTAACGCAGCCAACCGTGTCATCCCTGATTCCTCTCACTGCTGACCGGCTGGTCTCTCTGCCCTGACATCACTGTTCTCCTGCACTCATGCATTGCGTCATAGATAGCTAGTGTCGTTTTTTTCACCTGCGGGCGCGCGCGTTTGTCGAATCTGTAAACGATTCTCGTTAGTGATGTCATTGTTTTTCTCATTGGCTGAAGCTTTTTTTCTACGTCATACCCCAATCGTATGATGTCACTGACCCTCACAACCTTGAAATTCAGAATGGCATATATAGGCGGACGTGCTTCCTCCCTCTACCAACAACAACCACATCCTGTTACATTCCTCGGTCTAAACTCACCTGCATTCCACGAGTTTTTGACTTATAGTTTATACGTTTGAAGTAATTTGTGTCGTCCTAACCATTCGCGCACAGAGTTTGTCGTTTTCCCCGTGTCATTGCATTTTCTTTCAGTAAAGCAAGAAGCTATTATTATTTAAGATGTCTACTACTATCGCTACCTCCCACAACTTCCCTCCCGCACCTCCTCGCAACAAGCGTCTTTCTATCGGTATTATTGGTTCCGGTAACTGGGGTACTGCTATTGCCAAGATTTGCGGTGAGAATGCTCGTGCCCACGGTAACCACTTCAGAAGCAAGGTCCGCATGTGGGTCTTCGAGGAGGAGATTGAGTACAAGGGTGAGAAGCGCAAATTGACTGAAATTTTCAACGAGACGCACGAGAACGTCAAGTATCTTCCCGGTATTCCCTGCCCCAGCAACATCCTCGCCATTCCCGACGTCCGTGAGGTCACTCGCAAGTCCGATGTGCTCGTCTTCGTCGTTCCTCACCAATTCGTCGACCGTGTTTGTGAGCAAATGAAGGGCTTCGTCCGTCCCAACGCCGTCGCCATCTCCTGTATCAAGGGTGTGGCTGTGAACAAGCAAGGTGTCAAGTTGTACTCTGAGTACATCACCGAGCGTCTCGGCATCTACTGTGGTGTCTTGTCCGGTGCCAACGTCGCCAACGAGGTTGCTCGTGAGGACTTCTGTGAGACCACCATTGGTTACAACCCCGACTTGGGTACCTCCGTCTCCGCCGAGATGATGGTTGCTCTTTTCGACCGTCCCTACTTCTCTGTGGCTGCCGTCAAGGATGTCGCTGGTGTCGCCTTGGGTGGTGCCTTGAAGAACATTGTCTCCATGGCTGTTGGTTTCGCCGACGGTTTGGAGTGGGGTGGAAACACCAAGTCTGCTATTATGCGTCGTGGTTTGTTGGAGATGCAAAAGTTCGCTACTATGTTCTTTGACAGTGACCCTCGCACCATGGTCGAGCAATCTTGTGGTATTGCCGATTTGGTTACCTCTTGCTTGGGTGGTCGTAACAACCGTTGCGCCGAGGCTTTCGTCAAGACTGGCAAGTCCCTCCAACAACTCGAGAAGGAGCTCTTGGGTGGTCAAGTCCTCCAAGGTGCTGCCACTGCTGCTGACGTTCACGAGCTTCTCACCAGCCGTGACCTTGTCAAGGAGTTCCCTCTTTTCACCACTGTCTACCGCATTGCCTATGAGGGCATGAAGCCAGAGGGTATGATCCAGGTCCTCCAACCTCCTGTTGAGGAGTCTGAGAACGAGTTCACTACTGAGACCAACGATGATTAAGCAACATAACTTGACGGCGCGCGCTGTGCATGTGTCGGCGTTCTTGTCGTTTCGATGTTAATATAGACGGGATAGAGGATAAGCTATAAGGCTGCATATTTTTGTGCTTTTCTGCAGTTGAATTTTTCATGTTTATACTGCACACACTCAATTGATGAATTTTTTTTACTCGACTGTGCATACATCAAGCGGGGCGGCTATGCTGTGGTTAACGGGTTGGCTCGTTCTTCTTTCTTTTTCTCCCGTTTTGCTCGTGATGACAGGCCTCTCGTATACACGCACGCTTGGCTTACCGTTCTTTCCTTTTAACTTGTTTCGTATGTTCCTTTTTGCATGGATTGACTGCATGACCATGTGTACTCTGCCACCATTATGGCAGCACAAAGGTCGTCCCGTCGTTCTTATAGACGGGCATTGTGAGCACGGATGGTTTAACGAAAAATATAGACTTTAAAATAGCTTTCATGAGGGAGGGATGAAGGGAGTGAAATGAGTAACTGTGCGGAGATGATGTGCATTGTATTTTTCCGAGTGTCTTAGCTATGGGGGATATTGCGTTGTGTCGAGTGCAGTGTCAAATATTTTGCCCGAAGTTCATTCTTGCCCAAGGAGCTAAATAGGAGAAACTGATTGTTACCAAGGAGAAAGGTAGTAGTAAGTAGTACAGCTGTGGGTGGGTGGACATTTCTCCTCATTCAGGAAGGAAGGAAGGAAGAAAGATTTCAAGGCGCAAGCTGGCGAAAGTAATTAGGCTCTGTTTCTCCTAGTTTTACGCCTCGTCCCCTTGTTCCAACCATCTGAAACACACTTTTGATATCTAATGCCTTGCCTTTTACTTTCTATTAACCTTTTGTTATCTAAAGCTTACTTTGCGAATGAAATAACCAATTGACCCTTAGAGTCCTTCTTAGCAACTAATTGCTCCAAGACAGTCTTGGAGTCGATTTTCTTGCCATCCTTATCCTTCTTGTTCAGCTTTTTCAGAAGCTTGTACAGAGAAACATCCGATTCTGAACAAAGTTCAGCAAAACGAGAAGAAAGCTTACTATCCTTAGATGACTTTTCAGGCTTGTCGGTCTTGTTAGAGTCATCATCCTTTTTGGACTTCTTCGACTCTTTTTCAGAAGCCGGAGCACTGTTCTCCTTCTCAGACTCGGCTTTACGCTTTTGAGTATTGCTGTTGGTGGTGCCCGTTTCTTGTTGCTTTTGAGCAGCCAGCTTTTTGGCTTCTTTTTTCGTAGGACGGTAAAGAGACTTCTGGTAGCGTTGGGCTTCTGTCATGCACGAAGAATGAGCACGATATTCGGTTCCTTGGAATGTCGTGTTGCAGTCGATGCAGGTGAAATAAGCACCTCTGCATCTGGAAACGTGCTGATCCAACTTGGGTTTTTTAACAATGTCTGCACAGACTTCACAAGAGAAAGAGACCATGTTGTTAATGAGGGAAAAAAAAATAAAAAAATCGAAAAAAATCAAGAAAATAAAAATCAGAAACAAAAAGGAATGATTAATGAAAGAGAAACAGTATCCGATAAAACCCCTAAGAAAACCAAAAAACTTTTATAAAGAATGCTGCCAACCCGGACCTGCACAATGGTGGTGGATAGAATTGGTGGTGAGAGTATTTATGGGGGGACTGGGGGGACTAGGAGAGAGGTAGAGAGAAACAACGTAGTAGTAGTAGTAGTAGTAGTAGTAGTAGTAGTAACAGTAGTTGGAGGAACAATGGTCAAGGAGTGGTTGAGCAGCAATCAGCACATTTCCGTGAGACATTGTTTTAATTGGGACTTCCTTGGCTTCCTTTAATGTGAACAAGTTGTAAGTCGCTTCTTGCTGAAGCACTAACGAAGCGGTACCCAGTCAGCAATACCAAGTAGTAGCTGTGAATCATAACAGTCGGTAGCATCAGTAGCGTCAGTAGCACCCGTAGCGTCCGTAGCATTTTCAACACCTGCAATTACAACCGCCGCTCACATTCTCGCACCCCGTCCTGCATCCTGTATTGACAAAATTTTCATTGAAGCATCACATGAAGGCCATTGTACAGCAAATCTCCAAACACCGTTTGCCTGAGAGATTAGAGAATATAAATCCAGTCAAAAAATCTACATAGCAGAGTTGTCATTTCCCACAACATCTTCAGACATGGTCGCAGTGCCAGAGGATGCAGTCGTGTCCACGTTAGCGACATCTTTCGATGCTGTTATTCCTGCCGGGGGTACATCCAAGTCCATTGCACTTTCCCCACTTTCCGCGGCAGTGCTCGAAGCGGCATTCGTAGAGCTTTCAACAGATGCAGCCGGGGGCACTGCCTCCTGTTTAACTTCTGTGGATGATGGTGTCACTGATGCCTGCACTGGTTGTTGCATCAGAGTGTCATCCTTTTTTTGATCCTCCGAGGGCTTGGCCTCCGCCGCATCGGCAGGCTTAGCAGGCTTCTCTTCTTCTGCTGTCATAGCTGCTGATTCGGGGGTGCCGTTTGCTTTTGATTGTGATAGCTCTTCCTTAGGCGTAGACTCTGGTACAGCCTTACTTTGTCGTTGCTCAGCAATCACTTTTAGTACGTCAACCCACTTGTGTTCAATAATATCACGGCAAGTGGCTTTAATGCCCAGCTTTTCATCATATGGAATATTTGAGAGCGACAGAACTTTGCTAAGTGCCACCGCAATCTTCGTCTTCGTTAACAATTCAACATCAATGCCTTGAAACGTCGAAAGCTTATGCAGGTACTCCGAGACCTGTTTCATCTCATTTTCCGTAGGAGTGGGTCTGCCAGAGGCGAGAAGTATGCTCTGCAACTTGTGTCGTAGAAAGAATAGGGATTGTTCTCGAGAACGATGTGTTCTTTCTTCACTTTCCTTTTCCCGGGCAACAGAGGCTTCGGAGCTGTGGTCATCCTTCATCTCTGCGTCCTCCTTTGTTGTGTTCGTTGAGGGAGCTTTAGCGGCCGGCGTTTGCTGCTCCTCTTCCTGCTCATTATCGTCCTCATCCTCGATTACTCGTTCTTCCGAGGGTGTGCGACGTCCACGTTTTCTTGATCGAGAGGACGCAGCCGAGCTTGTGGACCGAGCTCGTCTTTTCCGTGAGGCGGCGGAAGAAGTCATTGTAGAACGACGGCTGCTGCGTCGAGGTTTCTCCTCCTCTTCTTCCTCTTCCTCCTCCTCTGCTTCATTGGCACTAGCTTCGCTTTCCTCTTCACTCTCCTCCTCTTCATCAGAAGACTCTTCGCTTTCTGTTTCAGGAGGAATAATAGAATCCAGTGATGGAGGCGTCAGTGCCATCTTGTAGGCTTTAATGAGACCGACTTGCTTTGGCCGGGGGTTTTCCAAAAACGACTCAATCTCTGCCTTTGAAAGAGTACGTAAAATATCCTTCGTTGCCCAGTAGTACTCAATCTTTGGGAAGAACTGCACGGGGATGTAATGGTCTCCCCTTTTGGGTTTGTTTCTAAGTGCTGTTTTTGTCATTTGGGCAGGAGTAATTACAATACTCGGCCACCAAGGAAAACCAGCGAGCTTAGTAAGAACGACTGTCCCTGGAGCGAACTTGTCATTCCGGTTTTTTGATTCAGTTTTAGGAGACTCCTTTTTGGTGACAGGCTCCGACTTCACATGTGCCGATTTCTCTGGTTTTGAGTCCTTTTCCTCAGCTTCAACGGAGGTTTTTTTTTCCTGCTCTTCCTCTGGCTTGGTCTCGGCCTCTGCAGGCTCTTCAACCTTTGGTTTTTCCTCATTCGTGGATTCTGTCTTTGGGGCCTCTTTTGAAGAAGGTGTTGCAGTTTCGTCGTTAACGGCTTCAGTTTTAACAGGTTCTTGCTGCTCAGCAGCGCCTTCTAGCACATTATTTTCCAGCTTTGTAGCAGATTCAACTGCGTCCATACTTTACGACGTGAGTTGTAAACGATAGGTTATGTTTCCCCCGTCGCGGCTGGATATGATCGACGATCTAGGTAGCATAAACAACATTGTTAAGCGAGAGTGACGTAGCACAGAAGCCGAAACTTTAAATCCATTTGAATTGTCGGCCGCGAAATAGCCGCATAAGACCAAAAGTGCATATCAGAAGCAAGTTGTAAGTTTTGGTTTTTGGTTTTTGTTTTGTCAACAGTGAGAGTAAGACAGACAGACAGACAGACTGGAAAGCTTTAATCATAATCAACGTGCGCAAACTCCAAGTACTAGTAATTTCACAATTTAACATCCTAAACGACCGAGTCCCCTTTCTCCTCCGATCGGTCGCATTTGTAGATATCTTCAATCATAAAATCGAGTTTATTAAAACCGTTTCATAAGAACAGTTCTTCTAAAGAACGAGGAAAACAAAAACGCAGAAGAACTATGGCAACAGGAGAAGAAGTACAACAAAAAGATGAAAGGAAAAAAAAGCTGTTGCCATATACATATAGGTTTATGTGTCGGAAATATGCGGATAGCTGAACAGGCGCTTTATACGAAATCAAGCAAAGCCCTGACTTCTATGAGGAAGAAACAGAACAGCAAGGAAAGATCGCGATCTTGTTTTAAACAAAGTCAACTCGAATGAATAATAGCATCGTCAGAATACAGATTATTAGTGCCAACGATGGAACATGAAAACCTTTGAGAGGAATGACTTCCCTCTAAAGAGCATGAGATCCAATCCAGTCACTCCATCTTTTAACTTCATTAGGCATTGTCTTCTCTTCAGAAAGGACGAGAGGAAGTTTCTCCTTCAGGCACTCAACGAAAAGCTCGGCACAGCGGACGTCGTTGAACAAGGTAACATTAAAGTCAACAGCATTTCTGCGCATTATGTAGTCTTGATCCTCGGTGCTCTTACCGCGACCAGAAGCTAAGTTAAAGACGGCTTGAATGTCATTCTTTTCGAACACTGCACGAAGGGCACGCTTCTCCTTGGGGAAATCGATAACGGTAACGGGGACAGGGGCAAGCTTCTTGTGGAGAGCCTTCTCAGCGACGTAGAGCTTATAACCCAACTCGTGCAATTTAGCGGCAACGTCAGCAAGTTCCTTACGGTCACCACCCAACAAAACACCGTGACCAGGGAGAGGAACCTTGAAGTTTTGAGTAGACTGGATGGCGGCCCAGTAAGCCTCCTTAACATCCTTGCCGAAACAGGCAACCTCACCAGTAGAACTCATCTCAACGCCAAGGAAAGGATCAGCGCCGGCCAAACGTGTCCACGAAAATTGAGGAACCTTAACACACACGTAGTCGTGCTTCTCCTTCATCAGATCGCGAGGAGCAGGGACATCCTTGCCAACAAGGGCACGGGTAGCAACATCAATAAAGTTGACGCCCAAAGCCTTTGAAACAAAGGGGAAAGAACGCGAGGCACGGAGGTTGCACTCAATAACCTTGAGATCGGGAACGTCGGGCTTCTCGGGGTTCACGGCTTCAATGATTTGCATGTTGTAGGGACCGGTAATTTGGAAGGCACTAGCGACCTTCTCGGCAATCTCCTTGCAACGGTCCTTCACAGAAGCAGAGAGCGAGTAGGGGGGAAGAGCAATTGTGGCATCACCTGAATGGACACCAGCATTTTCGACATGTTCCGAGACAGCATGGACCAAAAGTTGACCCTTGGAGGCAACAGCATCCACATCAATCTCACGAGCACCTTCGATGAACTTCGTGATAACAACGGGATGGTCAGGAGAAACAGCGGCGGCATTCTCCAACTTGTTCTTCAAAGAAGACTCGTCACGAATGACACTCATTGCAGCGCCGGAAAGAACATAGGAGGGACGGACAAGCACGGGGTAACCGACGGTATTGGCAAATGTACGGGCTTCCTCAACAGAAGTAAGCTCCTTCCAAGCGGGCTGATCAACGCCAATCTTGTCGAGCATTTGCGAGAACTTGTGTCTGTCCTCGGCATTGTCAATCATACGGGGGTCAGTGCCCAAAACCTTGGCACCAGTTTCTTGAAGCTTAAGAGCAATGTTCTGAGGCAGTTGTCCACCAACGCTCACAACAATGCCCGAAGCGGTTTCAAGCTCATAGATATCCATAACACGCTCATAAGACAGTTCATCGAAATACAAGCGCTCACATTCATCAAAGTCAGTGGAAACAGTCTCGGGGTTGTAGTTAATCATGATCGTCTTCATGCCAACGCGACGAAGGCCACGAGCGCAAGAAACACCGCACCAGTCGAATTCGACGCTCGAGCCGATACGGTACACACCGGAGCCAAGAACGATGGTACCATGTTCGTTGAAATCAATGTCATGAGTAGAGGCGTTGTAACTCGTGTACAAGTAGTTGGTGTGAGCAGGGAACTCGGCGGCCAACGTATCAATCTTCTTCACCCAAGGGTGAATGTCGAGACGCTTTCTGCGAGCACGGACTTCCAATTCAGTCGAGCCAACAAGCTCAGCAATTTGAGCATCAGAGTAACCATGCTTCTTAGCACGCAACAAAACATCTCTGTTCAAGCCATACAAAGAGCCAATTTCACGCAGTTCGTTATAAACAGCAGCCAGATTCGAAAGCTTGCCCAAGAACCACTTGTCAATCTTAGTAAGTTCATGAATTTTGTCAATGGAGTAGCCTTGGTTAAGCATAGCCTCGGCGACGGCAAAGAAACGACGGTCAGTGGGAACGGTAAGAGCCTTATCGAGGTCACGGAAGGGCATGGGCATGAAACCCTTGAAGGAAGGATCGACTTGGCGAAGAGCCTTTTGAAGAGACTCCTCGAAAGTACGGCCGACGGCCATAACTTCACCGACACTCTTCATGGACGAACCAATCTCACGATTCACGTATTGGAACTTGGCGAGATCCCAACGGGGAATCTTGGTAACGATGTAGTCGAGAGAAGGCTCAAAGTTTGCAGTAGTAGTTTTCGTAACGGCGTTGGGCAATTCGGGCAGAGTGTGACCAAGAGCAATCTTGGCAGCCGTGTAGGCAAGGGGATAACCGGTGGCCTTAGAAGCAAGAGCGGACGAACGAGAAAGACGAGCATTGACCTCAATGACGCGGTACTCGAGACTGTTGGGGTTCAGAGCGTATTGCACATTGCACTCACCAACGACACCCAAATGACGGATGATCTTGATGGCAGCGCTACGAAGCATATGGTACTCTTCGTCCGACAGAGTCTGCGAGGGAGCCACAACGATCGAGTCACCGGTGTGGATACCAAGAGGATCAAAGTTCTCCATGTTGCACACGGTGATACAGTTGTTGGCGGCATCACGGACAACCTCGTACTCGACCTCCTTCCAGCCCTTGAGCGACTTCTCGACAAGGATTTGAGGGTCAAAGACAGAGACTTCGTAGCAAGAGCTTGCAGCTCCGCCTTGTCGTTGGCGAAGCCAGAACCAAGACCACCAAGAGAGAAAGCAGAACGAACAATCACAGGATAACCAATTTTTTCAGCGGATGCAAGGGCATCGTCGACGGACGAGACGGCAACAGACTCGGCGATGGGAATATTAATCTCATTCAAAGCGCGAGAAAACAGATCACGGTCCTCAGAAGCCTTGAGAGTCGAGATGGGTGTGCCGAGAACCTTGACATTGTTACGGGCGAACACACCCATGTCGTCGAGGGCAATGCCAACGTTCAGGGCCGTCTGGCCACCGAATGTGAGAAGAACGCCATCGGGACGTTCGCGTTCAATCAGATGCGTCAGATACTCGGGAGTTACAGGGAGGAAGTAGATTTCATCGGCTAGGTCGTGAGAGGATTGAATGGTAGCGATATTCGGGTTCACGAGAATTGTGTGTACATTACTCTCGCGGAGAGCTTTAATGGCCTGAGCACCAGAGTAGTCAAACTCGCCTGCCTGGCCGATAGAAAGACCGCCGGAGCCCACAACAAGAACCTTCTTTACGTTTTCGCGCTGGACCGATTTAACGTGGCCAGATTGGATGTAAGCAGCGGCGTCGTGCCCATTGCAGACGCGAGCTGAGCTGTGGATAAGCCGTGTCCGGCCATTGAGGCGGTTTCCCCTGATCTGAGTAAGCTGGCGGCCTCTAATTGCGCGGCTCGCTGCAGCTGTAGTCGACATAAACATTCCTTTTAAAGCTACGGCTCCTTGGCCTCCATGTCCACGGAAAAGGCCCTTCCCGATGCCAGGAAGAGCTCTACAGACGTATTGCGTCAACAAAGCCATTGTACCGACGTTTTAAACAGTACGAAGGCGATTGACTGTTGTGCAGAAAGAGCAATGGATGAGCTGGTTATTTGGGTGTGGTTGGGAGAGGATAAGGTTGCAGCGGCGCCTTTTTGTGGTGTGGTTTAAGGTTATGCTTTATCTAATCTGTGACTTACATTTCTCACATCAGAGAACTGGACGCGACGCGACGCAGGAGGAGTCCACTGCGGAGACGCGATGAAGATGAGATGGTCTAACAAGTGTTAAGGCCATTCACAGTGAGAAATCCATCTCCCACTAGCCGCTGGCTAAAATTTGACGCCAGTTGATCATTCTGTGATGATTTCGATGTGTGCAGCATCTCGTAACATTACCAATGGTACAATCGCCGTATCAAGACGACCGGATTGGCAGTCGGTCAGAGACCAATAATCTCATCTCGGTTTCGCATCCCGCAGCCGATGATCGGCCGCATCTCGCCTACCAGGGAAAGAGAAAAGTTTGAAGAGAGTGATCAGCGGGCACACGAGCGAACAAGAGCGAGAGATAGGTCGTGCGGGCCAGAGATAGAGAGGTCTAGAGAGGGATAGAGAGGGACGGCGATAACGAGCGAGACCTAATGATGTTCAGCGTGGTGCAGTGTGGTTGCGTGGGGTGCGGTGGAATGCTGTACAACTCGCCACAGCACGTTCGGGTTCACTCGCTTGCTTTACGCATCGCTACGTCTCACTAACACCGTGCTCCCCGCTGCACTTCACTAACATGTTGATCATAATATTCATCCGAGTTTCGTCTAGTTACACAAACAAAGGGTGTGCTGTGGAACGTGTCGTAAAACACGAACGGGTATCTTTTCGTGCGGACGGATGGGCTGCTGCTGGACGCAGCCCATCCTCGCCGCACCGAACGGGAAGGAGGGAATGACAGGCCGGTGCACCGACCGCAACTAGCGGACAACTCATGGCCCGTCCATCATGCTAGACTCGGACGCGATGCGCGTCTCGGGTGAGTCAGAAGAATTCGTTACCTACAAGCGCTCAATGACAACGGCAGAGGCTCCACCGCCACCGTTGCAAATGGCAGCAACACCATACTTCTCGCCCTTTTGGCGGAGAACGTTGATGAGAGTCACCATGATACGGGAACCACTGCTGCCCAAGGGGTGACCAGTAGCAACACCACCACCGTAAACGTTGACGCGCTCGGGATCCAGACCAAGGATCTTCATGTTGGCAAGAGCAACAACACTGAAAGCCTCGTTGATCTCGTAGTAGCCGACTTGCTCTTGAGTAAGACCAGCGTGCTTCAAGGCCTTGGGGATGGCGAGAGAGGGAGCAGTGGTGAAACGTTCGGGGTCTTGGGCACCATCACCCCAGCCAACAATCTTGGCAATGGGAGTGAGGTTGAGCTCCTTAAGCTTGGCAGCCGAAACGAGAACAAGAGCACTTGCACCGTCGTTCAAGGTGGAAGCGTTGGCAGCGGTGACGGTGCCGTTAGCCTGGAAGGCGGAACGAACAGTGCGGAGCTTGGCCTCGTTCAAGTTGGCGGGCTCCTCGTCGTGGACAACGGTCTTCGTGGGCTTGTTGCGGCCGAGACTCACCTCAACGGGCACAATCTCAGACTCTTGAGCGTTGGCGGCTTGAGCAGCTTGGGCACGCTTGTAGGATTGGATGGCAAAGTTGTCTTGAGCCTCACGGTTGATGTCGTGCTCCTTGGCACACAATTCAGCACACACACCCATGTGAGTGTTGTCGTAAACATTGACCAAGCCATCACGCAGCAAACCGTCGACCATCTCGACGTTGCCAAACTTCGAGCCGAAACGAGCCTTGGGAGCGTAGTAGGGAGCATTCGACATGCTCTCGCAACCACCGGTAACAACAATGTCGGCCTTGCCAGTCATAATCGTCATGGCACCAAAAATGGTAGCCTTCATACCAGAAGCGCAGACCTTGTTCACAGTCGTGCAAACGGTAGATTTTTCCAAGCCAGCACCAAGAGCACATTGGCGGGCAGGGTTTTGGCCAAGGTTGGCAGAAACAACGTTGCCAAACACGACCTCCTCAACGAGAGAGGGCTTAATGTTGGCTTTCTCCAAAGCACCTAGTCAATTAGTATGCAGAAGGGCGGTAGGGGGAATGAAAAAGAAGGGTGACGCGAGAGAGCAGACAGAGGTGTTGCCGAGCGAGTATGAATAGAAGTGAGAAAGGATTTTTTCGACGCGTAAGGTCGAAGACGTCACATGGTCCGTTGCTACGTTTCTCTACAAAACGCTTCTGCACGCTTGTAACCCCAATTTGCTGCATCGTACTGTGTCCAGCGACCGTCCGTCTCTCCACCCTTCCCAGTCATTCCTAAGGATGCATACCCTTGATTGCAATTGAACCAAGTTGGGGAGCAGTGAGGGAAGCAAGGCTGCCGCCAAAGCTGCCGACAGGTGTACGAGCAGCAGAGACGATGTAAACTTCTCTGTACGAATGTTAGATATGTCGAGTAGACGTACAACTCACGGTTTGGTCATTCTTGTGATTTTGACGGAATGTAAGAGTGTTGGCTCTGGTTAAGTTGTGTGTTGGGATCGGGCTGGTGTTATACACGCGTGGGCAAAACCTTATTTTGGCGACTCAAAAACGGCGCCATTGACGCGTAGCGTCGCATCTCGCGTAATGCACCTGTTTCAACCACTACATACGTTTCGCAACGCAACCACCGCAAACTCTGCTTCTCGTACTTCACGTCTTGTTTCTTGGCATTCCTCTCAATTTTGGTTCCACTTTGGCTTATACTCGTTAGGACAAGATGGATGAAGAGCTTTATGATGAGTACGAACAGAATTCGTGCTGGACACGTGGATTACGTTGCTTTTAAAACCCGTCTCCACGTAACGAATGAATTGAGACTCAGTAATGGAAAACTAACGAGGCATTAGGTTTGGTAACTACATCGGTCCTGAAGAGGATGAGGATTTGGAGTCCTATAATGCTGTTGCAGCGGAATCCGTTGCAGCCGCACCTGGTTTTGAAGAATTCATTGAAACTGAGGAACAGCAGGAACAAGAAAGTGCTGCTATCGATGAAGAGTACCGGTCGGCGGAGGGTACCATGGCTCTTGATGTTGTTCCTCCAGTAGCAGCAGAAAATGCTGTTGTGTTGCATGAAGATAAATCATACTACCCTTCAGCTGCCAATGTGTACGGCGAAGATGTGGATGTTATGGTGCAGGAAGAGGACACACAACCGCTGACGGAACCTATTGTTGCGCCTATTCGTGAAAAACGGTTCGCAATTGAGACAACAAATGTTCCTGAATGTATTTATAAAAAAGAGTATGCAAAGGAAGCACGCAGGATGTTGGTTTGCAATCCCGTGCTGTATGGTACTTTGGATCAGAGTTACTAACGTTTCATTTTGTAGATTTCTGCGAGATGTTTTGTGTTCGACAGACGATGTGAGAACATTTGCTGTCGTAGGACACTTGCACCATGGAAAAACTAGTCTGATCGATCTGCTTGTGCGTTACACACATATCGATATTCGCGAACCAAAAACCAAATCACTGAGGTACACCGATACCCATTATTTGGAGCGTGAGCGGGTAATGTCCATCAAGAGTACGCCCATGACATTGCTTGCCACATCGTCTCAACAAAAGTCTTATGCCTTTCAGTGCATAGATACCCCTGGACACGTTGATTTCGTAGATGAAGTCGCTACCACTATGGCTGTCAGTGATGGTGTTGTCCTCGTCGTTGATGTTATTGAAGGGGTATGTGAAGCAGTAACTGTTCTTGTCCTTGTGTGAAGTACTGACTCATTGCATTGTAGGTGATGATAAATACGCGCCGTATAATAAAGCATGCTGTACTGCAAAACATGCCCATTGTGGTTGTACTGAACAAAATCGACCGTCTAATCCTTGAACTGCGACTTCCTCCGGCTGACGCTTACTTTAAAATTAAGCACACTATAGATGAGGTCAATCATGTCATTCACAGTGTCAATCCTGATCCTACGCGACGCGTGTCTCCAGAACTCGGTAACGTCTGTTTTGCATCCTCTGAGTTGGGTTACTGCTTTACTCTGTTTTCCTTTGCCAAGATGTATGTTGATGAGTATGGAAAGATCGATATTGAGCAGTTTGGCAAGCGACTGTGGGGCGATATTTTCTTCGACAAACAGCTTCACAAGTTTGTTCGTAAAACAAATGAGCAGCAATGTGTTCGCAGCTTCGTTCATTTCATTTTGGAGCCTCTGTACAAGTTGCACTCGCATACCCTCAGCGATGAACCTGCACGCTTGAAATCACTTCTGGCAAAATTTCGAATCTACTTAAAAAAGTCTGATTATGAACTCGATCCACAGCCACTTTTGCGCCTGGTATGTTCAGCATTCTTTGGGTTTCCCACCGGTTTTGTGGACGCCGTAGTGAAGCACATTCCGTGTCCTCGTGAAGCCGCTGCTCAATACATTCCCCGGCGCTACACAGGACCCCTTGATGGCGATCCCATCGGCCGTTCGCTTGTTGAGATGAATCGTTCGACTGATGCACCCTTGGTGATGCACGTTACGAAGCTTTACACATCCGTGGACGCCAATAGCTTCTATGCACTGGCCCGCATTTATTCGGGCCAGGTTGTCAAAGGACAGAAGGTTTGTGTTCTTGGTGAGAACTACTCGGTGGATGATGAAGAGGACATGGTGCATGCCACTGTTACTGAAATATCTATTCCTTGTGCACGTTATCGTTTGCCCATTGAAGGCGCTACTGCTGGCATGCTGGTCTTTTTGAGCGGTGTCGATAATTCCATCAGCAAGTCGGCAACTGTTGTTTCTGAGGGCATTCAGTCCGCGTTGTACGTGTTTTCGCCTGTGGTGCATTTTACCGATAGTGTTTTTAAGGTCGCTATCGAGCCACACAATCCTTCTGAATTGCCCAAAATGCTTGATGGTCTTCGAAAGGTAAACAAGGTGTATCCCTTGGCTATCACAAAAGTGGAGGAATCGGGAGAACATACTGTTTATGGCACCGGTGAAATGTACATGGACTGCTTACTGTACGACTTGCGTTTTCTTTTTTCCGAAATCGAGATCAAAGTCTCCGATCCTGTAGCTCGGTTCTGCGAAACTGCTGTGGAAACCTCTTCCTTAAAATGCTTCGCTGAAACTCCAAACAAAAAGAACCGTATTTCGATGGTAGTTGAGCCCTTGGATAAGGGTATTGCTGATGAAATTGAGCAGGGTCATGTGAATTTGAAATGGCCTACGAAAGAAGTTGGCAAGTTTTTCCAAGAAAATTACAGCTGGGATTTCTTGGCTTCACGTTCCATTTGGGCTTTCGGTCCCGGAGACTGTGGCCCGAATATTCTGAGAAACGATACTCTGTTGCCTGACGAAGAAAAGCCGCTGCTGAACTCGGTGAAGGATTATATAACACAAGGATTCCGGTGGGGTACGCAAGAGGGACCTCTTTGCGACGAGGCCATTAGAAACGTGAACTTCCGTATCCTTGACGTTACACTAGCTTCTGAGGCTTTGTATCGTGGAGGCGGCCAAATTATCCCAACAGCCAGACGTGTGTGTTACTCGTCTTTCTTAATGGGTTCCCCTCGATTAATGGAACCTGTTTACCACGTTGAGATTTATGCACCTGCGGATAGTTTGCCTGTAATATACAACGTTGTTTCACGTCGACGTGGTCATGTCGTGAAGGATGAGCCAAAGCCCGGCTCTACATTGTATTTATTGGAAGCCTTGCTGCCGGTTATTGATTCCTGTGGTTTCGAATCGGACCTTCGAGTACAGACTCAAGGTCAGGCAATGTGCCAGCAAGTATTTGATCATTGGCAGGTCGTGCCTGGTGATCCACTTGACAAAAGCATTAAAATGAAGCCCTTAGAAGCGGCACACGGTCCTGCGTTGGCTCGTGATTTCTTGGTGAAAACTAGACGCCGTAAGGGTCTTGTCGAAGACGTCTCGGTTACCAAGTATTTTGATCAGGAAATGATTGATTCGTTGAAGGACGCGGGCATTGTGTCGTCCTTCCTATAAAACCCACTCGCTCCCTAGAAATCACCCTCTCCATGGTATCACACACGGTAGTTCCTGTCTATCGAGGATGCGTTGTACTTTATTAAAAGAAAATTAACTACTGATTATATTTCGTTTCTCATGTTTCGTTCCTTAACTGTCTACGTCTATGACTTCTTTCCTTCAAACACTGCTGCTGCCGTTTCAGCAACCCGTATAAGCCTGTGATGGATAGTAACCCCATTTCCTTCCCCTTCATACACTCGATTACAATACCGTTTTTTCCCCATTTCCCGGTATCAAAGCCAAAAAGCCTATCTTGCACACTTGGTTATTCACCCTTACTCTACGCACATCCTTCCCCTTCTCGACTAGCCTAGTGCTAGGCACCAACAATAGCATGTGCTCCTCGGTCGTACAATAAAGAGCTCTATTAGTGTAGTGCGAGCTAATGCTCAGTATAACGAGATTCGACAATCTCCACTGGGCGCTACCACGATTCTCGTTGCGCTTCTTAAACTAAGCGAAAGCTTTTCCACCAACAGTGGCTCGTTTAAGCTGAAAAACGGAATCGTTAAAAAAAGCCGAGAGGAATGGTTATGTCATTCTACTGTAGTTCTGAATTAATTATTCTACAAATACAAATTTTGTTGGATTGTGAGCCGCCTACTATTTCTATGTGGGAACAGCATTCTAGGGGGAGTTCCTTTCGGCATATTAACATTGCTTTATTTCCTGAGGCTTGAGCTTATTTCTTGGTATAGTGGGATTTTCTTACGTCATGCTTTCTTTTAGTATCGTCATTGTTCGGATCTTAGAGAAAAGAGCCAATCAGCACCTGAAAGTGGGACCCGAAGAAACTTAAAGCGTGCGTGTTGGTTCGGATATGCGATGTGACTTGAGGTCACATAGCATAAACGATCGCAGTTCTCCTCATATATAGCCTCGGACGCCCGAAGACTCTTGCCAACTTCCTGCTGTCTCCAACAAGCATATTTTGTTATAGTTAGTCGTATCGGCTTGCGGATCACTTTCTTTTACTGCTAGCTGCAGCACATTCGCCTAATCCGTGAAGCGTATTGTGGACAGGAGTTCGTATTCTACAGCTTTATTAGAATGAAGCATTCATGGCTGTTTCTTCCTTACCTGTTGCAGGTTTCACTCTCGCTGGTTGTTGAGAATGGCTCGGATAATGGTGAGAATGCAGTTGAACGCGTCATTGAAATCCCAAACCTTAGTCGGACCCGTAAGGAACGGTTCTTAATGTTCTGGGAGAAAGACTTGATTGTGAGCAACAATGTCACCAGCATCCCCACAACTTCGACGATGGATGCCTCGTCCGCCGTTGCTAGTTCTTCGGCACCGGCATCAACGATTTCAGTCGTTTCAAGCAGTGCTATTAGCAGCAGTGCACCATCGACGGTGTCGTCGACATCATTGCAGGCTTCCTCGTCTGCCACCTATCCTTCTTTTACATTCAGCACTTCAACCTTGCCGTCTTCCTCTTCAGCAGCTCTGGAGTCTTCCACTGTAAGCAGCGAATTGCCGTCTTCATCACCAGTGTCGACCATTTTCAGTCCTAGTTGGGTTCCAACTAGTTCGTCCGTGTTTGTGTTGAGCACGCCCAGCATGTCGGCCAGCAGCAGCTCGACTCTGGATGAGTCAAGCAGCTCTCCGTCACTGAGTTTCGAGTTGAGTTCAAGCTCGGTTCAGACACCAGATCCATCGAGTGCTTGGAGTTCTAGCACTATTGATAGTACTACTAGTACTGTTACTACTAGTAGTAGCAGCATTGGTAGCAGCATTAGTAGCAGTCTTAGTAGTAGTAGCGACATGGCAAGTTCGTCGAGCTTTGTCTATGTTCCTTCTTCTACTTTCTCTACTTCTTCTGCATCTGCTTCTCCCTTCACTTCTTCTTCTTCTTCTTCTGAGCTCGCTGTCTCTTCGTCGTCGGACACTTCGTTTCTCTCTTCTTCTTCTACTTATTCTTTTATTATTCCGTCCTCTATTTCTTCCCCGTCCTCGACAGTAACGGTGATTCTGCCATCTTCATCGTCCTCCACAAGTCCCTCTTCGTCTCCTTCAAGCACATGGTCGAGTTCAAGTTCCTCCTTCGTGTGGTCTTCCCTTTCTTCGTCTGCTTCTGAGCAGTCTTCTTCGTTGTTTACGAGTTCGCCTGTGTCTTCCTCGTCGCAGTCGTTCTCCACGTTAACAGTGCAGTCGCCGTCGTCCATTGTTTCTCCTAGTACGAGCTCAACTTTCTTCCTTGACGACGAGTTCATCTCTTACTAAGAGTAGCACAAGCAGCCCGGGCTATGGTTACATCAAGAGCGCCTGAAACTCTGGCTAATTCGACTAGTAGCAAGCTGAGTTCGACAACTAGCTCTTCCGAGAGCAGTTCCTCCAGTTTGTCGCTGACGAGACTGACGACTTCAACCCTGAACAGCACTACCTTTTCAACTGTCTCTACCACTCCGACAATGAGTAATTCTACCACCTCCTCGTTCCCATCAACGTCTTCGACGTTGTCATCGTCGTCGTCCTCGTCGTCCTCTTCATTGACATCATCTTCGACTACCGATCCAAGTCTTACAACCGTTACTATGTCTTATGAAACTGTTATTACTTCTCATAAACAACGTTCGACAGTTGTGCTTGTTACAGTGCAAACATTAACAGTCGGTGTTAGTACTTCTAATCATCATCGCACTACCATCACGTCTGTTCTCTACGTTTACGCTTCCCCGAACTCGGAATCACAGACTTCTGTAGTATCAGCAGGCATGTCTTCGGTTGGTGAGCCAAGCATGAAGGTGATCGCACTTATCACTACCTTCTCTCTGGCTATTGCTGCTTTAGTGGTGGTTTGATAGTGTGCTATCCGTGAAATGCTTGCTCATTCGAGAGAAGGTGTCTCTTATAACCAGAGTTTGATGTGGCTGGTCGTAATGTCGGTTTTCCCAACCTTTCAAAACAATCCCTTCGGCCCATACGTTATTATTATACCCCACGATTTTCAGGAGTTTTCCCTGCTTTACTCATGCCTACTAATTAAGTTTTGTTCCAGGATACCACACTTATTTTATTTGTCATTTGTTTATACAGCTATCATTTAATAAGGGCACAAGCAGTGAAAATTATAAGAGATTTAATTAGGAAACAGAAAAAAAAAATGACTTTTAAACATTGGGCATTACACTTCCTTTGATGTCAAGAGCACTACTATATGTTCATAAAATTCATTATCTTATGTGAAACATTAAAACCTGATAAGCGTCATTGTTATGCAAGGAAAAATGAAGTGGAAGGAAGCACTCCGAACTGAAACGGAAATACTCAAGAATGAATGCTTAAAAGGGCTAAGGAGTTATTAGGTGACAACAGACGTCTAAAGGTATTGATGAATCTTAAACCTGGCCTATTATTCGGCGGCGACTGGAGTTTTCTGGACTTCTATTGATTGTTGTGCGGGTTCAGACTCAGCAGACATGGGCGTCTTATCAGGGGCGTTTAGCTGGGGCTCTTGTAACAAATCGATTGCCTCCGTTGTTGGTTGCTTTGGTTCCTTCTGTTCTGTTTGTTTAAGTGCAGGCGGCTGTTCCATGTGTGCTGGAATGGATTGAGCTATGAGTTGTTCCAGCTCCGCTTCGACGTCCTCTTCGTCAGCACGACTTATCTGGCCCTGGATCATTCCATTAACTTCTTCCACGTAGTCCATGGCGCTTTCATTGTCAAGGAGGATTCTCTCAACACGCTCCACCGGAAGTTCTCGGTGAAGTTGTTGTAATACGTTTGTGCCTTGTTCAATGCCGAACACAACATCTTTTTCGATCAGCGAGAATTCGATATTGGATATAAGCTGCTCAAGATTAAGCAATTGATCGCTTGTCTTTTCAATCAAGCTTGAATACAATTTCTTAGCACGCAGCGCGTGTAAAGCTCCCTGTTTATTTCCTTGCTGTAAACAGGTCTTGGCAAACGAAGTCTCTAATTGCTCTATTCGCATAAGACGCTTGGAGTACCGGGATAAACGGTCTCTTTGTTCTTTAATGAGCAAGATGCTCTGATCACGGCGGCTAACTTTGCTATTACCAATGCCCATCTGTGATCGTAGCTATAAGCACCCTGCGTTTGCAAGGTGTTGCCAACACTAGTGACTACCTACCACTACTAGCCGACGAACTTCGTACCACCGTAAATTCGTGATTATCGATGGTGGTGGTGGTGGGTTGGATTCTAAAAGAAGGAATGTGCACTTAATGAAAAAAAAAAGAAAAAAATTAAATAATAAATATGAAATAATAAATAATAAATAAAACTTAATGTTAATAGTTTATGAATGAAAAAGAAAATGGTAATGTCGTTTTTAAATAAGTGCAAATATGTTGAGTTGATGAGAGAGGTTGTTCTCCATATTTCACTCCTGTAATTGTGATTAAGATGCCTTAGTGAAGAAATTAATTTTGGGGACTACCCTTGGGATGCAGTTCGGGATGTACAATAAATGAGGAACAAATGAACGTGCGTTCCATCATGATTCGTAGTCTCAGTTGACTATAAACGGAAAAATTAGTATGTTATCACAATGCGGTAACAGTTTTTCATCCTGTAACACCTCAGTATAGGATCTGTGGAATAATTGCTGATTGTAGGAACTGTGAATTGATGTTAGATTATGTTTATATCTGTAACTAGAGCTGTTTATTGTTAAGTTGATATTTAATTTCGATGATGAATTATAATCTAATCAACCGATACAAAACGTAAACCCAGTACTACAACACACATTGGCTGTATATCAAAAAGTGTATAAGTTGGAAATAATAATTTCAGACGGTTGAGTTTCATTTCAATGATGACAATATGTATTATTGCTACTATACACTATTCTGTGAGCAATATTTGTGAATGCGGGAACAAACTCTTTTGTTGTGTCTTATCAGGCGCCTTGTCAAAATCTAACGCAGTCTTTGGAATTCCATTGTGGCTGTTACTTTTGAGTAGTGACAAGCTGGTTTTCTTCTTTTGTTTCCTTTTCCCAGTCTCCGTTACTGAACAAAGAAAGAACAAAGACTTATCCGCGAGTGGGGTGCGAAACGTGACGGTGAACGGACAATTGTGCTCTTGTCACAATAGAAGATACAATAGAACAGTTGTTAAAAGCGAATTATTGTTTGAACACTGGTTTTGTAGAACATGACTTGGGAAATTGGAGCATGAAGTTACATAAGTAGCTGGCCATAAACCTCCAGTTTCAGCATCCAAAGAGGCATCAATCCATCTTTACAACAACATTTACTACTTCTTCAATTCTCAATATGAACTCCACTCCTGTCGCCGTCTCTAACTCTGCCATTGATGTCCTCCCTACCAAGGGCGCCAGCTACCACCCTACCCACTGGAGATACCCCAACATGTGGTAAGTAGAAGTGAGGAAATGCGACTCGCTAAGATGAGCTTAAAAGCCTCAGTCGGCTATTTGCCTTCGCTTCTTGATGGCTTTTACCTTTTGCTAACAAATACTCAGCATCATTGCCTAAATGATCAATTTTCCTTATCTTCCAAGTGCAATTCATTCGAATCTCTCTTTGTTTTTTTTTGTGCAAATTTTGGTAACAATTTTGCCGAATTATGAGCACTTGGATTCCTTGCTGAACAATGACAATTTGCTTACAGTCATGGTTATTGACGAACCACAGCCATCTCTAATCTATAATATGGAATAATGAATTTAATTGCTAGCATTATGTGAAGTGGGTAACTGTTGTGCATGACTATACACGGTTTTTGATTGAGTATTCTTTTCTTTTACACTTGTCTAAACTGACTACTGCGTAGCAGACCATAAAGACTAGGAAAGAACGAAGTAGAGAAGACAGAAGTTAAAGTGGTAATTGGTTTTAACCGAAAGTAGCGTTTATTAAATTTACTGTATACTGTTACTTACTAAAGTGTTCAAATGCGTCAGTAAGACTAGATCAACTAGATGCTTTGAGAATACCATCAAAGGTCTAATTCTTTTACGAAGAGCCCCGCGTAACGATCGCTTTACTAACGTCTCTAAGGAATACACTTTTATTGAGATTGGGAGTTTCGAATTTCTAATCACTCTAAGCCCTTTTACCGAGGTTCTAACATAGAAGAATTTAAAATTTACTTGTCATTAATTAACATTGGATCGTGCGCGATCGCGTCAAACGAGTCTTTCCCCGTTGGGGCTCCAAAAAACCAACATTGCCAAGAGTACGCGGTTTCGCTCGATATTAGAGAGCTATTATACAGTAGTAACAGTTTTTAGTTTTATTAGATCTGTAAGCAAAATGCTTTAGCACAACAGTTTCTCCGAACAAATTATTGAGAAACCAAATTAAGCTAATCTGATAACGTTTATAGTTTATTAAAGTTTATGTCCACCAACATCATGCAACTAATTCATGAACTGTGTGTTTAAATCAACTATTAACATTTACTGACTTGTTTTTTTTTGTTGGTCAAACAATAATAAAGGAAAAATATGTTTCCGTTCCGGTTGTGAACGACAGGAATTCGGCCGAGCCCGAATTTGCGTTTTCCCCGTCCCGCATCCGCTCGCTAAGCGCGTAACTCCAAGCGGTTTGTTAGAGGAAGCACAGCACAGTAGGCCGCATTAGAGTTCGTTATTTAACTGTAGGGTTCCGTTGAGTATCACTAAATGTTTTAGTGACGTCTTAAGTTACCCAAATCCTCATTAAACCACACTAAATCTCACTATTCACATAGATGACCTACTGACGCGAAACAACTCGACTTTTCCTCTGCGTTGATCAATGGCACTTTTGGCTTCCTGGTTGTCGATTGTTACGTTGTTTTCGGGTCTTTTTGGCGATAAAGACTACAATTTTATTGCTCTCTGCGTACTCCTTGGAATCATCGTAGACCGTGTTTCGACAGTCTTTTCCTACAACCGAAACGAGATACAAAGCCTGCTCGCTGCTGTCGTTGGTCTCCTTGTTGCGGTATTGTCCTTGGTAGCCTATTTTTCTACTAAAGATACCGTTCTTTTGAATGCTTAATTATAAGCAACGGGTTGCGAGCGAACTGTCGTTTCCTATTACAGTAACAGTGTATCCCCGGTCATTTGTAGCTCTGTAGTATTGCTTGCGAATATCCTTGTGAATACGTCCGCGTATACGCTCCATTATATCATTTTGTTGACTCGCTCGTGTATACATTTGTCATGACAAGTCGAAAGGAACAACTCGACAAAGTACTCCAACTTTCTCTTTCCGAAACGGTTGCCCACATATCGCTGGAAAAGTTTGCTCAATGTTTTCCAAACTTCAAAAAGGGGAAGGTCATCGCCGGTATTCATGCGCAACTTACGAACTTCTTTCGCAGTGCTTGCAGTAAGGAGTACGCGAAACTTATTGAAGAGCGTGATTTGTATCGCAAGTTAGATTTGTTGGATGAATGTATTGCCAAGGCCAAAGCACGTCAAAGTTCGGGCGCCGTCCCTATAAACGTATCACAAAAAAATCCTGAAGACATACTCTTAGCACATTTTTACAATTACAAACAGTTGTTTCTTCAAAAACTGGAGGCTCATCTCGCAGAAGTCGACGCGGAAATCGCACAGTTGGAGCAAGATCTGGCAAAAGAAAAAAATGGTACTAACGAAACAATTGAACTGCTACAAGCTCAGCTCGACAAACTTGAAGCCTCCATCACTGGTATTCGCAACACGCCAGCCTATGAAAAGGTTGGCCCCACCATCGACCATGTCTTTCAACAACTGGAAAAGGAACATACTGAGTAATCTTTCTATACCCCAAAAGACAATTTAAACTTTACTAAACATTCAATTCCAAAAAAGTGATTCTCTCTTCCATTGCCATTCTACGTTATTCAATCTTCCATCTAAGGTAATCTGTTTTCAGTTAGCGTATCATGATCCATCGGATTTGTCCATTGTACTTACGGGCTGGACAACGGTATCCAGACGGGTTCTTTTCCAAGTAGTCTTGGTGATAGTCCTCCGCGTTCCACCACTGACCAGCAGGCTCAATTACTGTTGCGAGTGGTTGATTGGGATAATGCTTCTCTTGGACCTGTTTCATTACTTCTCGAGCAATTTTGTTCTGCTCATCGGAGAGCGTGAAGATTGCTGAACGATACTGCGTGCCAACATCACCGCCTTGGCGATTGAGCTGCGTGGGATCGTGCATGGCGAAGAAGAATTGGAGTATTTTTTCGTACGAAGTCAGTTTTTCGTCGTACTCAATCTTCAATGCCTCCGCGTGACCAGTTGTATTCGTACATACTTCTTTGTAAGAGGGAGTAGGCTTATGGCCACCAATATAGCCAACTGTCGTCTTAAGAATGGCTGCAGGAGGCACAAATTTTCGTAGGTAAATTTCTTGGACTCCCCAAAAACAGCCTGCTGCTATAATAGCGGTCTTCATTTTCTAAAATCTAAATTCAAAATGTTTCTGTCTCTTTCTCTTCAAGGCTTTATAATTCCGGTACAGCACCAGTTTTCCCCTAAGTGAGGTGTAGTAGGGTATGACTAATCAAGGTAGCTAATAAGTCGGTTAATACAATTCTATTTGTCAACTATGATGCAAAACCGCGGGCAATAAAGCTGTACAATAAATTCCCTACAGGCTACTCATAACGCCATCTGGAATGATCGTATTGCGAATAATGAACCTGTCATATACACGCATCAACTGCTGATGAGATTTAATGACCTTCAATTATGCTTGCATTAATAAGGAATATATATTTTATATAAACATTTTGGTCCTTTCGGATGGGAGATTGGAATTCTTGCATGTGAATAAGATATAAGACACACAAAAAAAACTTGCCAAAAAAGATGGTGGGGAATAGACGTTGCATTTCAAAAGAAACAGCATGAAGAACGAAAATGAATGGTTAGAGCGAAACGAAAGTCACGAAGGAGTAGAGACACATTCCATCAAACACTGCTGACGGGCGACTACTTTTTCCATCGATACCCGAAAGCCTGACTTACTTTGTTTCGCTGTCCTCTCCTTGGTTAATGCTTTTCATGTATTCACAGTACTCCTCGTGGAGTTTTGCCTGTGCATTGTATTCCTTTAACAACTTCTTCTTTCTGCTCTTGGGAATTTCGACCTCAGAACCGTCTTCAGCTCTCATAGTCTTGGGAAAACCCTTTTCGTCGAGGGAAACGTACTCCTTGTTTGACTCATACATCTTCGATGGACTCAACTTTCCCCTCATAATACGCTCAACACGAGCCTTCTCAGCTTGTTCCTTTGCTTTTTGCTTGCGTTCTTTCGCCTCTTGTTGAAGACGGATCTTTTCTTCACGCTGAGCAATGAGCTCTTCAGCAGGAACAAACTTTACGAGGGCTGGAGCATTAGGGCGATCGTTTAAACTGACACCCAATTCAGCCATGTCGTAGTCTCTAAACTTGTCGCAAGCTGCAAGAATCTCTGCGGCAGACTTCTTCTCCATTGCCATAGCACGAATGGTGTCACGGAAAGTAGATGCAGCACGGACAACGGGGAGGGTAGTTTGAGCGGATGAAGCATCATTGTTACCAGAGGTAGAGTTCCATCCGATAGCGTTTGGACTTCCGTTTTCATCGAGACCAAAAATTTGGAACATTTTGGTGATGTAAACAGCGATGCTTGCCAATAGACGTGAGTGAACGTGTTTGCCAGCGCCGTTAATGTAAACATTCGCCTTGTTCACGATCTGGTCTAAACGTTGCATGACAAGAGGGGTGTTGAAGTTGTCACAGAGAGCCTCGTGTACAGCTTCTCGTGTTTCACGGAAAGCACTCAGCAGCTCGCTTTCAGGTTCGTTGACCTTCTCAGGAACATAATCACCACGAGCACTATTGGCGTCCGTTTCATCCACGAGGGCACGAACGTTACGGAAAAAGTTTTCGTACATTTGCTCAGTGCTAAGGACGTGAGTCAACAAAGCATCTTTGAAATCCATTTGGGTATTCCATTGTTGCAGAAGGAAGGCCAAACGCAACTGGCGGGCGGTGTACTTCTTAAGGATCTCCTTGATGGTAATGAAATTCTTGAGCGACTTGGACATCTTTTGTCCCTCGATATGCAAGTGTCCCATGTGGAAAAAGTAGTTGATCCATTGAGGGCAGTCGAAGAATGCTTCACTTTGGGCCAATTCATTATCGTGATGAGGGAAGGCCAAGTCAATACCACCAGAGTGAATATCAATATTGGAACCCAAAATGGTACCGGCCATTACGGAACACTCAATGTGCCAACCGGGACGACCCTTACCCCAAGGACTGTCCCAAAAGGGCTCTCCAGATTTACTAGCCTTCCACAGGGCAAAGTCACCCGGACGCTTCTTACCTGTGCGAGCAGCCAGTGCACCCTCACCCTCGTCAATGAGTTCGCGGTTGTTTTTGTTCCAAGGCTCGATTTTGGCATAGAAGTGGCCAGCAGCACTGAAGGCCTCAGTATCGAAATACACACTGCCATCCTCAACGGCGTATGCGTAACCACGCTCAATGATCTTCTTTACAAAGTCAACAATTTCGGGCATGTATTCGGAAACACGGGTAACGACAGTTGGGGGCAAAACATTCAAGGCACGCATATCCTTGTTAAAGTCATCTTCCCAGTAAGCGGCCAATTTGCGAAACACTGCTGGATCTGTGACGGTGGAACCCAATTTGTCGTCGAGCACAGGCACGAGGACATCTTGAACGCTCTCCCAGAACCAAGCGGTCTTAGCATCGTCCAGCTCGTTGGACTTCTCAGCCAACTCAACGGCGGCTAAGGAAGAGGAAAGAGCCGAAACACGCATAGGCAGTTTCGGAGAGGTTGCTGAGAGTGTAGCGACATCATGGCTCTTCAGCCATTCAGCCCATTCCTTCTCAGACTCGACAGGTTCAGGAATATTCTTCTTGGCATACTCTGTCCAAGCTTCCCGTACAGTCTTCAACACCTCGCTGTCGCAAGCATTTGTATGCTCCTGAATATACTGTTCAAGCAAATACTTCTGACGAGCACGGACAATAATCTGAAGTGTTAGTGAGAATACATAAGTGATGTTTGCAGGGAAAAAAACAGAAAGTCATGGACAAATGCACCGGCTGCCGATTATTGAAAGAGAACGTCGTTTCCGATCGGCGAATTTTACAGCAACACTACCGAGAAACAGCATCCACAACCCGCGTCCAACTTCTCCACATTTCCCCTCTCTCACGTACCTTGTCGTCAATGTCGGTCACATTCTGCACGAACGTGATGTCGTAATTGAAATAATTCTGCAGGATTCGACGCAAAATGTCTGTAGTCACATAATTCCGAGCATGTCCCATATGACTAGCGTCGTACACAGTAGGTCCACAACAGTACCATGTCAATGAATGTCCGTTAGGTGCAATAAACGGCGTTTTCGTGTGCGTCATGGAATTGAACGCGATCAACGGGGTTGTGGTGCCCTTGGGCTGAATCCATGGCGATGCTTTAGTCTTTGCACTCGACATTGTTCGCAGACAGTGGTGAAAACGGCGTATTCCAAGCCTGAAATGAAAGAATGTCGTATTCACCGTGTTAGGAGTTGGTAGGAGGAAAAGACGTCCAAACTCTAACCTTAATTAGGGAAGGGTAAGGCGCGTTTATACGGTGAGGGCTATCATAGAATTTTTCGTTATTCCACCAACAAATCACGCGTATCGGTCACATATTCAGGAAGATATTCGTGTTCGCACGAACCGTAGGATCAGGCGGTTAAACTGCGTTGCGGGCAGAAAAATGAAGATGTGATGCTACTACTAACGAAATGCTTTCTCCCCAACTACCAACTAACTCGTTATACGGCTCGGCAACTCGAGAATCGCGCATCGCAACGAGCTGCCTTAAATGGGATAATGATGACTAATGATTTACTAAGAGATATTTCAGCATCGTTATCTTTATTTACCGAAAATTACTGTAGCGCCATGTTAAAAAATAACGTGCCGTCGTAAAATTCACTATATTCTATAAGGCGACCTATGTTCTAAAGTTACGCTAATTCGTATAACGACACCTAACAGCACAACTATTTTTTGCCACTGCATTTGCCCCACTTTATCCACGTGTCTTCCTTGCCCTTCCTTCCGATAAACTTCACCAACCCTTAAGCCTGACATCACCGTCACGCATGTTGCCACGGTAACACTACCCTCAAAGCCAGGGCAGCAAGAGGAGTAAAGCAACTGATTACCAATCCTTTCTTGGAGGTGTCGAGGAAAAAAAAAATCTCTCTGGCAAGACACATAAATTACGGCCAAAAGTGCTTGTTTCGTTCACCAAACGACACGTTTACTTGCTGTTTTCTTAAACACACTATGAAAATTTGGGAGAAATCTTTGCAAGGATGCGAAAGTGTAAAACAAAAAAGTGAATTTTTTTAAATGTAGAAAATCGGGCAATACGAATCAAACAAATGCCCCTGTGTATATAGTTTTCTTTAGCGCTTTTCTTTTTTCTTTTTCTTTTTCATGGCGTTGTGTTTTTTGACGAAACCCTAACCCTGAAAGTTGACTATATAAAGCAGCGATCCCACTTTCTACGAGCACAGTTGGGGGGTGTACAGTGAAACGCGTGTGACATCATACAGAATGGATTTTGCTCTCCCTCAGAACGCGCAACAAGCCAACAGCTTCATTAACTCTGCCGCCCTCTCGTTCCCGGTGCTGCCCAGCGGTGGGGAGGAGAACCACTCTCCGGCATCGGACGTGAAGGACACAGAGACTGTGAAGACAGAGGGTGTTTCTGGTATCGTTCCTACCCTTCAGAACATCGTTGCCACGGTTAATTTAGAGTAAGTACATTTGCTCTTATACGACAGTGAAGCACCGTCACAGTGAAGCATGCGGGCGTGCTGAATGACTGATGGCGGTGTCTTGCTGGGCACTGTAGTTTATGCGATAGCTAGAAACAGTTATACTGATGCATTTGCAGCTGCCGTTTGGACTTGAAGACGATCGCCTTGCACGCGCGTAACGCCGAATACAATCCTAAAGTAAGTAACCTGCTTTCAGGAACACTTTTGGTTCCGGAAAGGATGCATCAACTCGAATGCATAACACGTTTTGTTCAGCAGCACGGTGCTAACATGTGATTAGCGTTTTGCAGCCGTCATTATGCGTATCCGTGAACCCAAGACGACTGCCCTGATTTTTGCTTCAGGCAAGATGGTCGTCACTGGTGCCAAGTCGGAGGATGACTCGAAGCTTGCTTCTCGTAAGTACGCTCGTATCATTCAGAAGCTCGGTTTCAACGCCAAGTTCACGGACTTCAAGATCCAAAACATTGTCGGCAGTTGTGATGTCAAGTTTCCCATTCGGTTGGAAGGTTTGGCCTACTCTCACGGAACTTTCTCGTCTTACGAGCCTGAGTTGTTCCCTGGCCTTATTTACCGTATGGTGAAGCCGAAGATTGTGTTGCTGATTTTCGTCTCTGGAAAGATCGTTCTTACGGGCGCCAAGGTCCGCGAGGAGATTTACCAGGCATTTGAAGCCATTTATCCAGTGTTGTCGGAGTTCCGTAAGCCTTAGGTTTGCTGTTACAGCGAGGCCGTTGTCTACCTATCGGCCGCCAATATTGAACACCTTCCTTCCGCTTTGTGCATGTCGTCGATACACACTTCTTTTGCGAGCCATTTAGCTCTGTGAGCACACGCACCTGCTTTAAACTGCACTCAAACAGTGGATCTTGTGGATCCCCACTGTTTGCTGCCGGTAGAGTGCGAACGAACAGAGTACTTTGGAATATGCCATGTCTCTGTCAAGCTTGCATCACACCAAACGCTTTTGGCTGGAATTTTTGGCTTTGTCAATTTTGCCGTTTGCTACTCCTTTTGTCGAAGCACGCAGACGAAACACACATTCTCCCTTATCACAAACGCACTCAAACACTTTCCTTTCGTCGTTTATTACGATTCCTCATCACACTACCCGCCGAGCTGCACGTTGTTGTTCTCCCTGTGGTGGACAGATCGTGTAGTGATTTTGCGTGTGCTTGTTACTGCTTGTACATACGTGCCTATATCACATTAGCTACCTGACAAGTATGCGCACACCTATTGTTCCATTCATCATCACTTTCATAAACGACAGTGCCTTTTGTCGCTCATCCGTCTCCTCGGTACATCAAGCGTGGATGGAAGTTAGCTGTTGAATGACCTGGGGCCGTTCGAAAGCTACTTCTGTACTTTGACCTTTCGTGTGGACATTGGACAAACCTAGCGCGATAAATGCACGCAGTTAACCAATACGCGGTGACAACCGTTTCGTTTGACTTCAGTACAGTTGGTATTTTACTCTTTAAGAGGTTTGACCTAGTGTAAATCGCTTTGGTTAAGACTGTTTACACCGTTCTCAGCTGTGTCTGTCAAGTTCCGTCTGGTCGAGCGTATCTGCGGGTTTTTGTTCGCCAACTATACCTCTGTGAGGCAAGTGGAGAGACAGGTTTTGTCCGTGAAGGCACTGATGTATGCGTGGGATGGCAACATGTGCACTGACGTTTCCCTTGTTCTACTACGACAGCTTCGCTGTAAGGGTGAAAATGTGCTGCACCATGAAACCTTCTGTCTATGTCACTCATCAAATTGTCTACGCGATACACAAATAACATACACCTTCACACAAATGCACACGTATGCTAAACATGCATGCAATTTCCGATTCGTGTCTTCAACCGCTGCAGCGGGACTGATTGTTGGAGATACACTGCCTATCCTTCTTCTTTATAAGGTAACTCGGTTGTGCAATTCGAATGGGAAGAGAACGAAACATTGAAAATTTGAAAATGCTTCAAAAAAAACTAAAAAATGCGGGCCTAATTGCGATCTTGCTACTTTGCTTTGGGCACTTGGGGTCATCCTTTGCTTGTCTACCTATTTACCCTTGAATATAGGTGAACTTGTTTGTATTAATTAACTTGTTTCATTAAGACGAATGAGGAGAATGGTTGAAGGGGGGAAATCGACTTGTAGAGTTGCTGGGAATTATGTGTCGTAAGGCTTCTGCCCATGTTGTGGTCCCAATGGAAGTTGCCATGTGTTTTGGTTTCAAAAGTAGTACAGGTGAATTTCAGTCTTTATTAGCTTGTTAGAATCGCGGTTTGCTAAAAAGCCACTGTGGCCCTGCTGGACCTCGTCAGTGAATATCTTTTTGTAGACTGGAAAAGATTGTGGCGGTAACGATACAGAAGTGTCGTTTGCGGCGGATACAAGCCAAATAAGCCTTGACATTACGTCGATTAATGTCTGTAAGGAGTTTGTAAAGCTCTTCCTTCGTCAACCTCCTTATACAGAAACACGAAATGTTAAAGGAAAGTAGGAAACGAGAATCTTTTGCTCAAAACGAACTTGAGGATTTTATGTCCTTGAATGAAGGAAGCAACTCAAAACGTTCAAAAGCAGCAGAGAATGAAAACACTATAGAGTCAAACTTAGAGTATCTTTTTGCTCCAGAAACAAACGTTTCGACATCGGACGGACCATCCTTTACGTTTTCAGAGGAACAAGATAAGAAAGGCGACGGTGATGTGTCTGACAATATAAGACGGGGCCCATCTAATGAAGGATGGAACCCAACATTGACTGAACTGTACGAATTCCAAACATTTAACGATCACTTGGCACACTTGAAGCCGTTATCATCAAACACCGAGTATAAGCATCAGATTTTATGGCATATTAGAAGTATTCTCATCCAATTGAATGGTCGCTCGGCTGTGTCGCAAGTCGTGTCAAGAATGATGGTTGATCAACCGTGCCTATACAGGCTCATTTCTTCTGATTCCGCTTTAACAGGCGACACTTTTGAAAGACTCACGACACTCGTTACAAATTATATGCACAACTGTACACAGTCTCGAATACCGTTGCACCTCTGGCTTCATTCGGATACCAACGGAAACACTCTCATATGCAGTTCACATATAGATGATGAAAACGCAGAAAGCAAACGAAAACGATACTATCGTTCACTGTATACTATGGCCGATATATCAGGAACACCCCGGCCAACACGGTCCCCTTCGCATGGGCAACAGAACCATCTGTTTTCTATAAGTTCTCCGGCTAAGAAAGAGGCTTCTCAATCTGAACTCGACCATGAAAAATCATCGTCACCGTTCGAGACAGTATTCCCTAATTACGATGTTGAGTCATCTAAAGAACGGCCACCGCATACTGCCTTTTCTGAAATAGACGATCGGGTGAATGCCGGTTTGGATGAAGACATAATTGGATTTCACGCATTTCAAATGAAGGATACAGACCTCGGTCAACTTATTATAGACACATCATATGAAAGTAGTACATTACCTTCTCTCTTCGAGGATTGCTAAATTAGCTATACGTACACGCACCCCGGTTATTTGACTTGCATTTGTAACCAGAGTTCATCACCACTTATGAAAGCACAATATGATTTAACTTAACGATATTCTGTGGACGAATTTACAACAAACAACACCAATAAAACCTTGTCGAAAGCACCCTAAGAACATGTTATTTGTTTTCCTAAAACACCCTAACCGAATAATGCAGCTTCCTGCGCCAACATGATTCACTAAATACAACATGAAAAAGAGAGTAGACAAAAAAAAAACAAAAAAAAAAGTAGAAAATGGAATGAGGATGAGGATAGCGGAGATGTATGATGTGGCAGAACGAGAGAGAGAGAGAGAGAGAGAGAAAGAGAGGGAAAGAAAAACAATGCAGACGGCACGTATGCTTTTCTACATCAATGCAAAGGTACCGTTCTCCCGGGTTAGCTCGGTTTCAGCTCTGTCGCAACAGACTTTACGTTAGAGTTGTTGGACCATATGCTTGAACCGGGAAGGGAACTTGTAGAGTTTTGCAACGATACGGAAAACGGGGAGGTAAATGGAGAAGTCCAAGGATTAAATGTGGAGGAGGCGGGATATGCTTGATTCCTACTCAAAGAGTTTAAGGTCGTGTTGGACAGTGTTCCAAAAGTACTACCAGTTGTATTAATATTCAGTGCACTTTCGTTTCCAGAGCGTGCAAAGGGAATAATGGTTTCTGAGCCCTCCTCATCATTGTCTAACAAGGCTTTGCTGCCCATAGGCTTTTCTTCCTTCATTTTCCTTTGATCGTGCTTCTTTTTTGTAAGAAGGTGTTGAGTACTGGAAGAAGGCCGTTGAATGGGAGCTGGCTTTGAGGTATGCAACGAAAAAGGCTCACCCTCTGTGGGCGTTTCCGGTTTTACGTTACCAGCCTGCCAGTGGGAAGGAGTACTGAAAAGCGACCTGTTAAGAGCCAAGGGGCCCGCAGCTGGAAATGGAAGACCTGGTGGAGCGGTTGACAAGGGCCGAGTAGGTTGAGCTTCCAAGCTACCAAGCGTACCATTGGGCAATAATGCGCTCGCTGACGATCCATGCAACGAGGGAATAGAACAACCCAAACCATCACGCAAAGGCGACGAACGGACATCGACACCGCCATTATTCAACAGAAGTGGGGATGAAGCAAATCCATTGCCCAACTTCAGCGTACCCATGTCGCCATTACTCTGAATCATAGACCGATTTGAAAGCAGATCAGAAGCATTCGTGCTGAAGGAGGGGAGTCGAGTAAGATTATTAAGAAGTGGAGCAGCAGTTTTTAGAGGATGTGCCGAATGTAGGAAGGTTTTCTGAGTAGCGTAAGGAGGAGAGTAAAGAGATGGTAAGGGTGTACTAGGAGAAGCCGATGAAGCAACAGAAGTGTGTGCGTGAGTCGTCTGTGAAGAAACAGGCTCTGTAGGAGGTCTTCCGTCAGCAAAAAATGCAGCGATTTTTGCCTCACGAAGCTTCTGATCATGTTCTCGTTCTTGTTGTTGCTCAAGTCCGCGAACCTCTTCGGCTTCTTTCAGTTTTCTTTCAGCTTCCAGGGCTTCCTGCTCTCGACGAAGAGCTTCCTCCTCTTTCTTTTTCTTCTGACGCAGTTGCTCTTCTTCCAAACGTTTACGTTCACGAATCTTAGCCTGTTCCTTCTTCCGTTGCTTTTCGCGTTCTTTCTCGCGTTGTTTCTCCTCTTGTGCTAAACGTTTCTGCTCTTCACGAAGACGACGTTCTTCCTCTTGAGCTTTCCTCTCTTCCTCCCGTTTTATACGGAGTTCTTCCTTACGTTTGCGAGCCTCCTCAGCCTTCTTCTGCTCCTGCTCACGACGAGCAACTTCTTCGGCTAGACGCTCGGCCTCACGGCGTTGACGTTCTTCCTCTTTTTGCTGTTTCAGTTGTCGTTTCTTGCCTTTCTTTTTCTCCTTCTCGCGCGCTTTCTTAAGCTCACGCTCTTGAGCCCTTCTGTTCTCTTCGTCAAGCTCTTCCAAAAGTTTTGCTTGACGTTCCCGGGCGACCTTCTCGCGATATGCTTGGAACACGCGTTGCTCAAAAAGTCGAGCTGCAAATATCTGGAACATGCGTCGGCCTTCCTCCATACGCTGCTCTTCAGTCATCATATCAGCTTCGTCTTCCATGTCATCATACTCGTCATTTTCATCCTCCAGTTCTTCGTCTAGATCCCCCTCCTCTTCATCATATTCGTCTTTTGGTTCAAGCATAGAGTTATCTTCCCGTTGAATTCGACGTTCAGCCAGATGCTCCATCATCTCAATGAATTTCCGTCCATCATTTTTTAATAAGTCATCAGCTACCGTTAATATTCCCCCCTTCACCGTAAGGCTACTACCAAAATTGTATAGATCGGTGGAGAAACCGGTATGCCGAGAATCATGATGATGGGCATTGTGTTCTGTGTGTGATGCTGTGTGGAGCATATCGTTGTGATGTCGCACCACAGGACGAGTAGATATGGTTTTTTGAGACACATCCGCCATTGTAGCCGAAGTTGGTTCCGTCGACGATGCTGATTCTGTCTCCTGGGCAAGCGACGATTCCGTAGTCGAAGAAGAGGCGTCATTGTTGGAAGTTGAGGACTCAGCAGCAGCTTCAGCCTTAGCAACAGCTTCTTGGAGGGCTTCAGACGTCATCTCGGAAGCAATGGTCACTGTTGAAGTGGTTTGTCGAACGGATTGAATTTGACTTGCATAGTCTCCAAATGGATTTTCAACCGCATCTCTTGAGATGGCTTCGTTTACAACACCTAAAGAGTGGCCGCCAGCAATAGCGGCAACAGTCGTACCCATAGCGACACCAGCGGCCGCAGCTGCAGCCTTGTTGCGTTGGATATTGGCGTACTGTTCTAGCTCTTCATAGTAAGCATCATACAGCACCTCCAGTTCATCCTCAATCGCCATTCTTTTCCGACCACAAACGGAACACGAACAGGAGTACCTCTGTTGCTCTTTCATCTTCTGCAATACAGCCTCCTTTTCGACTTTTACAAGCGAACGCCGCTCATCTTCTGTGAGTGAAAGCCAAAATTCCCGAATTCGTTCTCGCTCTTCTGTGCTGGAAGTGCTCCAAATCTTGTCTTTGGGTTTCCAATTGATAAGAGCATTTGACGTATTCCTCGATGGATATGCTAATTGATTGTGGATTGGTTGTCGATGGGAAGGCACTTCGTACGAATCCGAAGCCCCGTAACCTTCTTTCTGTGCACCCTTTGACTTCTTCTTCTTCTTCTTCTTCTTTTTGGTAGAAGAAGTAGTCAATTGTGAACCTGCTGGCCCGTCGTCAAGTACGCCTCCTGGTAACTGAATAGGAAACTCAGCGGTGTCAACAATTTCCGAAGAATCCAACATGTCTGGAGCGCCATTCAGCTTGTCGGCGTCGATGGTAAATTGCCAGTTGTTCGACGTAATACCACCCAACTCTCCAATCATGCCCTCTCCAACCTTGTAGGCAGTGATGTCTGGCAGAGCATCACTGTTATCGACAAGCAGGTCAACTCCAGTATCTCCGTTAGCATTTCCCAACGCTGACGGCGAGACAGCTCCGTCTTCATCTGCTACCGCAGCGGCGGCAGCAGCAACAGCCTTCTTGGCTTTCGATTTTTTTTTCTTCTTCTTCTTTTTTTTCTTTGAAGAGCTGCTATCGACGGGAACGAGCAAATCATTGAATGTGGGCGGAACGAGACCAGCACTGAGTGCTTCGTTCCGCAATTCCTTGTTACTCATGATGCCAGGCAACCTTGTCGTGTATGACGAACAAAAAGACAAATCTTTTCTTAAACACGCGCTTAACCCGTTCTTGTAAAAGAAAACAACTCTCTACAGAGTTCTAAACTGAACTACACGGTTATTAACGTCGGGAACGAGTAGGAAAGCGTGAAATCCTATCTGTTCCAAGACTTCACGCAAAAACGCCCGGAAAAAAGAGCACAAACTTTCTAGATGACTCGGTCCTTCACTATTAAACCTTTTTGTGTTTTTATTTCACAAAGACCACCCGTATTTCGTCCAATTTCCTGTCTTCTGCCAGCAGACTGGGTGTTGGTGAAGTCGTGGTGTTGATATGCGTTGGTGTGCAGTATCATCTACGTCGTACTGGCGATTCGGCCACTAGCCCTCGAGGCTTACCTGTATGGTATGCAGGGAGGCTGTTGTATCCACCACGACTGAACGAAATTAACATTGTGTCATTCTGATCATTGTTCATAGGTAAAACGCTCTTTCTCTTGGTAGAAGACTACCTGTGCTATATTGGACGTCTCCGTTTCCAGGAATCTTTTTGTTCGAGCTGTACATTCGTTTTTTTGCATAATTCACGCAGACGTCTGTTTAGCGTCGGACGCAATTAGGGAATTGGATATTCAGCTCAAGAACGACAGAATCCGTGTCACGGACGCGGTATTAACAGAGAACATTTACCTTTAGAACGGTCTAATTCGGTTTAATTACTTAGCCATGTCACAGGAGCTTCCTATTCGAAGGTTTGTCATATTCTAAGTCCAGTACTAGTGCTAATGGCATCTTGGTAGAAAACTCGTTGTAATTGGCGATGG
Organism: Schizosaccharomyces japonicus yFS275; assembly: GCF_000149845.2. Lineage (NCBI taxonomy): Eukaryota > Fungi > Ascomycota > Schizosaccharomycetes > Schizosaccharomycetales > Schizosaccharomycetaceae > Schizosaccharomyces > Schizosaccharomyces japonicus. Next base: position 3,369,523 of record NW_011627860.1, on the reverse strand, counting down.
TGCCTGTGGAAAAACGTCTCTCCTTTCTGTTTTTACATTGGGTTATTTTCCAACGGTAAGCGAGACTAAGACGGGATGGCGACTGTTTACGGGGTTGCGATGATTCTTAATATCAGAACTCGTGTGCACTCGCAACGAGTTATCTTTGTTGTTTTTTAAGCGTTTTGTTTGCTTTTTCTGTGTGTACTAACTATTATAGGAATACGTAAGTCACTACGTGTTGGAAGACCAGTAAAGTAACCAGATAGGTCCCAACGGTTTTTGAGAACTATGTTTCGGACTGCAGGGTATGTATAAACATACTCACATTACTTCAGTCTAACGTTGCAAACAGGTTGACGGAAAATCTGTTCAACTCGCGTTATGGGACACAGCGTAAGCAAATGTTTTAAAGATTAACAGAAACTCTTACTAACCATCATAGTGGCCAAGAGGAATATGAGGTATATTCATCCCATGCTACCCCCGTTTTACTAACTTTATCAAGCGTTTACGTCCTCTGTCCTATGCAAAGGCCCACATCATCCTAATTGGTTTTGCCATTGATTCTCAGGATTCACTCGAAAATGTTTCTACTAAGGTACTCTTTTTTGTTCAAGCTTCACTCTTCGTTACTAACAAAACACAACATAGTGGATCGAAGAAGTTAACAATCTATGCCCAAATGTTCCATACATTCTTGTTGGCATGAAGGCAGATCTGCGTTCAGACCCCGTGGCCATTGAAGAGATGCGTCGCAGAAATAAAAGCTTTGTCAAACCGCAGCAGGTAAGTTAGATTCATAAGGGAGCATCTAAAACGAACAAGTGATGCACCGATTCTTTCTACTATCTTTGCTCTAACAGTTGCAGGCTGAAATTGTTGCCCAGAGAATCGGTGCAAGGAAGTACATGGAATGTTCCTCGTTAACTGGCGACGGTGTTGACGATGTTTTTGAAGCAGCTACACGAGCTGCCTTGACAGTTCGTGATAGCGAAGTTGCCAAAACAAGCACAAAGTGCTGCATTATTTTGTAAACCTCTGACCTTCTTTGTTTCCTTTCTTTCCGCTGATGCTGTCCCCATTGTTGTAGAACATTTTTTTACCAACCTTTTGTATCCCGCCGCACGCATTGCTTTCTACATAAACACCCCAATTACACACAATTCTTTCTCGAATAAACGCAGTTGCTATTCACGTTACAATTTGTCGCATTGCTTTCCTCCAGACAAGAAGTATCATGCGTTTTTATGCCTGTACTGAAGTCAACCGTCTATCGTTTCAATATCTCGTTGTCTTAGTATAGACCAACTAATCGACCATCAAGACGATGCAACATTAATGTAGATTACAATTATTAACGGCTTCATGTACAACGTAGTTATCAAAACCATTTATTTATAGTTAAACAAATGAAGGAATTCCAGTCCCATTGATAAACATAATACCCAAATCGTAACCAAACAGCTAATACACAAACACATAGAAATGCAACTTGGTCTTTCGCTCCCTAAAGCCATTCTTTGAGGAAGAAAGGGCTACGATAGTTCCACAAGTGCGCGAGATCATCAAATAACAAAAAGTAACCCCAGAGTAGTTGGCATAGAGAAATAAATGGAAAGACAATATAAATTGAACAATTACCAAGGCAAAATAGTAGTAGAAGAGACATTTAGAAATCCCAACAAGTTCCAGGATCACGGTAGCACAATCCGTCGTGACAACCCTCCAACAATGACAGGTATACTTTGTTTTAAGACACAAGCATTTCCGTTGATCGAACACACATAGGTGAACGGGGATTGCAATAAAAACAACGCAAGTAAATGCTTGCTTTTTAAGTACTTCTACAACGTCAACGTCTGGGTATACACATAGCATCATGACGTTCAAATGGATATGAAAAGCAAACAGTACCTATTGCCAAAATGTGCATATAAAGTTCATTTTGAGACAATCCGTCAAGAGAAAAGAAAACAAGATACACTTCCTTAAAAATAACTACCACTCGGCAGCAACCTGGGTGTCCGAGTTATCGCGATTCGACTCGCCTTCATTGTTGCTGTTGTTGTTGTTGCTGTAACTCTGCTCAGCAGGTGCAGAAGACTCTGATTGCTGGGGAGCATCCGTGCTAGCACCCCAGGAGTCTCCGCCGTTTTCAGTTTTGTTCTCGCCATAGGAGTCCGAAGGAGCAGGGGCCTCTTGGTCATATGCAGGAGAACGTCTGTCATCGTCACGAGGAGGAGGGCTGCGACGAGAGGGACTAGGACGACGGTAATCATCACGAGGACCGCTGCGGTAGTCATCGTCGCGAGAGTTACGGCGGAAGTCTGAGCGAGGTCCACGACGGTAGTCGTCGCGGTAGCCACCGTGGAAGTCATCATCACGAGAACCACGACGGAAATCCGAACGGGGTCCACGACGATAATCGTCACGAGGGGGTCCGCGACGGTAATCGTCTCTGGGACCACGGCGATAGTCGTCACGAGGGGGTCCACGACGGTAATCGTCGCGAGGACCACTACGGTAATCGTCTCCACCGCGATAATCGTCGCGGAAGCGTCTGCGAGGAGGAGAACGAGAGCGATGACGGTAAGGCATGTCAGGAATGGGCTCGTTCGCGGCATTCTAAGCTGTGTTAGCGCTAGACAGAAGAAAACATAATCCACAGAGTCACTTACAGGATCCTCGCGCAGAGAGATTGCTTGACCCTTGATGGTTTCACCGTTCAAGGTGTCGAGAGCATGTTTCATGTCATCTTCAGTAGAAAATTCAACAACACTGTGGTGTCAGACAAAAAACTACAGTTAAACAGTAATAGGCACATACCCGGTACCGCGTTGTTCACGATGGGCATCGGTAAATGTAGGTTCGCCAGCTTTACGCATGACGTCCTTCAGGTCCTATTCTGTGTGAGCAAAAGCTATTGATGGGAGTTTGTCATTGCTGCATACCTGCCAGCTGACATCCTCTGCAAGGTTCTCAACAATTAAACGGTAACCTGTGCGACGAGGACGAGGGTACCTGTAATATATACAGTCAGTAATTGAATGCCATATTTCTCAAATCAACATACTTGGCAGCACCGTCACGGAATGTATCTCTTCTACGTCTTTCGCCACGAGCAGGCTCGACAATGATGCTGGGACATGTTAGATCGCATATTCCTCAGCAAAGGAGAAGGTGTGTATCCAGAGAGCACCAAAGCAAGCCCAAAAAAGCATTAATCAGCAGAGACAAAAGGTTCTTCATTCACCAAGTCCATTTTGATAAGAGGAATGCATCTTGAGAGACTTTGAATGACCACCGGAACGCGCCAAGCCATACCGTTCGCCCATAAATTCCTTTCCATCTGCACAAAAACAGGTAAGCAACTGATCAAAGTGTCTTTCACACAAAATACATACTGAAATCTAGAAAGACGTTAGTACAGAGGATCGTAGTTGCCACAAGACATACCATTTACAATATCACGAGCGTCTCTGGGGTTTTCCAGCTGAATTTATGTCAGCAAAGTGTACATCCCGTCAGTAATTGTTCGAACGAACCTCAAGAAAGCCAAAGCCATTCATAAGTTTACAGTCAAGAATTCGACCGTAGCCTTTGAAAAAATCCTCCACATCTTCGCGAGCGGCTAAAAATTGTTAAAATATATAAGCTTTCCTATGAATACGTACCTTGCGAGGGAAGGCGACCGATAAACAGCCTAGTTTCAGACATTTTTATTTTGGAGGAGGTGGTTCTGGGCAGGAGCTGTATGTGCGAGGATCCTGTTGAGGTGCCCCAAAACCTTAATGAAGATACACTTCATGCAGAACTTTTAATGGTAGTACGCAGTTACAAATGAAATTGTTCTATAAACGCGATATAAGCCGATCTTATGTATTTTTTATTTTACTTCGCAAGAACCCTTGAGACAAGACAGAAAGCGAAAGAGATGTAATGTTTCAACCGTCTCAATGGATTCAGAAAGCATTTGTGCTGTTTTGGGGTTTATAAAAGTCATTTATGTGGATTTGATCCCATACTTGTATGTTTTTTTGTCAACATCCCTCTTTGTTCAATGGACAAAACAAAGAGATCGTTGAGGACAGAAGAGCCGTCTAAAAAAACATTTAAAAGGAAGATCTGTGCGCTACTTTCGAGATGAAAAGCAGCAGTGTATATTGATGGTCGCCGTATATTCGGTGGACTTTTTTTTTTAGTCTTAAAACCAGTCAATTGATAGAACTAGTAGAGAAAGAAACGAATGACAATTACTTGACTGAATTATTTGGACATAGTAAGTAGCTGGTATTATAAGAATTTCAAAAGATGCTGTTAGGATTTGAAAAGCCGGATTTAAGAACGTGGTTCATACATAATTCTGAGCGCAACTAGGGAGGGAATTTACAAATACAAAGCAAATTCTTCTTTTTCCGTATTTTCCCTCCTTCATGCCTATCCCATACCTTCTCTCCCTCTTTCTTCTCTCGATATACTCTCAGTGAATCGTTTGTGCCTAGCCTACTCTAAAGTAAGGATCAGAAACCGGAGATCGAACCCTAACTCAGATTCTCATTTAATTCAAGATGTTCCGAACGACGGCGAGGGATATAAGCTAGTTTGCACTGTTTTGCACACACTGTTTCGTTTATGGTATGTTTATTAGTAAATGTGTTAAAAATCACTCCATGCAAGCCTTCGATAAAATCAAGACACAAAACCCTCTAATTGTAAAATCAACCCACAGCTACATATATACTCAGCTTTCGTTTATTCGGTAACGCTTTCGCCGCCCAATTTTGTTTGGCGAATATCCTGTCAGTTTTGGTTGGCACACACGAGTATACCACCACCAGGGAATGCCATATCTTGTCAGGAACAAACCCTCACCGTTCCGGCAGCAAATTTGAAGAGGACCGTTTCCCTTAAACATCGCATATTAGCTTTTCCAGAGCACCTGTAGATACGTTTTGAAACTTCTCTGAACGTTTTAGACCTAAACGTTATGTCGAAGAAAAGAACGAGAAAACAGGTCCGCCCAGAGGTTGAAAGGACCGCGAACGAAAACGAAGGTCTGGTTTCTTCATCTCTGGCCAACAGAAAATTAGATACTGTTAGCAATATGGTCGGAAAATTGAGGGAGAAGCCATTAATTCACAAGCCAAGTCAGAACTTCATTCAACGTACGGTTTGGACGGTGATTATGTTGGTGTTCTTCTTTATCATTCTTGCTATGGGACCTTTCTGGATACTTGTTCTCGTCACTGTACTTCAAATCGGCGTGTACAAAGAGGTGATTGCCATTGCCAGCGTTCCTAGCAGAGAGAAGGATCTTCCACTGACAAAGGTGGTGAATTGGTATGCGTTTGTTAAACGGGGTGATGGATTGGGTTTTATTGGGTGCTCGAATTCTTTTTCTTCCCTCTGAACGAACTGAAACTAACTCGTTAGGTGTTTTTTGATTACCACTCTGTACTATGCCTATGGTGAAAGTATCTTGAGATACTTTCATCATTTGTTAATTGTAGATTCTTATTTGATGCCGTTGGCTACTCACCATCGTTTTATTTCTTTTATGTTATACACTATCAGTATGTTTGGAAAAGTTTATGAAACGGCTGCTGCTAACACGTCTAAGGTTTTGTGCTCTTTGTCGCTTCGCTGAAGAAGGGTAACTACAAATTCCAATTCTCTCAGTTCTGTTGGACCCATATGACTCTTTTACTCGTTGTTGGACAGGCACATTTCATGATTAATAACATCTTTGAAGGCCTTTTCTGGTTTTTTGTTCCTGTTTGCTACGTTGTTTGTAACGACGTTTTTGCATACCTTTGCGGAAAGGTATTCGGCAAACATCCCCTTATCCAGCTTTCTCCAAAGAAGACTGTTGAAGGTTTTGTTGGAGGATGGGTTTGCACGGTTGTGGTGGGTTCGCTGCTCTCATTCATGCTCATGCGTTCCAACTATTTCATTTGCCCTACTCGTGATTTGTCTGCTACCATTTTCAGCAACATTGAGTGTGTTCCTAACAGCGTTTTCTTGCCCAAAACGTACAATGTTCCTCTGATCATGAGTCGTCTGTTCAGATTCCCTCGTACATTAACATTGGCTCCCATCTATTTCCATTTAGCCGTGTTTGCCACTTTCGCAAGTCTTGTGGCCCCCTTTGGCGGCTTCTTTGCTAGTGGGTTGAAGCGTGCTTTCAAGTTAAAGGACTTCGGCGACTCCATCCCGGGTCATGGTGGCTTAACTGATCGTGTGGATTGTCAGTTGTTGAACGGAGCGTTTGTCTATATGTATGTTCAATCGTTCATCTCAGAGAAACGTGGCAACGTTACTGAATTGCTGGAAATCGCCGTTACGAGTCTCACGAGTGCCGAGCAACTAGAATTGTTTGAAGACCTGAAAGAATACCTTATTTCACAGGGAAAGCTAACTGTAGACGCCATTTGTCAGGCTTGCCGTTAGTCGAGAAAATAAAACCACTCGTTCTTCGCTATTCCCTAAGTATGCCTTTCACGAACTTAATGGCTGACTGTTGTGAACGATTACTTTTTAATTCCAATTAACGAATTTTTTCTTTTAAAAAAAAGCAGCGTTCCCTCCTGCTTTGGCAGCGTGGCATTCATTCCCTAAATTACTTTGTATGTTTTGCTCACGTTACGAGGGAAAAGCTCTTCACATCACGCTCCATTTTCTATGAGTCTTAATGAAGCATATAGTGCAAACCAAACACATTCTTTCGTTACTTGTTCCATTTTCTTCCCTTCTTCAACAGTTGGACCATTCATCACCATAGCGTTATCGTGTAAACAGCTGGTGCGCCTTCGCTATCTCACTCTGAAATTTAACTATTTAAGTTGGGATAACTAGGAAATAAATATGTTGTACAACCATAGATACCTGAGGAGCGCATAAAGAGCATGTCCGTCTATAATTCAAATCGCTCCGCTAAAATTCATATTGTAACAAGAGACTGTTCATCAAGCTTTATATTATTATTCATTTTTTGGTAATGTATTATATTCCGTCAACTGAGAACATTTAAGCAAACAAGCGGATAATTAACAAAAAGAACAGTTACTTTTACACGAGCAGAATTACCTGCCACACGAATCCTGAGCAATGTGCTGCCGTATATTGTCCCGTCCACGAAGAATTCCACTTTTAAGGTTAAGATGCCAGGTAAAGAAGGGGGGAATCGTAGACGTTGTTTAGGACAAAACGTTTCAACGTCCAGCAATGTCATCTTCGTTTATTTAGTAATAGTGGATCATGAAAAAAACTCTAAAACACCTGTTAAAGCCAAGAATGGGGTATGTGATGAAACCTGCTAACAAAAGTGGTAAAATGTTGCTAATTCTTTTTTTCCACAGGCACACCGGGTATCGATGGAAGGAAGCCGTCGTAGGTGCAAGGCCATGAGTATTTCAAAAATGCGCCAACAACACCCAAATAGCCTTCATGTCTTAGGAAGTATGCGTTCATCGTATTCTTTGACCAAAACTTGATGGCATAAGTGAGTGTCTGCATAGTCTGCACATGGTTACGAATAAAACTTCCTCCAAAATAAATGTTTTCAACATTATGCCTTTGAGCATGCAAGTAAGCGATTTGGCCGATGTTGTTGCTCACCGCAAACAAAAGTGATTTTGCAATGTCTCCGGGGTGAAACTCCTCCAAGTCTTTATGTTCACGGAAAACTTTGCCAAAAGAACTTGCAATCATGTTATTCTTTAAGCCAAAGCGCTCGTAGCCGAGATTGGCACCGTAGATGTCACTCACAAGCATATCGACTGACGAATTGTCGCCTTCTTTCGACAACTCGAGCATCTCATCGTAGGACTTTGCAGGAGTAAGAAGTGATAATAGACCCCAAAGAGTACCTCCACCTAGCGAAGAACCGCCGACACGCTCAAAGTCAGAAGGTCCGTTCACCTTAAGTATGCTAACACCAGAGCCAATGTTAACGAGCATATGTGGGTATTTTCCTCGGCTGGGATCTTCCTGGAACGACAATTTGCAAGTGCTCAAGTCGAGTGTAAATACCTCACGGGGAATCGAGTTGATAAAGAAGTTTAATCCTGCAATGAGGCACTCCATTTCATCTTCGCGCACAATGTCGACCTTGAGCTCCCTCCGCATTTGTTCATAAAACTTGTATGCACCGCCACCCGTAGCAATGACAGTAATGCGAGCGTTGCACGCGTGAGGCCTGAACTGCCTTTCCAAGTTGATCAAGTTCGCCATAAACTTGATACACTCATCAATCTTAGCCGTCTCGAATTTGACAAAACACAACCGGCCACCGACCATGTTAACGACAGCCGGCGAAGAGATATCGCTCGACGATGATGAGGGAGAGCTGGAGATGCGGACATAGTACATAACTTTAGCTAGGGAGCCGCCAATCTTTATAAAAGTCAGCAGGACACAATCTAAGAAAGGCAAAAGGAAGAGAAGGAACATACATCGACTGCAATGTGAGCAACATGAGACTTATTATTTGGAAGCATGATGTCTCTGTTGTCTGGAGACGTTCCCTCCACAATTCGAGCCCCTATAAAGCGTCAGCTTCCTTCGAAAAAAAAAGAGCATTAAGAACAGTTATTCCAAGAAAAGTTCCCACGAAACTGAGTAAGCAGAAGACGTCAAAACGGATTAATTAACCACCCTCCGGATTACTGTTCGATAACAATTCCTTGTTTGCGGCAGTACATACCTTCCAGGTTCAGACAAACTGGAGGAACTTCCGCGAGCTGTTGCTCGACAGATTTCATCGCATCTTGTTTTTCCTGAGACATCTGATTTAGTGGTTTTGTAAAGTCTTCTATGTTTATGTCACTGTATCTCCGTTCAGTCATCGCAATAAGAGTCAATATATCTTGTAGTAAGTGGTCGCGTTTGACGCGTTCAGATACCTACTTACTAAATAGGTGTGTTGTAATTAGCAGTTTAGCGACACCAAATTGTGAGGTATAACGTTGAACAAAAAAACTCGATAACGGGGTTCGTTATACCGCCGTGCTGCATGTGATCTCGCCTAATGAAGGGGGGGACCCAACGAACCGTAGGGAGAGATTTTTGCTGTCGCAAAAAATGCAAGATTTGACATCAGTAGCAGAGATATGATTGCTGTATCAAACCACCGGAACAGTCCTGCCAAGACGGTCGATGAGGCGCAACTGGCCGGCGATATTTGTGTTGTGAATTTGGAGGTCCTCAAGGTCATGGAGCAATTCACCCTGTTTGTCCTTCGATAATCGTAATTGAGAAGCAATGGATGCCATTTCGTTTGCTTGACAAACAACAAAACCGAGTTGCTCTACGTCAAGAATATTCGCACTCATGTTCCTCGTGAGAATTCGGTCACATTCGAGTAATGCCTTATGGAACCTGTATCTCAATTGACGCTGACTGAACCTTTGTGCAGGGACAAGCCAATGGCTCCGTGCGTATCGGCCAATTCCGAAGAGAAGCAACAGCCCAGGAGTAATTCCCAGGCTGGCAAAGACGAGCTCTTGACTGCGCAACAACTGATCAATGCCTGACAAAGCAACCTCCAGGTCAACCTTCGCCTTTTGGAGCTGAATCAACAAGGCACGGACAAGCTTTCCCCGAACAATTCGACGAAGTGGAGTCTTCATTTCTCGCTCGTAGACCTCGAGTACGGGTGTAACATCGCCCTGACGAACTGCAGCTTGCACGGCGTTCACATCGACATCACCAGAAAACTGTGTGTCGCGCACAAAATCAACCACCATGCGTTCCAAGCTTTCCATGTCGCTGTACAAACTGCGAGTTTTCAGTAACGCAATCCTCGGCGAGTCATTGGACAAGCGAATTGTCTGAAGCATGCTCTGGAACGGTTTATACACCCAATTCTTCCATAAATCGTAGACTGTCGACACACATGAGGTAGCCCATGCAAGCAAGGTCTCCCGAGAACGCATTACGGTTGTCGCAACCGCCCAACCGCCTATTAGTGAACTGACAATCGCAGGCCAAGCACGCTCTAACGCAGAAGGAGTTTCATATTTCGAGGATGCTTGGTAGGCGGACGAGGGCTTCTCCGCACAGTCCAATATATCCCGCAGTCGAGATGCAAGATTTGTGTCTGGTTGACTTCCTTCCGTTTCCGTGCTTTGCAGAATGGCAGCAAGACTGCCAATCCAATGCTCAACGTCAGATACTAAATTCACTTGTTCTATCTTGTTTGCATTTAAACCCGGCAAATGATATGCGCTACGAAGCGCTTTTGGTTTTAATAAAGCGCAAAGCGATCCGATTTTAGTGACGTTTTCTCGCTGAAGATTAGTGAGGGTCGTTATCTTCTCTTGCAATTCTCGCTGTAACAGGGAGTTTATGCTGAGATTCGAGAGGATAATTGCAAACGATTCATGTCCAGACGGTTCCATCATATTTGGAAAAAAGAGTTTTCGAACAAAAGCAGAGAAAGAAGATTTACCTTTTCTCAAGTTTCGTGATTCTCTTAAGCCAATAGTGACTCGACGAGGAAGCGTCGCGACAAAGTAATTTAAACGGGTCCACCAAGAAGAATTAACACTGTTCCAATAAAATATACGTTCAGAAATGTCGAGATTTTCGTTGAGCAGTCGCTCAAGCGCAAAAACATGAATTATAACCGTGCTACGACCCAGCACTATCCAATATTCCGGAAGTTCGCGATGAGGAGTGTCGGATACCACCTCCGACAACAAGGAACGTAATCTATTTAGTTCATGAAAACATTTGTCCGGGTCCTCGAGCAATTGGTACAGCTCAACTACGCGTTTATCCAACAGACTTGGCTCATTTGACGTTTCCGCTGAGATTTGAGCACCTAAGTTGTCAAACTGAGTGTAATAATAACCAATTTGCTTTCTATACACGTTCATTGGCCTTTCTGAGACTAAATGAACGGATTAATAGCTTGCGAAAGGTAAGCTGAACTGGGACGCTCGCTCGACACGCTTCCTTGGGATTAGTCTCAAAGAATAAAGTTTCGGCTAAGCGAACAGTGACGTACGAAGAAACAGAAATTCATACAGGAAAAACGAAAACATGCAGGCCAGTCATCACTGGTCGAAAAGTGTGTAGAGAGAGTCCAGCTCCTCTGGAGAAACACAGAGTTCAAGAATTTCAGCGCTCAAAGTGGAAACTTCTTTTGCACTTCGTTGGAAAGACATGTACTCCAAGTCTCCGTACGTGCAGCTAGCAACGGCAGCTACATAGCGTTGAAGCAACCCGTGTCCCGAATTGACGAGGCGTGTAGATAAATCGCTTGGAGCAACGAGATATGTAATTCGCAGAAGATTCACGAGGTTCTGGGCATATGACTCTGTAGGTTGGAATCCTTGCTGAATAAGTTGCAAATACCAGCAAGTTGCCAATGCAAAGCTTGGAACAAGTGGCGAACATGCTTGAAGAACATCGAGGCCTATGGGCTTCGTCTGTTTGTAGAAGTGCAGCAGCAATTGAAGCACCATGTCATGAATAGAAAGGAACTCCTACTTGTGTAAGCGTTTGTGCACATAAAATAGAACTGGTATAGGGGCAAACGAAATGCCTACTTACCAGGTGATTTTTAGCGGCACGCTTCTCGTCTGCCAAAATCCGAGACAGCGTGGAGAAAATGCCATAGACGAGACGTTGGTCGTTTTCTGGGGGGTTAACTAACGGCACGCATGCTATGGCAGAAGGCTTTATTGAGCTCATCAAAATGCGCAAGCCTAGTTTTATGACATGTGTTGGTTGCTGAAAATCAATACAACGTTCAAAAAGCATCGGCGATACTTGGGATTGCAGTTGTGTATTGGATGTTAATGCACTGCTATTGTACAAGCAAGTACACAGGAAATTAATGCACCTCTCAAAGGCAACCTGATGTACTTCTTTCTCCCGCACAAGAGTGCATGCACAATCGTTTGCCAGCGAAGGGATTTTTGATTGCAAAATGTTTTCGACCATGTCAGGCTCCATAGTCATGATCGCAAGTGAAAGCGTTAATATTGTACCGGCAGCACTCCAGTAACTTTTTTTAAGCGCGACGACAAAAATCTCCTCAATAAGTTGAATTAAAGACTGCACATATGTGTTTACAGTGTCGAAGGCTACAGGATCGTATATAAGCTTCGTAAGCATGCTTACGCGAGCCTGACCCTCCTCATCTTCTAGCGCTGAAAGTTCAGTTAGGAGGCCACCGTATATCTCGCCAAGTCCGCGGGACACGAGCCAGATTCCGTTTTGCTGTTCGAGTTGCACGAGCTGTTCACATAGCAAGTCTATCGTAGCCTCATGTTGGGGGTCATCGTTTTGACGGGGAACAGAACTACTAGATTTTCCGACACCCTCTTGGACGCTAAGTTTGCGCTTTTTCTTTTTCTTTGTTGCACTTGCATTGACTGCTACCTTGATTTGTTCTGGTAAAGGATCCCAGTCATCAACGTTGGAATGAAATGCTGCCGCCGGGTCCTGGAAGATGTCCGTGGATGTGTTTTTCTGAGTATTAGACTCGTTCTTTCCTTGTTGATTCAGTTTCTGTAGCTTTTTTAAGTTGAGAGTTGCGTCCTGAGCTTCCTTCTCAAAGAAACAAGACTCTGTCTTTACACGCTCGATTTCCTGCTCCAGGTTTCGAATTTTGCTCTGATATTCTTCTTGCACAGATTTTACGTGTGCATTTAATGCTTCGATCGTTCGATTGTGTTGCTCGGATTGCTTTTGTAGATTAGAACGCAGTATGGAATTCTCGCCTGACCGAATAAGCAACTGTTTTTCCAATTCCTGCACCTTAAACGACTGTTTATCAGACACAGACGCAGGTTGGAACGGGAGCTCTTCAATTGAGTCAATGGATTCACGTGCATGATTTTGTTTTTGTACTTGTGATTGAGCCTGCTGCTCAAGTTCGTCCAGGTCAATTCCTTCAAACAATTCTTCTGATTCTGAATCAATATCCACATCCATTGCAGTTATCCTGTGTTTGTATATGTTCAAAAATCACCCAGGTTTTATGTCTTTATCGTGTCTGACAAACAGAATAGCAAAACTTTTATACGACCCAAATCCTTTTCAAAGTCCCTCATGAACAGAATTCGTAGAAAACAGACCAGCTGTTTGATTGAACACTTAATTTTCGGTGCAAACACACAAAGTAAAAGAGCAATCCGTTTGAATGGAGTAAGAAGGAAGACACAGTCAATGCCAACTATATGATAAAGACGTAGTTCTCTGGTTCCTACAAAGGTTTCAAACACTATCTACACACCAAATTTATATACGTTTCACTGTAAACGTATTAATGGATTGCCTAGCCCATTCGTCCCGCCAGCATTAACCAGGCCCGCTGTATGAAAACCGTTTACGGAGACGTAGTGATCCTCGCTATAAGCGTTTACGATTATTTACGTAGATCCTTATTTGGATACCGGTAAACCGGTAACCTAAAAAGCCAGGGTACATATTTCCGACCACCGAAAGACCAACTCCTCATATTTAGCGAACTGTAGCAAATCGGAATGCAACGCTAAAAAATACCTTATTTGACCACGCTACACCAAAACCTTGTAGCTGCTATTGCAACTTCGAACAAATCTCTTACCTCTGTAATAAGTTTGTACGTCTTAAGTAGATACTCTTTCATTGACAATTGCTAACAAAAACAGGGAATATACAAGTTCCGAAGACCACACATTCACCAGAGGTACTTTTTACGACAGCACTGTTCATTCCAAATTGAAGCCTTGATTGCTACCTGCTTGGACTAATCGTTAACATTTTTAATTCTTCGTCGATGGCTACGAAATCTTATGACTATCTTATAAAACTCCTTCTCATTGGAGATTCTGGCGTCGGAAAGTCGTGTCTACTGCTGCGATTTTCTGAGGACTCTTTTACGCCTTCATTCATTACGACTATTGGCATCGACTTCAAGATTCGTACTATTGAACTCGATGGAAAGCGCATCAAGCTCCAAATTTGGGACACTGCTGGCCAAGAACGATTCCGGACAATCACTACGGGTATGTCGGTTCATAAAAGGCAAACTGCTATGTATAAACATCCGCTAGTGGATGCCTTGCCAGATTTTTCTTGTCGTTGTGCATATGCTAATCTTACAGCGTATTATCGAGGCGCCATGGGTATCCTGCTTTTGTATGATGTGACAGACGAAAAGTCTTTTGAAAGTATGTCAATGCACCTACGAGGACCTACACAGGGGCTTGTGCAGGGATATACGTAGGGGTGTGTAAATGCATTTGCACATCCTTCTTCTCTTGTTTTCAACACCCCATTTCTTTAAGCAGCCGCTAACCTTTTAGACATTCGCACTTGGTTCAGTAATGTCGAACAACATGCTAGCGAGAATGTCTTCAAGATCCTTATTGGAAACAAATGTGATTGCGAAGAACAAAGAGTATGTTGTATATCGCTTGTTGGTAACCGCTAACCCCAAAACAGCAAGTAACGTATGAGCAAGGACAGGCTCTCGCTGAAGAACTTGGTATAAAGTTCCTGGAAGCCAGTGCCAAGACGAACGTTAACGTCGATGAGGCGTTTTTTACATTAGCTCGTGAAATTAAGAAGCAAAAAATTGACGCAGAGCAAGAAAGTTCCGCCCAAGCGTCCAACATCGATTTAAGCTCTAGTCGCAACAGCAAGCGCTGCTGCTAAACGATTGGTAAGCGAACAATGCTTCTTTTAACTACTCTATGTTCGCCATTTTCTTTACTTTTGTCATTTCGCGCCTTGCATGTGGCTTCTGAGATTGGACTGTTGTAAGCCATGACTGTGCTGTTCTTCTCGTGTCCCTGCTTGAATTTACGATTCTCTTACGCAGGTAAACGCACTATCGGCGATGTGTTTGATATGCATTTTCTGGAACCAAGAATGAAGTTAAAAGAAAAGCATCTCACTCGCCATGTCCAATTTCGTTTCTGACGCGCTCAACGTTTCTTTCACACGCACGCACACTCACTCACTCACACACACATACAAACACACATTCTCTCTCTCGTCTTTCGCGCTTGTCTAATATCCAATGTTTGACTATTCATCTTTGCTATCTTGCACACACGACTCTACGTACCGTCTACGGTAAGGCGACACGTTACCGTTATGGTGCTTACCCGGAGTGCTTTTAGGTAGCTTTTGTTGCTTGTGAATGGCCTTTCTTGGTGAGTTTCCTTTCATTTGAGTCTTGAAACCGTAGTCACCGCACATAGGGTCCCCCTAGGTAACAGTAGTTCTGCGATTGCCATTGTCATAGACAATGACCACGGAACTCCAACCAGTAACTTGGTCTCTTAGTTGTAGAGATGGATAAGAAGAGCCCTGAAGCCACCAAGCACCCATTTCCCCGCTTTCAGGTTTGGTGTTGTGGTCCTCACGACCATTGCTACTTCATTGTCACCTTATCACGCTCCACTGAACTCCACTAACCTTAACCTTAATTCCACGCTATATGCGAAAACGTCGCCGCCAGAAATCCTGTCCTCTACCAACACCGTACAATGTCAAGTCAAGTAACGTATCAATCCACCCGTGGTGGTTCCTCCAATTTCTCCTTTGAGGATGCTGTCGTACGTGTATTCACGAAAATCTTCCGCTCCGGAGTTTTTCCTTTCCTGTAGTCGCATTCTAATGTTTTCCGTAAATAGTTGAAGGGTTTGGCCAACGATGGCGGTTTGTTCATTCCCTCTGAGATTCCCAAGCTCCCCGAAGGTTGGAAGGAGAAATGGAGCAGCTTGAGTTTTCCCGAGCTTGCTTACGAGATCATGTCTCTTTACATTCCTCGCAGCGAGATTTCTGCTGAAGAGTTGAAGGACTTGGCCGCTCGTTCTTACGCTACCTTCCGTCACCCCGAGACTACTCCCTTGAAGAAGTTGAACAACGGAATCAACGTTCTTGAATTGTTCCACGGTCCTACTTTTGCCTTCAAGGATGTTGCCTTGCAATTCCTCGGCAACCTGTTCGAGTTCTTCCTCACCCGTAAGAATGGTGACAAGCCTGAGGAGGAGCGTGATCACTTGACTGTTGTTGGTGCTACTAGTGGAGACACTGGCAGTGCTGCCATTTACGGTCTCCGTGGCAAGAAGGATGTTTCTGTCTTTATTTTGTTCCCCGAGGGTCGTGTCTCTCCTGTTCAAGAGGCTCAAATGACCACTGTCACTGATCCTAACGTTCACTGTGTCACCGTTGCTGGTGTCTTTGACGATTGCCAAGACTTGGTTAAGCAAGTCTTCGGTGATGCTGAGTTCAACCGCAAGCACCACGTTGGTGCCGTGAACAGCATCAACTGGGCCCGTATTTTGGCTCAGATCACCTACTACTTCTACGCTTACCTCTCTCTTTACAAGCAAAACAAGGACGTTAAGGTCCGTTTCGTTGTTCCTACTGGTAACTTTGGTGACATCTTGGCCGGTTACTACGCTAAGGAAATGGGCTTGCCCACTGAAAAGTTGGTGATTGCCACTAACGAAAACGATATTCTTGACCGTTTCTTCCACACTGGTCGCTACGAGAAGGCCGATACCAGCAAGGGTCCCGTCACCGGTCCCGTGTGCGCTAAGGAGACTTACTCTCCTGCTATGGACATTCTCGTTTCTTCCAACTTTGAACGTTATCTCTGGTATTTGGCCCGTCAACAAGTTGCTCCTAACCACACTGACTCCGAGGCCTGCGAGATTTTGGCTAAGTGGATGAACGAGTTTAAGACCAACGGTAGTGTCGCCGTTCGTCCTGAAGTTTTGGATGCTGCTCGTAAAGACTTTGTCAGTGAGCGTGTCGACAATGAGACCACCATCGCCACTATCAAGAAGGTTTACGAGACTGACAAGTACGTCTTGGACCCTCACACCGCCGTTGGTGTTGAAGCTACGACTCGTCGTATGAAGGAGGCCGGTGCCGAAGGCACCACTTTTGTGTCTTTGTCCACTGCCCATCCTGCCAAATTTGACGCTGCCGTCAACTTGGCTCTTTCCTCTTTTGAGGGTTACAACTTTGAGACACAAGTTATGCCCCGTGAGTTCCATGGTTTGAAGGATGCTGAGCGTCGTGTCATTTTCTCTGGTGCTCCCAGAATTGAAGTTATCAAGCAGATTGTTGAGATTAACTTGGAGCGTGAAAAGAAGATGACTGTTTAAGCACAAGAAAATTCCCCATTGCTTTTTACAAGCTAAGAACTGTAACAACCACATAGAAATTTTTTTGACACAATCAATACATGTTTTTTGAATGAGCACTTAGGGTTTATCCGCAAGCCGTGTTAGTATAATGCGAGTGTAATTGCAGTGTGTTGGACTGGAAAAGGTTGGGTCGCGTGTGGGTAATATACGCCAGGGACTTTTAAGGGCCCTTTACCATTTTTCTTTGCTGCCCATGACCTGCTTCAAGCCTTCTACTCGTTTTCCACTCGTAGTTTGTATTCATCAACCTGTTTGAAATATTCTCTTAGCTTTTGCATATGTTCTTGCATAAGTTTCTGGCTCTTTGGATCATCATCAGCAGAACCGTTTTCAGGATCAGCAACAGCCTCCTCCTCGGAAGTTGAGTCGGACTCCTTTTTTGTTGGTCGTTTCCGTTTTGTAACTTTTCGTTCGGTGCTTGTACGCTTTCTCCGGCGCCCTCGAGACTTGTATCTTCCGGATTCCTCGTACTCACTGAACTCCTCCGAATTAGATGAGACCCCTGAGGATATGTCCGCATTGTCAGAATCTGATGCTACAGCTCCCTTAACGTATAAAGGCTTTGGCTTCCTCCGTTTCCGTTGAGACACGCGTCTAGGCTTGGGAAGAAGTTGTTCCAGCTGTTCAGTTGACATTTGATAGTAGTCATTAGATGTAGTATGCCGAGAGGATAAAACTTGATTGGAAAGCGCCGCAGCGGCAACACCGGAAAAGAGAATGGAGGATGATCCAGACGATGTATCGGATGAAGGAGACGAAAGAGGTTTGGGCGATTGCTTGGGAGATGGCGTAGAAGCTTGTAAAGGTACATGTAGCGGAGGTGAGGACGGCAATAAAGGCGTTGTAGGAGAAGACAAAACAAGAGGTGAGCCACCTGGTAAAGAAAATCTTTGCTGGTTTCTTACAGGAGAAGGCGTCCGCACTTCATCGTTTTCATTCAGAAGAGGTAAATCGGGAACTTGTTTCTCTTTACGAATTGGCGTTGAAGCTGATAACGGCAATTCCACATGAAAGCTATGTCCCGGCATTCGGACAACACAAAAACCGTAAACGTTTCAGAATGCCACTAGAAAATTGACAAATAGGTAAGCGCTTTAAGGAAGTAACACATACCTTTTCGTTTGAAAAGGTAATCCTTCAAATAATCGAAAATCAAGGGAATTCAATTTTTTGGTGTTGTGCGTGCGTATTGACAATGTTCACGGACACACGCACATGCAACAACAGACTGGGTAAAGCATTATACATGCCCATTGTTGGACGCTGCAAAGACCTTTTCACATAAAAAATAAACGAGATTTTCGCCTGGTGGTGTAAAATTGCAATCCACCGTGCTCTCCTTGTTCCAGTTGGAATTTGCCCCGTAACCAAACAACGTCTATTTTTAACACGTATTCATATATTGAATAGCGTCTTTCTCTATTCACGACAACCCCATGATATCTGCGTTATCGTATATTTTTGGAGGTTGCTGCTCGACAGCATACACACTTGAAGCAATCGTTCGGGAAGCGCCCAATAGTGGAGTGTTACTGACCTTTGCCCAATTCTTGTTCATTGGTGTAGAAGGCTTCCTATACCATTGCATTGTCAATCCAAAAGCATTGGTGCGCCCAAAGGTCCCTGTAACCCGCTGGTTGATTATTGTCTTCTTTTTCTTCCTCATTAATGTTCTGAACAATGTCGCTCTTGCATACGATATTTCGGTTCCCGTACACATCATTTTGAGAAGTAGCGGTCCTATTACAACAATGGCGTTTGGAGCAGCACTTTTGCACAAACGCTACAACGTGAAGCAAGTGGTTAGCGTTTGTACACTCACGCTCGGCATAATTATAGCGACGCTGGGAAACGCTCAGAATGTTCGACTTCAAGTATCGTCTGTGACACATTTTGCCATTGGAGTTGGCTTGCTTGTTGTAACACAGTTCATGGGTGCTTTCATGGGACTTTTGCTGGAGAAAACATATGCACGTTACAAGTCTGATTGGCGGGAAAGTTTGTATTATACCCACGCATTCGGAATACCTTTCTTTTTTCCATTATGGGGAAAGATCAAGGAACAATGGGTCGGATTGCTTACTGTCTCCCAAACGCAAGAACCGATCATTGGACTTCCAAGAGGTGTTTTCTTCCTGCTCCTCAACACCCTTGCTCAGTATGTTTGTGTACGCGGGGTAAATGGTTTGGGCGCTAAACAGTCTGCGCTCGCTGTATCGATCGTACTCAACATCCGTAAATTCGCAAGCCTAATTCTAAGCATCCTTATTTTCAAGAACGAGCTTGGACCGGCAGTTCTGTTCGGTGCCTTTTTGGTCTTTGGATCGAGCGCCGTTTATGCTACCGCTTCAACGAAGAAACAGAAACTAGAATCGAAAAAAGAATAGTCATGTCCTTGATACTGACTGTTATAGTCTCCCTATTCCTTATGCAGAGGAACTAAACCCACACGCCATGGTCCTATCTTTCTTGCAGAAGCAGGATAAAGTTTATTTGTTACCTTCAGTGTTTCTTGCAATAAGCAAAATAATGGTTTAGGCAGCACGATATCCATCCAATCATCTCCCTCAAAGTGAAGATCTTTCGCCTCTCTGCGGAACATAAGTTTCATCACGGGTAGTTTGGTCGAAGAAGATAGAGCAGAACACGGTTTAAATAATGAAATGTTGAGGTACGGTGTCATACACCATACCCAAAGCTTTTTATCTCCGGATAAAATAACAAATTTATGCACGGAGTATTGTTTCCGTAAGGATAATAACGTTGACGAAAATATAACAAGGGGAGGATAGTTCAGGTTAAGCAGTTTAATAGCAAACTTATGGACACGAATACTTGCCGGCGGATCATTTTCTTCAATACCACCAACTTCTTCACCGCAATTATAACAAAGAGCAATTTTGTTCTTCACAATTCCATTAGCAAACGGCATTTCATCTTCGAGTTTAAGAGGATTCACCTTTTTAATATTAGCATATGTAGACCACAAAAGTGCGAAGCAAACTTCAGTAAGAAAAAAGAAACATGTTATCTCTCCATAACCGGGCACGGCTTTAGCTTTAGACGACTCGACCTTTGTGGAGGAAGCGAGCATGCACAGTCTTAACCCATTGCTGCCTCAGCATCAAGGGTACGATGTCGTGAAACACTCGTTCGCTTTTGGGTTTATGTATCCCATGATGCAGTGGGGAAAGTGCACCATGATTTCTTTTAAACCCAGTTTGTAAAACAGACTTCTTACCAAAACATCCTTTGCACACCAAAATAACTTACCAAGCAATCTGAGTGAATTGATAAATAAGAAACAGAACAGAATCCCTGACCACTAGCAGGAGCAAATGTAGGAAGAAAAGGATTTGCCGAAACAACAGCTGGCGTCTCCGTATGACACGCCCAGCAATCAATAAATTCTTGCCAATTTGAAGCAGGTAAGTTTTTCCAAGAAGACACTGTAGCCAATTTAGAATTGCATTTCCTACAGATTATAGTTGTCGGTAAACTCTCGTTTAGCTCATCAGCTTCCAAGGGTATGAAACCTTCCGATCTTTCACCCTGTAGCAATGAGCACGGCAGCGTCAGCATTGTGCAGTCAGGCCTTTCGGCAACGCTGACTGGCGTCTGCTCCGGTACATCTATGGGCAATTCGAATGGCAAGTCCGCGGCTTTCCTTGGATTCCACCCGTTCTCCAAGACTTTTGGAGGAAGAAAGACATTTATGCGACCCACATTAACCAAGTGTTCCGACAGCATCCCTCTTCGGTCAAAAGATACTGCAATCACAATCTGGCGAGACGCGACGTGAATACTGGTCCGAAAAGCAGCAGTTCGTGACGCCAGGAAAAGTTACGGGGCTCCGTTACGGTTCGTTAACCGACTTGTGTTACCTAGTTAAGCGCCTGATGCAACAACACGTATCGGGGAATTGGTGCAATTCCGACAAAAGAAGAAGAAATTCTCGCATTCCGAGATTGCGAGACAGTTCGGCGGTCACCATACTGCTCATACACACAGCATTACCGTCGCGGCCCGTTGCAAATAAAAATGCATTTCAGATCGTTGCCACAAGTCCTATGAAACCATTGTACTGTGACCAATAGACAGAACGAACATGAACGTTCGCGTTGGGAGAGGAAAGGAGGAGAATTGACTAGAATTGCTTTATACTCGAAACTCGCGCGTCAGGTAACAGTGCATGATTGTCTTCTGGATGGTACGTTTGTTACCTCCGTTACCTCTGATATAAGGTTAGGAAGTTTCCAGCACCTTCTTTGGAGGTGTGGTGAAAATTAAAAAGAGACCACGCGAATGCTGGGCATCCTTCTACCAAATAAAACTCTTTGGAGGCTATTAGTCACTAGTGCTCAAATCTTGTGTACGACTATACGAGACAAGTATCCAACTTGTGTCAAGACTGTTTTATTCGTCTAGAAGCTTCATTGTCTGAAGACTTTTTTATTTCTACGAAGAAGGGAAATTTTTGCGGTTTTATCGGTTTAACGCGTCTTTCGTAAAGCCAATTACCCAATTAGATCAAAAGTAAGAGACATAACGTACTGTGTCATAGGAACTTTGTGCTTCTAAACACCGTCACAAACATATTTTATTTGAGGAAAATTTTCGAGTCTTATTACCGCTCATTTTTATCTCAATTACCACTGGCATAATCTTTCGTTCTTCCCTTGGTTTAAAAGAACGTTTTCACATTAAGACTTTCTGATAAAATGGTCAAAGATACGAAACTTTACGATACTTTGGGCGTTAGCCCCTCTGCTACTCCCTCTGAGCTGAAAAAGGCATACCGTAAATTGGCTCTTAAATATCATCCTGATAAGAACCCCAATGCCGGTGACAAGTTCAAGGAAATTAGCCGTGCCTACGAGATCTTGTCGGACGAGGACAAGCGTTCCGTTTACGACAGATTCGGTGAAGAAGGTCTCCAAGGCGGTGGAGCCGAGGGTGGCATGTCTGCTGACGATCTCTTTGCTTCCTTCTTTGGAGGCGGAATGTTCGGCGGTGGAGCACCCCGTGGTCCTCGTCGTGGAAAGGATCTCCTTCACCCCCTTAAGGTCTCTCTTGAGGATCTCTACCGTGGTAAGACTTCCAAGCTTGCTCTTCAGAAGCGTGTCATCTGTCCCAAGTGTGAGGGACGTGGTGGCAAGGAAGGTGCTGTCCGCAAATGTGCCTCTTGTAACGGTAGCGGTGTGAAGTTTGTCACCCGTGCCATGGGTCCTATGATCCAACGTATGCAGATGACTTGTGATGAGTGTAACGGTGAAGGTGAAATCATCAAGGATAGCGACCGCTGCCCTCAGTGTCATGGTGCTAAGACTATTTCGGAGCGTAAGGTTCTGAGCGTTCACATCGAGAAGGGTATGACCAATGGTCAAAAGATCGTCTTCAAGCAGGAGGGCGAGCAAGCTCCCGGCATCATCCCCGGTGATGTTATTTTCGTCATTGAGGAGAAGGAGCATCCCCGTTTCAAGCGTCGTGGTGACCATCTTTTCTACGATGCTCATATTGATCTGCTTACAGCTTTGGCCGGAGGTCAAATTGCCATTGAGCATCTTGACGAACGCTGGCTCACTGTTCCCATTTTGCCTGGCGAGTGCATCAAGCCTGACGAGTTGAAGGTTATTCCCGGTCAAGGTATGCTCTCTTACCGTCACCACGAGCCAGGAAATCTTTACATTCGCTTCCATATTGATTTCCCTGAGCCCAACTTTGCTACTCCCGAGCAACTTGCTCTTCTCGAGAAGGTTCTTCCCCCTCGTAAGGTCCAGACTCCTCCCAGTAACGCTGTTGTTGACGAATGTGTGTTGGCCACTCCTGATGCTCAAGAGCAAGCTCGTTTGGACAACGGTGATTACGGCAGCTCTGGTATGGACGAGGATGAGGAGGCCGGCGGTCACCCCGGTGTTCAATGCGCACAGCAGTAAGCTCATACGTGTCTGTTTTAAAAAAAAGCGACCTTTTGCATCCTGTTTTGATCGACATCTCCAATCTTGTGTTGGACGAGGGTTCAAAGCGGTCACTTACCTTACGCCATTGTCCGCTGCATGATCTTGATTGAGCCAATTCATTACTAAATTATCAATCGCTCCTTTTACAGCCGCTCTGTGAACTCTTGTCGTGGTCCGCTCGTTTTTATTTACGCTTCGAGGATTCAAAGTAAATACTTGCCTTCAACGCTCAAGGCTTTGACTTGCAAGGGATTCGTTTGGCTGTATTTCCACAAGTATCTGGTCAGTACTTATACCTCCCTGCGTTGGGGCGCCCAATGTGTACTAAAAAACGGTGTTTTATATTGTTTTTCTATAATTGGAGATATATCTGTGTTCTCTTCATTTACATTTTTCTTTCATTGACTATGCCTACGGTGGAAGGATTTCCTCAAGCATTATTTGTTCTTTTCTTAGGTCTGGTAGTTTAATGATCACATTTTGCGTGTGTGTAAAAAAGGAAGAAGGGGCGGAGGCAAGTCGGGTTTGGGAGAAATGAATCACATTGCATCAAAAGAAAAGGTTGGTGAGCTGTGGGTTCTTAGCCGTGAGTAATTTGCTTAATGAGGCCATTCTCGGTGATGTGAATGTTAATACGTTCTGGTCTGTAGTCTTTCGTGACCATTGCCCCCGGTGAAATGATTCTGTGATATGGAGGAAGTTCAGGAATACTGTTCACCGGTTGTCCCTGAAATTGTGACAAGAGCTCGTCGACCTTGTTCGTCTTACAATGAACGTATACAGGTCTTGGTGTGATCGCCCGAAGAAACCGGTCAACAATGTCAAGGTGAATGGGGATTCGGATGGGAAGCTGAGCAGGCTTGCTTTTCGCGACAGGTGTAAATCCTAGGTCGACCAAATCGTTTTCTTCACTTAAAACGTATTCAAACTGCCGAAAGAAATCAGTGTTAGTGAGAGTCTGTGGGTCTTCCGTCTTGTCAAATGACCAAGTGGGTTTTTCGACAAGCTTTACCACGCCAGTCATGCAGCTATAGACATCGCTGTGAACGGAAACTGTGTAATTTAATAGTTAGAAGAAAATGAACTCGTGTTTTAACGTACTGTTGTCTGATGTTTTCTCAAGACCGTAGAGCTGTTGGAGAGCCGAAGCACCGGGATAGTTCTGATATGAAATAAAGAGCATACCAAGGCTCATGCAAGCACTTGCGATAAATCCTAGACGTATAGACAGGAGGAACAGTTTCAGTTTCTTAACTCTGCGAGATTTAGATTGGGCTTTGTTGCGGACCCATGTGACACCCATAGCAGCGACCACCGTCAAGTAAGGAAGAACGTAGATGATGAATCGCCACTCCTTGTGTTTTAAAGCCGAGTAGAATGAGACATAAATCAAGGAATACAATAAAGGCATGAGCGCACCGGGAACAACCTTGGCCGCAAGAACGATAAGTGGAATCGCAAATGGGTGCATAAGCAGCCAAGGGATACGTAGGAAGTACGTGTACCAAGGAGAAGTACCCCAATCTGAGGACTTTCCGGCAATTACATTGAACACGAAAGCCTGTCCTTCTGGCCAGTTCCATTCTTGCCAAAACCAAGAGTCAACCATAACGGTAGCGAACAAGGCAAGCAAAAAGGTAACAAGACAAACCCTAATAGTTTTCCAAAAAAGTATGCGGCCACTCAAGAACAGCATTCCAGTTGCGACAACGAGTAATAAGGCAACTTCCGAACGCACGATAACAGCCGTAGCAACGAGAACGGCTAAAGCTTTATAGTAGCGATGAGACAAAATTAGCGCAAATGAAATGTTCGTAGTGATTAAGGCATACACATTTGCTAATGGTCTTGACATGTAGTAAACGAGATGAAACTGCGTCGCCAATAAAAGTAAAAAGTAAGAAGCCGTTTTTTTGCCATACCGTTGATCGACATAAGTAGCCAAATAATTCAAACTAGACCAGCTACAAAAACCAATTGTCAAACGTACAGCAATGATTGGAGTAAGGATCTGGGTCGGGAACCATGACAAGATAGCAATAACAAGACTAGGGATAAAAGAGCGTTTTACGGGACCGGGAAAGCTAAAATGGTCATACTGAGAGATGAGTATTCAGACGAGTGAGACTTTTTATCTTACATTGGTTAAATCGACTCCATAATGTTGGATGTCGTGAATTGCTTGGATAGAGAATGACTCTTCAACCTTCGTGTATGGAACCACGTAGGCATACACAAGTACTATACCCAAAAGAAGGGTACTGTACAGCTTCATTGTTAGAAGCAAGCCAAAAATGAACACT
Source organism: Schizosaccharomyces japonicus yFS275 (assembly GCF_000149845.2). Taxonomy (NCBI): domain Eukaryota; kingdom Fungi; phylum Ascomycota; class Schizosaccharomycetes; order Schizosaccharomycetales; family Schizosaccharomycetaceae; genus Schizosaccharomyces; species Schizosaccharomyces japonicus. The sequence continues at coordinate 3,344,110 of NW_011627860.1, read as the reverse complement.
ATCCGTTAGTCGTGTTTGTGTTAAAAAGCCGTGTGGATATATACACTTTTTGCTCCACCGAAAGCTAAGGTGAAGCAAAGTTCCGCATTACATAAAACCCGTTAAACTGTGACCAATTATGTGTCATTAGCCGCTGTACGTTGTTTCAGTTGAGGAGACATTGCGTGAGGAATTTGGTTTGGATTTTTTGTGTTGAGGGTGAAAGAATTTGTCATAGAATGAGAGAGTTTACGAAATGATTAATGCTTCAGACTTTTGTTCGTATTTGAAGGTACAGTAAAGACAGTTAGGAATATTAAAAGCAAGGGTAATAATAAAACTGAGTTCACTTTTACTGACCTTGTTCGTCACGTCGTGAGCCGGCCATATTGTTTCGACTGCTAATAACCATACAAATGCATAGCGAAATTCCTTAATATACTAACTACTTGACTAAAATAAGTTATAGTCCTGTTTTTTTGTTAATCTAGGGAGAATGTGCTATGTGTGACGATGCAGACTCGAACTCGTCCATAGTCCTTATTGATGACAACAAAACTCTATACCGCTCGGCCACAACAACAGTAAAACGAATTTCTCCACAATTGCCAACTACCTCTGGCTCGCTTTCCCCAACCACAACAATTCCTGTTACCGCACTCGAACACGATTTTACGCAACGTTCGTGTACGCATTGTCATCATCGTTCATTCACAAAAAGACAGTAGAGAGAGTTTTTCCACTTTTCATGTCCCCATGCCAACACTGTCTGCATTTGTGCGAGGATTGAGAGGAGCCTCCGTATCGTGGGGTCGCAGCAGCGTTGCTGTGTCGTACAAGATTACACGCGGTTTTCGAACGAGGTATGACTAAACAATACACTTGCTTGAATTGTTTTTTGATTGACAATAACTGTGTTACTAACAAACCTCAAGTTCACCATGTCTCGCTACTTTAAAGGAGATTGAACAGCGTCTAAAATCTATTAAAAACATTGAGAAGATTACTATGACTATTAAAACAGTCGCACAGACAAAACTGAGCAGGGCTCAACGATCAATGATTGCTGCCCGAAAGTATTCTTCGGTTTCTCGTGAAGTATTCCAATCTGCAGAAACAAAAGTGCCCGAACAGGGAAAAACCTTGGTCATTGTGTGTTCGAGTGACAAAGGTTTATGTGGTGGTATTCATTCAAATCTTTCTCGAAACGTCCGAAGCCTGTTCTATGAGATGGAATTGGAAGAAGAACAGTCTGCTACAGCTGATGGCGATAACCCCAGCAAAAACGCATCAGATATGGAATTGTGCGTTATTGGAGACAAGGTCCGTTCCCAGCTCATGCGGTTTGTCCCCGAAGCCTTTCACCTAACATTTGCTCAAATTGGCCGCTCAGTCCCTACGTATGAAGAAGCTTTGGCCCTGACCAACATCCTCATGGCGAACGCCGCCAGTTACGAACGCTTTCTAGTCATCTACAATTCTTTCAGATCGGCTGTTTCTTACTCTACCACACGTTCGTCTCTACCCACAAAAGAGACAATGATCAAGTCACCCCAGTTGGCGGCGTTTGAGTACGAAGACGACGTGCTCGAACCACTCATGGAATTTGCTCTAGCCAACGAACTGTATGCAGCTCTGGTGGAGGGACACTGCAGCGAAATGTCATCGCGTCGCAACGCTATGGAGAACGCTAGTAAAAACGCCGGCGACATGATCAGTCGGTTCTCCACACTGTACAATCGCCAACGCCAGGCCTCTATTACGAACGAGCTGATTGATATTGTCACTGGAGCCAACGCCCTTCAGTAATGCGGGAGAGGCTCGCTGAACACACACTCGAAGACAACAGTCTTTCTCCCTCTTTCTCTCTCGATTCTCCAACCCATTGCACCCAACCAACCAACCAACCTCTCCTTCACCCCACCGGCATCAATGCCATTGTTTCTTCGTTTCGTTTTTCGTCGTCTATGAACGAGAATGCTCTTTGTTTACATGAATGGATGATACTTTCAATGGACATTGCTTTCGTATAAGAGCCATAAGCACGTAGATCCCCCGCAATACGTGTGCATGACCCCTCACACGCGAGAGCTTATCTCCGCTGTGCGTATTTTAATTGGTAGTCTTTTTCCCGCTTAAAAAGCAAGATATGGGGCTCGGGCACGTGTACTTCGTACATCTCCCAACCAAGACTCTGCACGTGTTAGCTTAATTCGTATCACGCGCAGAAAAGGTGCCTCTGGCTATGACGTATGTCCGCGGTGAAACCGTGGATCGAACGAGGCTGGCCAAAAAGCAAAAGCAAGGCTTCGACGGATCGACACGACGTACCTGTGTGATACCGAGTCCTCTCCATTCTTCTTCTTTTAGGATACGAAGAGTACCGGTTTCTGGGTTGAAATAGTCTCTAGGAATAACCTTGAGCATCGCCTTAGGAAGCATTACATGGCGGTACTCAAACTCGTCGTCTGCATAACTGAGCCTGTTAGCGAAAAGACAGTGACTTTGAACTACATACCGAGGAGAATAGTGAATTTGATCTATAAATTCCTCCAGACGAGCTCGTTCGGACGCAGTTAGGAGGCGTGGAGGGTCACTTCTTGACATGGGGTTGTGTTTGTGGGAAGGAAGGTATGTTGCCGTGTCCCAGCCAAGCGGTTCGCTGTTCTTGGCTCTCGAGACAACCGCGTGGCCGCGACTAGAAAACTCGCGAAACAAAAACTAACGAGACAATATGCTTTACTGCTTCTTATTGGCTGAGATATCGTTCAAGATAACGGCTCCTCCAGAAGACTTTTTATCTAAGCGACATTTATGTCGCTTAGTTTCGCACTGAATTATAGCTTATTTGGGATAAGAAAATCACGTTCAATACTTTAAATTCAAAACACTACCACCAAAAAACCGTATTCAACACTCCCATCATTCCGGGTCTACAACACCAACGCTACTCCACCACGAAACGCGACACACAAAAGGCTGTCTTGGGTTGTTATAGTCAGCAGCAATGCAGCAAGACGACGGTTTTCAAGAAACCGTTTTTTATGAATGGATGAATAGAATATCTAAACTTCGAGACAAAAAGTAATTCCAGAGGAAATTGGGTGGTTAACTTTTGTTGATTGGTAGTAGCTGGCTGGACGAGTGGATAACTCACCGCCAAGCACTATACATAATCACTGCTTGTCATTCCTATTTTTATTTTGTTAGTTTTGTTTGTGCTAGTTTGCTAACATTTTGACTGCGAACAGAAAACGACCCATTGACTACATCTTTGAACAAGTGCCTTCAAAAGATGATTATCCAGACTACTACCAAATCATTCAGCACCCCATCTCGCTAGAGATGATGCGTGAAAAAGCGAAAAAAGGCGTCTACAGGTCATTAGCAGATCCGCTAGACGATCTCGCTTTGATGGTCAAAAACGCAAAACACTACAACATGCCGGGAAGCTATGTTTATGTGTGTGCAGAATACATCGAGAAAGCTGCTCTTGACTTTCAACGGGAATGGCTTGACATGTCTCAAAGGGCCCTGGCTAGCGAAACGTTAAAACAACCTATTTTAACAGTGCTTCATGCGTTAAAGGAGTTCAAACACAAGGATGGGCACTTAATTGCAGCTGCATTTCTTGAACTTCCTGATCAATACACGTATCCTGATTACTACCAAACTATTCTGCAACCCATTTCACTCAGAATCATAGAAACAAAACTTGCAACGGGTCAGTACACATCTTTTGCTGATGTTCGTCGTGACATTGATCTTATGGTTAATAATGCGAAAACGTACAATCAACCAGGAAGTCTCATTTATAATGATGCTTTAAGTCTGCATGAAGTTGCGATGTCATTAATTACCCAAATGGAGGCTGCAACAGTAGCGTCAGCACGAAACTCTCCATTTGCATTGGCTTCCAAGCCAGTTGGGAAATTTTCTCAGTCTCCCGTTGCTTCAGACAGTTTTATTTCTGCGCAACAGCAGCACCTCTTGATGTCGCCGGAGGAGAAACCTACTCCTACACACTCGCTATTTTTCCAAGACACGGTATCACAAGCCTTATCGTCGTCGTCCGCGTCTTCTCCTCTTCCGTCTGCCCTTCTGTCGTTGAAACAGGCCAACCGTCAAGCTTTGGCTGTCACATCGGCTATGCCTTCCCTTTACAAAAGCAATTCCTCTTCCACCTTAACACAACAGTCCTTATCCTTTCCTTCCGTTCCCACGTCATCGGACTCGCCATCCTTACTTGCCATTGATCTTTGTTCTCCAACACATTTGTCTCTTTCACACCCTCTTCGACTTCGTATTCCGCAGCCGTTGCATAATGCAGCCGAGGTTTCAACTATCTCGCTTCATCAGCAGCACTACTTTCTGTATCTTGTATTACTTTTGAATCCTGTTTTACTCCTTAAACCTTACAATGTCAGCGTGATGCTGAATGGCAGACAGCTGAGTCCTAGTGTGTCTTCTCCTGCGGCAGCTCTGTACGTCGGTGACTCCGGTTTAGGGGACGAGCCCATCAAGTCTTGCTACGAAATACGTTTGTCGATAGGTTTGAATTGTTTAGAGGTCATTTTATCTACAGGAAACCCCAATGACCCCGCCTATGCATTGACAGCAGATAGTAATTCCGGAAAAAAAGAACGTTTTGTGCTGTTAGCATCTGTACAGCCATAGGTGTACTCGTCTTGAAACGTTTATATATATCCCAGATACGGTCGACTTTGAAAATTTAGTCAACAAAACAATAATAAATTTTCTAACAAACAATTATTCTACAGGTTTTTCTCCAAAGGAAGATATCACTTGCTCTAGAGTACATGTGGATAAGCGCTCTACCTCGTGCAGCGGAAGATCACCTTTCCACGCTTTTGTTCGGTTCAGCCAGCGTCGCCAAACAAGTGTCCGTCGTTCCCGCAGGTATTTTGTCCGTTCATCGACCCACATGTTGAAAGAATTTATGTAAACATTCTCCGTTTCCGGTTCAAAAAAGATGGTGTATGTTTTCGGCGAAAAGAACAGCTGGAGATTTGACTTGCAAAACTGTTCATTTAGCAAAGCGCAAACCTGGCCTGTTTCGCGCCCAAGCATATATCCATACTGGGAAATTTTTTGCAGGGAACTGCGCAGAAAGGGCATACGCACTTGGATAAAGTCAACGCCTTCTGTGATTAATGAAATCGCATAACTATCCACGTAGTATGTGAAAGCCTTACTCGGTGCCGCAAACTCGTGTTGAGTTGTATCCCCCGGCAAAAGTTGTTGGATGCATAGCTTTTTCTGTAGCGGATACCAGCGCATATTGTAAAGCTTGCTTTCGGGTGCAACGATGGCTTCTACGCAGTTCCGGTAGATCATTTGTTCCCGATATGTGGCAGAGGAGTTTGCGCCATCTGACTCGAAAAGAAGCAGTAGCTGACCAAGTTTTGGATCCAATAGCACTTCATGGATTCGATAACAAATAATTTTCATGATTCTCTCAAGTGAGCTCAGCGTGCAGCAATCTTCATTATTGAACGATTGTAAATATTTTTGGATACTGCTTGCATCCATTGAGCCTTTTAGGAAAGCAATGCAATTCGCCAGAACGTCTTCGTATGTTTTATTAGGTTGTGTTTTTTTCTGTAATGCTAGCTTTACACGATAAAGACGATCATAGCATACTGATATTAGCCGGAAAAGGAGATACATAATGGAGTTTCCAAAGAAGTTGTAACCCATTAAGTTTTTAGAGAAAGAATCTTGTTCGTAACTAGCTTGAACGTTTCCTTCTGGAGCACGAACATTAGGACCATTGTTTTTTTCTGGTGTATTTCGCTGAACAGTTTCCTTTGTCTCTTGTACTGGTTGAGACTCGGGTGGTTCAGACGGAGTGTTTTCTGAGAGATTGGTTTTAGGGCTAATAATTTTACTCAGTCCGTCACGGTGATGTTCAACAGATTCAATGGCCTCTGAATTAAGTTCATTTTCAAGAGCTTCTCGTGGCAATGGAATTCCGAAAAATTGAGATAAAAGCGCTTTCAGGACCGCACTAATCCGGCCCTTATCTGCATAGGAATAAAATGATGAAGATGAAAGGTGAGCATCGCAAAGTTTTAAGACGTCTAGAAAGATAAAATGGTCATCAAGGATTTGCGTAAATTGGAAACCAGGAACAGCACCATCTATACGCTGTTTCTGTCGTTGATAGTGGTCGTCAATTTCCTTTATGAGTCGCCTTGCTGATAGGTTTCTTCGATCTGCACCTTCTATTTCACAAAACCGAATATTCATTGCAGGTTTATAATTATTCCGCTCAACCTGTCCCCAAACGCGTTTCCATTCACGTCTATGGCGAGTCCATTCATTGTGTTTCTCTTTTAGCCGACGAATAACGACGAGGGCGTTCGTCGGGGGGTTTTTAAGAACGGCAGAATATACTTGCATGTAACACTCCTGGCCGTATAGTTTTTTTAATGCGGATTTGACAACGAAACTTCGTTTATTTAGTTCTGTTTCGCCATCCATGTCTGCTTTTGGAGATTTGATACCAGCTAGTCGACTCAGAATACCAATAGTTTCTTCAAATATTGTTATTGACCAATCGTACTCGCAACGCTCGTCCTCTACAAGCTGAAGCGCTTCCGCATACTGGTTCTCGTAGTGACTCGGCTTCGTGAGAAAGGCGGAGTAGTTTGTAACACAAAGGTAAGTGTCATTCAATACTTCGTTGCACAGACTATCGCGACCTGAACATATCTCACCTGACTGAGTATCTTCATTTTTCCGATAGGAGACACCAACACTTTCATATGTTTGCGCCTTCCAAACACGGTCTGGAACAGGGACGTTCTTGACTTTAATCGTGTCATTGTTCCAATGAATAAACCATGCAAACCAAGACGTTAAAGCTTCATTTTTCACCAATTTTGAGAATGAATTAAGTAATTCCGTTTTATCAATAAGCTTTTCCCTGAACATGTGCAGGAGTTCCAAGAACCGATGAAACAATACAATGTCACCCAAGTGCTTTCTTAATACAGAAAACACTGATACTTCTTCCTCTTGAGCAGCGAATTTTGAATAAGGTGCCATAGACACAAGTTTTGTATCATTTAACGAACACGGAGATTGAACATCGTTCACCGTACGGGCCAATTTGGACCGCTTAGCAATTGATCTCTCGATTTGTGCGGAAGGAGCTGGACGAGGACGACGCTCACGGTTTTGTGTCGTAGGCAGAGTAAAGTTACCGACTGGGGGTAGCCGACTGACATCCAGGTTGCTGGTTGAGATATCTTCGTTTGTCGAATTATCAGGCAAAAACAATTTAAACTCTTCTAATAAATCCGGAGCATCAACGAAAAGTTGGGAGACCTGCTGACGAACTTCTTGAAGGGTTTTTTGCTCCTTTTGGTATGTACGAAGAATACTTAAAAAGTTCAAGTATGTACCGGAGTTAGGGGGGAATCGAGCTTTCACTTTGTTCATGTAAGCGATTGCATAATTAAAGTCAACTTGAGGCTTTGGGGAAAAAGTAGAAGGCGATGATGGCGCTGGGCGAGGTGAGGCCGTTGAACCGGGGATGGTCCAGTTTGCCAGAGCCGGGGAAGAAGGAGGAAGGGAGGAGGAGCCAGGTGCAGCTAACGGTGGAGGTTGCGAAGTAGTCGAAGTAGCATTCGGTGTGGGTTGAGGAGCGGCTTGTTTGCCTTTGACACGATAACCAAGAGGCAGGAAATTATTAAAACCCTCAATTAAATGCGGGTAATCGTGAAACAAAGTCGATACCTGTTCTATTACCTCTGGTATAGTGATACTGTCATATGTTAGTATGTTTTCGTTTTTTATGAGCAAACCTTTGTGCTTTGAATTCCTTCATAATTGCAAGATACTGGTCGTAGACCTCCGGACGATCAGTAAACTGGTGCTTTACGAGTTCAAGGTATGATAAAGCATCTTTCACATTCAAAGGACGCGTTTCTGACTGCTGCGGGGCGGAATTCTGAACTGTAACATTGGAACCTGCGGTAGTAGGCGTTTTGGGCAATTCTCTTTGTCCGGCAATCATCGGAGAAGTTGTTTCATGTCCTTCAGTCGTTCTGTAACCTGCCTCAGCTGATATAACCGGTAGGGAAGCCCGTTCGCGTTCATTCGCAGATAACCTTGGTTTTTCTTCGTTCAGAGTATCATTACCGCCTTTATCAGCTAATCCATAGGCATTAGAACAAAATCATCAAAATTCCCGTACCCCAATTTTCGCTCTGAGTTTTCTCCGTCGACATAATACCGTCGAAATGAGTAAAAGTTTCAGAAAAATCGTTGATATGCGCAAACAAGGCCTTCGAATAACAATTGAACGGTAATAGAAACGCTGTGAACCATACACTCACTTGATTCTCAATTTCTTCCTTCCTTTAGGTTATGGGGTTTGGAGGGTTTGTTTGAGTATTACGAATTCCTTCATCTACAACAAAGACGTCATAGTTTTCACTTAACCTTAACCTTAACCAACAACACCCCGTATGTAATGAATTGAGTCCGTTATAGCCAGCTAATGTTACGTGCGCCTTGAATTGATTGTTATACTGTCCATTTTTTTGTGTGTTTTTTGCCTTTTTCTTTTTTTTTTTTTTTTTTTTTTTTTTTTCCGTATTTTTAATATGGAATTTTTTTTCTAAATTTTTGTGTGTATTTTTTTCCTTTTTTCTTGTTATCATTTTATAAGCAATAATTATTTGTTTAGGATTAACATTACCATTGTGAAACTCCGTCAACAAATATTAATGATACTCGGTTTTATAATGGAGCTCACAAAATTGTCTCGATCCCCTCAATGAAACTAATTTTTGTTTTTCGGTGATTGTACTATCGTGCTAGCTGATGTTTGTTGTGGTTACCGCGTAAACACAGCCTTTGTACACTCGCGTTTATATGTATTTAGACAGCCCCAAAACCCCCACTAACTACCAGAAATTATATAACGGACTTATCCGTCCTCGTCTCATCCCCGTCACTGTTCTTGCTTTTTACAATTCTATTTGTTCTTTATAATTGATTACGTTCTCCTTAAACGTAACTCAGCAGAACAGAACTAAAAATTACCCACACCAAATCCGTCTTCTAATGTCGCGTCAACCATTGGAACATACTCGGAGATACGGATCAAGAGAAAGTGGTTCTTCCTGCCAATTGACCGTCTCAGGAAGTACTGAGGATGGTTCCTCGACAGAAGTCTCAAACCCGACGGATTACACTGAGTATGATGTTTCTTCATCAGTTCCGGACTGTGATCTTTCAAAAGTAGAGGATTATGGGGACGATCGGCGGTTTTCAATGTACTCAATGCGCTCAAACTTGCGTTCCTCGAGACCCGTCTCTGCTGCTCCCTCTTATCGGCCATTCGAGTACGATTTGAATGGAAATATTATAGAGTCCAATTTCGAAGAGCCTATTTACGAGAAGGGCGATTGGACAGAGGCTCCTTCATACATTAGCAATTATGAAGTTGAGCGTGAACTTCCAAAATTGCCCGTTATTACCGAAACAAACACACTGAGAAGAGACGTTCCACAATACAGTGTTAAGGAGGTACCACTGGTTGACGGAAACTTGATCGTCGACTATTCTGTGTCGAAGCAACTTCTTGCGTTACAGGGCACCTTTGCCGATCAACCGGAAGCACAGACCTTACGCTATTCAGCGGTAACATGCGAGCCAGAGGAAACACAGGACAAGGGATATAAACTACGACAACAAATATACGGGCGCGAAACGGAAATTGCAGTTTGCCTAACTTTGGAAAAGGAAAGCGTGCACCAATTCATTAATACATTGCAATGCGTCATGGAGAATATAGCCGATTTGTGTTCTCGAGAATCCTCCCGCTTTTGGAATACAGATAGCTGGCAAAAAGTTGTTGTTTGCATTATTGCTGACGGTGACGGTGATCTAGATTGCAGCTTCGTTGACGTTCTCTCCAGTTTGGGTGTTTATCAACATAGAAGTGGAAGCAAAATGGTCAGCGGCTCGCCAGTTTTGGCACACATTTATGAGTACACGAGTTGTTTGAGAATTGACCAACAATTCTACATCACTTCTATGGAGTCAGTCCCAATCAATCTGATCTATTGCAAAAAGGCACAGTCTTGTGGAAAAGTCAACTCTCATCGGTGGTTCCTTAATGGTATTGCAAAGTTATTGCAGCCAAAAGTCTGCTTTTTTATTAAAGCAGGAACAGCAATTAATGAAACCGCTATATACCACATATGGAAACAATTTACTACTGACAACAAAGTCGGTGGTGTTTGCGGTAATACAAATATTGAGTTGCCTAACTGGTATTCGACTCTTTGCAACCCACTCCTTGCTGTTCGGAATTTCGAACTGCAAACTTACAAATGCATGCAGTATCCTTTCGATTCTTGCATGGGATATGTGATCGACATACCGGGAAAGTTTTATGCTTACCGGTATGCGGTGCTTGTTGAGGACGCTTTTTGTTCCGAACCACTCAAGGATTATTTTCAAAAAGATATTTCTGGAAGTAATTCCCGGAAAATTTTTGGAACGAATGCTTGTCTTGCTGAAGAATCTCTTCTAAGTTGGTCGGTGATGCTGAGACCAAAAACAGACTGGGTCATGAAATATGTTGACACCGTCAAGGCGACTATTCGTTCACAAAACAGCATTGCCTCATATTTGGATAATGCAAAGTATGAAGTAAACACCTCATTGGGTTCCACACTCTATGCTTTAAGTCGTTTCCCTAGCATCTGGGAAACAAACCATTCAACCCTTCGTCAATTTTCACTCTCTTTTAAAGTTTTGCTTAATAGCCTTGAATTGCAGGTCAATTACTTCGCTATGGCTAATCTGTTTTCAGTCTTTTATTTTGTTTGTCATGCCACATCGACTTCCGATTATGATTTGTTTGGTCATGGATGGGGTAACCACATATTTGTCTTTTTTTATTACGTTTTCATTTGCTTAATCTTTTCACAATTTGTTTTGGCTCTGGGAAATCGGCCTTACGCGTAAGTTTTAATTCTGCTTACGATTTACTAACTATAACAGAACACATTCGCTATATCTTGGAAGCATGTGTATATCCGTGATTGTTTGTATTTACTTCCTTATTTGTTTGTTTTATGTCGCTTGCAAAAATGCTTCCAACTCCTCCTCGAATGGTGATTCCATCTTGGGAAATAATTCATTCACAACTTTGCTGTTCTGCCCTTTAATGATGTTTCTCTTCCACCTTATAACCGCCTTATTACAATTAAATCCATGGCATATACTGACCGGTTCAATCCCTTATGTCTTATTATTACCTTTCCGCGTGTTCACGAAGAACATATTCGCTTTCTGTCACATGCATGATACCTTGCAGCTAGGTGAAAGAAAACACTATGTCGATATTGAAGATGGTTTATTGGAGTGTGTTCGCTCTAATAATTCGCAGACGATCGTTTTAAGCATCCCAACGGAGGAGGATGTTGAGAATCAGTATCATGCTTCTCGTAACAATTTGCATGGAGATGCTTCTGACATGACGATGAATCATATAGTGTCCGAAAGTCAGCAATCTCGTATGTTTGCTGATTATACTCGGAGTATACGGACGAGATTCGTATTACTTTGGGCACTTTGCAATCTGGTACTCGCTATGATACTAACTCAGTCGCTCAATGATACGTCCATTGATGACAATGGATACGTGAAATTCATATTTTGGCTGCTGTTTTCATTTTCAGCTCTGAAAATGATGGGCGCGTTCTCATATGCTACCATTCAGCTATTCCAAAAACTTCGGACAAAAGTCTATAGTCCTAAACATGAAACTTAACTTGCTACTCTCGTTTTAATATATTTTTGTTAATTTAAATATGTAATTCTACGAAGCGACTTGCGTAATAAACATCACAATAATTCACACCTAAGATTCGGGCATGGTAGACACCCGTGTGAAAGTGACTAATCTACAATTCATTCCTCATAATTTGAGTAGAAGCAAAATTGATTTTTATACAAGGACTAAACTTCCCTCTAAACTATTAAATAGTAAACAAAAATGATCTGTAACGGGTATTTTTTAGAAAATTCCCCTATGATTACGGCTTTTGAAGGAAAACAGTGCAGTCACCCAAGACCTTGTTCTCAACACAATCAGCGGGAGCAAATTCATTGTCAACAATGGTAAGGGACTTGCACTTCTTGATCAAGGCTTGGATGCTAGGAGCCTCGGCCTCGATCAAGGTCTTGTGATCAGCATCAGGCTTGATGTAAATAGTAGCGTCAGCCTTGACACCAGTGTCAGCCATAAGGGATCTGCTGGAGTGAACAACCTCGATGATGGACTCATACTCCTTAGCAGCAACCTCATTAGCATAGTCCTCTCTTTCAACAGGGAAAGCTGCCTTAACAATGGAAGGAGTGGTGTCGTTAGGACGACGAGGAAGGCGTTGCCACATTTCTTCAGTAACGTAAGGCATGAAGGGATGCATGAGACAAAGGCCAGCCTCCAAAACAGTGTACAAGGTTTGCTTAGCGGATTCTTGTTGCTCAGGAGTACCATCACTCAAAAGGTACTTAGAGTTCTCAATGTAAACGTCACAAAGCTCGTAAAGCCAGAATTGATAAACAGCAGAGGTAGCTTGCAAGAAGTTCATCTCCTCCATGTACTTGTTCATACTAGCAGCGGCAATGTTCAGCTTGTGGAAAATCCACTTCTCAACCAAAGACTCCTTGCCAGAGGGAGAAGCATCCTTCTTGGGAACAAAATCAGCACCGAGACGTCCCAAAGCAAACTTTGTAGCATTGTAAAGCTTGTTACAGAACTTACGGTAACCCTCAACACGAAGAATGTCGAGGTTCAGGTCACGACCGCCAGTCGTTAAAGAGCAAAGAGTGAAACGAAGGGCATCAGTACCGCACTGAGGAATACCCTTAGGGTAACTAATCTTCTGACCCTTCTTGGCCTTCTCAACCTCACGAGGATCAAGATTACCGGACATCAACTTTTGGTGAAGTGCCTCCAGGGTAATACCCTCAATAACGTCAATAGGGTCAACAACGTTGCCAAGAGACTTCGACATCTTACGGCCTTGGGCATCACGAACCAGAGCATGGCAGAAAACGCGCTTGAAGGGAATTTGTCCGGTAAGCTTAATACCCAACATGACCATACGAGCGATCCAGAAGAAAAGAATATCCCAACCGGTCTCCATCAAGGTACCGGGATAGAAATTCTTCAGGTCGAGAGTCTCCAAAGGCCAACCAAGAGTGGAGAAAGGCCACAAACCAGATGAGAACCAGGTATCAAGAACATCCTCATCTTGCTCCAAGGTGAACTCCTTGCCGGGGAAGGCAGCCTTGGCCTTCTTCTCGGCCTCCTCGAGAGTACGACCAGTAACCCAGTACTTGTCATCCTCACGACTACCAGAAGTACCATCAGCAAGCTTAACAAAGTAAGCAGGGATACGGTGACCCCACCAAAGCTGACGGGAAATACACCAATCTTGGATGTTCTCCATCCAACGAATAAATTCACGGCGAGAGACATCAGGGAAAATCTCGATCTCTCCATTCTTAACAGCATCAGCAGCAGCAGCAGCCATGTCCTTCTGGTTAACCCACCATTGGGGCTTCATAACAGGCTCAATAATATCACCAGTCTTACCACAAAGAGGAATAACCATAGCGTTGTCCTCCTTGCCAACAAAAAGACCGAGCTCTTGAAGGCGCTCAACAACCTTAACACGAGCCTCGAAACGGGGCATACCGGCAAATTCACCACAGTTCTCGTTCATCTTGCCATCGTCGGTAAGGATATTGATAAACTCGAGGTTGTGTCTCTTACCAACCTCATAATCGTTGGGGTCATGTGCAGGAGTAATCTTAACGGCACCAGTACCGAACTCCATGTCCACAATAATGTCATCGCAAATAATGGGAATCTTACGGTCAACGAAGGGATGTTGAACGAACTTGCCATGGAGGTGTTGGTAACGAGGATCCTTAGGATGCACAGCAACAGCTGTATCACCCAAAAGGGTTTCGGGACGGGTAGTAGCGATAATGATACGCTCGTCAGAATCAACGATCTTGTATGCAATAGAAGTAAGAACACCAACCTCAACTGGCTTTTGGTAACCAGGGACCTTGAGCATGGTACGACCAGGAACATCGACATTCTCAACCTCCAAGTTAGACAACGTGGTTTGAAGAGCAGTACACCAGTTGACGAGACGGTTGGCACGGTAAATAATACCCTCTTCGTGAAGACGAACAAAAGTCTCTCTAACGGCACGAGACAGGTTTTCATCCATAGTGAAAGCTTCACGAGTCCAATCAAAGGAGCCACCAAGACGAGACATTTGTGTCTTAATGCGGTTATGGTAATCTTCCTTCCAAGCCCAAACAATCTTCAAAAAGTCTTCACGAGAGTAATCGTGGCGTGTTTGTTTCTTCTCTTGCCAGAGCTTCTTCTCAACCACAGACTGTGTACTCAAACCGGCATGGTCAAAACCACCAAGGAACAGGACAGTCTTGCCCTTCATACGGTTCCAACGAGCAAGAGAGTCTTGAATGGCAATGGTCAAAGCGTGACCAATGTGAAGAGCACCGGTAACGTTGGGAGGAGGGCTCGTAATGACAAACTTGCCGGCCTTCTTGATGCTACCATCGGCCTCAAACTCGGGCTCGAAGAAACCGGACTTAACCCACCAGTCGTACCAGGCAGATTCGACTGCAAGAGGGTTGTAAGACTTCAGAGTAGGACTCTCAAGATCCTGGAGAATCTTCTTTTCGCCAGCAGGCGTCTTTTCAACATAAGGAGGAACCTCCTTGGGGGCCTTGGCCTTCTTTCCCTCCTTCGGCTTTCTAGCCTCCTGTAAATGTGTCAGCAAGAAGACAATAATACATTGAATGAACCGAACAAGCGAAATTCAAAGTCCCTCGGTTTCATTGTCGTTCACTATAGTGCATACCTCCTTAGCCTTCTTGGCAGCCAACTTAGCCTGGTACTTGGCCAACTTAGCAGCCTTTTGACGTTCACGCTCCACTGACAAACGTTAACATTGAAATTCAAGAGATTTACGACAAGAAATTCACTTTTTTACGTACACTCCTTAGCAGTCTTTTGCCGGGGCTCGCCAGCAGGAGCAGCCTCCTTGACGATCTAGAAAGTTGTTAGTGAAGTGTTATACACGCGTTATTTGCCAACTTTACGTACGGGAGTCTCGTTCAAACTCTTACTAGCCGATTCCTCTGCCATAGTGGTTCTGTGTAGTAAACGGAAAAGTTCCAGTGGTACCAAAACGATGTGTAGTGGTGGTAGTAAAATTAAGTTTGAGCACCATGCGACACGTGCATCCACACGTGAAACCTAAACATAATGTAAATGACAAACAAATTGACGGAGGGAAACCCAAAATTTTCTTTTACAGATAACGTATATTAAGCGGATATTTTACAGCTTACTTTATAAATTACATTTCAGTATTTTTTTCTTTTTTTTATTTTATTAGTGGACTTTTCCCTAGTTCAATTCCAATCCATTACGATTAACACAATTTCGCAACCAACTTACTCCCTAGTCGCTATGCTGTTTTAAGGTTTTACGATAACGGATTAAGACTCACTGATTTCCCTTCGACTGCTGTTCTACCTTCATCATAAACTGTACCACCACTTCTATCTCGAAGTAACCTCGTATGGAAACATTAGAACTGCCCAGTTTGGCTGATATGCATGTTCATCTCCGTCAAGGAGAGTTCATGAAAAGCACCGTTCCTGGCGTTCGTCTTGGCGGTACTAATGTGGCCTATGTTATGGTATGACCAATTTGTTTGAAACTGTTGTTCAACGGCTCCCATCCCTGTTTACAATTTACTTACGACGTAGCCCAATACTGTTCCTCCTATCAATAGCGTGGATGCCTGTTTGAAGTACAAACAGGAAATCGAGTCGTTGGACCCGAAGACTGCCTACTTAATGTCTTTATACTTGTGTCCAGAGATTACGCCAGAGGTTATTTACGCCGCCGCAAAGGCCGGAATTAGAGGTGTTAAATCATATCCCAAAGGTGCTACAACAAATTCTGATGTCGGCGTCGAAAGCTACGAGCCGTTCTACCCTACGTTTCAGGCCATGCAAGAAACAGGTATGGTTCTCAACATCCACGGCGAGGTTCCTCCTAGCCAGGAAGGTGGTTCTGTTATGACTGCTGAGAAGCAGTTTTTGCCTACTTTCCGTAAGCTTCATGAACAATTTCCAAAATTGAAAATCATTTTGGAGCATTGCTCCACGAAAGAAGCCATTGATACGGTTCTTGCCTGCGGCAATAGCGTTGCAGGAACAATTACTCCTCATCATTTACTTATCACACATTCTGATTGGGAACATGACCCCTTCTCTTTTTGTAAACCCGTCGCGAAGACGGAAGAGGATCGTCAGGCTCTGCTAAAGGCTGCTACTAGTGGTAATAGCAAATTTTTCCTTGGTAGTGATTCCGCTCCTCACCCTAAGGAGAAAAAGCTGGCCAACCCTCCGGCTGCTGGAATTTTCACTCAGCCCTACTTAGCATCGTATCTTGCCTTCATTTTTGATCAACAGAACGCTCTCGACAAGCTCGAAGGTTTTGCCTGTCGTTTTGGACGCGAGTTCTACGGTATCAGTAGTAGTGACTTGCCCAAGGAACTTATCTTGAAAAAAGAATCGAATGTGCTCCCGGAAATGTTTGAGGGTTGCTTGGTGCCCTTCCTTCACGGAGTTGATCTCCACTGGACTTGCCGTCGTCTGTAGTTAGTTTGCCCGTAATAAAGAATAAATAGATAGACGCCAGTTTGTTTCGTTTGCAATGGTCGTTGAGCAGCGAACAAATACGAGATAGAGTACTCATGTTTTTTGTTTCAAAATTAAGTATTATTCATTAACGAATGGTTCTCGATCATTAAATTCA
Source organism: Schizosaccharomyces japonicus yFS275 (assembly GCF_000149845.2). Taxonomy (NCBI): domain Eukaryota; kingdom Fungi; phylum Ascomycota; class Schizosaccharomycetes; order Schizosaccharomycetales; family Schizosaccharomycetaceae; genus Schizosaccharomyces; species Schizosaccharomyces japonicus. The sequence continues at coordinate 3,327,192 of NW_011627860.1, read as the reverse complement.
CAATAGCCGGTAATGTGAAGCGGATGTCTAAGTGACCTTCTGTTTAATAGAGGTCCATATGCACAGTAAGAATACCATTCCCAAGGCATTGATAAGAAAGCAGACCAAAAAGACTGGAATGAACTTTATTGCAGAAATTGCACCTCCAAATATTGCACCTAGAGTGTCGGACAGAGAAATGGCAATTTGTACAGCAACGTTTCCCCGTACATGGAATTTCGGCGGAAGTTGTTTAGTCAACAGAGATACAGATGGCGAACCGACAACATTTCCACTAAATAAGATAATGAGACACGCGATGAAGTAAGGTATAAGGTACTCGCGTTTGCATTCGTGAATGATTAAATGCAGAAACAGGCCAAATAGGAGAACGATTAAACTTCCCAGGGAAATAATGCGATCCTGAATGTGTCGTGAAAGAAACGTAACAGATAAAACGAGTGGTGAAATTAGTAAGAAGTTCAGGGCAATGAAGTTTCCAGCCTGAAATGTTGAGTAGCCGTAAAGCTCACTTGTGTAAACGGGAATACTTGAGAGATATCCCACTAGTGTGAAATTAGATGTGAATGTAATCCAGCTAACGACAAACATCGTAAACATGCCATTTTTAGTCAATCGCTGAGAGTTCTGATCGGCATCTGTAATTACAGATTGATCGACTGTTGTGTCAGTGTAACTCGTCTCCAAGTCATCCTTGAACAAGAAAGCAGCGACAATGAGATACACAAGCCAAACAATGGCCATGATCCAGTTTCCCGAAGTGAATTTATCCCAGACACGATTGCGCGCATGCGCAGAAGCCTTGCTCAAAAGGCCGCCAAGAAATGGACCAACGCACATTCCCATTGCTTGAGCCAACGTAGTGCAAGTCGCCAACGGTGTGCGATAGCGAGGACTGACAAGTGTCTTATCGGTCACATAGCGCTTATGATACAAAAACATTGTGCAAGCAACTCCAAAGAAAAGCCGACTAATCAGAATAAGATACAACCAATTGACGTAGTCAGCTAACGAGTACAGGACATGACCAAGAATGCTTCCAATGGCACAAACAATGATTGGTCGTTTATAAATCATGCGTCCATTCTTGGCAAGGGAAAACTTCAGCATTGGATAAAGCAGCAACAGGGCAACAATCGTTGGCGTACCAATAATAATACCTGAAAAGGACGATGTACCACCCAGATGCCGCGAATACTCAGCCGAAATTGGAATAACAATGTTAAAGGATACACATGACAGAAAGTTATTGATGATAATCAAGACAACATTTTTCATTGGAGGCAGAAGTTTTTCGTTTTCAGGACTCTCAGTGGATTGCGCACGAAGGCTTGACAGCGTATGCGAATCTGCAGCTCGCGGTTGACTCACTATAAAAGTATGAAATTCTTTGGGCTTCGTTTCTTTCAATTCGATTGCATTTTGAGACTGTTGAGACCCTATTAAGGAATCCTTAAAGGTCGCAGCCATATCTCATTAATTCGTATGTAAAGGAGACCATTATATATATATATATATACATATATATGAAGGCGTAAAAAAATTGCTCGGCATTAATTTCAACCATTCCTATCTCAATTCATCTCGTGAAGTGAGAATTTGCTACAAGCAAAGCAAGCAGAGAAAGAGGCCCAATTGAACAGCCGTACTCAGTTATTTGAAAGCTACTGCTGTTTAACCAAACATTGACACTAAAAGTTTAAGGAAACTCGTTACTCAGATTTGTTGAAACTAACAACTAGAGTGGTCTCGAATGGAAGCGCGGCTGAGTCTATATATAGTAAACATGTGCCTGCTGTAACGACCGGTGTCCTGCTGACCCTCACCAGTGTCCAGTGGGCAATAGACACAGATTAGATAGGATTTTAACAAGAACACTTCCGTGTCAAGTAAACGTAATTAAAGTTATGAACCTCTTTTAAGCGAAACGTCGCCACGAGATAGTTACGTTTAAATACTGATAAAATAAGATTTGTCAATTGTAACAGTAAATCAAGCGAGAATACAATATAAATGCTACCAGTTCGTAGCCGATATAGGCAAATTCATTAAACCCTAAGACTAAACCCTAAACAAGCAGAAGAGCTAGTAATCTAATTGTCACTGTTGACCGGACAGTCGTTCGCCATTCTACCAGTTCACACCACTTAAAAATGGTTTTTGGATGAGCTCCTTCTAGCGATCACTCCTCGTCCTCCATAACTTTTGTTGTTTTACTTGCCATATGCTACTATGAAATGTCTCCTTGCCATACGCTAGAAAACACTATAAAGATTTACGACACACAACGAATGTTAACGCAGTTCAGGTCACCGACTTCTCCTACACTGAACCAAGTATATCAGCTAAAAACACGAAAACACAATAATTGTCAGATATAACTAATTCGGCAGAATGACGACTGCTCATGTAAGTGATTATGAAATCCCGGTTTTTCTGATGACTAATATTAGTAAAGAGACCTCAAATTGATCCCGCAAGGGGAAGGAGCGAAATGGCTCCTACACGGATTACAGCCAGTCGTGCCCTTCCCGCTCATTTGAAGCTGAAATATCGACAAGCCTCCCAGGGAACTGAAAACGAAATTCAAAAACGCGATCTTCGTGCAGATTTGCTGGAGGCAGAAGCAAGACATTATGCCAAAATCGGAAAACCAAACCCTAATATCCTCAAGAACAAAACACTAAAGGCAATTGAAGGCGTTAAAGATGAAACGATTTCCACAACGAAGCTCAGTAAGTTTGCTGAAATTTTAGAAAGCACTCGTGAGATCGACGCCGACACAGACAGCAGTGATTCTGAGTCAGAGAATGAAATCGAAGCAAAAAGTCCTTCACAGAAAACACAGCACGTTTCGGATTCTTCCTCCAGTGACGACTCTGAAGATGACGACGATGACGACGAGGATGAAGAAGAGCAGCTTTTGCGTGAACTAGAGCGAATTAAGGAAGAACGTCGTCAGGAACAAGCCCGTCAAGAGGCTTCAGCGCAAGAAGAACAGCAGAAAAAAAGAGAACGAGAGATGCTTATGAGCAACTCTTTGCTAAGCAAACCAGCTGGTGAGTCTTTTGCCGTAAAGCGTCGTTGGGACGAGGATGTCATATTCCGGAATACACACAAGGGAGTAGACGAAAAACGTCCAAAGGAGTTTGTCAACGACATGCTCCGAAGCGACTTTCACAAAAAGTTCATGGCTCGTTTCGTACGCTGAATAGTGTTTTTTCGAAACGACCCGAAAGCTGATTCACCATTTCCCATATGCTGAAACCCAAAACTACACTGCTCCTTACCCATGTTATCTAATAGGTTATGATATTTTTTTATTTTGTTGGTCTGTAACTATGAAGCACATACACGAATTCATCCAACCAGTCCATACCCATAGCCATTCCGTATTCCCCACACCTCTGCCAATTCTTCTTTTCTATTACTATGTCTTGTTTTGTACACAAACCTCGTTGCCCATCGTACGAACTCAATAATTAAAATAAGGATCCCCAACACATTTCCGTATCCCACGTCTTCCTAGTGTGAACGGACTCCTCCTCTCTCCCTCTACCTAAAAGAGGAAAACCGGGTTCCTTTTTGTTTTTACACAATGGCGCTTCGTGTACCAAAGGCCTCTGGCCCTCAATTGTTCCGTGAGGGATACCGTGTCATGCAAGGTGTTGAAGATGCGGTTATTCGTAATTGCAACGCGATTCGTGAATTGTCAGAAATCGTACGCGCGTTTTTGGACGTTTTCAGTGTGGTTTCTAACATTTTTGGCAGACTAGAACGTCCTTGGGTCCTAATGGACGTAACAAAATTGGTATGTGTTTGACTCTACTGAAAACAAACGTTCATTCTCTAACACGCTCAAATTAAAGTTATCAACCATTTGAACAAAACCTTCTTGACCAACGATGCTGCTACCATCATTCGTGAACTCGAGGTCGTTCACCCTGCTGCGAAGCTTGCCGTGATGGCCAGTCAGCAACAAGAAAATGAGGTATGTCCCTGTGTTTCATCCCCATTTTGTATCGATACGCTCTTTGCAAGAGGAGGGTTGAAGAAACGGACAAGTCGCATGCTCTGTTTCCTTCTATTAACACATGTTCAGCTCGGAGACGGCACAAATTTGGTTATTGTCTTCATTGGCGAATTGTTGGCTCGTGCTGAAAACTTGCTTCGCCTTGGCTTGCATCCATCTGAGATTTCCAAGGGTTACGAGATTGCCTGGAAAAACACCAGCGAAATCATTGAAAAGCTCGTTGTCCAAAAGGTTGATAAGGTCGAAAGCAACGATGACTTGGAGACCGCCATTCGCAGCTGCATCGCTTCGAAACAATATGGTCGCGAAGATCTTTTGGCCAAACTTGTTGCTGAGGCTGTGTTGACGGTGATGCCTAAGGATCCCGCCAAGTTCAATGTCGATAACGTGCGCGTTGTAAAGATTATGGGCAACAATCTTTCATCATCCCAAGTTGTCAAGGGAATGGTTTTCCCTCGTGAACCCGAAGGTACTGTGAAAAAGGCCAGCAAGTCAAAGGTCGCCGTTTTCTCCTGTCCCATTGACATTTCACAAACCGAGACGAAGGGAACAGTTCTTCTTCACAACGCCAAGGAAATGCTCGATTTCTCAAAGGGTGAAGAGGAGTTGATGGAGTCTCACATCAAGGAAATTCATGATGCTGGTGTTCGTGTTGTTGTCACGGGCGCCAATGTCGGCGAACTTGCCTTGCATTACTTGAACCGTTATGACATTCTTGTCATCCGTATCCCAAGCAAGTTCGAACTCCGTCGTTTGTGTCGCGTTGTTGGTGCTACGCCTTTGGCTCGTTTGGGTGTGCCCATGCCTGAGGAGATGGGTTCTATCGACGTTGTGGAAACGCGCGAAATTGGAGGAGACCGGGTAACGATTTTCCGTCAAACGGACGATGTTACACGGACAGCTACCATCGTTCTTCGTGGTGCTACGCAAAACTTTTTGGAGGATGTGGAGCGTTCCATTGATGATGCTGTGAACGTGGTGAAGGCTCTCATCAAGGACAACCGTCTTGTCCCCGGTGCAGGTGCTACGGAGATGCAGTTATGCTCACGGTTGCTTGCTTTGGGCGAGCGGACGCCTGGCATATACCAACACGCTATTAAGCAATATGCTGAGGCTTTTGAAGTTGTTCCTAAGACCTTGTCGGAAAATGCTGGTTTAGAGGCAACAGACATTGTTAGCAAACTTTACGCTGCTCACCAAAACAATGAAACGAGCACCATTGGTGTTGACGTTGATGTAAGTCGTTTATTGCGGGGGAGTGTTCAAGCTATGATTTTTTTTATTCGTTTCCCTTTTTGCTAACATATCTTTCTAGTGTGAGAATGACGGAACTATCGATGTTCGCGAAGCCGGCATCTTTGATGTCTTGTCTGTCAAGGCCTCGGCTCTGAAGCTTGCTACAGAAACCGTGCTTACGGTACTTCGTGTCGACCAAGTCGTAATGGCAAAGCCTGCCGGTGGTCCCAAGCCTCCTGGACCCAACCCTAACTGGGACGAGGACTAAAGAGTGATGACACATTTTTCGCGGTAGGACATGAGTTACACACAGTGATGCTTCAGTAATGAAGAGTACCGCGGACGGTTACTCCAAAAAATTTGACGCAGGAGAATAGGTTCAAGAGAGATAGAATTCTATACAAAAGGTCATTTACGATACAAAGCCAGAGACGTATGGGTGTTTGGTAGTCATTTAACACGAAAGCTTTTTTGGAGTGAAAGCGCGCGAGACGTTGCTGGGTTTTAAATACTAGGATTGAGGGATCCATTCTCCAAAAGGGCCCGTATGCTTGGATCAAGATTATCGAGACTGCTTAGTACATCGTTGGCAATGGGCGGCGTGAACGATGCTGACTTCGCTCCGGGTTCTGTCAGTTCTTCGGGTTCTTGATGTGACACCGAGGGGGATTGCTGGGTTTGTAAGGTTTCAGGAACAGTAGCCGTAGGTGCCGTTGCTGTAGCGGCAGCCATATCATCTCCCGATGTGGCACCCACAGCATTGCCGCTACTGGCTCCGGTGAGACAAGCAAGTTTCTCGTCAAGTTCGCGCACACTAGCGTCTTCTTGTTCGGTGAGAGTTTTTTGATCGAGTATAATGGAGTTTAAAGCTTCAATAAAGGAGTTCCGAGCTTCGATACTCTTTTTGTGTTCTTCCTGACAAGCTCGAATGGCTGTCTCAAGCTGGGCACGCCGTTCCTTACTAGCAGAAGTCACGGAGGCACCGTCCTGTGTTAAAGAGCCCCAGAGAGCATCGACAGCCGTCTTCGTTGTAGAAGCAGACTTGCCAAATATTTTTGTTTGGATTAACATTTCAGCTACGGGCGACCAGTCTAGTGGTCCCATCGGGCCAAAGCTTTGGCCATATGTAGCATTTGCATTGGAAAATGACTTGTTCATTTCGTTAAGGATGTCTTTGGAGAAGATATTGCGTTGACACCAAATGTCATACACATACTTTATTTTCGTTTTTGTTGCACTAGGCACAGAATGGTAAGCCGAGGAGACAGAAGCGACAACGAACTGTATTGTTAGAAAGGTGTGTTTCGAGGCAAGTATTGAGGGGTCTTGTAGAAGAAGGGGCGTAAGGACTGGGGAGAGTAGGTGAGATCTGTAGTTCTAAATATCCATGGAGGATGGAGGAATACTTGTCCCGACAAGGGGGACCCAAGAACACGCTTTGAATCAAATTCGGTTTCTGTTCTTGCAGTCATTGCCCTGGAACTTTGTCCTCCGAGTCCTCCAAATCCTCCGAAACTGTTACGCTGCCCACACAATTCAAACAATTCATGGTGTTCTGCCAGCCCAAGTATATCCACCGTATCTGGCCCACGGACCCAATTTGTTTTTATGTAGTAGTTCTTTTTACTTACCGGTGCAACTGCATCAATATACTCCGTGCGTTTTTTTACACGCGACTGCTGTACGACCTCGTTAAGTAAGTAAAGCAGCAACAGTTTTTTGTTTCCAGAAGCTATACCAGTCAACACACACATTTCTCAAGTTTTCATGCTTCCTTGCAGCTGTAATTCCAGGCAATTCGCACATACCTTCGTGTAAAGTCTGAAGCCAAATTTGAACGATTTCGTTAGCATAACGCTTATGGAACATCACCCAGTGGGCGATGCCTGTGATGCTGTCCTGGGTATCATTAAGAGACGCGAATTTGGCTTCCACGGCCTCTGGCGTAAGCGACATGGGAGTAGCGGCAACGTTGAATTTGACCAAGCTGAAATACCAAGAGCGTTGCTGCTGCACCTGCTGGTGGAGGGCCCATGTGGCGGCCAAGGTGGGAGTGTGGGGTGTAGTGGGGTTTGTGGGAGGAACGATTTATCCCACAGAAACCCCTTGACAGCCCCCACGCGTTCGCACTATTGCGACGTCATTGTCGATGCCAGGGTCCGCGCGTCACTGATCACTCAACCAGAACCATGTCAGAAAAAATGCCTGCCAGCGATGCTAGCGCTGTTCAGCAGCCAGAACAGGAAGAAAAACCAAAGGTACTGAGTGGATTCTCGTGCAATTATGCTAACGGCGTCCATACAGCCTTGTTGCGCATGTCCCGAAACCCGAAAGGCGCGCGACGCGTGTTTGCTTGAGTCAAAAAATGGTCCCATTGAGTGTGCCAAGTTGATTGAGGCGCACAGAAAGTACGTAGCAAAGACGGAACAGCGTGCAGCTGCACAACGGTCGTTTTCGTGTTTCTTCTGTCGACGAGTGCTAATTCGCGTACTAGGTGCATGGCCCAGTATGGCTATGAGGTTTAGTGATGTGTAGCAGAGACCTTAAGGCTGTTTAATGAAATGTAACGATTTACGAACACTGTGCGTTAACAACATTAACAATGTTCTTTACAGTACTGTAATCTATCTACCGTAAACCAGCGAGCGCCAAAGTAGCCTCTGTCTCGCTCGCTAAGTTGCCCTCCATTTATTATAACACACTGCACTACGACTCCGTAATCCTAAAAGGCAGATGGAATTGCCTTTGCTACGTCCTTCTGCTACCAACCACGCAAGATGGTGGACAAACGAACATTTTCTGCTGCCGGTGCTGGAGATGGAAAAACCGCTGGTGACGATGTACGGACGAAGAAGAGTCGTACCATGCTGCCAGAGGAGCCCAGCTTGACCGGTACGCGAGCTAAAACGGCATTATCCAGTCTGCAAGACGCGTCGCGCCAAACACTGTCACTGCGATTCTGCCACGTTTGTTACAGGAAAAGTTCCACATTTCTACGTGTGAGTATGTGTGAAGCATGTGCTCAAAACATGTGTCTTATTTGTTCTCGCGAATGCTGTGTTTGTAGTCGTGTTGTTTGCTCACTTTGTTCACAAGTCGACGGTCGTAGGGAAAACGAACCTATTTGTCACGACTGTTTCAACAAGACGTGAAAAGCATGCTGTCTATGGAATCCTCATCATGCACTCGACCAAACACAGAATCCTCGATGTGGGTTTGCATGTCCAAATACGTTTCCAAGTTGCTGCTTCTTCCTTTACCAATGGGTGGGTATAATGGCGGTGGAGCTAGCCAGTCGCCTGTTTCTGTTCTCATGTGTGAACGATCGCTGCTGAAGTGGTCGAGATATTGTTTGGCCGAGACGACACGGAAACAACGTTCGAGGCAGGGTGAATCCGGATCCAGGACATTCCCCTCGTACGTCTGCTGTACCCTTTTTAACGCTTTGTATCGATACTCACTCCACGTCGTCGGAAATGGCAACTTGCTGTCAAAGTCCCATACGTTCCAGTCGTTGTTGTCTGTACCACGACTGAGAAACACGACGTGGTAGTCCTTAATTTGTTAGTGATGATTTAAACGATGACAATAAAGAGACCCACCATCAGAAGGGACGAGATCTTGCAACGTTGAGCCACGAGGACGATTACTAGGCTCGTCTTTGCCAACTCGGTTTCCCTCCCCACCCCGTGTCTCTTTTTTGCTACCGTTTTATCTTCTGGTTTGTCTTTATTTTTTATTCTTACCCAAACAACCAATCCATCAGGTTCTTTTCCCACTTTCTGTTCCCAAATAGGCGTCTGTTTTAATTCGATTTCGTTAGCTCTGGAAGCTCTTTCAATGCACACAGATATGGTCTCCCTCCATTCCCACACACACACTCATCCATATTACGAACATGCATTCAAGACACACAACACACACAACATTTGCATCGTTATGACCGTTCATATCACACTTTTGTTCTTACCGTTTTCGTTTTCGTAGTTATAAAAACAACCTGTCCTTGTCCATCGAACAGTTTTGCTAATTGGTAAATATTTTCTTCACAGTAACTAGTAACTGTTAGTCGGAATGAAACAAGAAGGTTGGCGGACCATGGTGTATATTGGATAAAGCCGTCTACTGAAAGGTTATGGTGAACGTCCTTGTGCTGCACATGGACCTTTGTCGCCATTGCGAGGAAATATGAATTCTACTGGGCAGAAAGAGTATAGAAGTGAATTGATGTGGATAACGAGGCATGTTGGGATGCAGTAACTGTGGATAAAGGGGTTAGTCGAAGAGCGTTATAGAGACATTGTGTGAGGGAGTGAGTCACGGTAAACGGTTTAGCGACGTACAACACAGTTTAGCGTCCCTGTCTCCTCCACTACCCCCACACTGTGACTGCTCTTCCCCACACGGAATCACTATAAAAGCGCACGACTTGCTCCACGAAAAACCATCGACGATACTCCATAGGATCATTTCTATAGTATACGTCCGGCTTGGGTTTCCTAACCTAGCCACAGAACTCAACACGGATGATGATTGGAAGCACCGTTGCCCGAAGAGTGAGACAATTCTTTCTTCGGGAGGGAGAGGACATACTCTTTTGGGTTATTCCTCCCCTCTTCAGCGATGATCTCTTACACCTCGGGTTTCTCGTCCTCTGGACGGTCCCATCGTGTAGGGCAGCTGGTGTATTCTGACGTGTAAAATTCCCCTTCTTATCGACTGTAGTGGCCTTGCTGCTTCAGACGATGTGATGAGGATGTTTCCATTGAATGTAGCTTAGTTGTAGAGTAGTGTAATCGCCAATACCAGCTTCCTGTTCATTCATGCTTTTATGTTCTGTGTGCGTTCCTCCTTTATCCTTATGCCTCCAATTTCTCCCTCTCCCCCTCCATCTTCATCTTTCCTCCTCTTTCAACCATTACTATTACTGTACAAGAGATCTCGTGCAGGGTTCTTACTGCTTTCCCTGCTCAAAATTGTGATATAAAGTCGCCATAATACCGCAGCATGGCATAGAACTCCTCGGCGGTGGGAATAATGTGATGCGCGGGGAGAAGGAAACCCTGTTCATAAGTAGTTAGTATAAGCAATTCAACGCAAACCATCCTGTTCACCAAGCAACTTACGTAATTACCGGTGTCACGAAGCTTGACGACGTATGGCCATTTAACACCAGCAAGCTCGTAACTCCAGTCAAGGGCTGTTCCAGTCTCTTCAAACTCGGAATAGATACCAGCACTCGTGCAAGCTTGTCCGTACATGTAGACATGATGGTGGACGCTGTGAAGCTCTTTCACCATTCCTATGGCGAGCTCCTCAAAGTTTTCTTCATCACGCGGAACAATGTCGCACGAAGAAGCGTATGGCCAAAGGACTAAAAGTGCATTTTGGTTAGTAAAAGGATAATAGTAACTTTTGAAATAGCATACCTGACTGAGAGTAAGAATGTACGTCAATGAGTCCAGCTGTGTAGTAACCGGAGTTAGGCAATGTCTCGCTCAGCAATTTGGCCAAAGCGGCCGCTTCAGGTGCTTCAAACGCATACTTGCCCTGGTACACTAATGAACGTTAGGGAAAAAGATCGCGTTAACGGAAAAAGTACATACTTTCACTGCACGGGTTGCGAGCGCGTTTGCTGTAGTCAAAAGCAAAATCAAAATTATGGTCCAAATCAATACCAACACATGAAGAATAGTTGAAGGATTGACGGTTCTTCCGCCACTACAGAAAAAGTTAGTAACTTTGGCACAAGGGCAAACAGTCGGACGAAAGCATACCAGACGATCGTTGGTCCAGGTGTATTCATAACCATCGACATTAACGACAGGCACAAAAATCCAATCAAACGAATCCAACAGACGTCGACTTTGAGGATCTGAGTCGTAAGAGGACATTAAGCGTTGGGCAGCGTAAACGACTGTAGGATTCGCAATCCATTCTCGTGCGTGCACACCGGCAAACACGACGATGGCGGGGCGCTTTTCGTTCACGGGAATCTGGCGTGAACGGTGTCCGTGCAAACGCAATGCCATGATGGTACGGCCTTCAGAACTTGTTCCCAGCGAGAAAAGTTCACTTAGGTCTGGGAACAGGGATGCTTGAAGTCGCATCCAGGTGTTGAAACTCTCCAAACGCTGATAATCCGAGAAAAATCTGTCATAAGATGAGAAGGGAGACGGCGTGAATGCAGGATCCGCGTCATCAGAGTTGTCATTATCAGCACCGTTATGAAAATGTTCATGCTCATGTTCACGCTCATGTTCACGCTCATGTTCACGCTCATGTTCATGACTGACGGAGCGAAGAAGTGTTTCTGTGACATTAGAGATGACGACCGTAAACTTCCAGCCTTCGCGTTCCAAACGAGGCAGACCGTCGCGATGAATACGAACATCAATTTCGTCTCCCTCATCCTTCCAGACATCCAGATTGTAACCCGAAAGCTCGTTCATCAAAACGCCCTTTTCCTCTCGAGAATCCAAAAAAACGCGAACAACAGTGTCGTCCGCGTATTGCGAAAAATACTCCGGTACATTCGCTGCAAAAGCAACAGGTTCATTAAATTCTTCTTCCTTCAACGTGTTTTCTCCATCTACGGGCAGCTCTGGACTAGTAAATACAGACTGAGGTAAAATGTACTGCAAGGAAGGCTGCACGTGTGAGCCCCACAGCAGGGCAATTAACATGAATTGCAACATCTTGAACTCCTTGGATCTATGATCGTGAGCTCCTCCTTCCAATGAAAGTCCCCAAGTCGTTGTTTTCAAAAAAAGGCAAGTGTTGGCTCCTGTCAAGTTTGTTCGAAGCTGAGAATGAAAATAAGCTATTGATTACGTCATATCTAAATGGTCTTCTTTTAGTATCTAACCAATCACGGCTTAGCGCTGCATTACGTGGCCGAAGGTAAAGCTGGACCTAGCCCGCCTAGCCGAACCACAGCAATGATTGCACTCGAGGAAACAGATGTCACCCCTAAGAATCAGCTTCAAGAATTGCGCCCATGCCCACGCCTTCTTTAACACATCATGCACATACGTTTACGTAAATCTACTCGTCGATTACTCGCATCCACAAAAGGAATAAATAATAAATTCTTACACTGACAGTTTAAGCATTAACAAAAGGCAGGCAACCTAGTAGTAACCACCGCGAAGACGGAGCACTAAATGAAGGGTAGATTCCTTTTGAATGTTGTAATCAGAGAGGGTACGTCCATCCTCCAATTGCTTACCGGCGAAGATAAGACGCTGCTGATCGGGAGGAATTCCTTCCTTATCCTGAATTTTGCTCTTAACGTTATCAATCGTGTCCGAAGACTCAACCTCAAGGGTGATAGTCTTTCCAGTAAGCGTCTTAACAAAAATCTGCATACCACCGCGAAGACGAAGAACCAAGTGAAGCGTAGACTCCTTCTGGATGTTGTAGTCAGAGAGAGTGCGGCCGTCCTCCAGCTGCTTACCAGCAAAGATGAGACGTTGTTGGTCAGGGGGGATACCCTCCTTGTCTTGGATCTTGCTCTTAACATTATCAATCGTATCAGAGGATTCAACCTCAAGCGTAATAGTCTTGCCCGTGAGGGTCTTTACAAAAATCTGCATACCACCACGGAGACGAAGCACCAGGTGGAGGGTAGATTCCTTCTGAATGTTGTAGTCGGAAAGAGTACGTCCATCTTCCAACTGTTTGCCGGCAAAAATGAGACGTTGCTGGTCAGGGGGGATGCCCTCCTTGTCCTGAATCTTACTCTTTACATTATCAATGGTGTCGGACGACTCAACTTCCAACGTAATGGTCTTGCCTGTGAGTGTCTTAACGAAGATTTGCATACCACCACGGAGACGGAGCACCAGGTGGAGAGTGGACTCCTTTTGAATGTTGTAATCGGACAAAGTACGGCCGTCCTCCAATTGCTTACCAGCGAAAATGAGACGTTGCTGGTCAGGGGGGATGCCCTCCTTGTCTTGGATCTTGCTCTTAACATTATCAATCGTATCAGAGGACTCAACCTCGAGCGTAATAGTCTTGCCCGTGAGGGTCTTAACAAAGATTTGCATACCACCACGGAGACGGAGCACCAGGTGGAGAGTAGATTCCTTCTGAATGTTGTAGTCGGACAGCGTGCGACCATCTTCCAACTGCTTACCAGCGAAGATAAGACGTTGTTGATCGGGAGGAATTCCCTCCTTGTCCTGAATTTTGCTCTTCACATTGTCAATCGTGTCCGAGGACTCGACCTCGAGAGTAATGGTCTTTCCAGTGAGTGTCTTTACGAAAATCTGCATGGTAGTATGTTCACGTTGGGTTTCGGGGAGACTTGCTCGCCTTATATAGTTTGCCACACATCAATCGTTCTAGAAAGTGTTCCAAAAAAATACACGAACAATGTGGCAATTCGCCTCCGTATGCTTAACAAAGACATTCTGCATTATATTCATGAACTATATGCGTTGCATTGTCCTCTCTTTGTTTATAAAAGGCCGCCAAATTCTCGTCTAAACCTTGCATTCCTGCACACAATACCATGCATCTCAGGCTCTCCACAAAAGTCATGACATAAATCGAACGTCATTGATGATGTCATCTTCGCGATGGGTGCCATTACCTTACATCACTGCTCGTGGATAGGAGAGAAGACAGATACGCGCGCGCCAAAGGAGGTCGTTTCGTCTATCTCTCGTGCTTTCTCGCTACTTCTCGGTGAGCCCGAATAGCGTGGAACAAAGAGAGCGAACGTTGGCAATCTGGTGCTGGGCTCATACGTCAAAGGAAGCGGGCTCGCGCAATGGTGAGAGAACAGCATTACGGAAAGCTGGCTGGCCCTCCGTACAATTTCCTCGGGAACGAAACGGAAAAAGCGCGGATGGCTGTTGCATTACGCGCGTATCTCCGTATACTAGGACGCGATTGCTGTACGTGTAAATTGCAGAAGCTCTATTACACGAATTCGCGTACGGTGAAACGTTTCTTTGTTCACCCCATCCTATGGCGTCGCAGAGTGTGATGATGCGTTTGCCGATATGTGGATCTTCGTTTATTGCAAGCTAAGTGTAGTGTGGAGGTGAGAAACGAAGTTTGGCTCTATTTCGTCTTGTCGGTGCCAAACCTCCTGACCCGGGAGAGCATCAGGGTCACACATCTCCGCTCCGAACACTAATATAGCATGTTTATTGGGGAAAGAGGGGTCTAACGAGCGCATTAATTACGGATATAGCCTTCCCATAGCGCCAGAAGCGCACCTTCCTTTTACACACCACCTTCTAACCTCTTCTAAAAGCATGTTTTCAATTATCAACAGTCTGCCTGCTGGCTTGTTGCCCAAGTGGATGTTCATTGTTGGCCTTACGGCCGTGTTCAACACTGTGCAGTCCTTCCTTACACCCAAGTTGACGAAGAGAGTGTATAGTAACACGAACGAGGTGAATGGTTTGCAAGGCAGAACTTTCGGTATCTGGACACTTACGAGTGCCGTCGTTCGCTTGTATGGTGCTTTCCATTTGAACGATCCTCATGTGTACTTCTTGTGCCAAGCTACTTACTACATTGCTTGTCTCCACTTTTTGCTTGAATGGATGGCCTTCCGCACAACTGCTATGGGACCTGGTTTAGCAAGCCCCATTATCGTGTCGACCATGAGTATTGTCTGGATGGCCCTGCAGAAGGATGCGTATGTGGGCAAGCTTGCTTCCTATTAGAATGTTGTCTGCGATTCCTCTTTGACAATTATGGGTCTGCAGTAGAATTGCATACGGTTCTGACCGGATGCCATTGCATGCTCATTGCCTAAAAGACTGTATAAAGGCCTGTATCCAATTGCACAGCGGCTGCGTGTAACTTATTACTTCTCCAGCGATGGACTTGTACTTTTACTCTCTCTAAGATGAAAACCTTTGTATTATTCGCTATGTAGGCTTAGGGTTTGTCTTAGCCCGTAATGAAATGAAATGAGACGGAGGGGTTGCTGGAGGAGTGAGACGTGGACGGTTCTGGCAACGTGGAGGCAGTTGCAAGTTGCAGCATTCCCATTAGATGTTCTGTTCGTCTAATGGGAATGCTTGGGACAATTTCTCTCTCATACTTCCGCTACTTCGCCGTTGCCAGTGCCGTTTGTGTTTCTTTCTTCTTACAATGCTCCCTGTAACGTTTTTTCAGCGTTTCGACCACCTGACTAAACCTCGGGTTATTACGGTATGGCTACGTTTCTATTTCCGTGGATGACTACTGTTTTTAGAGACTTCTTGCTCTCCATACAAACTAATGGGCGCGGCCCTTAGACGGCCGTTCTGAGCTACCGCTTGCTTGCCACTTCAACACCTACCACATGGACATTAGCGAGCAGAGGACGAGTAGTAAGGAGGAAACCAGCAGTGAGCCTGTGTCACCAAGTCTCAGGTGTCCTTCTGAGGCTCTGAACCCGGATGGACACATCGACCCTTACAAACTGTTCGTTCTCTACGAACAGCAGCGTAATGAATTAAATAAACTACGTGAATCCGTTCAGCGTCAACATAAATCACAAAAAAAGCTTGAGAGCCAGTTGGCAGAGGCTCAAGACGTGTTGCAAAAACGAGAAAGTCAAGTTGTGAAACTCACCCACAAGATTCATGACCAACAGGTATGGACCGTGGATACAGATGCCGGACGCGGCATCGCTACTTTTTAGCTTTACTGCTAAAGGTACCAATTACTACCGAATCCTGCTCCTGGTTCCACTTAAGCAGTTTTTTTCTTAGTACTAACTATTAGAAATTGATCAAGCTATTACAACGAGAAATGAAGGAAGAAGGAAACGCTTCAGACACGTCTTCTCGCTTCCAAGAACGGTGACACATCGGAGGGGTAGCGTTCCCCGGTTATGAAGCAACGCAATGTGAGAGAAACGGAACACACTTAGCTGCAAGATTTCTCCGTCTCAAACACACACAACAACAATAGACAAAACTGACCAGCAATAAAAATGACGGGTGTCTTTCCTCCCAATGGTTCCGAGTTGGACGGTTGGAACGATGGCACACTGGTAACTCCGAGACACTTTATGATAACAGTAAAACCATGCCCTTTTTTGATATATATTTAGTTGTTCTTTTTTTTTCCAATCCTATATATTTTACAAATCATCAGCCATCCAGGAAAGCTTGTCGCGGTTTTCAGAAATAAGAACTTGCTCACCAGGTTTAAAGGCGGGCAGCCCGATGTAAGGACAGCCGCTGCAGCGAAAAGCATCGCCCAAGTAACAGCTTCCACAACTGGATACAGCATTTTTGCTCTTCAGTAGCTCGGTAAAATCGATCTCCATTGTATCGGTGAGTTTGACAGCCTTAGGAGCAGCAGCAGACGCCGCAGCCGCCTCTGCTTCGTCCTGCTCACGCTGGCCACATGTGCAGTTCTTGCAGCGCTTCTTTTTACCGGGTTTCGAACAAGTAGACGGAGGAGCGAGGACATCCTTACCGAGTTGAGTTTCTTCGTCGCTTACAAGAGCGTCCTCATCATACAGATCGTCCTCACCTTCTTCCTCTTCCTGGGCTGCCTTCAGTACATCGTTCTTCGACAGTGTGTTCTGCTTTTCGGGTTTCTTAAATAAAAAGTCCAGCTTGACACCTACAGATGCACCTGCACTCTTTTTGGTACTGAGTTTCAACGGGACAGCCTCCACTTGAGCAGGACGGCGAAGAACAAACGGGCCCTTTGACTCAATCATCCAACCAGCCAACAACGATTCACGTTCAAAAGCATCGGCAAGCTCCTTTGCAAACACTCCGTCCACACTCAGAGCAGCTCCAGGATGTACGGCAGCAAACAGTTTTGGCAGGATAGCCTTTATTTCCTCTAACGTAGTGCTTTCATCCAAAAATAACAATCCACGATCGTATGCATTGACAGTAAGAGATGCCAAATTACCAGCAATGCGGTCAATCATATGAATGTCCCTCTGATGACTGGCATCCGTAGAATTCGCCTGGAATTTGGCCAAGGAAGTAGCAAACTTGGATTCGTTTGCAGCGTAATTCGGGGAAGCCAAGACGATTGTCGTAGTCATAGTGAAAGTAAAACAAACTGAAAATGTACGGCAACAAAAAAAAATATATGACTTCCTAAGTCTTCCGGTTCCTAATTCAGTTTCTGGCCAATGACAGAACGGGTGTTCTAGCACCAAGAACCTTTTAGCACGATGTGTACAGAAAAAAATGTAGCAGTTCGCAGCAGAGCTTAACCCTCAGAGGAATAGCAGGTACGGGACTGGTGGCAAGAGCAGGCTCGGGAATTGGTGAAAGCGACTGCCACTGATATTATTAGCACGCTGCTTACCTAATAATCTTTGGTGGTAGTGGTGGTGGTGGTGATATGGCGAACATAGTAGCTATCTGTGCGACTGCTGTATGGAAGTAGAACGAAAAAAAAGGTCATTGCGAACGGTTTGACAACAATCAATTCGTTTCAAATTAATTAAGGTCGTCGTCAGTTTTTGCTTCCATCGTTTCCCCTTGTGTCACTTACGCAACTCGTTTCGGTTCACGCGACGCGTTTTTCATTTGAAGATGTACGCGTATATAAGGTTATCTATGACGTATTGCTCGTCTGCTGCTGTGATGAACCATAGAACGAGGGCGAGAACTTCTCCTCTACCAAACACCCTAATTCCTTGGCGACCACAACAGGATTTGTTGAACAGGTTCTGTGGCTTCGTCTGACCTGTATTCCTCTCTTTCATTGTCCACAAGTTGTAATTTCTTATTTCTTTGATTAATTCTTTGTTTTTCTGTTTTCTCTTTTTTGGGTGGCATTAGCTTTTATCGTTCTGTTCACGTAATAACGCACTGGAAACGCGTATATATATAATTATGGCCGGCACAAATTCTGAAGAGCAAAAGCTGTTGGAGCAAATTGCTTCCTTAGCTGGTAATTGTTTTTAATTTGTAATGGAATTGTCACTAACAGGCTGTATTAGGTGCCATTAACAAGTACAAATACTCTCAAGGTACGTTAGGAAAAAGCGTTTCATGTTGACTGTGACTGCAATACATGTTCCCTGCTGGTATTACATTAGCATTTTCGCACGCTCTTTTGTTCGCGTTTTAAGTGCTTGCTTTCGTGTCGACGTCTTTTTTTCTGTTTTTCTCATACATCGTTTGCGAACTATTTTTTAACACACATTTTTCATGAAAAGAACAAATTCATCACCAATCTGCACAGAAGCCAGACGGCGCAAATTCCACGAATTGGCGCAAACGAAAACTTTCACATTGGTCCACATCACGAAATCAAACGCTTGTCAATAATCCGCCTCCGTCTCCGTCTATCAAGGGCGCTGCAGCGAAAACACAAGACGATGTTTCGTCAATGTCGGAGGACGCTACGGAGGCGTCGATGTTTGTTGCACGGAAAGATCGTCACATGCAACTTATTCACAAAAGTATTTACGAGCAAGATGCTCAGGCGAGGCAAGCCAGCATGGAAACTGCTCGTGCAAAACTTAACGAAAAACGGAAAGCAGTTGCAGAGAAAAAGACTCAGCAAAAGCTCACCGATCCAAACAACCACCTTCTCACTATTCAGGAGCTACCTTTTATCATAAACGACAAGGATCCTAAGTTTATTGAGTGCATGGACACTCTTGCTCAGCTTCCCAAGCATATATACCATGAAGGTCGCGCGTATGTGCTCATGAACCGTTCCATGTACAAGTTTGTTGGTACGTCACCCTACAGTGTGTACTGTCGTTACTATAACATGGTAGGGTATTGTGCGAAGGGAGGCAAGTGCATGTATGTCCATGATCCCGCTCATAAATACGTGTGTCCGAGGTTTTTGAGTGGTAATTGCCCGAATGGAGAGCAGTGCTCTTTGTCGCACGACAGAGATGAAAAGCGGACACCAGCCTGCCGCTATTTCTTAAAAGGTAAGTGCACGAATCCTGTATGTCGATATGCACATGTCCACTACAACGAGAGTGTGCCAGTGTGTCCCGACTTTTCCGAATATGGAATGTGTGAAAACGGCCTCCATTGCAAGATGAAACACATTCTGAAATGCACGGAGTACGCGCTCAAGGGGGCATGTCACAATGCAAAATGTCGTTTGTACCATCCCCCTAAGGAGCTCGAAAGCACAGAGAAAAAAGAGGGGGCTGTTAGTGCAGAAAAGATGCAAGGTGAGCAAAAGCAGGATTCGGAGTCATCTTCTACAGCGTCAGGAGCGACTCCTATTTTTATTTCATTATAACAAAAGCATGCCTGATTTGTTACTTGTGTTTCACTTCAACGAAAAAGATTGAAAAAAAAAAGGGGAATCGGGAGAGGGAACGGCTGAAAAAATGAGAAAAAAAAAAGAGACAAACCAGTCTAAGTCGTTCTCTACGTTTGTGTGTGTGAGATTCTGTTGAAAGAGAAACACGAAACTACGGGCGAACTGTGAGTAAGTATTTGGAACTAATTTTGTACACTATACAATTCAATGAAATAAAATTAGCAGCAATATAAAAGAGTGTCATGAAAAGGCGTGTAAATGGGGAAAGGATTAGAAAACAGCACAGGTGAACGTTACATTGCTTGAAGCAAGTGTCTTAAGGACTTGAACGTGAACATGCATGCTTCGGAGTACAAAATAATTAGAGGACGGCAACACGGAACAGCCATTAATGGGGACGCATAGAATAATCTGCGGTTTCAAGTGTTTCGAAGTGTTTCTTAGCACGAGTAATATTCATCAACGTAGTCATAGACTCGACCTCGGGATCAGATATGACAACCAGAATGTATGTGTCATCTGTGTATGGAACAATGAAAGCAGAAAAGTTCCCGCCACGAAGCTCGAACGATGTAAACTGAGCTTGCATTTTGCTACAACTCAGTTTGAACTGTTTCACAATGTTACTGATTTTCTCGAATCGGTGAATGTCGGTAGCAACGTTACGGCTTGATGAGTAAGATGAAATGACAAGGAATGTCGTACGCTCGAACAAAACAGCTTCGTCTGCCTCCGCTGCTTTACTGAAAGCCTTCAGATGGTACTCGAGGGTAGGAGTGTTTGGGATGAGCGTGTAAACGATAGCTGACCAAGCCTTATATAGGGTTTCATCCCAAATAGACGTAGCAAGGCATGTTGTTTCAAGCACATTGCTTTTTTCCATCAAAATAGCCTTGCGTTCCTCAAACACTACGTCGCGAAGATCCTCCTGCACAAGATCCATCTTGTGGATAAGACAAAACACGCGTGCCTTTGGGCTGTTGGTCACAGTAGCCTCGAGACAACTTTCAAACGCGTGTAAGTCGCGATCAAACTCGCGAGATTCGACATCGAAAACATAAATAAGCACTTGAACATTGCGGAAGATGTGATCCCTTTGAGCAGTCAAATAATTCTCCATGAAAGCTTCTTGTCCACCGCAATCCCACAAGTTGAGAACAAGATTACCGAGGAATCGTACATGAGAATGCTCAATGTCAATTGTAGCACCCAGCCGGCGGGTGTCCTTGGCCACATAATTACTGAATACGATGCTTCGCATGGAACTCTTGCCGCTGCCGCTGCGGCCCATCAGTAGAACCTTTTTACGCATTGTTGAACGTGATTTTGACCGTTACGAACACGTTAACGAGAAATGAAGAATGAAGAAAAGCGCTGAAAGCGTGTATGTGTGCGCTTATAAATAGACCTAATTACAAAAAGAAAAGTCGGCTTAAAATTGGCTCAAGCAGACAACGTTTCAGGACCAAAAAAATAAAAAAAAACACAGAAGATTCAAAGAAAATAAAGAGAGATTAGCCTCAAATACGTATTAAGTTGGTTTATGTACAAGAGAATGCCCAGAAAAACGCTTCACCAATACAGAAACGTGTGAGTTCGTGTGTGATTTGATTCGTGAATGCCACCCGGTGTCCAACAACTATGGTTGACTACGCTTGTGAATGCCTACAAGGTATGCGGTATCGGTAGGAAGCTGTCGCAGAGGTTGAGCCTGCTGAGTTATCGTAGACAGACGGTGTGGTTCGGCACGGGCAGCGTCAGGGTAGCGTGGTATTGTTTTTTGGTGGAGGTGTTTTTCTTAAATGCAAAACGCGTCGCCTTCATAACCTTATTTTGCTGTTTTCGGACGACACGCGTCGCAACGTCCGCCCCTGCACCTGCCTTCTACCAAGTACACGTATTTCACACATTCCTCACACTAGTTTGATAAAAATCACAAGAAAACGCGTAAAAAACGCGCTCTATTGTCGAAGCATTGAATATTTCGTTGTATTTTATAGTTAGGAATCGTCATTACTGTTCAGAATGGCTTCCCGAAAAACGGTTATGGAGGAAGACGCTGGCCAACTGAAATTGGGACCAGGTGAGAACATCTTTGCGTACTGATACACATTACAAATGATCATTTATTAATACAGATACAGAGTTTGAAAACGAAGACATGTTGACCGTTTCGGAAGCAAAGATTCTTGTCGAAACCGTGCTGGCTCAGCGTTCACGCGAAACCGGAGGCGAGGTTCCTATGACAGAGTAAGTTGTGCGCTCTTTCTAAAACGGTGGATGGCGTTTTTGCGTGTTTTTATCACATGGAGAGACGCTGACGAAACTCGAACAGTGTCATGAAAAAAACAATGGAGTACTTCAACATTTTTGCGCGTTTTAAGACGCAAGAAGCGACATACGCTTGTGAACGTATTCTAGGAAACCGGTTCCACAAGTTTGAGCGTGCTCAACTAGGTACTTTGTGTTGTGAAGACGCAGAAGAAGCTCGTACACTGATTCCCAGTTTGGCAACTAAAATTTCAGACGAAAGTCTGCAAGGCATCTTGGACGAACTGTCCACACTGCGCAAGTTCCAAGATTAAGAAGCGTCGTCATTAAGGACATAAAAAAAGAAACGAACCGAACCGAAAAGAAAAGAAACTGAAAATGAAAACGAAAGTACTAAACGGGAGAAACATAAGAAACGAAAAAGACACAGCTGAAGATGGGAGAGGTGAACAACCACTTGGCCAGACATGGACGAAGGCTAGTCTGTCCATTGCTGCTTAGAACCTTTTGCACAACCAGATGGCAGTTTTGCAACCAAGCTTTATTGCATTCGTGAACAGTCCATGGGCAGGGGCCTTTTGAGCTTCCCAGTCGTCTACCGCAGCATTCAGATGGCCCAGCTCATCGTCACGTAGCTCGGCAAGTTTCTCACGCAGTTTAGAGAACTCTGGATGTTTGTCCTCGAGATGGGCTGTTTCACGAATTTGGTTGTTGTAATGGTCGCCAATAACCGTCTCTACAGCCTCTGTGCAAGCCATAGCGGCTCGCGTGCCTAACAAAGCGCTGCCGACACCAAGTGCAAATCCGGCAACGTCCCATAGGGGACGAAGAACCGTGGGACGAACATTGTGTTCCGTACAGTATTTGTTGAATATGGAAAGGTGGTACTTTTCCTGGTCCCACATATGCTGGATGGTTGGTGCGACTCTGGGGTTCGTCACTCGCAGGATAAAGTGCTGACCCTTGTAAATTCTGTTGGCGCCCAACTCACCAGCATGGTCCACACGGATCACTTGGTCAAGCAGTTTGTTGTCCTCTCGAGAGAGAGTCTCATTAGAAGCGACAGGTGTGTTATGGGTGCCATAGGCGCCAGTTGCTGTTGTAGAGCTCCCGTAGCGGACGGCCGCCGCAATGGGAAAGATACGCTGAATTGTAACAATGGAATTTCTCCTAAGGGCAAACATGAATGTGCAGTCAAGGACAATGTGTAATGAATTGTATGGAGCTGAAGGGAAGGGGGCCTCTGGCACACTGAGGATGGCCGGTGGGCAGATTAGATGCGTTTAGCGTGGGTAGACGAGTTGTACTGCATTTTGTAGTACTATGTAACACTTCGTTATATTTTTACTGAACTACGCAGCGTTTCACAACAAAAGTATTACAATAGTTTTTACATATCGTTAACTCTGTTACCGTCCTTCACAGAACCGCGTTAAGGTGCTTTCTTACTTGGGTACCGCACTCGTCCTGCCCTCTCCATGCTCTCATTTGGAAAAGAAAACTCAATCCCGGTAACACCGCTGGGCAAGCCCTCAAATGGCGGGAGGGTGTTTGGAACGAAGAAGCCCCTCTTCACGAATGGAAAACCCAGGCTCACTTCTGGCCGCACAGTTCTTGCTGGAAAGAACACAAACATTCACAAATCCAACGCTACCAGTGCAATTGTCGTTCACGAAGACACAGCCGAAGATGACAAGGTCATTTACGCTCCTGAGACACTTGGTGCTGCTTCTCAAGCAACTCCAACGCTGAAATCTGCGTTGCAGACGCCTCCTGGCATGCTGCTTTCCACGCTGCAACAGCGTACAAAACGACTCACTTCCTCTCCTCAGGTCACTCACACTGAGACTCCCGAGGACGACATCGAATACATGCCCCCATGTGCCCCCACGTCTCCTCTTGCCAACCTTGGCCTGGACGAGTATGCCATGGATTGGAGCACCATCGATGTCTGGAGACCAACACGAGTGGGGGCAAAACGGGAGAGCACTGTTAAATCGAACATGACCCCCACATCGGCCGTCAATAGCTGCAGCTCCGTGCTGAGTCTCGACTCGTCGGCCTCTCTGACTCCGTCTTGCGTAACCCCCACAGTCCCCACGTCCAAGTTCTCGGTGTTCCAGCACCATGAGGGTCTGGACGATGCAACGACGGCTGCTGCTGCTGCTGTGAACGCTGCCGACTCTTTGACTTCTCCTAAGTCGCTAAAAGTCGGCCGTTCCCTCCACTCTACTTCTCCCACAGCTCGCCCTCCGTTCCTCGACGACACGTTCCCCCCACCTTCTACCCCCGCTACCGTTCAGAGACCTCGGAGTTCTTCATTACGCCCTGGCATCCCGCATGCGACGCATGCAGTTCGCTCCCGCTACGTCCGTCGCTCTACCCCCGCCTATTCCTCGTCTGCACACTCGCATACCCCCACAAATACCTCACGCTCCGCTCCTTACCGTCCTTCCCGCCGCGTTGCCCCCACTCGTGCTCGCTCGACTCTCGCAGCCCCAATGGATCCCTGGGCCATGGATATTGGTCTTTTGTGATTGCATATGTATGTTTAATGAAAATGTATTGTTACAGGTAAAGGGAAATTATGAGTAGGTGAGAAACAATCGTAGCTCTGTCGGCACATGGCATAGCGAAGAGGTCGTACCGAAGGCAGTCGACTACAAACAGTATATGAATAACCAACCCTAAGCCCTAAGACTAGCAAACACACAAGAAGCATGCCAAAGAAATCACAACCAAAGAAACCACAACGAAACAGCTACAGCCAAAAACGATCACACACAATAAACTATTCACAATCACACCTCAACCAGTATACAACTTTTATATCAAAAAAGACATTCATTTGCTTTCTATAAATCCGTTACAACGTTAAGACGTTTAGAACTTGGCGGCAGCAGCCTTGATGTAGTTGGCAGCCTTGGCACCAGCGTAGATGGCCTTGTCACCGAGAGCCTCTTCGATACGGAGAAGCTCGTTGTACTTGGCCAAACGCTCGGAACGGCAGGGAGCACCAGACTTGAGTTGACCGGCGTTGATACCGACAGTCAAGTGAGCAATGAAGGTGTCGGCGGTCTCACCGGAACGGTGAGAAACCATAACACCCCAACCGGCCTCGTAAGACATACGGACGGCGTTCAAGGACTCGGTGATGGTACCGATTTGGTTGACCTTGAGAAGAAGGGCGTTGGCGCACTTCTTGTCAATGGCCTTGGAAAGACGCTTGACGTTGGTGACAGTCAAGTCATCACCGACAATTTGGAAGTCGGAAGAGGCTTGGAGATGAGTCCAGGCATCCCAGTCATCTTGCTCGAAGGGGTCCTCGATGGAGACAATGGGGTACTTCTTGGCGAGGTCGGCGTAGATCTTGCCGAGTTGCTCGAAGGAGAGCTTGTTGGCGGGGTTGGGGTTCTTGACCTTGATGTCAACGTCGTACTTGCCGTCCTTGTAGAACTCGGAGGAAGCAACATCAAGACCAATCTTGATCTTGCCCTCGTAACCGGCGGTCTTGATGGCCTCGTTGATGAGGTCAAGAGCCTCCTCGGGAGTTTGCAAGTCGGGAGCAATACCACCCTCGTCACCGACGTTGGAGGCGGAAGAGCCATAGCGTTGCTTGGCGATCTTCTTCAAGATTTGGTAGGTCTCGGAACCATAGCGCATGGCCTCAGAGAAGGTAGGGGCACCAGTGGGGAGAATCATGAACTCTTGGAAAGCGAGCTCACCACCAGCGTGGGAACCACCGTTCAAAACGTTGAAGGAGGGAACGGGGAGAACGAAGGGTTGCTTGGTACCGAAGATCTCAGCAATGTATTGGTAGAGAGGGATCTTCTTTTGAGCAGCAGCAGCAACAGCGGCAGCCATGGAGACACCCAAGATGGCGTTGGCACCCAACTTGGACTTGTTCTCAGTACCGTCGAGGTCAATCAAGAACTTGTCGAAAGCAGCTTGGTTGGTGACGTCGAGGTTAGCCTTAACGACAGCGGGAGCAATGATCTCGTTGACGTTGGCAACGGCCTTCAAAACACCCTTGCCACCCCACTTGGTCTTGTCACCATCACGGAGCTCAAGAGCCTCCCAGATACCAGTGGAGGCACCGGAGGGGACGATGGCACGGTGGACACCGGTCTCAGTGGTCAAGTCAACCTCGACAGTGGGGTTACCACGAGAGTCGTAGATTTGACGAGCTTGAACCTTTTGAATTGCCATTGTTGTTGTTGTGTTAGGATTGAATGTATTCCTTGATGGTTGATACGTGCTGGGCAGTCTGGTATTTATAGCTTTTCCGAGCAGGCCTCGAAGCCGACGGGGCGTCATTCGGAACATCGCAGAAACGCGTGGAAGCTCGGCAAGACACTTGATGGACTGGCTGGGTGCCGCATCGCATGCCCTGGATTGCGCATTTTCTCGCGAAGAAGGTGTCGCAGATAATTTTTCCGAACTCCTCCGCTCGCTTTAGCGTCGGCTTGTGCTTGAACTGCGCACTATCTATCGCGTAAAGTACACCTTCTTTACGAATTGACCAATACACGTAAGACTTATCGCATTTTATCGCTTATGTGTTTTCTCTGAGGTAACGTGCCCCTCAGGAGTGTTTTTGTCACGCAAATATCCTGCTGACGAGCGATACATTTACGTCAGTCTGACGAAGACAGTTTCTCCCATTGGGTGACGTGCATGGGGAAACGGCAGTTCGATGTTAATCCGAAGGAAGGGAGTATTTCTGCAGTCGATCTTTTATCGCAAATGCGACAAACAACGTGCTGAACCGGTCGAACAAAGGCACGGTGTCGCCAGAACATCGGAACACGCAATGGACAATTATTTTATTCAAGAAAGGGAATTGGATTTTCTAATATTTTCCGATTTCCCATCAAAATTACGCATGAATTGCTCTTCATACTAAAAGGCATGTTTGCTTATCAGTTGAAATCCAAGTCCGAAACTACAAAGTCTCTCATGACGTGGGATCTACGTTGGTATGAGGAATTCTCCACGGGTCCCAAGCCTATCCGCTAACAACTTATGAACTTTATTTTTAAAAGTCTATGCATTACGTAGTGTTTAGGTAGGTTCTTTGAGAACGAAAAGAATAAATGAAGTAACAATGCATTATTGTTCCCAAGTTTCGTATCACGAGAACGCTCAAATGGCTATTCCAAAAACGGACTTCTATGATGATGCGAAAGAGTATAAAAAGGAACGCCATCTCATTAGTGTAGGGTGTTGGTGGTTGTTGCAATGGTGTGGAAGGTAATATTCTTTACCTCATCAATTTAAAGTGCATAGTCAATGCGGCTGTCGTATCTCAAACTTTTTCACTAGTTTTTTGGTGATTTCTTACTGGTATTCTTTTTCTGTTCCTTTTTAATTTTTTTAATTTTTTTTGGAATTTGTTTTACATTTTATTTAATTTTTTTTTTGATCTGAATTTTTGAGATGCAGTTCTTTTGGTTGATCTCCAAATACTGTAAAAAATAAAACTTTTTTAAATTATTTTTTGGTTTGTGCATCATCACAAAGATCTACCCATTGACTTTGCTATCCTTTTGTAGCCATTCTTGCTTTTCTCACTGTTCATTTTCGGGTTTCTCACCGTTGGGGTCGCTCCGTTTTGTTCATTCGAACATCAACCACCACCAACACCCACCTATTAAGTCTCGTTATTTTGCGTTGTGCTCTGAGAACACATCAAGACTCGTCGAGTTTGTGTTGTTCAACGTAATCTCATGCAATTGTATCGCACTCTCTGTAAGGAGATACGTGCATTTTGGGATCCGCTAGCTAGGTACGCAACTGTGTTGCTTCATCAGCGTTGTACCGATCTAACAACGCGCTCACCGCAGGTCCTATTTACGCGACCATTTTAGAGAAACATTTCGCAGCGCATTGCAAAATCGCCCAAAATGGACACAAGAACGAGTGAGCAGCTTTGAGAAACGTATTCTCCAATTCGTTAAACGATTACAAAAGTCGCGACAGGGCCATGTTGATCATTGTTCTTACTTACTCGAATACGCGTATGGCCAACGAGGGCCATTGAAACACAAACGTCTCCGTGAACTTTCGGTCATACCTCCTGGTACTGAAAGCCCTATAACTCTGCTTCCCAGCGAACCACGGACGCGTTTGCCTCACATTTCTCCCTTACTTGCGTGGGTGTACAAACAAAACCATCGGTTAGGCTTTATTCGTAATACTCCCATGCGAATGTCAAAGCCAATCATTGCTGACAAGACCATTCCTCCCAGGAATGCTGCAAACAAAATTTGGCGTTGCTATTCTGAATGCTACCGTCGCATTCGTGCACCTCTTACCCCAAAAGAATGGGAACACTTATCACTGTTGGCTCAATCGTCATTCAGCGAACATTTGAATTCACCCTTTACTCCAAAATTTCCTCGCACGAATCCGACTCGGTTTCTCCAACGAAGAACCCACCAATTTCTTCAGAACACATTTGTGCTGGACGAAATAACGCACCATAAATTATCAGCACCGCGAGCCGTTGAAAAACATGGAGAATAGTGCGTTCATGAGCTCTTATGGACAATTAATGCTATGTTTTATGGCCTTCATGGTTACATAATTACATGATTGGGGAAATCGCTTTGGAGTTGCAAAAACACCGCATGTCGTCACTACGGCTATATGCTAGCGGTCAAGTCTCGGTAGAAGTCTACTTTTCAGCGCGTTACATTAAAGATCTGCCTTCAGCGAATTCAATCCTGCAGTTCTCTCTACGATCGTTGTAGCGATATTACAATGTTACTCGTGTTGGATTTTGACGAAACTATCACCTTACATGGTAAGTAATTCGATTGTTGTATTGCGTTTAAAACAACATTTGTCAAACAACAGTTTTAGGATTACCAATTCACACAGTTTAAGATACAATTCTCCCCTTAGCAAATCTAGCTGGAAAGCCTGATGAGTGGAAAGTGTTATCAGATGCGTACATGAAGGACTATGCTGCTGCAAAGGAGTCCGTAAGCAACATTCAACCAGCAACATTTGGTCAGTTACACACTTACTTGGATGCATTCGACAACGTTGAACGTGCGAGTATTCAGCGTATCACGGAAAGTCGGTTTTTTGAAGGAGTTGGCGAACGCGCTATCAAAGAACTTGCCGAAAGCATACAGTTGCGGCCTGGATTTACCCAGTTTATCACCTCCTTGCGACCATATCTTGAGTCAGGCCTTATAAAGCTCCATATCCTTTCCGTAAATTGGTCAGCCCTGCTCATCAGACACACGCTATGTTCCCAAGCAGCCCTTACTCCTGAACTGTTTTACATTCATTGTAACGACATTCTTCTACAGTCAACTACCGGCATCGCGACTGGTGCAATGAGTCCATACGGCAGTTCTGAGCCTATTCACACAGCGACAGATAAACTTCGCGTGTTCACAAAGCTCCAAAAAAGTGCCTTACAGAGTGTTTACGTCGGCGATTCACTAACAGACTTGTACTGTTTGCTTCAAGCCAAAGTTGGAATTTTTATCGGTGAAAAAGACAGTGTTCTTGACGTTATACAACGGATGGTCTTGACTCTCATACCGCTACAAGCATTGGCTTCCGGCACACATAAACAGGCTATGCCACCTTTCGACTTATCACAAAAAACACAGCCTGTGTGGAAAACGCGGACATCTGTCCACGTCGCAAAACTGTACACGGCAACCACATGGAGTGACATATCATCGTTTCTCTTTCATCAACAAAACGATGCTCGATAGGAAGCGCATCGTAATACTCATCCGTAAATAACGGACCCCTAGAGGCTAACTATTGACGGATTTTGTGATATATCGCCGCAATCTACCAACGTGATAAGCATGATGCGGCTCACAATGGCTTCAACATTTGATTCCAAGCAGCAAACACCGCTAAGTGTCCTTGCAGGGCCCCATGGTTCAATGGTACTACGGAGTTAGGAAACCTTGTACAAGCAGCGACAATTTACATCCCTTGTCGTCGCCACTTGTACCCAGATCGGCATACGTTTCGCCGTTTTTAACTATAAATGTTGTCCTGTTTGGTTTTGGTGTTGACCAATTGTATCATTTTTGTTATCGCACTTGGATCGTCATCGTTATCTATTCAGGACACTATTGCGACCGAACACTCATAACGCACACGGTTTGTCTTTCTGCTTATACACACACTCCTACACCAGTACAGCTTCTGATTTACGGGCACCGTAACATTTGTCGCTTGAAGTGTTTATTTTGTGGAAAAGATAACAAATTCTTTTCCTTTATTACGCAGCGGCTGCAATCTCTCATTCTAAAGCCTGCCCATTTTTGTTACACATCTCTAAAGATTAAAAAATAGTTTTCAGAATGGAGAAATCTGTTAACGACGACATTGACTTCCATCTAAAGCCTTTAAAACAGGTTCGGAGCTCGGTCTCCTACTTGGGCCGCAACATCAAGAAGGTCTTGGTTGCAAACCGTTCAGAAATTGCCATTCGTGTTTTCCGTACCGCCCATGAACTTGCTCTTCACACTATCGCAATTTACTCTCATGAGGACCGGCTCTCTATGCACAGACAAAAGGCCGATGAGTCATATCCCATCGGCAAAGTCGGTCAGTACGCTCCGGTTGCCGCCTACCTGGCTATTGATGAAATTGTAAACATTGCTAGAAAGACAGGTGCTGATTTGATTCACCCTGGTTATGGTTTCCTTTCAGAGAATGCAACTTTTGCTCGGAAGGTGCGCGAAGCTGGTATGACCTTTGTTGGTCCTCCTCCCGAGGTTATTGACTCGTTGGGTGACAAGACTAAGGCCCGCGCCATTGCTATCAAGTGTGGTGTGCCAGTTGTCCCCGGTACTCCTGGTCCCGTTGAAACCTTCGAGGACGCCGAAGCTTTCGTAGCTGAAATCGGCTTCCCCGTTATCATTAAGGCCGCAATGGGCGGTGGTGGACGTGGTATGCGTGTTGTTCGTGAAGCTTCCTCTTTCCAAGAGTCTTTCGACCGTGCCCGTTCTGAGGCTATTTCTTCCTTCGGTGATGGCACTATGTTTATTGAACGTTTCTTGGACCACCCTAAGCACATTGAGATTCAATTGCTTGCTGATTCTGCCGGTAACGTCGTACACTTGTTCGAGCGTGATTGCTCTGTTCAACGTCGTCACCAAAAAGTCGTCGAGATTGCACCTGCCAAGGATCTTGATCCTAAGGTTCGCCAGGCCATGTTCGACGACGCTATCAAGATTGCCCGTGAAGTCAAGTACTGCAACGCTGGTACCGCAGAGTTCTTGCTTGATGGCCAGGGACGTCACTATTTCATTGAAATCAACCCCCGTATCCAAGTTGAACACACTATTTCCGAAGAAATCACTGGCGTTGATATTGTATCCGCTCAACTTCATATCGCTGCTGGTTACACCTTGCCCGAAATTGGTCTCACACAGGATGCCATTACCTGCCGTGGTTTTGCTGTGCAATGCCGTGTCACTACAGAAGATCCAACCAACAACTTTGCACCCGACACTGGTAAAATCGAAGTCTATCGTTCCGCAGGTGGTAACGGTGTTCGTCTCGATGGTGCCAACGGTTTTGCTGGCTCCGTTATTACGCCATACTACGATTCTATGCTTGTAAAATGTACTTGTCACGACTCGTCTTATGAAGCCACCCGCAGAAAAATGATCCGTTCTCTTATTGAGTTTCGTATCCGTGGTGTGAAGACAAACATCACATTCTTGCTTCGTTTGTTGACGCATCCTACATTTAAGTCAGGAAACTGCTGGACTACCTTTATTGATGATACGCCTGACCTCTTCCGCCTTTACAAATCCCGTAACCGTGCACAGAAGTTGCTTTCTTACTTGGGTGACTTGATTGTTAACGGAAGTTCCATCAAGGGTCAAAACGGCGATCCTTCGTTGAATGCTCCCGTCGTGTTGCCTACCCTCCGTGATCCCTCCCAACCCGATGGTGTTATTGATGCCCGTTTCCCTTGTGAGAAGGGTTGGCGCAAGGTTATTTTGGAGCAAGGTCCCGAGGCTTTTGCTAGAGCCGTTCGTGAATATCATGGCGGTTTGGTCATGGACACCACTTGGAGAGATGCTCATCAATCTCTTTTGGCTACTCGTGTCCGTACCATCGACCTTGTCAACATTGCTCCCTTCACTAGTCATGCTTTGGCTTCTGCTTACTCCTTGGAGATGTGGGGTGGTGCAACATTTGATGTGTCTATGCGTTTCTTGCACGAATGTCCCTGGGATCGACTTCGCAAACTTCGTCGTGCCGTTCCCAACATTCCTTTCCAGATGTTGTTGCGTGGTGCTAATGGTCTGTGCTATGCTAGCCTCCCTGACAACGTTCTCTATCACTTCTGTCAGCAGGCTAAGGCAAACGGAATTGATATTTTCCGTGTCTTCGACGCTTTGAATGATGTTGAGAACCTGTCTCTTGGTATTGATGCTGTCAAGCGTGCCGGCGGTGTTGTCGAGGCTACCATGTGTTACTCTGGAGACATGTTGAACCCCAAGAAGAAGTATAACCTCAACTATTATCTTGATCTCGTTGACAACATCGTTGCTCAAGGTATTCACGTTCTGGGTATCAAGGATATGGCTGGTGTCATGAAACCTCGTGCTGCCCGTATGCTTGTCGGTGCTATCCGCGCTAAGTACCCTAAATTGCCCATTCATGTTCACTCCCACGACTCCGCTGGTACTGCTGTCGCCTCTATGGTCGCTGCCTTGGAGGCCGGTGCCGACGTTGTTGACGTCGCCACTGACAGTATGTCTGGTATTACCTCCCAACCCAGTATGGGTGCAGTTGTTGCTGCTCTCGATGGTACCGAGAAGGAGCTTACATTCAACCCCGATCACCTCAGAGAAATCGACAGTTACTGGTCTCAAATGCGTCTTCTCTACTCTCCCTTCGAGTCCGAACTTAAGGGACCCGATTCTGATGTCTACAATCACGAGATCCCTGGTGGTCAATTGACAAACCTCAAGTTCCAAGCTTCGTCTCTCGGCCTTGGTTCCCAATGGGCTGAAACCAAGAAGGCGTACATTGACGCTAATGAGCTGTTGGGTGACATTATTAAGGTTACTCCTACATCTAAGGTTGTTGGTGATCTTGCACAGTTCATGGTTCAAAACAAGCTCACAAAGAAGGATGTCGAGGATCGTGCATCCGAGCTTGACTTCCCTGGCTCCGTAATGGATTTCTTCCAAGGAATGATGGGTCAACCCTACGGCGGTTTCCCAGAGCCATTGCGCACTAATGTCCTGAGAGGTAAGCGCGAGCCTTTGAGCGAGCGTGCCGGCAAAACTCTTCCCCCTGCCGACTTTGAGGCCATTCGTGGTGGTTTGGAACAAGAATATGAGCATGCTGACGATTGTGACGTTGCTAGTTACTGTCAGTTCCCCGACGTATTCAAGCAATTCAAGCGCTTCCAAGCTCGCTATGGTGACCTTTCTGTTTTGCCCACCAGATACTTCTTGGCTAAGCCCGACATTAACGAAGAAATTTACGTCGAGATCGACCAGGGTAAGACTCTTATCATCAAGTTCCTCGCACTTGGTCCTTTGCAAGAGAAGACTGGTCAACGTGAGGTCTACTTTGAGCTCAATGGTGAAACTCGTCATGTTACAGTTCAAGACACAAAGGCTGCTACCGAGACTCAAACTCGTCAAACCGCTGACCCCAGCAACCCTGGTCACGTCGCTGCACCTATGAGTGGTATTATCGTGGAGATCCGTACACAAGCAAGCCACGCTGTGAAGAAGGGTGATGTCCTTGCCGTTTTGAGTGCTATGAAGATGGAAATCGTCATTAGTGCTCCACACAGCGGTGTCGTCAAGGAGCTCACCATCCAACAGGGTGACTCTGTGAACGGAGGTGACTTGTGTTTCGTTTTGGAACACGAGTAGAGCAATTGTATTTAGTAGGGTTTACGTTTTGGTTCTATTGGTAATCTAGTCTCCTTTTGTAAGAATTTTGTGAATGTACTGTTATGACTTTGTCAAATAAAAGTGTTTCATCCTCCATGTTCAGCGTCGCGTGCCAGCAATGTCTTAACTAAGTAAGCTCAAGCAAGCCCACACAAGAATAGCACACAGTCTATACCTTCCCTATCCTAACAGTAGTAGGGTCCATCAGCATTCACACTCACTACTACCCCTCTGACCATCACCATAACAATGCCATTCCAATACACATCCACCGCTACGGCTAATCTCTTAACGCTCACCAAGTTTGATTTAAAGGCTAAATCTACTTGTTCAAGACAATAGCGTCGTACTTTTGCTTGAACCACTGGATGGTGTCGTCGGCGTTGATCTTGTGAGGAGCACCAATGCGAGAGCGTTGAGCCTTACGACGAGCAACACGCATACCAGGGCGGTCCATGACAACGTAGAAGTCCATACCGTAAATACCGATAGAAGGGTCGTACTTGATACCCAAGTCAATGTGCTCTTGGATACCAAAACCGAAGTTACCGGTAGCGGAGAAGTTTCTTCTCTTGAGCTCGAACTCCTTGACCTTGAGACCACGCTCCAAGATCTCTTCAGCCTTGGGACCACGGACGGTAACGTGGACGGCGATCTTCTCGTTACGACGGATACCAAAACGACGAATGGTGTAACGGGCCTTGGAGAAGACGGGAGTTTGACCGGAGAGTTGCTCCAAAACCTTGGCAGCACGGGTAAGACGATCACCAGACTCGCCCAAAGAAATGTTAAGGACAAGCTTGGCGATGCGGAGCTCCTTCATGGGATTTTGTGCCTTCTCTGCCATGGTGTTTGCGGTGGGGGAGTACAGTACGCGTGGTATTGTTGATGGTTACTCATTGCGTTGACAGTCACAGTATATTTAGGGTAGGGTTATGAATTTTGATTTTTTTGCAAATGCCGAAATTTACCGAAGATAATAACGAGGACTGCTCAGCACGTTAAACTGAATAAGGAGCAATAATGAGCTGTAACACAGCAGGGCCCTTCACCGGAGCCCTGCCATGAATGCGTCAAGGGAAAGAGCAAGGGAGGGAGGGAGAGAGGAGGGCACCAAGTAAATACGTGGGATGAACACGAAGATTTATCGTGTGTTCCATGCACACCCCTGCTGCAGGGTTTCCCAGCCGCTCGTCATCTACGACAAGCTGACTTTGTATAAAGGCACAGGAAATAACATTAACTAAACTTTGAGAGTCTTACCCTCAACAACCTTAGCCCAACCGATCAATCTCCAGTGCTTTTCGATACGGCGACTAAGAGCAACCTTCTCACCAATCTCGGTACATGCAGGAGCAGTAAGAAGGATCTTTGCAAGGTCGGCCTTGACCATCATGACACGTCCACCCGTAGACGTCGAACCGATGTTCACCATCAAGACTTCATTCTTAGCGAGCTTTTGCACCTTCGTCGTGTTTTTGTCACCCGACTTCACACCCAAAAGACGGCGGAGCAAGAAATAGTTGATCTCAAGCTCTGTGTAAACTTCAGGAAGGTTGCCCTTAGAACCCAAAACTTGACCGACAAGACGATCAGCACGGCACAAGGTAGGATCGACGGTGGTACCCACACCGATCAAACCACCAGGAACGGCCAGCTTCAGGTCGTTGTGCTCAGCGAAAAGAGAGACGATGCGAGAGAAAATGGGTTGGCACTTGATACGGCCATCATCGTCCTTAGTAACAATACCAGGACGGATTTCAATCTCATCGCCAAGGTGAAGAACACCGGTGAGAATAGAACCACCGGCGACACCACCCTTCAAGTCCTCAACACCGGCACCAGGCTTGTTGACGTCGAAAGAACGAATGACAATGAGACGGGGAGCAGATGTGAAGTCACGCACGGGAATGGGAATCTTTTTGACAATGTACTCCAGAATAGCGTCTATGTTGTACTTCAATTGGGCGGAGATAGGGACAATTGGTGCGTTTTCGGCAACTGTACCCTTAATGAATTTCAGAATGGATTGGTAATGTTCTTCGGCGGCAGACTCACGAATCAAATCCACCTTGTTTTGCAAAATGATGATATGCTTCAGTTGCATGATTTCGATGGCAGCAAGATGCTCACTCGTTTGAGGTTGAGGACAGGGTTCATTGCCAGCAATCAGCAAAAGGGCTGCGTCCATAACGGCAGCACCGTTAAGCATAGTAGCCATGAGAATATCGTGACCGGGACAGTCAACAAACGAAACGTGACGGATCAGCTTCATTTTGTGGCCACAATTGGGCACCTCGCACAAAGGTTCATCCTCTTTGTTAGAGGAGTATGAACGGTAGCAGCCAGG
The DNA here is from genome assembly GCF_000149845.2 of Schizosaccharomyces japonicus yFS275. Classification (NCBI taxonomy): domain Eukaryota; kingdom Fungi; phylum Ascomycota; class Schizosaccharomycetes; order Schizosaccharomycetales; family Schizosaccharomycetaceae; genus Schizosaccharomyces; species Schizosaccharomyces japonicus. Next base: position 3,291,137 of record NW_011627860.1, on the reverse strand, counting down.
ACGGGGACAATCGGGATTTTCACACTTGTAAATTTTGGCGTTCGCGTATCCGAGCTTAATTGTAATATTACGCTCCAACTCGTTCTTGAAACGAACGGTGTGCACACCGGAGATAGCCTTAACAACGGTACTCTTACCGTGTGCTACATGACCAATCGTACCGATGTTGATCGTGGCCTGTCTAGAAATAATGGCAGGGTGAACTGGGGTCAGTTCAGTAGGATCGAGTGCTTCAACCATATTGTCTTGTGGTTTTTTTACAGTGATTGATGGCTTCAATGAGCGCTGTAAACACTGGTTTCTATCCTTTACACAGGAGACTGTCCTTTCTCACTGTCACGTTAGAGCAGTGTTGAGGCCAGGTGGTGAGCAGCGGTGGTGGTTAGTGGTAATGGCAAAAATGCTCGCTCAAACCAGAGCCGAGAGTGAAAGTGAAAAGTGTATTGATATTAATGTACAATCATTCTCATTTGATATGCGAATGTGTACTGGTGTATTTTTTCTTGTATATTCGTATAGCACTTGGTTTTGCTTTGTCAGTGGTAATTATCCGCGGGTGCAAAAACAAGTATACCAGCTCGGATGGTGTTGAATTACGAAACAATTATGGGTGTTTTTCTCGTTTTCATGTGTTTTATGGGATCAGAGTGTGCACGTGAGATCATGTGATGAGTTTAGTTCATATAAACTTTGAGCCAGTGTCCCGCTATCTTATCGAATAGTGATGTAATACTCGCTTAGATATATCGGCATGGTGGTTTGGCCCAAGTCTGAGAAGATGGGTACGACGTTCTGCTTTCCCCCTACAACGCGAGCAGAGATGAGCAACCATGCTACTTTGTCTGTTCATCATTCCTGTATGTTATTACTATTGTTTTTTGGTTTCTCTGACACATTTTAGTGAAAATCGCTTCCGTTGTCTTCGGCTCGGCTGGCAATTCGCGACAGCTCGCTGTCGATCGTGTCAATACAGCACAGGGTGAACCGTCTTTCACATTCAACTACTCGAATAACGATCCAATTGAGTTTATTCAGGTACGGGAGCTAGTACAATGAACAATATAAGCGGTTACTGACGAGTTTCCCCTATAGTACCACGCTGATCAGGAACCCCTGTCAAAGTGGACGGTGATGACGGTCTTCGATTGGATTTTCAGCTGGAAGCTTCAACGGAGGATGATACAGACTTGCTAACAAGCTTGACATACGTGTGTGCAGGCTCTCCGCAGGACCTTAATCGACTAATTACGCGGGAGTTTTCTACCGACCCTAATGTACTATTTTTTTACAGAAACAGCACCTTTCTTGCTTCTGCTTCCTTCCATTTACTAACCATTCAGTTTCAAAATCATGAACAAGTATCTTTAATTGGGAATGTTCCTCTCGAAAAAGCTAGTGGCAGTAAAGTTATTGATTGGAGTTGGAATTACATCCCTATAGGACCCTTGGACTTTCGGTATAATGGAAGACCCATTTACGTCTGTGTAAGTTTAAACCTGGCTGGACGACATTCATCTAACGCATAATTTATGTAGTTTGCTGAGTACGACAAGCACAGTAATTGCTTGGTACCGTTGGACTATTTTCAGTTTTGGGTGAAAGAACTTTTTACCGATTCTTCCCAGTCTCCTTTAGACGAACAAGCGTTTCGACAGCTACAACGGCCTGTTGACGCGATGCCTTACGAGCAAACTCAGACAGATACGAGCGCTGTTCCTTCAGATGCCATCTTGTCACCCATTCACTATCCCTCCGTTCGAGAAATGGATCAGGCAGAGCCTCAGGATGGCCCCCTGTTCCGGGCAACAATGCTGAATTTCGAACGTACCGCTAACGAAACTCGTTCAGCGTTGAAGAAAGTCATCAAACGTTCGGAAGATTATGCCCAAACCAGCGGACTGATGTACGTCTCAAACAATGAATTTAGTCAAGTGTTAAGCAAGGCTGCCAATGTAAACCCCCCTGCGTTTGGTCCTTTTGTTGACCATTACCATCGTGAAAGTTCACGGCTACTTTCCTCATTTTACCTAGACAGAGCTCAGCTTGTGCGTTCCAAACTTGTTGAGCCGCTTCGCAAAATTTACGAAAATGACATTAAAACGACGGACTCGAAGAAGAAAGATTTTGAAGAGCGAAGTCGCGACTTTTATGCATCGCTTTCACGGTACCTGTCCAAAAATAAAGAAGCCGACAAAGTCAAAGACTCAAAGTTTTCGGCTAAAAAACGTGAATTTGAACTCACGCGCTTTGATTATTATTCCTACATGCAGGATATTAATGGCGGACGTAAGGGACAAGAAATTCTTTCGGTTTTAACAAATTTTGCAACGCAAGACTATGCTCTTATCAATCAGCTTTTGAGTGATATAAAAAATCTACGCCCGAACTTGGATGTTCTCCGTGAAACGGTTACGGAAGCTGATAAAGAGTTTCAACTGATCCGTGCGGGTCGCGAAGAACGTCGTCGCACGTTGGAAACAAGTACACTCGAATCGGAAGATTTGGACGCTGAACTAGCTGCACAAGCGTATTCCGTTCAGCTTGAAAAGAGCTCGGCTGCTAAGCAGGGCCTTTTGTTGGCTTTGTCTAAAACTAGTTCAGACATCCAAGTTGTGCCCAAGACGAATTGGCACAAGTACTGGGTTGTCCTTGATCACGGACGTATATGTGAATATTCGAACTGGAAACAATCTCTTGAGCTTCATACGGAACCCATCAACTTGCTGATGGCAAGTGTTCGTGAAGCTAAGAATGTTGGCCGGCGGTTTTGTTTTGAGGTAATAACCCCGCAGCTTCGACGTGTGTACCAAGCAACATCGCAAACAGAGCTTGTTTCTTGGCTCGAGGCTATCCAAGCAGCAATTGCTGAAAGTATCGCCTTGAAAGGGAAGAAACAGCACGGAGATTCCTCTATCATCAGCAACACGAATCATCGCAATCTCTCATCTGCTTCTAGTAATGGAGGAAATGCTTTACACAGACGTGCCTCTTCGCTTAGTCCTGGACAGCGGCATACTCGTTCGGAATCGGTTGAAGTGAAAGTATCAAAGCCATCCTTGGTGTCTGTTCTAAAGACACTTCATCCAAGCGACGAATACTGTGCTGACTGTGGTTCAAGAACGAAGGTTGAATGGTGCTCTATCAACTTCCCCGTGGTTTTGTGTATTGACTGTTCTGGAATTCACCGCTCTCTGGGTACTCATATTTCTAAGGTTCGATCTTTGACCCTGGACAAACTTTCACATGAGACCGTTGAACTTTTGCGAAACACTGGCAATGCGCTTGTCAATGACATTTACGAAGCGAATCTTCCTAGTTCTGCGCAGAAGCAGGCGATGCTTGATAGCCCGCTTTCGAGAGCTAGTTTTATTAAGGACAAGTATACGAAACGGGCATATGTACAAAGTGTTCCTGGAGACGCTCTTGAGACTCTGCTAGAGGCAATCAAAGCAAACAATATACGCGATATTATATGGTGTTTGGCTTCTATCGAAGGAGTCATTCCCACGATTGCAATGGAGACTGCTTTGAAGCAGGATGCCTTGATGATTGCAGAGCTTCTGGGGCATAACGGCGTTGCGCTACCAACAGACGAAGCGTTTTTGGCTTCATGTTCTGTAAAAGCTCGGCAGTACATCGCTTACAGAACAGGTAAACAAGTGGTGATACCAGCTTCAACGACGACAGCTCCAAAAGTGACGAGGCATTCGACTTCAACTTCACATTCTGAGTTACCGACTGGTGGACGAGCAACTGATTAATTCTTGGACGTGTTTGACTACCACTTGCGCCATCTTCCTTCCACATCTAATACCTAGACATTCGCGCCTAATAACTCTCGCGAACGTTTACCGCTTTTGTTCATTAACAACCCCGCAACAACTGATCCCACACTTTTTATGACCCCTCAACCCGTTGGCTTTTGAGCAGTCTCCCTTTGGCTCCCCGGATATTCTTGCAACTATTTACCAATGTTTGGCAGTCAGACTAATTGGTGTTAAGCAGTTATAGTGCTTATCCCAGCAACTTTTTAATTCAAGCTACGTTCTGACATGAAAGTTTCCCTACAATGTTTCCACCTGTCACTTAATTAACACACACACGAACGCACATACCGCACAGTGCTACGACAACCTACGACACGCACATACGAGACACAAGACCTTCACTACACCACAAAAAACGACTAGTATCACTCACGTAGCAATGTTACACATGCAGAACGACAAGGTATGTGTTTCTTAGAAAGCAGAAGCAGTAAATATCTTTTTTAAGAAACATCAATCTACTCGGATTGCTTTCTCTTGGCCAAACGCTTGCCGGTACCGAAGACCTTCTTGCCTCTGTTCTTACGTTGCTTGCGTTGTTGACGAGAGGCCTTCTCGATCTTGTTAGCTTGACCAATGCGAACACGACGGTAGTGAGGCTCGAACTTGTTCAAGGCCTCGTTCGAGTCGTAAATCAAAGCGAAGCCGGTAGTCTTTCCACCACCAAATTGAGTACGGAGACCAAAAGCCTGGACGTTCTCAACGCTGGCCTTGTACATCTCAGCCAACTTCTCGCGAAGGTCATCCTTGGAGATGTTAGCCTTGCCAGGGTGCAAGATGTCCACAACCTGAAGGATTTAGTCAGAAGAAGTTTCTTATTTAAAGCTGGTGAGCATTAAACATACCATTTGCTTGCGTTGGAGCAAGCGGTTAGTCATAAACTTGCGAGTTCTGATGGTAACGGCCTCACTCATTTTCACTACGGTGCTTGATGGTGGTGGGTAGCGGGATGGTTGAATAGGCACATTTTGTTTCGGCCACCAAATGTGACTGCTTTTCTCTATAGTTAGATATAACATTTGTTAAATGCGTTATTTATGATATAACGAACCCTAACGATGATGGTTGGATAAGACAGTTTAATGTGAATAAGGTTTTGCGGGATAAATAAGCGAGTATTCCTGCGACAATGGATGCAATGTTATGTTACAGCAGGATTGATTGGTAGTGGGTGCGAAGACGGTAAAAATTTACGGTGTCTTTAATTGAGCAGGATTACCTGTTGACACTAAATTTTATGTTTGTGCTGCGTGGATGTATGAACCCTCATCTGAATTCAATTGCTGGATATTCTGTGGAAGATTTAGTAAATATGTAATATAAAGCGAAATTTGAAGCGCTTTTCTTAAATGCAGATATTATTGTTGTTTTTTTTTTTAGTATTTTTTTCGTATTTTCTTTATCTTGGCTAATGGGATCTTGTTAAAATAGTTGGTCTAATTTTATTGTGATGAAAATAGACTGTAACGTGTTTGAATGAATTATATTGATTTAAAGCTCGGGCAGGTTTCGTAATTCATCCACTCAAGTTTAATTGTAACTTGTTAATGTATGTTTTCGCAGTGTTCCTTAGTTTAATCTTCCATGGTTTTTTTTTTTTTTTTTTTTTTTTAGTAAATTAAAATTAGTAAGAGAGTATAGGCATCCTTTCAACAATCAGTTTCGAATTGAACAAGCCTTCCTGTGACAACTCGAATAATTATCACACCGGAGACATTCATTAATAGTATGTAAATTGTACCTTATTCATATACCCGTGCATCATACTTGTTGTTGTTTGATACACAGCAGTTTGACTCGTCCCATGTTGCCTCCATTTATTTCATTGAACATGTTGAAAACAACTCACCTCATACATAATACTCATTTCCTCGTCATATCAACTAATTTCTTCCGAGCCGTGTAAACATAACGCCGGCTTTCCGCTTCCCAATCAAGCCATTCAGAATAAACACCTTAGTTCGTAACTTTACATTCATTGGTAGTAGACTTTCCGATGTGTACGAAGTATTTCTACGATATTACTCTCTACCCCTCTTAGCTACCTTTCCTTTACGTTGTAACATTAGTACAAATACGACACTAAAATATTGAACTCCTGGTGACCTTCACGCTGTAATGAAAATCGAATACAAGGGTGAATATTACGAGATCAAGTCCTCTGAGGCAGACTGCTTCTCAGTGACCGGTAAGAATGGAGAACTCGGTTTACTGGCGTCAGGGAAACCAAATACCTGGAGATTGAGTCCCGTGAATCCCTCTTTAAATGCAGATGAGAATGTATTCCTCGCTTTATATGCCTTTTTTACTTTGTATCACTCTTACTCTAATGAAGTTTATATTGCTGCAGATGAAAACTTGATTCGCAATGTAACACTACCCGTTGAAATTAATAAGGAGAATTTATCCCTAAGTGCTGATAGAACCACCTTCTGGCAAATAAAGGAACCGTGGTTAGTTAACAGTTCACCAGAATGGCCCTTATCATATCTCCGTAATCAAGTAATACGCCGTCCTCCTGCTCCAGCACCAGGAACTGTTTTATATCGTCGATGGATCCCTTCTCTGGAAGAGACAATTTCGTTTGTCGCCTTTGACATTAGCAAGCACATTCCTCTCTTCCATGAATGGCAAAACAATCCCCGCGTAAACTACTTCTGGTCGGAGGCCGGCACTATGGATGCGCATATACAGTACATTCAGAAGATGCAAAACGATCCTCACTGCTATTCTGTTATTGGATATTTTAATGACCAACCCTTCGGTTACTTTGAGATATATTGGGTTCCGGAGGATCGTTTGGCGCCTTTTGCACAACCTCTGCACGCTCACGATCGTGGCTTTCATGCTCTTGTGGGCAATGAGAAACTCCGGGGTCCCCACAGAGTGCCCGTCTGGATTTCAAGCATCACACACATGCTATTTTTAATGGATTGTCGCACCCAGCGTGTGTTGTTAGAGCCTCGCATCGACAATCATAAATTCATCCAGTACCTCACTCGCGAGAACTATGCTAAACGCCTGGAGTTCAATTTTCCTCATAAGAGAGCGGCTATGATGGAGATTACCCGTACAATGTTTTTTACCTGCATTGGTCCTCGTGTGCAGACTGAAAACTAGGCGTATCTCTCTTGCCGCTTGCTACGACGCAGCTCGGCATTTCTGAGGTTAGAGTTTGATAGCACATTTGTTTTATCTACGGTAGCTTCTTCGTTCGTATCTTTCAGAATGCGACTGATCGTGGCCGTTCCTATGTGGCCTATATGACCGACGAGAATGGCGGATCCGAGATTCTTCTTCGTCATCTTCATACCGGTTTCTGTGTGAGGGCCGATATGAGGAAGCCGACCGCGGTGGGCTACGGGTGCGTCTGTAAGAATGCCGTTGAGGAGAACGTTCTCTCTGGTCGTTTGTGCGATGATAATCCCGCTCATTAGTTTTTCTCCTGTCAGTGTAGCGATAACGAGCGACACTTTGTGAAAAGTCGACGTGAATGCGCGAGTCGTCAATAAGAACATTCTGCATTTTAAAGTAAGCACGCTCCACGCTTTCCTTATTGTCGAATTCAATGAATGCGTACTGCAGGCTGTCTCCTGTTTTTTTATCTCTTACAATCTTGCAAGACACGATTTTTCCGAATCGAGAAAATATGAGTTCAAGATCCTCATCCTGAGTCACAGGATTTAATTTACAGACAAAGAGAACGTTTTCTGGAGGAGCAACGTGGGCAAAAGGTAGGTCGCCAACCATTTCAAGTGTTAAAGCTTGGGCTTGTGCTTCTTGTTCAGCCAACCGAGCTTTTTGAACCTCTTCTGGCTCTTCTTCGTTTATAACATTCGTGTCACCTATTCTCACTGTTGCAAGTTGCTCTGGCGTGGGTGAAGGAGACCGTGATGGAATGACAAGCTCGGGTGGATCTTCAAATGGGTCATCTAAAACGATTGTGTGTTTTATACGTACATCCATAAATGGCTGACCCTCTTCATCACATAAGGTGCTGTTAATTTTATCTAGGGTTTCAAAACCCTCTGCAATGTAACCAAAAACTGGATACCGTTCGTCCAAATTATGCAGCCCTTCACCCAATGTTATAAGGAACTGGCTTCCACATCCTATTACTTCTTCACCTTCACTGTTGCGAATAGTAGCCGTACTCATGCTGACTGTACCTCGAGCCTGATGAGTCAAGCGTTCATTGAACTCCGCTGGAAAGAATCTATCACCGGTTTTCATTAACCCTTTTGCACAGATACCCCCATTTCCTGTCGGTCCTATGGGATCGCCAGTCTGGCAAATAAAGTTTTTCTGTACATTATAAAATGGTGCAAAGTTGTAGTACTTAAGCTTGCAAAGCTTTAAGAAATTGTTGCATGTAGTAGGGACCTCGTTGATACACAAGTCAATGACCAGGTCGCCAAGAGAAGTTTCCAAAAGCACTGACATGTCAAAAACTGCTAGTAACAGTAGGGAACCCTGAATAGAACGAACAATAGCTTATATCCGATAAGTCCTTAGAATGATTTTCGTAACGGTAATATTCCCAACTTGAGAGTTCGAAAAGCCCAAAATATAAGAATCGGTGTTTAGATGCTTTGATTACTTAAAACAAAATCAACTATAAGTTTAAACACGAAACTCTGAGCGTCTACGTTCTGTATTTCATTTTCCTGTCATTCTTACTACAACGTACGTGCCAGGCAACAACACCATAGCACCAAGTATCTGGTAAACGACCATCATCATTAGTGGAACTCACTTTCATCTCAATTTAAACAGGAATAGCCCTTTTGACGCATTTTACGGGTCACAATCCTTGGAGCTGTTAGCTTTCGTTTGGATACAAATTATCGATTTTTTCACTCGTAGTAAGGTTACTACAAAATAATAAGCTGATAAATATAAACTATTGGTGTTTGGACAGAGCTTATACTGTACTTCTCTTTTTTTCTTCATCTTATGTAAGTATGTCTACGTACGAAGAAACGATACATGAACCCCAAGAAGAACCATTGGTCTACCACATCAATGATGCCCCTATAAAAGATTCAGAAAGTTGGGAGCAAAGCGACGGAACAATTGGCTTTTCTCTTCACCCCTATTTAGCACAAGGCGCCTCATACATTACTACAAAAAAAGTTAACTCAACCTCAACTGCCGCGTCCCTTATTCCAAAATCAGAAGTCTTTGAACTTCAAGTTCCTTCGTACGTGGTTGAGCCAGAAACGCTACTAGTTGAATGGGCAGACTTATGGAATGAGTTGCAACAATACAACTTTTCGACGGTTTTGGAAGCCCAACAATTTCAACAGTCTTTCCTGAAAAGGGTTAGCTTTCTCTTCAGAGAAAAGCTGAAGCCAGCACTCCAAAACTTACAGGATCAGATTAACGAAGGAAAAAAAAATCTGCAGCCTTCATTGAATACCCTATGGGAAGTTGCCTCTGCATGGAAATGTGCGGAAGCGCTATATCTCTCAAGTCCCGAAGAACCCACCCTTGCATTTGGTATAATGGACTGGGTGAATAGTTATGATCCCCAACCCTCAATTAAGGATGGTATGGAAATCATGACCTACGAAGTCCCTCACCAACACCCAGAGTTTTGGTCCTATGTTTTTAAAACCGCCCTTCGAGGTTTATTTGAGCAAACAGTTTCATGTCTCGATTCTTCTTCTCTGATCTTGGAGAGTGCTTCCTTAAAAAGCTGCATTCCTGAAATTATCGACATCATTCAAGCGGCACCACACAAACAAAAGCGCACACACAGTAAATTCGACTTTGAAAAACACTGGAGACGTTGGAGAGCACGAGTTTTAGGCATGAGAGAAACAGTCTTTGCAGATGAAGGCCTGAACACCCATTACCGCGAAAACTTGGACTTGCTGTTACGTGTACTTAGCGGTGATCAGGATGTGCTGCGCTCGCTTTCAAATCACTGGCAAGAATATTTCGGTGCTCTTTGCTATTTGTATGATCCTGTTGGATGTGATGATGTTAACGGCGCATCTATCCTTTATGAAATTGCCACTGCTCCAGAGACTGGCTACTTACCTGATGTAACTTTGGAGTTCGAATGTGTGTGTTCGTATCTCTGTAAAAAAAAACCATTAGAAGCTGTTCAACATGCATTTTTGCTTGACCTTGGGTTTTCCGTACACTTGACTGATCTTCTTACAAAATCAGGATACCTTGAAAACTTTGTCACGTCAAAGTTTCCTGTAACTTTAAGGGAACACTTAATTTTAGAGTTTGGAAACGCTGTTTTGCAATCTACTGGTAATTGGAAGGTTGCATACTCGTATTGGAAATATGTACCAAACTTTGGGCCTCAAAGAATCAAAGAAAGCATTTCCCATGTTGAAATAAAGTCTCAAGATGATGTTCAATCAGCTCTTCAATTTTGTGCAGAACTTGACTTAGAAGATGAGCGAAAAAGTATTCTCAGTCATTGGGCACAGCTTCTAGTCCAAAAAGGTGAATACGGCGAGGCTTGTTTACATATGAATAAGGCTGAAGATGTTATTTCTCTTAATCGTTTAAATTGGAATTTGTTTGAAAAACTTCTTGATTCTAAAAAACCACTGGACAGTTTAGATTCTACAATGTTGCATTTGATGTCCTCCCCGATGGAGTGTCCAGCAGTTCTCGCGACAATGCTGGCCCCTTTAGCAACATTAAACCAATATTTTTCTTTAAGGGAAAATGGTCAAATCTCACAAGCGATTTCTTCTTTAGTAGCAATTTTGAAAGCAGACGGTCTCCCTAAAAAATATTTCTTCCCCTTGCTCTCCGAACTTTCTAGTTTCATCTCATACCTTTTTGAGGATGAAGAAAATAGAGTGAAGTTAATGTCATTGAACGACACTTATGACTGCATTGCTTCACTAGAGGATCATCGCTCGGATGATGATTTCGATAAACCGCAAGTCATTACTTTGCGGAAACAGCTTGCTCACATAACCGCAAGATTGTTCTTGTTAAAGTAAGATACGTTTCACTGTCCCATATAATACAAAACTACTTTGTGCCGTTTATTACAATAGTCTTGGTTGCATGAAACAATTTAAATCAAACCTTCCGATACTACCTAGTAGCATCTACATTTGTAATATTATTTTAAATGATCATTACTTCAACTAAAAATACTTAATAACACAATCGAAAACTCATTAAATTTTTTTCATATCCTCATTAGACACGAAGTACGCATCGTGGATTTGCATAACCCGGTCAAATTCCTCAATATCCAGAAAATGTGCTGGAAGTACATCTTGGAATGTTTTAAGAAAGTCATGAATCACATCAATCCATGAATATACTAACTTCAACTGGCCCTTTGTCAATGGTACACGCAGTTGTTTATCATCATAATCCGGCGAAATTAAGATGACTCGAAAGAGTTGCAGTACACAAAACCAAAAATCTGAAAGCATTTGGTAAAGAGAATTAGGTAAAAGATTAACGTATACCCAGTAGAAGGATTCATCGAGTTTTTGTAAAAGTTTTTGTTTCTCATCTTCACTTTTAGCTGTTATTTCGTCAAGAGATAATTCATCAGCAGAATACTGAATACTTGATTTGTCATTCGTGTATCTGATCAATTCATATACACCAGAATTTCTCAATGCCTCACGAACATTTATCTTGTAAATGATAACTTAACTTTTGAATCATCTCATCATATAAAGTAGACGTTAAGAAAAATGAAGAACAAAATATGTAATTTTGAGTGTCCCTAATAGTAAGAATGCTAGTTCGTATAAGAACTCTTCCACCAAGACTTAAAGTAACCCAATTGTCAGAGCGACGTTCGCTAAGAGCAGGATCGTCAGCAAGTGCAAAGCTACCCTCGCCATAAATAGTTTCTTCATTCGTAGTCAAATCCCTGCACTTAATAATTACTGAGATATTTTTTGATTGAGAGATCACAAGACGCACAGACTCGTCCCACTTTGGAACCACGGTTTCTTGAGCATATGCTGTTTGAAGTAAATCGTTAGCACCATCTCTCAGTATGACACTAAATCCATAATTTGAACTAGGAGCGACTGAGACAAATGCCATTGCAACACTTAAACAGACATTAGAAACCAAGTGAGCGGATTCAAATGCATCCGGGCGCTCTCTTAATATTTCATAATCAACATTCTGACGAACAGTCGTAGCCGACAACCGACAATGATCAACTGTGTTTACCAAAAGCAATGCTTCCAATAGTACCCTCTTTTGAGTGCCTTGTTCTTGTTTCTTCAAAATCTCAACTTTTTCGTCCAGTTCCTTCCTCGGAAGATTCACATCATAAATTAAATTTTCAGAAAAAGGTTCATCCAAAATTCGACAAAACAGATAGTACAGAGAACTAACATAAAAAAAACCAAGATTGTTACACTGTTTAAGGAACCGAAAATACAGGCATCTAGCCTCTTCAATATCTGGCCAATCGAAAGACCGAAGCAAATCCATGCATGAAGTCACAGGCGCCAATATTGTCTTATATGAATCCAGAATAAACTTCGAGCCCTTTGGAGGGCAAGTGTCTTTGTAAATTGCCTGTTCAGCATGCGGTTTGGCATTCTCCAAAACGATCATTATTCCCCTATCAACAAAAGAAACCCCAAAGACATGGTAAAACTCTGGATAGTAGAAGGAGTATTTTCCTAAAGCGGATGTAAATTCACGTGCCTGATGATACAAGTTGACGAGATCGTTCATAGTACCGTCAGACAAATCTTTATATGAGTTATTACTTAGACGTCGGGCAGTTTTGCAAACATCATTTAGATAAAGTTCAAAAGTTGCTTTGCTAAATATCTCAGCTGGTGGAAACTGATTAAATAACTTTAAGGGAAATATTTCCTTCAAAGTGTTATATCGTGTCAAAAGGTGAGAACCTAAGTTTTTTAATCCGATTACAATATTTGTTGAGACACCGTTCAGTTCTTGTTTAGCCTGGTTTTCATAATATTTAGCATAACCTTGATTGAGAAGAACTGGAAAATTCCTGTAGATGTCCGTAACTTCTTCGGAACTTCCGTCGAATAATGGATGAGGGAATATTAAGTTGCTCAAGACATCATTAAGTTGTGCAACAATAGCATTTGTTCGCGGACATTCGGACAGTTTCGAAATTAAGCTAAGTAGACAAGTTTTATGATACCATTGCATAAGATCCTTTATGATATCCCTGTCTATGGCAAGCCATTTTGAATAAGGTGTGCCAAGCTCAATCGTTTTAAGCGAATAATACAAGTCACGAAGCTCGTAAATTTGAACTTTATTCTTTTTAATAAATTGATCCTTCGCGAGCTCCAAAGAAACTCTACATACGGTACCCGGATGGATGTCCCAGACAGTACTGAAACTTTTTGCCAGTCCCCAAGTAGATGGATTTGCTACAGTACCTTTCTCTTTAAAATTGTACTGGAAAGCCAGGTTTAGTCCATACTTATAGTACTGAAAACTCTTTGATGGTCTCAGCGTAAACTCGTTCAATTGCGCTATTGCCGAAGAAAAGGGAGTATCGTAGTAGTGATTGTGAATTTCCAGTGCTTCTGCAATTCCGGGATAGTTTTGTAAGATTTGGCGGGCTGCTTCATCGCAAGACGCAAGCTCTTCTTTCATATACGATTCAAAAGCGACATAAGAATCAAAATCCGTTAGGCTTATAGACGAACGACCATTCGTTATCCGCTGACGAAGAACTATAATGTCACAAAGTGACGCTAGTGGTACATTCATATGAGCCAACTCCCCGACATCTTTTAGAAAGGCATCGTAATTTGACAATTCGAAAATACAGCAAAGCATCTTTATATGATTTAAGAGGGAAAAATCTCCCAGTAAGAACAGAGGCTTTCGTAGGACTGTATCTGTATGAAACTTGTCCCATTCTTTTAAGAATTTTTCAAAGAACTTTTCAAAGATTGCTAGTACACTGGTCCTTGTTCGAAGATAATTACTTAAAGCTGTTCGAAGTATTTCAATGAGTTTTCGTCCAATTCGTAAGATAGCCAGTATGTTCGTATTTTCAATTTTGTACAGCCAGCGTACGAATGCTTCTAAAACAGCGGATAAGTACTCATTATAATAATGTACTGTTTTTAATGAGGGAATTTTTTCGAGACTTAAGCACTTTGTCTTGTTTAAGAAGGAGGAGATCTGAATCTTATCCCGAAGTTCTTCCGTATTCTCAATAAAATCACTCTCGAGAATTCGTAGCCGAGCAACTTCCCCCGAAAGATTTGACACTGTGCTGGAAATGAAAGGCACATTCTGTTGTTCTGAAGAGCACCGCAATAAGGCATTCCTTAATAAGAAGCAATAATGATCAAATACTTCTTCTGTTCGCTCAGATTGCTTTAGGTTTCGTCGGCTACGAACCGAGGCCATAAACAAAAAGGCCCTAATTACCCATTGGTAATAATCAGGAGGTTCTTCAACGATATCATCCTTGTCTTCCGTATCTGTTGTAGAAGCCATAATTCGCCGATTCGAGGACTAGCTACTTAACAAGCTAAAAGGAGCAGCTGTCTACTCCTAATAGAGCTCCTATGCTTCAACAATTCCGTGAATAATCAGAGTTTCTTCAACTGTGGCAACAATTGGTGTTTTCGTCACTGTATGAGGTTGGTTTGTTGCTTATGATGGGGCAAAAACTAGCTAACACCCTGAACTAAAGAGGGTCCGGAATATTTTTAGCGAGGGTCCATAGGGGAATTTTGCTCCCTGTTTATGTTTAGTTATGTAAAACTCAAAGTAGTATGGGGTTTCTTCAGAGAGTGAAGTTTCCACAAGCCACTTGCCCGTTTACAACGAAGAAACGTAATACAGTGAGGAATATATATAAGAAAGACGTAGTTGATCTTGAAGAGTAAGGAGCAAAAAATACTAAAAAACATGGCTACAAAGCTTGATTGGGGGGCTGTCAAAAAGGACCCCGTGTCTTTCTTATTCAGTAAGTAGACTTCGTTATATCTGTGGTAGTTTAATTGTATCACTAGGACCTGGCATACTAATTGACTACAGAACTGCTTCAAAAGGAGAGGAGTGCTGTACCACCTTCATTTGAATATACTCGGCCAGACAATGTTCAGTTCCAGTGCTCTATGAGACTTGCTGACAAATCAGTATTTACAGGCAAGCCCGCTCAATCAAAAAAACTGGCAAAGAGAAGTGCCTGTCTTGAATACTTGAACTGGATGAAGAGCGACGATACATCAGACACGTCGGCCAATCAACCCGGCAGCCTTCCCGTCTCGCAAGATTTTTTGAAAAAAGAAGCGCAGGACAATCTGATTATGTTAGACATGCCACCTTGTACTGAGGAACGCAACGAACAAGCTTCAATAAAATCCGAAGAGCAAGCATTCACAAATGCGAATCAACAACGCGAAATTGTCCCAGACGCATCACATTGTTCCTTAGCAATAAAAGTTTTTAAAACTTTTGAGCGGGAATTTGGAATGCTCGACGTTTTGCAAGGTAATTTGAATAATTTGCACCTAGTATTCAGCATTATGTTATTCGTGACTAATACGTGCATAGCATTTCTCATATCAGCGGGATACAACAGTAAAGTGTCCACACAGTTTAAGACAGACGAATCCGGTAAAGGATTTACTGGTATACTTTACCTTGGAAAGATGGCCGTCCATCAAATGAGTTTTCAGGATGCACCTAATGAAGCGTCTTACAGAAGCGCATGTAATTGCCTCGTGAGGACAGGCCTGAACAAACTTTTGAATTGCCCAAAGCAATAGGAATGTCGTAAATAGCAGAATAAAAGTTCATTTAAATCACCTTAAATAATTGATTGTTGATGGGCAGCGAAGCTCGCAGTAACGGAGCTATATATTACCGATGACCAACGTGCACTTTTGCAATGAGATTAATTCATATAAACAGTTATTGACTACGATGAATCACCCTTGCTGACTAAATATCCCGAGAGAGATTAGCCATTTTATTTGGATGTGCAAATCCACACACATGAAAGCGTGTAGTGAGAGGCTATTTCGTGAAGGAATAGGACAAGAACACTCACTAAGACACTGCTCTTAGTTGCTAGGAACGCCATCACCCCCTTGCGAAGACATTGAATCACCTTGCTTCGAGTGTTCAGTGGCATACAAAGGGTTGGGAAGGAAACCAGGCGCAGGTGGGAGCGCGTTTTCCATACCAGTTGGCGGTGCAGATTGAATGGGCATGCCCGAAGCACCGACTGAGGCATAAGGGCTAAATTGGTGCTGGGGAGGAAGACCCAACGAGTGATACAGTCCTGAAGCCGTCGATGCAGCGTGATGAGGTGGAGACCGGTAAGCAATAGGTGCTCCAACGTTTCCTCCTTGGCTACGACCCCAGGAGAGGCGAATTCGAGACTTTCCAAGTGGATAGCCTTGCATTTGGTTTATGGCGAGTTCTGCAGATTGTCTATTGACGAATTGGACAAAGCCGCAACCTTTCCCAGGAGGAATTTTCACATATATAATTTCACCAAAGTTTTGGAAGAGAAAACGTAGTTCCTCTTCAGTGACATAACCCGAAAGACCACCGACAAAAACAGTAGTGTTGGTGGGATCAGTAAACTGGTTGACCGGTTGGGGTGCACCATAGAATCCAACGGGTTGCAGCCCAATGTGCATCATGTTCATTGGACTGTACATGTGATTTTTGCTTTTGGGTGTGGCCATAGCAATTCGCATAGGGCGGTTGCCACAGTAAACACCCTGCATCTCTGTCAATGCACGTTTTTGGTCATTTTCGTCATAAAACCGAACAAAGCCATATCCACGGGAAAGATTTGTGTTGGAGTCCATCATAATTTTAGCAGACTTACAGGAACGATAGCGCGATTGGAACAATGAGAGCAACATAGGTTCAGTAACCTCAGGACCTAAATCTCCCACAAAGATAGAGAATTCGGGTGTTTTCCCCTCGCGGCGATCATGTAAACCACCTCCAGAAGCCCAATTCAACTTAAAGAATCGGTTTGTTCCGGGGATCACCGTGCCGTTGAGCGACATGGCTTTCATCGCACTAGCAGGCGAATTAAACTCAACAAAACAATAACCCGCGTTAAGGCCCGAGTATCGGTCCCGAATGATCTTAACGTTGACATTTTCACCAAGAGAGTTCCAGATTTGCTGGACCATCGCCTCCGTTATAAAAGGGGCGAGCTCTCCCATCCAAAGAGTGCTATTGTTATGGGAAGCTGTTTCGTCATTATTGACATGCATCATGTTATCAGAGCTTTTAATATCGGAAAGGGAGGCATTACTGGCATTATTGGAAGAGTGAAACTGAAGTCCAGTGGTAGCTGGATTAGTAGCAGCCCCATTTTGGTTGTTCGACATCGCATCATGAGAGAGCTTTTCGGCACCGTTGCCATTATCATTAGAAAAAGACGCATTTGCATTAACACTCATATTCCATTGAACATCTTGAGGCTGAACGTCACCAGCGTTTTCAGCGTTGTTTCGTGAAGCCATTATAATCAAGAATACTGAGAAAAGGGGGGACAAAAGTCAAAAACGTGCAAGGTCGTCACAAGGGAATTGAATTCCTCAAGAAGTAAGAACAGTTGGCAGTTGTCGCAAAGTGTTGTGTAGAGCAAGTTGCTTCGGGACACGGTGTAGAAGTGTGTTCACAAAAGTCAAGGTAGCGTCCAAGAAGATAACAACCAAAGCGTATAAACGTAACAAGAAAAACAAGAGCTGAACGTGTAATAGGAGTACAGCGCCCAAGTTGTAAGCTTATAGAACCGTTGAGGTAAAGCTAACGGAGGACTGGGATTTAATGCAATCCGGCCTGCAAGTTACAGAAGTGTGCAGCAGAAACTGCTGCAATTGACAGAGTGCAAGAATGAAGAGTGTGGCTGTGCAAAAAGAATCTCAGAACCACGTTTCACTAAAAATCGTAAACTGCGAGGTATGAGAAAGGGCTACTGAACGATTTCAGGGAGGTGAAATTGTTCGCTTATAATCACAGAAAAAAAAAGGAAAAGAAAAGCGAAAACGCGTAAAAAGAAATTGATCAAACGCAGGTAGAAAAACCAACAGGTTGTAGCTCCGACAGACAAAATAAGAGGTGTCTGTTATAATTATCAGCAAGAACGCGCGTACAAACCTTAAAAGCAGCAGCAAATACAAAAATCGTGATCGCCCTAGAGGCCAGAACACGAGTTCGTCAGAACCAGAACGAGCACGCTGATTTCTTTAAACAAACAAGAAATCAAAGGAAACAATAATTCTAGCTGCAAACCAAGCAAACAAGCAGTATTTCTACTACAATTCTGAAGTTAACGGACTAAATGATTGTGTGTTGTTGCGAGGTGTAGTTCGTCGTTACCATCAAGGTTATGGCGGATACCCAGCCTTGGGTAGTTCGGGCAAAAAAATACAGGCGAATGCAAATCAAATAGATGAGAGAAATTTATGAAACAAATTCGCACAATCATTTCTCATATGCGTGTATTTTATTTCGCTTTTTATTGAGAATTGCTGGCCACATTTGGTTACCAACGATCCTGACCAAGATGACGTAAATATGTTGTGAGAGAATAGACACGGCGGGGGCGCAAGTGGGGAAGGCATAATCGGCGAATAACCGTGTTTCAGCGGCGAAATCATCCATAATAGCTGAGTTCAGCTGGGACGATTGAAAAGCATAAAAAATTCAAAAAAAATAAAATAAAAATAAAAAAAAAATCTCTTTGCTTTCTTTCTTTTTTTTTTAATAATAGAGTTCACCTGTTATCGTCAAACACAACTGTTTAAGTAGTGTTAATGCGCGATTTGGTCAAAAAAAACTTCAAAAATAGAAAGACGATGAAAAGTGCTTTCATCTGTAAAGCTTGTTTTAGTCATCTCTGACCTATTCACATATTTCACAACAATAACATTTTTGAAAAGTTCTTGGTTTGTACAAGCTGGGTTTTGTCAGCAAGGAGGAAAAAAAACTATCTTTTGGTGACTTCCGTTAAATTGACTTCTTCGGTGAGCTATTTCCGTCTGCTAAAATTCTGCTTATACTAAAAAAGGCAATCTTCGCTTAGATACCTGCACGCGTGGATTAAAGCGCCAACGCTTGTGTGAGTCCATTGCGAAATAAAATTATTATCGATTTTATAAAATATAAATATTCATTAATTTTAATTGCCTACACTCTCCCGCAAATGATACCAATAGCTACCGGAACAAGAATTGAAATTGCCTCTATACTGTTCCAGTATAACTTAGTCGCAGCACAGAACTCGTCGATCGCCACGTGGTTGCGACCAACCAATTAGAAAATAGGTTCCCGCAGCTTTAATTTTTGCGACACCCAGGAAGGAAGTTGAGTGCCCATCCAACGTCGACGAACAGAATCCTTCATAGTACTCGAATTTCGACATTTGTTCCTCATAATCACCTAGTGTGAATTAAATTTTGCAAAGAGTTTGCTAGCATACTCGATGGCTGCGGAAATTCGCCATCATCTAGCAAATGCCTCTTCATCAAGGAAAAATACATTAAGGTACAACGATAATGCATTATCTCAGCAAATCCCTGAGGAATTCAGTGTAAGTGTCTTTTGTAGCTTACTCATTTTACAGTATCTGTTATACTAAACCTTTAGAGAAAACGTGAAAGAAACCAAGACGAATCGCATCTGTTTTCGCACCCATCTAGCTCACTGGAACGAACGAAATTTCCTCGTTACAGTTCATCGATTGAGGATATAGATGTTATTGATCTTGCTTCAGAGGAAGATGATGCTGAGGACATATTAAGAACATGGCAAGCGGATTCGTCACCGCCGATGAGAAGCAAACCTGTATCAATGGAGCAAGAGGTAATATGTAGCTCTCCTGAAGTTGGTTCAAGAGCTTTCGGGGAATCAAGTCTACCATCCTCAATTACATCTCCTTCGGACCACGGGTTCGTCGCTGCTACAAGTGCTAATTCACCCTCACCTCTTTTACGAGATGAACCGGGTCAGGGAGATGCGGCAGAGGAGAAGAAAGACACTGTTCCTCTTAGGCTGAATGATAATATTTCTACGACGACAGCACAACCACTGTTCATTTCAGACACACCACGGAAAACAGACAGCAACTTCCAACTTTCCTCTATAGTTGACGAAATGAAGGACCGGGTGCAGAACAATAAATCACCTGGTGTCCGAGCATCCAGTCTGAACAATGTAAGCCCGAACTTACATGCGATAGACGAGGCCTCTGCAATCGTTATATCTGATTCAGATGAGTCTGATGGGCAAGATTGGCGTGACGAATTCGAAATGGAAACTCATAGTGCACCAGAAATCCTTTCCCACCGGACCTTGCCCTCCCCTCAAGTTCAACAAAAGCCTCTCGTTCTTAATCAACTCCCCGCATCTTTCCAACCACAGGATTCCAATTCGTTTTATTATTACAAAAGCGTCCATGCTCCTGAGAGCGTGAATCAGAATTTTATTTCTGGTAATGGCACGGCAGACAACCCTATATCTCTTAGTGATGAAGATGAGAATGAGATTGAGAATGTCGGGAATTACATACAATATCTGCATGATTACACATGGCAAACGGATAACAAGCAGCAACCAATGTCTGAAGAGGAATATCTTCGTTTAATGCCCTCCTATGCCAGTGCTCGTGTAAAAACCCAATATCCGACAGACTTTGGCGGTGCTGTGAACGAACAATTGAAAAAGGATCTTGAAAACCTATTCAACGGATTGGAAGAGCAGCCCATTTCCGATCCCGCATCTCGAGTCGGTACACCTCATGGCCTTGTTCCTACGCTGATGGAACATCAGAAAGAAGGGTTCATGTGGATGAAAAAAATGGAAGAAAGTCCAAAACTCGGTGGTATACTTGCTGATGATATGGGTCTCGGAAAGACAGTACAAACATTAGCCTTACTGGTTGCTAATGTTTCTGAAGATCCAAAATATAAGACAAATCTTATTGTTGCCCCAGTAGCTTTATTGCGACAATGGGAAAAAGAAATTCGAACAAAAGTTGCTCCTGAAATGGGATTTCGGACGTACATTCACCACGGTCTGCTAAAAAAACATAAATCATTTGAGGAACTAAGGAATTACGATGTCGTTCTCACAACATATAATACAATTGCATATGAGTACAAAACGCACCAAGCAATACTTGAAGCAAATGAGGAAGGTAGTACTATGATTCATGAGGCACAACTTCCCATTCTATATGGCGATTGGTACCGTGTTATTCTCGATGAGGCACAGATGATCAAGAATCGCAACACATTGACTGCCAAGGGCTGCTGCCTCATAGAATCAAAGTATCGCTGGTGCCTCAGTGGCACACCCATGCAAAATTCAATTGATGAATTTCACAGTCTGCTAAAATTCCTGCGGATAAAACCGTACTGCGATTGGGAAATCTTTTGTCGGGACATTTCTGTCCCCTTAAAACATGAGGTAGGTTCATCTGATACACGCGCTATGAATCGTTTAAGAGCTCTTATTAAGGCTGTGTTACTTCGGAGGACAAAGAATACAAAAATAGACGGTAAACCTATACTTACTTTGCCTAAAAAAACTCTTAATGTCCAGGAAGCTGCCTTGTCTCCTCCGGAAAAAGAATTTTATTCTGCTCTGCAAACAGGTGCGCAAATTCAAATGAGAAAGTTTATGAAGGAAGGCACCGTAGTATCACATTATGGTAGCATTCTAGTTCTTCTTCTTCGTTTGAGACAGGCGTGCTGTCACCCTTGGTTAGTTGTGGCTCGTGAAGCTACAGCAGATGATAACGATGGGTTTCGGCGTGAAAAACTTGCTCTTTTCAAACAGCTCCCAAAAAGTGTTGTTGAGGGAATCAAACAACTAGAATCGTACCAATGTCCAGAATGCTTAGATTCCGTGATGGATATTCAAATTCTAATTCCTTGTGGTCACTTGATATGCCGAGAGTGCTTGGCCAAACATGCTGATAAAATGAATGCTGGGGAAAATGGTGATCTTCTATCAATGTTCCCAAAATGCTCTATTTGTCTTGAATACATTAACACTGATAATGTATTAAGTGTTGAGCTGTTTCGATCTTTTGCAGGTTGTTCGTCTTTAATGACCAGCAACAATACATTTGACTTAAAAAACGTCAGTTCAATTTTGCCATCAAGTTTCACAAACATTCTTGAGAATAGGGAAATTGGAATGTCGATATTTACAAATCCAACACAATGGGTAACTTCCACAAAAATTGAAAAGGCTCTGGAAATCATAAACGACATTCACAAGAAGCATCCTAGTGACAAGGTTTTGCTATTCTCACAATTTGTTCCCTTTTTAGAACTGTTTATGGTTCCATTAACTCAAAAAGGCCTGAAGTTTATCGCTTATAACGGCGGTATGAATGCCGCTCAAAGAAACGATGCGTTGACTGCTTTTGAAACTGATCCAGATGCCATCGTCCTCTTAATTTCATTAAAAGCAGGAAATGTTGGACTCAATCTGACCTGTGCGAACCATGTTATCGTTTTAGACCCTTTTTGGAATCCATTCGTCGAAGATCAAGCCATTGATCGTGCTCACAGAATTGGTCAAACAAAAGATATCACCGTTCACCGAGTCATAGTTGGTGAGACAATTGAAGAACGTGTGGTTGCTTTGCAAAATAAAAAAAGAGAACTGATCAATGGCGCCATGGGAGAAGAGGGTCTCCGCAACATATCTCGCCTTAATACGAAAGAGCTGGCATTCTTGTTTGGAATGGATCAGTCACCGAATCAAAGTATTTGATCCTGATTCTCTTCGTTTTGTGTTAATTTTTCTGTTTGTTCTTTATTTTTGTGAATATCCCTTTTCCGGATAATTATGTATTTATATGATAAGCTTGGATTTACCGTGTTTTTTATTTTCACTCTTTTATGTCAGCAAACGTTACTCCGTCTTCTTTCATTCCTAATAGTCCATGTACGTTCACCTTTCCTTTTGCAAAGGTCATAATGCAACTTGTTCCAGCGAAGGTGATACCCCTTTCCTCACCGGTTCTATTTGCAATCGCTATAACTACATCCTTCTCGATAAGAGGACTTAATCGTGTAGCCCAGTAATTGATGTTTGTAATATCGGGTCCATTTTGTTGAAGCAAATTCTTGTCATTTTCAGAAGCTAACCACGACATGCTAAGGCATAAAACTGGCCGTTGCGACAAAGTAGAGAGTCGACTCTTAACGAAATTCGCGTATTCAAACTCGTCAAACGAAGCTTTGAAATCGAACGGATTGATGTCCATGCAAATGGCCATCGAAATAGGACCTAAACCATCAACATTATACATGTGAAATGCATCGCCCGGTATTGCCCAGCTTTTGTCCGTTTCATACAAAAAATGCTTGTGGTAAACATGAAGAAGATCACCATCTGGACCTAATAGCGCTGTGCTATTGTACAATTGTGCATTTTTATCGCAATTCTTAATAATCTCTGGGAATCCGATTATTGTATGGCACGAGAACAGCCGAGAAATCGTTTTTGCGAACTTCAAAGATGCACCATCAAACCTATCTCTACTTTCCGCAAAGGGCAAGATTTCGGCTTTTGATCGAAAGTTATAACCTGTAATTTTATTCTAAGTATTCAATCCCATATAGGTTATTGATAACTTTACCTGTAAGTGCCATTTCAGGAAACACAATGAGATCCGTCTTACCAAGAGCTGTTGAATAATTACTAAGTAATTTATTGAGCCTCTCAACATTCTTATGAACTTTCCCAAACTCTGGACAGAATTGAACACAAGCGATTCGCATTTTATTGAAAATGAAGTGTGTCAAAATTTAAAAACAGTTGTCCGTAGGACTAAAAACTGTAGAACATGTAAAGTATACATGAGTGGGTGAATAGAATACATCATCATCGATCGGCACAAAAACACAGTGAAGGTGTTAATATGATGCTACAACGCTTGTTTTATGGTATAACAAATATTGATTGTTTAAAAGAAAATGAAACAAGGTACCAAAAGTATATAGATGCTCTATACATACAAAAACGAACAAATACCATCCATGATAAAAGTCCGAATAATCCGAAAACCCAAAATCAGCAGCAAATGTGTAACCAAGATTACTCACAACAAAGGCTGTATACAGTCCTGCTGCCCATACGTGTTCTATAAATTTTTTAAGTCAAATAGTCCTGGAGAGACTCTGAATCACCAAGTCTGTCCTCTATCACCTTAATCAGTTCAGTCGTAGCACTTTCAACCTGGTCATCGTCTTCTTCCATTAACTCGGCAATGAATGGCACAGATTGAGGAAGAGTAGTGAGCCAGTCTTCGTTAAGTCGCTTGTACAATTCTGTTTCCATTTGGATCGCTAAAACGCGGACATCAACAGTTTCAGAGCGCAAGTACTGCAACAACGGCGTGTTAATAGCCTTAAAGTTATCATCAGAAGCAGCAGTGCTGGCGAGCTCAACGACCGCCTTAATGAGAGTGCTATTGTCAAGGAGAGGGGCATAAGATATTTGTTCAATTAGAACGGGTGCAATTTTGTTGAAACGGGCTGGAACAAGCCAGAATTCTTCAGAGTCATTTTCAAACGCATTGGCAAGACTACTCAATATCAGTTGGCGCAACTCACCATTGGTTTCTTTCGAAGCCAACAAATCAACCGTATCATCCAATACATATGCGTAGTAGTTCGTAACGATGGAAGTGAGAGACTTCAAGAAAACAGTAAAGAAGTTGTAGAAAAAGATTTGACGAGCTGTTAAACCCGCAGGGTCTGTAGAGACTAAATCTTGTAAGGCCCAAGAGTGAAGACGGAAAAATAACGGACGGAAAGTGGAGTCACTAAGCTTCATAACGAATTTAAGAAACACATTTACAGACTTTGTCTCGACATTGTCAAGTTCTTCAGCAAACAACAACGAACGACGGCTGTCGAAGGAATCCAAAAGAATTTGAAAGTTTGTCTGTATACGACAGCTAACGCAGAACGTGTAGCATTGTCAATACCCAATCCAATCAAATCAAACAGACGAATGGCGGCAGTCGGTCCAATCTTAACGCAATCGGGCCAGACTTGAAGAATGGCTTTGAATAACAATCTTGTGGGAATGTACTTAGCAACAGTTTCGAAGAGCATCTCACCAATACTCTCGGAGTCAAAAGCTCTTGAGGATGTCAAGGCAGCTATAATAGTTGGACGAACATAATTAGCAGTAAACTCCGGAAGGACCTTGAATAAGTCTATCATCATGAATACATGCAAGCTCCACAAGACTTCCTTCCTCATCATTGATAGCATTATTCAAAATCTCCAAAGTGAACGGAACAAACTCTACCAGTTGTGGAAGAATACGCGCTCCAAGAGAATTTGCCCAAGACCGTAACACACACAATGGCAGAAACTTGCACATCCTTTGAACTGCTCTTTAATCCAGCGGATCCAATAACCGAAGAGACAGCGGGAACAAAAATCTCCACTTGTTGCATGAAGCGGCGAGCCATGAATGATAGACATTCCATCGCCATTTGAGTCGTTTCTTCATCGACATTTTCAGAAATGTTAGCCGTAACATCTTCAACCAAACTTCCAAGAACAGAAACATTTGTGCCTTGACGTACTCTAAACTGTAACAGAGTAAGAGCACTACGACGAAGTAATACGCGATTGTCGTGAAGCAACTCTTTGATAACGGCAGCAAAAGAAGAGATAGGAAGCAGGGAAATAATATTTCTCAATGCAGCATAAACAGCCTCTTTTTCATTTTCAGTTGTGAGGATTTCATCCAACTCCATAAGCAAAGAGACGGAGTCAGAAATTCCGCGCTCCAATAACTCAAACTTTTTGGCGTCTGACTCAAGCGTCATAGCAAGATCAAGTTCAAATTGCTTCGATTTACAAATCAAAGAAATAAGTTCAATGATATTAAGACGAAGATTGGCGACGCTAGCAGCAGAAATCTCAAAAGGAATTTGCTCAAGCTTAATTTCAGAATGATCCTTATCATGCTTTTCACCGACTTCCAGCTCGCTCTTGCGTAATTGGACACATGCACCAATACACTGCTCTATAGCGGTAAAACGATCTCCCAGAGAAATCGTGCGAACAAGCAACAAACAGAAATCTTGAATGACCTTCGCATGAGTTGATTTGATGTGTAGCAATTTTTCTGAAAATTGAATTAAAAATGAGGAGAGATACTTTGAAACACCCATAGTTTGCAAGAGAGTGACAAACAAACGAAGACGGCGGTGCTGAGGGATGTGTGGAAACGCATTCACAAAACACGAAATCAAAACGGCAGCATTCACATCCGTTGAACCAGAAAGCAGTGCGGGAACAACTCTCTTAACAGTTTGTTCAATGGCATGCGAAGAAAATGCATCGTCTCGCGACAAAAGCGTGGTTCCCATGAAAGTGAAAATAGGCATGACACCATGGAGAACTGCTGAAGATTCAACACTAGCAAGCGCGCCAACGAGCAACAAAGCACGATTCTGTACTTGAGGATTTGTAGAGGAACGAATGCAGTTAACCAAAATGTCGATACGGATAGACGGTGGTGCCTCTTCAATAGTAGTAGCGCTCACCATGGTATACAAAATGCCAAGGAGCAACTGCAGAAGATAAGCAGAGAACTGGATTTCATCACGAGAGGAGATAACAAAATTCAGAATCTCAAAAAGTCCGGAAAGAAGAGCTATATGCGAAGTGGGATCCTTTTGTTCTAATAACTCGAGAATACGAGTTAATATTTGAATCTTTGGCTGCAAAGCAGCAGTCTTTTTCACCTTCTTTGCACTTGCTGCCGGAGCAACCTCACTAGTCAAATCCAATTCGGCAAGCAAAGAGCTAAAGACACTAGTGGGAACGTCTATTGCTTCCAAGGTTTCAGACACATATGAAGGTGGCAGTTCCATGTTGAGCAACAGACGAACAAACTCCAGACGTCCAGAGTTTTTCAGTTTTGACTGCAATTGCACCAGTCGTCTACAAGCAGCAGAAGCAGCATTGCTGGGTTTACTCACTAAAGCAATAAGAACAGTGAAGTCTTGATGGGTAGCCAAATTCACAAGACCGGCAGCCTCGTCAAGGGAAAGCGTAGACAAATCGCGTTTACCAGAGACATACTCCTCCAATACGGGAACCAAAAACTGACTTGCAATCTCACGAGTGTACTCTTTAACACCGTCCAACACAGAAAGCAGGAAGACACGAACCTCGGAAAAGCGGTTACCAATTACGTGCGACGATAAGAAAGATACAATAGCAGCTTTATGAGAAAGATCCTTTTGCTTCTTTTCAGAGGAAAGACGTTCACTCAGATAAGTAAGGACATAGTTAGGATCAACCAAAATTTCTTCCTTCCGACTACCGATAATATCATCCAAAAGGGAATTTAACTCGGTATAGGACAACCATTTGAGCACACTGCTATTCTCATCATTCAATGAATAGATAGTGATCTTTTGCTTAGAGTCCTCATGCTCACTCACTTGCTGAAGATGCTTGACGGAAACAGAGTATGACGAAAGAGCAGACATACAACTAGTCCGAACTTTTTCAGAGGGGTTGGCAAGGCCAAACAACAAGTAAGGAATAAATGCCTGGTAATCAACGTTTTCGTTGTTTCGGATATTTTCTTCGAAACGACTAAAAGCAAGATCTTGAGAATCCGAATTTCCTGAAACGATTATTTGAGCAAGCAGTTCCAGTTCGTTGTCAAACTTTTTGGTAAGCTTGCTAAAAAGACGCTTATCAATAATAGCAACTCTGTCAGCCAAAGAGACAACATTTTTGTTTTTGTAGTCATTGATGGAAAACTCAGCAATTTCACGAGTAAGAGCCTTAACAAGCTCTGCACGCTCCCTTTTAGAATCCTTTTCGGTAGCTTCAAAAGTAACAACTTCATCTTCTACATTAGTTGATTTTGTCTCAACTTGCTCCAAGGCTTTTCTGCATTCACTAATTTCAACATTTGGTGAAACAGCATGCAACAATTGCAACAGAGAAATTGCTTCCTGTTTCGTAAGACGCAAAAGAGAGAAGGAAGAGCAAAACTCCTCTACGACCTCCGGGGTGCAAGCTTCGCGGATAAGAGTAGACCAATAAAGATAAAGAAACTTGTTAATGCAGCAATTTTGTGAGATTTTTTCCAAAGCTTTTCCGGCAGCCAGGCCTGAAAGCTTCAAAACAATCTCTTTTTTCAGCACGACAGTACCTGTATGAGTCTGTACGAGCTGCGAAATAAACATTAGCGTCGAGAAAAGCGTTTCGGAAGAACACTTTTCACAAACAGCCTCAATGAGAACTTGAACGACATTCGACGCCAACGGAACACAAGAGGACAAGCCTGTAAGTATCATGAATCCAGCAAGACGAAACTCTTCAGAAGAAGGGTAGCAAGCGGCGTAGGAAGCGCTCACGAAGACACGGTCGATGATAGTGTCAGCAGCAACATTATCATTTGCCCAACAAGCAATTACTTCCAGAGATATACCTGCCCAGAAACGCGAGAGAATTGGGTAAGTACAAGCCTCTTCAGCAGCGGCTTGCACCGTCTGAGCGTACAATGCAAAAAACTCCTTGTCCTTAACCATCATATGAACAATGTCTGTTCTGGAAGGCACTGTGCGCGCCTTAATGGCATGTGTAAGGAATTGGAGGCAACGAGACTTTGGTTTTGCGCAAAACAAAACCCGTCCAAAGAATGGATGGTCGTGAAAGGGCAAAAAGGACAAGATAAACTCATCTGAAACATATTCTTGAATACTAAACCGTCTCACAAGCCATTCCAAAACCTTCAGGGTATTTTTATGAGGTAAGTAAGGAGCCAAATGACGCAGAATCGCTCGAGATTCCTTGTTAAGTTTATCATTCTCCTCTTTCGACAGCAACAGTCTGTCGACCTCAATTGAAGTCTCAGCTAATAGAGTTTTTTCAAAATGCAATAACCGAGGCTCGACTGACACTAACTCATGGAAACCCTCGACCGCTACAGTAAAAATTTGGTCAAGATCCATGTCTGCTGCGACCTTTGGGTCATAAAGCAGAGACGGAGCCCGTCTTATTTTTCCTGATTTCAGCACATTATTTTTTTGTATTTGCCTCAACTGTTGCTGAAGAGATGAAGCCATTTTTGCTAATAACAAAAACGAAGTGTCTCCTGGCAGCTTCGCAATTCTGGGGTGGAGAGAATATGGTGGTAGTCCTCGTTAAGTAAGCGATAACCTAGTTTATTGAAGCGAGGTAAGCGACATTTCAAGCGAAACTTTGCTGGACCGCTGGAAAAGACTTGCCTATTCCCAACTACATTTCGCTAGGATGGATGTTGATTATGCTGCCAACGATGACAATGCATTGACAGATTTGACTCTTTCGAAGTATCGTCTTGCGGGATCCTTCGTCAGCAAGGCCCTTCAGAAAATTGTGCCGATGTGTGTAGTTGGTGCATCAACAAAAGCGATTTGTGAAGCAGGAGATGAGTTTCTAACCGAATGCGTAAGTCAACACGGAGTCTTCTATTCGACTATGATTGTAACGGTGTTATTAACGCGATGATTGAAATAGGCAGCTACGGTGTACAAATCGTCAAAATACGAAAAGGGAATTGCAGAACCTACATCTATTTCCGTCAATAACTGTGCTCGTGGATATTCTCCTGCCGTTAATGCTGAGGTTGACGACAGTTATGTTTTGCAAATTGGCGATGTCGTGAAAATTGCTATGGCTTTTCACATTGATGGCTATACTGCGTCTCTCGCACATACCATCGTCATTACACCCCAACCTACACCTGGTATGGGACCCTATATTGGTCCCGGAGCCGACGCTATTTGTGCTGCTCACTTTGCTGCTGACGGTGTTACCAAATTATTGGGTTCGGCAAACGCAGCCAACCCTATTACCCCGAGTCGTATTCGCGCTATCGTTGAAGAGGCTGCAGCTCAGTTCCACGTTCACGTTTGCCCCGGCTCTCGCGTTCGTCGCATTAAAAGATTTCTTGTTGGCCAAACTAACGTGGAAGACTATGTTGCTGATGGTGCAGACTTGAAACACTCTGTTGAATGGCCTAAGCCCGAGGAAGAGGAGTTGAAGGAAAAACAACAGGCCGCGAAGGGTGACGATGATCTTGCTGGACTTGAGAACACTGATGAGTGGTCAGTAATGCCTCAAGAAGCTTGGTTAATTGACATTTCCATGTCATCGAAGCCTATCAACAGACTGAAGGAGCACCCCGACTTGAAACCCACCGTATTTGTTCACGATGTTAATGTTTCCTACATGCTCAAGTTGAAGACTGCTCGTGCTCTCCTGGCTGAAATTCAAGCCACGAAGTCTGTGTATCCTTTCCACACACGTACCTTGACGACAGAGGGCAGTCATCTTGGTATCCGTGAACTTGTCAACCGTCACATCCTTGTTCCTCATCCTGTTTTGGTTGCATCCCCTTCAACCATCATTGCTCGTGAGGAGACTACGGTTCTGGTTCAACCCAACATGAGCACTGATATTCTACGCTTGGCAGTTCCTACTGCTCCAAGTTACGTGAAAAGTGAGTTCTCCTTGGAACCCGGCAGTGACATTGAGGTGTTCTGCAATGGTGTTCGAGAGACCATAAAAAATGTCAGTTTTTAATTGACTCGGGAAAAGGGCTTATAAAGAGGTTCAATTTTTTTGGGATTTTGTTATTTTTGCTGTGTATGGTTTCATTTCGTTTATTTTATTCAATTTTGTTTGGATGTCCATCTTTTTTTTTAAACTGCAAATATGGGCCGACAGTACAAGAATGATTAAGTTGTGCTTGTATTCACTCATTATATGAAACATGCTTTCATAATAAGGTACATCCATAAAGATAAAACCCAGTAGGGCACGATTTGCTCCTACCAAGAACCTACTTCAATGCCTCAGGGTGGGCCTTGATGTAGTCAATGAGTTGTTTGATGCTAATGATCTTGATCCCCCACTGCTTGGAGAACTTGACGCATTCCTCTGTGCGAGCCATGAGACCGTCGTCCTCTCGAACGATTTCGCAAATTGCGGCGACAGGCTCTAGACCCGCAAGTCGACAGAGATCAACAGAGGCCTCTGTGTGACCGTCACGAGCCAAAACACCTCCAGTACGAGCACGCAGAGGCACAACGTGTCCAGGCTTGTTGAAGGCTGAGGGCGATGTCACAGATGGATTAGCCAACTGACGAGTTGTCAAGGCACGATCATGGGCAGAAATACCGGTGGTGGTTCCATCTGCATAATCGCACGTTACTGCGTAAGCAGTGCGCATGCGTTCTTCATTTTGTTTGCACATCATGGGGATACCAAGCTGATCCAAACGTTCCCCTGTCATGGGCACACAGACATAGCCGCTAAAGGAAAAGGGCGTTAGCTTCGGTCATATAAAGTGATATTGCCAACATTTTCAGTGGAATAACTCATGCTTGCACTTTTCTTCGTACCTTGAATGTTTGACCAAGAATGCCATTTTCTCTGTGGTCACAGCGGATGCTGCAATAATGAGGTCTCCCTCGTTTTCACGAGACTCATCGTCCATGACGATCAAAAACTTTCCGTTTTCTGTTGTGTGAGCACATTAAAATAGCCGTGAGTTTGTTACAGGAACATGATATCGCTGGTATGAAGAAAGTGTAACATGTAATCTTTATTGCACTTATTCAAATACCAGTTATTACTCCTCATGGAACAACGAAACAAATGACGTACTGAAGTCTTCAATTGCGCTTTCAATAGAATCAAACATATTTCGTTACTTGTGAAGGGAAAAATTGTCGGACCAAGTTTTTACTTATAGCTGAGCTGAGTAAGCCGCTGGTCGTGCAGTCTTTTGCTGATGAAACCACCTTATGGTGTATGTGTTGAGGTGATTCGCCAGTACATATTCCACCAAAAGGTCATCTGCGATTTTATCAACTTGTGGTGTTGGGTCTTCCGTGTGGCAGGAGAGGTGAGCGATAGTAGTTAGAGGAATATGAAGAAAGTAAGCAGTAGAGCGAGGTAGCTTCCGTAATCAAAAATATTGCGAACCCATTTATGCGTACCTCATTCTCACAAGAGGATATGTTTTTTTTAGTTTTTATGTGCTCTTTAGTCGGAATTCCAACCTATCTACCGCTTGTTCCTAACACCGGATTTTGCTAGACTGAAATAACAAACTTTAGATATACATTAGAGAAACCGTCTAACCAAGCTCCGTTGCAACCAGGAGTAATTAACAGTGATTGATTAAAGCCTCTCAAAGCTGCGGCAGGCCGATCGCAGTACAAAAACACCCAGTTTCAGTTGACGACAAGATGCTTTCTGTGCCAGTATCACTTTAAGACATCTGACCGGGCAAGAATTCGAAACCTCGAGTTTCGAAAGTGAATTTTTCTTCTTTCTCCAAACACATAAAGAAGTCCATAGATTGATCAAACATCCATTTGGTTCCATACAGCCTGCATTATTTTTCATACAGCATGCTCTATCGTTCGTGCACGCTGCTTAGCATTTGCTAAGAAAGCAAAAAAAAAAACGAAAAAATAGAATAAGGGTATTCAACTTTTACAACACACAATCCCAAAAACACTACAGGCCGTTATGCTTCATGGTAGAAAGAGTAGTAGTCGAGGGGGTATGAGAAGAAGAGGTATTGACAACATCGGATTCTTCCGATGCGGTTTGGGTATTCCGTTGATACAAATGATAAGTATCGTCAAGCTCAGCATCCTCAGATGTCACTTTTTCATCTTCATTGTTGACATTCATCAACTCCGGTTGTACATCGGGCTGCACAGAATTATCCTTCTTTAAGCTTTCATCACTTATTTCCTCAGGTGCACTCAACACCTCAACATCATGTGTGTGCTTTGGTTTGTGCTTCGCAAGAATGGAGCTGCGTGTATTTGTCCGCTCTTTAAACAATTCCCTAATCGTGTCAGCGACAACAACAGTAAACCGGGAATCGTAATTGCGCTGTTCCTTTTTCAATTTGGCGACTTGGTCATTAAGAAGAGTTGTTTTAATCGAAGACAAGCGCTCAAGTGTGTGATTTAACAATGCACGAACCGTGTGTTGCTGTGTTTCACTATCAAAAACAGCGTTAACGAATGAGTCCTTCCACATTTGTTCGACCTTGATGCTTGTTTTGTTGACAAGAGCATCAATAGTGCCTTCCAACTCGGCAAAACAGCGAGTCAGATCCTTACGGAAAGACGCGCTTTGATTATGGATTTCCATAATTTGATTGTTGACAAGAGCGTTCAATGACTCAAGTACTACTTCAACGTCAATCTCATTATCATCACCAGACTCGAGGGTATGGCAATGTTGTATGAGTTTGTTGGCTGCTTCCTTGCTTCTGTCAAATGCAGAGAAATAATGTTTGTGAAGATTTTCGAATTTCGTTTGGATGCCTGTCAAAAGAACAGACAGAGTCTGCTGGAGATCAGTTTCCAAAGAAACAAAATTAACTGTAAGGTCACCAATAAGCTCATTCACACGAGAGGCGGCAGGCGAGGAAGTAGTTGTGGAGTAGATGACGGTAGACACTGTCTCAGAATACGACATAGAATTAATTGATTTTACCGAGAGCGGAACAGGAGAGGACAGCAATGGGTTTTCTTTTCCTGATCCACCCGCAAGAGCTGTTCCAGAAGCTGCGACTGAAGATGATAAAGCCG
The DNA here is from genome assembly GCF_000149845.2 of Schizosaccharomyces japonicus yFS275. NCBI lineage: Eukaryota > Fungi > Ascomycota > Schizosaccharomycetes > Schizosaccharomycetales > Schizosaccharomycetaceae > Schizosaccharomyces > Schizosaccharomyces japonicus. The sequence goes on along the minus strand of NW_011627860.1, from coordinate 3,257,663 downwards.
TTGCAAATGCTGTAGTCGTACCCGTCATTGATAAGGAAACAGGACCCTGACGAGACACAATGCTGAAATAGATACGTTCCAACTGAGGCGATACATATGTGCTCCAGCAATTCTGAATGTGTGGGACAAGTCGGAAGGAAAACACTTTGCGAAAAATACGAGATGGATTGGCAAAAAGCTTTACACCGTGCTCCTTAACGTAGTGAGAAACGCAATGCGTGATTTTTTGCACGGCACTACTTACTGCGGGCATTATAGCCAGGTACTTAGGCAGTATATAAACACGCCAAACCTCAGCCAACACATCAAGAATGCGCAATGTGACCGACTCCACAGCATGTGTAGCTTTCAGAAGTTGAGGAAACAGATAATTTTGACAAAACTGACAGACTGTGTTGTACATATGTACAACGCTTTTCTGAAAACGTTTCTCCTCACTGAAATAAACCTTGTAGTTTCTTACAGCAGATTCCTTGCACTTGTGCCACAACGGCAGAGTGCGAGTCTCGTGGAAATCACGCACACGAGCCTTGGCTGAGCTCACTACGGGCTTTGCATGTCCAACATAAAACTCAGAAGCGTGATGAACCAACCGATCCTTTGACTCACCGACATAATTTGTTGCTCTGGCAGCAAGTGAACAAACGGAGGAGCCTAGAGGGTCCAAGCGTTCCCGATAAAAGCGAACGGCAAATGAATCTTCATTCTGCTTCTTTGCTTCAGCACATGTCAAAGCACAAACGAACACAAGGACAAAGAGAACTCGATAGACGAAACCAGAAAGTGATTGCTTCTTACCGAATTTACCAAACGAGACACGCATATTCAATTCTGAACGCGAAAAAATAAACTCGAGTTGCAAAAAGGGGGTAACGCGTTATTTAGACAGGCGAAACAGAGAGAGGAACTAACTCAGATGTTTCTTTTTTTTTCGGATTATACTGATGCGTGTCGTTATACACGCAAGATGCAGCTTTTAATGAAGAAAATAAATAGAAATGCTAAAAACTCTTAAATCAAGCAACAAAGAGATTTCACTTTTTTTTTTACAGAGAGTAACCAGGTGGGTACTCCGGCGGTCGCAAACGCTGAATCACGAAGGATTACGCCAAACCAATACCTTCAGAACTCTTTAAGCAACCAAGGTGTGTTAAGAAAGAGGCGAGTGCGAATGCTGGAGTCTATTTTGGTGTATACATTTAAGGTTTTGTGGTGGTTGGGTATGACGTTTTATTGAGCGCGACGCGTCGCGACGCGTCTTTGAAGTGAAGAACAATAACAAACCGTTGACTCGATGAGTCTGTGATTCTTAATAGTCCAGTTGTTTGTACCAAGCTTTGTTCTTATTTCTTTTTTTCCGGAATACCTTCATGGATTCCAAAAGTTGCGTATTCATCATCAAATCAATAACCATACACTCTAGTCAGTTTTACAATTAGCTTGAAAGACTTTACCAACATAGTTACAATAGTATAATAGATGCTCCCCCCTTTTAAACCATGCATTTGTGTCCGAAACACATTCATTACTTGTTCAGCTATGTAAAGATACAGAAAGAAAGAAACGCGGTACATTGGAAGGATTCTCGCTTCTTCGTCAATTACTTGTTACGCAACATGCGGTAAAGGTTGCCTGCAAGTCCCAAGAAATTACCATACATGACACCAATCAAACCCTTTACAAAGCCCCAGGCCTTTTGGGAGTCAGGAATAGGGTAATCCACGGGCCGAGGAATGGTCGTGTGAATGAAGGAAAACTTGTCGTAGACAACAGCTTTGGTGTTACAAATACCTTGTAAACCTTCCCTTCCAGCAAAGCGACCATAACCACTCTTCTTACAGCCGCCAAATGGAAGCTGCATCAAGTATGTGGCACCAAAATCGTTCACTGAAACCATGCCAGATTCAATGCGTTCGACAATGTAGTCGCAGACAGCCTTGTCCTTGCCGAAGACTGAAGCACCCAAGCCGAAATCCGTTCCGTTGGCGATAGAGAGAGCGTGGTCAACATCATCAGCACGAAAAACAAGGGCAATGGGTGCAAAGCATTCTTCACGTGCAATTTTCATCTCATTCGTAACATCCACCAACAGGGTGGGCATAAAATATGATCCTTTGGGGTATTTGGGGTGTTTGTAGCGGTGTCCACCGTGCACAAGACGGGCACCGTGTTGAACAGCGTCCTGAATAAGCGCTTCAAGCGTATCGAAGCGGTTGTCAGACACCATAGCACCCATATCCACATCACGTTGCGTGTACATACCAAGACGGAAGTTACAAATACGGTCATATAGCAGAGTTATGACCGTGTCGTAGATGGGTGCCAACGCGATTACACGCTCAATACCAATACAATTTTGGCCTGCACTTTGGAAAATACCGCGCATGACCACCGACATGACTTCCTGCAAACGGGAGTCATCGAGCAAAATTACAGGGTCCTTTCCGCCAAGCTCAAGGCATAGCGGTGTAAGCTGACGAGCAGCGGAAGCAGCAACCAGTTTTGCTACAGATTGAGAACCAATAAAGGTGATATGTTTTAAGCCAGGATGTCCGGTCAAATGTTCTGCAACATCGGGCAAGCAGGTAATACACTGAACCAGCTCGCGTGAATGTCCCAACGACTCGAGGATGTCACAAACCTTGTTGCAAAATTGAATGGTGGACCAAGCAGTGAGCTCACTGCCCTTCACGATGATTGAGTTACCGGCGAAAAGAGCCGAAATGATGGGGCCCAAAGCGTTGTGTAAAGGGTAGTTCCAACTAACCAGAGCGGCGACAACGCCCAACGGCTCGTACAACACATAGCCGCGCTTGTATGAGGTTAACAGAGACTCAGGCCGGCGGGTTGTTTGAAGCGAGTCTTCACCGTGCTCTAGAGTCCAGTCGATTTTTTGCAAAGTAACTAATATTTCGCCAAAGGCGGCATCAACCAATGTCTTTCCGGTATCTTTACAAGCAATTTCGGCATACTTATCTTGATTTTTCAAGATTTCCGCTTTCAATGTCTCGAGAAATTCTTTGCGTTCAATGAAAGACGTTTTTTTCCACTCAACTTGAGCTTTTGCCGCTGCTTCAATGCTGCGGTCGACATCCGATTTGGTAAATAGACGGACTTCTCCCAAGGTAGCGCCGTTACCAGGACAGGTACATTGAAGTAATTCACCTGTGGCAAGAGTCATCTTAGAACTTGAACAGGAGAAATAGAAATGGCTTTAGGTTTTAGTATTATACACCGATGAAATCGGAGGCACTGGGGATATTAGAAAAGACTGGACTGCTTGAAACAAGACGAAAATGGAATTGAGACGGCAAAGAAAAGCACATAGTGGCAACTGAAATAACAAAATATTTCAGGTATGGAGGAACACTTTTAGCAACACGAATGCTGCTTATAAGTGACACAAACGTCGCCAGCCGACACGAAATAAGACCACAAAGAAGGGCTCGTCGCATTCCTTTCCGCTCACATGTCCTGTGCCTAATGCTTACATACCTGAACAAATGTTACCGCGCAAAATGGCAGCAGTAAACGCGTAAAGGCTGGACAAGGAAGGGGTACGGTCGTTGTTACCAAAACGCGTGACGGGGAGGGCGGGCAAGACGGCAAGAATGAACTCTTCCACACCTTTACCGTGGTGTTGTGTGCCACACAACCGGTCGGTATTCTCATATAACACAGTTTAACACGAGTTTTCGCACACCAACACAGCACAACGTATCCGAACGAGAACACAAAAATTGACCACCCGTCCCACTGCTCAATTCGCTGCTTGGCAAACGGAAAATGAGCGTGTAAATGGCACATAACACTCGCCAGAGCTCTAATCAAGCGAAGATCCGTTTCGTGGACGATAATGAATTCCGCGTTGTCGCAAAGAATCGATCATTTCGTCGCTCAAAGACCCTTGAACACGAGTCGCGTACATTCCAGGTGTAAATGCGTCAATTCTTTGCCAACGAGCAACCCAGGACTCTGTGGGTGCGACCATAGCCATAACACCCTCGAAAACAGGCGACGTGTACGTTTCGACATCATCCAATCCGTCGTTAGGACATCCTTTGGCAGCAAATGTGTTGTAGGGTAAAATAATGCCGCAAACAAGGCAGGCACGACTGCGACTACGACTCAATTTGTCCATCGCGTTGAGTGTTTTAGTTGTTAAAGGTTCTGGGAGTTGGAGAGTGTTCGAGGTGGATAGGACGAAACTCAGTTACGGGATGTGTGATGGAGTATGTTAAATCTATTTTACGCAATGTTACAATCCGTTAAATTAAATAACGCTCGACGACGCTGTTGCACTATACGGGATTGTGGGGGCACATATGGGGGCGGGAAGCCGTAGCGAGCAGCTGCTTGTTAACTGGTCGCAGTGGGTTAGGCTGGAGAAGATTGGTAGTAGAAACAGAGGCCAGAGTCTAAGCCGTTGAGCTGTAGATTCAGTAAGATGAACTAATGGGACGGAAGAAACATAGTTTAGAGAGACAAACAAAAGGATGCGTATGGATGCGGAAGGTGGTTGAGGAGAGGAAAGATACTGGAGACTTTGCATTGACTGCAACCAGACATGCATGGTAAAGAAGCGTCTCGTGGGAGCATTCATTGTCGCACATCCTTAGGCAGCTGCTGAGTGCGTCTTGAACTCCTAACGCAATTCTATCACATCGTCGTAAGGACGGATCTTGCGGAGATGCTGAGTGGTAAAGTGAATGGCTAAAACAATACCAACGCATCCCAACAAAGCAACCGATAATCCAATGGCAATACCCTTGTCCATGTTGTTTTGTTGAAAGGCAGGAGACGTCTCAACGTACCAAACGAAATAGAACGTCTCGGCCAGCAGGACGGTGGGGCCAAGCTGCACAGTGGGATTCGGTTGTTGGGGAACGGCGACAATTCTTGCTGTCAAATTGTTTGCACCCTGAAGCCATTTCTTCTTCACTTGTACTCTCCAGTGAGATTGGTTGGTAGGGATAGGTCCACTTTGTGTAATTACTTCTCGGTCACCATCCGTATACTCTAAAGCAAGGTTTACAAACTCAACGTCTGTATTGTTATCCCAGGAGATAGAGTATGTATTGGAAATAGCCCAGCGAGAACCTATTCTTAGTTAGTATAAGGGAAAGGGAGCAAGGGAGTAGGGGGAAGTAAGGACGATCGGCTGTACGCAGAGAAACAATCAATCCGACTCTTGTTGCTCTGTCTTCTTCTCCTCAATCGTAGCTATTCATTTTGCTCCGTACCATCACTGGGAGTCAAAAAAGTAAACTCTGCACGGCTTCTCGTAACAAACGAGAAACACGCAACGAAAAAAAGTAACAGTTGCGACAGTATCATATTGAGGCGTGTATTTGGACTCTCCCGTACACCGAACACAGCATAAACCTTGGTTTTTGCTTGAACGGAAGAAATTGACGCAGAGGGAGTTAGCCGTCCGGACGCGTGTCGCAACACGGGACAACCTTAATTACGGGCCTTACCCTTCCCTAAGCTTCCGCGCGTGCTGCGTTCGCGTAAACACGCGTAGAGAGCAACTAAAACAGGCTTAGAGACGCGCGCTCTCTTAACTTCACGCTCCCTCTCCACCGCAGTACTGTTGCGGGTTTCCAACAGGAATTGTTTCAGTATTCATTGGATCTACTATTTTCTGCAAGTTAGCTTCCACCGGTACCGTTGATAGAGTCTTGCTGAGTGGTTTTTAGCGTGTTCGACGCGCTTGAAACCTGTTTTAGTACGGCAGTTTCACGTTAAGCTGCCTACGGTGTGCGTTAATAGCAGGAGGAAAATATCACGTATTCATCTTAATAGACACGTTCAAGACATTGTGACTGGACGCGTTTTGGTGCTTTACGGGCACATACAATGATTTTGGCCATGTTTCGTCCATTCCTAAGTTGCTTAGGCTATACACCTAAAGCGCCCGAGAAAGCAAACGACTATGGAGCAGCTATTTGGCGGAAACAGAACATCTATCAGCTGCTGACCGATCGTTTTGCGCGTAATGAAGACGATTATGACCATCCCGCAACTGGAAGACTTTACTTGGGAGGTACATGGAGAGGCATCATCAGTAAACTTGACTATTTGCAATCCTTAGGCATTACGGCTGTGTGGATTAGTCCAATTGTCAAGAATATTGAAGAAACAACTGGTTATGGGCAGGCTTACCATGGTTACTGGACCGAGGATATGACTGAGTTGAACAGTCATTTTGGTACGGCTGATGATCTTCGCGCTTTAGTACAAGCATTGCATGAAAGAAATATGCTGTGCATGATTGACATTGTTGTTAATCACATGGCCCACAGCGGTTCGGGACCCGTCAACTTTGCTCGCTACCGGCCTTTTCATCGTGCTGAAGATTACCACGAGAAACGCTTCATTCGTGATTATGACAATCTGAACGATTGTCTTACCGGCTGGTTAGGCGATAATGTAGTGTGTCTTCCCGACATCCGCACTGAGAATCCACGCATTTGTAGCATTTTCCAAAACTGGATTGCCTTTTTGCATCGGGAATACAACTTTGATGGTATTCGCGTCGACACGGCCAAACATGTTCAAAAAACCTTTTATCCGCCCTTTGTGCATGCTGCGAATGTCTTTGCTATGGCTGAAGTGTTTCACGGAGATCCGGCTTATGTGGGTGTGTATCAGCATTACTTGCCTTCGGTTTTGAATTATCCACTGTACTACCAATTACGCGATACTTTTCTCGATCGAAAGCAAAACATGTCTGTCTTCTATCAAAAAGCGGTCCTTGACATCCATCGCTCGTTTTACGATGTTACGACTGCTGGCAACTTTGTCGAAAATCATGATGTCCCTCGGTTTCTGCACACTTGCAGAGACTATTCGGTACGGCCTACGACAAGAGAGTTTTCTTATTCTTGAACAAATGATTTTTTTGTCATCACTTTACTAACACTTTCTTCAGCTCGCTGTAAACGCTCTTGTAGCAACCATTTTTATGGATGGATTTCCCATTATATACCAGGGTCAGGAACAAATGTACAATGGCGGGGATGATCCGGAAAATCGTGATGCACTCTGGAAGTCCCGTTACGATACAACGAACTCTATGTTCCGTGTCATTTCTTCGCTCCTGAAGTACAGACTTAAGCTTTGTGACATATATTCAAACTTTACGACAGAGCCTACGCAGCCGTTACTGGTGAATGACCAGCTGTATGCTTTCACGCGACCTGGCGTATATGTGATTCTAACTAATATGGGTTCTACTTTCAACTCTCGCATACAAATTCCTTTACGAACAACATGTGAAAATAAACCTCTGGTGGATGCTTTCGATGAGAAGCCGCCTGCTGGCCTAGAGTCGCGCATTGCTTCATCCACCCTACATACAAGCATCCAATTTGGATTTCCAAAAGTACGAATTCAAACGCATACATTTCGTCAACTAACGTTAATTAGGTTCTTATTGATCCCTCCATTCTTTATTAGAGGTTTTGTGTACATTTCAAGATGCATTTTTGTACCGCATTTCGGGTATGAGTCGGCCTTGCTAAATAAGGTTTCTTCCTTTACCTGAGTATAAACAAAACGGTTTACTCCTAATTCCTACCGTTCAACCTTTTTTAATACATCAAAAACCATTGCAATGATTTCTATGCTTTTACCTTTCGGCCATTCGGGCCTTTATGCAAGCGACGTTGATCGGGAAGACCGTCCTGAGATTGCCAAACTAATTCAAGCATTCCCGACAATTGAAGACGACTACCATGTGGTGAAACTAATTGGCGCCGGGAGCTTCAGCAGTGTTTTTAAGGCTGTTGATAAGCGCCGGGATTCATATGACAACTCATACTGGGACTTTGTTGAAAACGACGACGCAAATGCATCTGCTTTGTCCTCCTCTAGCAGTAATAAGAAGCAACGGTTTGTTGCTATAAAGCGAGTCTACGCTACTGTCCTTCCTAATCGCATACAAACAGAATTGGAGGTGTTGCACGAGTTGCGTGGCAGCAAATGTGTGTTAAATATAATTACAGCTATGCGTCATCAGGATCAAGTCCTTATAGTGCTTCCTTTCATTCAGCATGCTGAGTTTCGAGACTTTTACATGAACTACTCACTAGTCGACATCGCATACTACATGCGCGACCTGTTGGACGGTCTTTCTCACATTGCTGCCAAGGGCATTATTCATCGAGATATCAAACCGGGAAACTTTGCTTGGAACCCCTACACACGGCGCGGTGTCATTCTTGACTTTGGTTTGGCACAATGGCAAGAAGCCGAGATGCCCGGCTTAAACTGTTGCATTGACCGCGTCCGCAAATTAAAGCAAGAAAAGCGGTATTACGACGTCTTTCCCCTTGAACAGACGATTCCCGATCCTTCACACGGATACCTACTACATGATCCTCGTCCCAGCAAGAAAGCAGACCGCGCAGGAACTCGTGGTTTTCGGGCACCGGAAGTGCTATTTCGGTGTCAAAATCAAACATCCCTCATTGACACTTGGTCTGCTGGCGTTGTTTTACTCTGTTTCCTTACTCGCCGCTACCCTTTTTTCCGTTGCGAAGACGATGTCGATGCAATTGTGGAGCTTGCACATATTTTCGGCAGGAACGATATGTCGAACTGTGCATTGCTGCATGGTAAGTGGACAAAGAGTGTACCAATTATTAACAACCTTTTTTTAGGACAAATTTGGTCAGACAATATCCCCACCATTCTTAATCACAAACATGACTGGCTTGATTTGGTAAATAGCCTTACAAAAAACGACACACACCCTTTATTGGAAACAAGCTCTAGTTGGTTGATGGCGCTTGCCATCGACTTGCTTGATCAGTTGCTTGAACTGAATCGTAAGTGAAGACAACAGTTGCTACAAACAGCCACACAATCATGTTTCTATTTCCGTTGTGATACGTCTTATTCTGCTGCAATGACTAAGTTTCCGTCTCGTGCCAGCTGATCTACCAAGTTCGTCCTTTGTGATGTCATTGTTTAACTTCTCGTTTTCTGGGGAAATGTTTCGCAGCGACATGATAAAAGGTAAACAAAGTCGTTGACAGAATTTGATGTACGACGATTGATTGTGTGCTTTTGGCTTGAGCAATGCTCTGTTTGTAATGCAACTTGATTATAATCCCTCCTTGGAACTTTTGCACTAACAATTCTTGTAGCTGCGAAACGCCTTACTGCTGAAGCTGCTCTGCGTCATCAATTTTTCTCTGCCTGTGCAGTGACAGAGATGCCTGTAACTGACGTCAAAGCAACAGCTGATTCGACAACACAAATCAAAGTGCCCGCTGCTTAAGACTTGTGAGTTGTTGATAATATTTTTGTCATATACCATACACTCTGACGTACCCAACGGACACCGCTGATTTGAAAGATGCCTCAAGTATACATAAATATGAGAGGGCATATTTGCGGCAACGTTCAATACGAGCATTTTTGAAAGCATTTATTTATATATCACCAACAACTTGGTGATTAACAACAAACCGAGTCACGCCAGCGAGCTGAAACAAGTCAAGTCAACTCACTTTACCAACACGTGTACATATATATTCAAAACGACCAAAGACCTTACTACACAAATCCTACCAGCATTACCAAATTTTTAATCAGCATGCCCAGTTACAAAGGCAATCAGACTCGCATTTGTCATCAAGGTGCCGACGGCAACATGTATGTGGCTATTCTTCGCGGACCAGAAGAACTGGAGCAATGGAAAGAGGATTCAAGCAAGCCTTTAGTTGATGTGGTTGATTCGTTTCAAGTGTTTACGACACATCGACAAGGTAGTACCGGACGACTTTCGACTGCCTCAAAGGTAGAGTTGGAGAATGAGTTTGGTACATGCAACGAGGACTCGATCATTCGTCAATTGCTAAGTGTTGGTAAGGTAACACCTCACCAAGAGCATATGCCAAACAAGGAATTCTAAATTAGGGCTAGTACGAAAATTGCTGCATATTATTAAACGTCTTTAGCCTATATTTTGTCTTCTACTCTTTAATCGCTTTTGCGTCCTCTTCATGAAAAATAATGATTAAGCATTTTTAGAGGCGCCTGGAATTGCTATATAAGCAGCTACTAGTGCAGGGGGGAGGGACTTAGTAGCAGTTTTGCTATATGATTTGGGGATTATCAGCGCCCAGTGCGCACGACTTCATTGTACTTCTATAGGTGTATATAATATATTCGTTAGGTATCGTTAAATGCGAAAAAAAATCGAACTCAAGGCCTCTCCCTTCCACCACTAACTTGTCACAAACAGGCATGAGCGAGGAACAGGTGAACAACGTTACCCAGGGCGTCAAGACGCTCATTTTGGACCCCGTCACGGGTGAAAAGGTGTCCAAGACTGAGTTAAAGAAGCGTGAAAAGCAACGTCAACGCGAGGCTGCTAAGGCTAAGAAGCAAGCCGAAAAGGCTGCCAAGGCTCCTGCTGCTGCCGCTCCTAAAAAGAAGGACGAGGAGGATTTGGATCCCGCTCAATACTTTGAGAACCGTTCCAAGGCCATCAACGAGCTTCGTTCTACCAAGAACCCCAACCCCTACCCTCACAAGTTCCATGTGAGCATTAACGTTCCCGAGTTCATCGAGAAGTATGCTTACTTGCAAAAGGGTGAGACTCTCCCTGAGGTCAAGGTTTCTGTTGCCGGACGTGTCCACGCTCTGCGTACTGCTGGTGCCAAGCTTCGTTTCTACGAGATTCACTCTGAAGGCAAGAAGCTTCAAGTGATGTGCCAAGCCCAGGATGCTGAGACCGTTGACTTTGCTGCTCAACACGAGCACATCCGTCGTGGTGATATCATCGGTATCATTGGTTACCCCGGTCGTTCCAACCCTAAGGGACGTGCTGATGGTGAATTGTCCGTCTTTGCTCGCCAATGTGTGTTGCTTAGTCCCTGCCTTCGTATGCTTCCCAAGGAGCATTACGGTTTGAAGGATCTCGAAATCCGTCACCGTCAACGTTACTTGGACCTTATCATGAACAACTCGACCCGCGATCGTTTCGTTGCTCGCAGCCGTATTATCCAATACCTTCGCAACTTTTTGGACAAGCGTAACTTCATTGAAGTCGAGACTCCCATGATGAACATGATTGCCGGTGGAGCTACTGCCAAGCCCTTCGTCACTCATCACAATGATTTGGACATGGACTTGTACATGCGTGTCGCACCCGAGTTGTACTTGAAGATGCTTGTTGTTGGTGGTCTTGACCGTGTGTATGAGATTGGCCGTCAATTCCGTAATGAAGGTGCTGACTTGACTCATAATCCCGAGTTCACGTCCTGTGAATTTTACCAAGCTTATGCCGATTACTACGACCTTATGGACATGACTGAGGAGCTTGTGTCCAGCATGGTTAAGGAGCTCACCGGTGGTTATGTTTTGCCTTACCACCCTGAAGGCCCCGACGGTCCCAGCTACGAGCTTAACTTTGCTCGTCCCTGGCGTCGTATTCACATGATTGAGTTCTTGGAGGAGAAGTTGAACGTCAAGTTCCCTCCTGGAGATCAATTGCATACTGCTGAGACCAACGCTTTCTTGAGAGATCTTTGTGCTAAGCATGGTGTTGACTGTGCTCCTCCTCAAACGAATGCTCGTTTGCTCGACAAGCTTGTCGGTGAGTACATTGAGTCTGAGTGCATTAACCCCACTTTCATCATTGGTCATCCTCAAATGATGTCTCCTCTTGCCAAGTACCACCGTTCTCAACCCGGTTTGTGTGAGCGTTTCGAGGCTTTCGTTGCTACGAAGGAGCTTTGCAACGCTTACACCGAGTTGAACGATATCTTTGATCAACGCGCTCGTTTCGAGGAGCAAGCCCGTCAAAAGGATCAAGGTGATGATGAGGCTCAACTCATCGACGAAAACTTCTGTACCGCTCTCGAGTACGGTCTCCCTCCTACTGGTGGTTGGGGTATTGGTATTGACCGTTTGGTCATGTTCTTGACCGACAGTAACACCATTCGTGAGGTTTTGCTGTTCCCTCACATGAAGCCCGAGGTGAAGTCGAGCGAGCCCGTCGTCGCCAAGGAGTAAGTGTACGAATGCTGCTAATCGTGTGTATTTCTCGTCTCCGCTAGATGTTGGTCTAGAGGTTGAAGATGTGCACCATTGGCTTCACTCTTCCATCACTTTTTTGTTTAGCTTTAGAAAATTTGGGATGCGTGTACTTCGTTTGGTTTCGTATTTTGTTTTGGTAGAGCCTGTTTGTGAATGGCAACCACTGGTGATTTAGTCTGATGTAAGGGTGATACATTCGTGTGGATTGCGCGAGGATTATCGTTACGTGTTAGGATGGACGAGTTTAACGGCTCGGTCGTTTTGACTTGTTCGTCCAATAGTTTAGAATGGGTTGCCACGAAGGGGGAACATGAAGGTCCTCTCAACCTCTGGTTCATTTGTAAGCAACTCAATCACCAACCAGCGTTTATAAAGGCTCGTGCCTAGCCAGAGGCGGGAGCTTCTTCATTCGTAGAAAAAGCGGGCCGGCAAGTGAAGACGTGATTGCTAACGATATTTCATCAACAGACACCGCTTTTGTTGCAATCTTGCATGCTTATAAACGACCAATGTTATCCACGAAAGCTTAGTTGGAAAACGACGTGCTTTTTCTAAGAAACGCTTAATAAGAGTGACGTTGTTGTTATAAGGAATCCATTTTCAACGCAGCATTCACCCGTTTTCACTTTATAGTGCATCATGCTGAAAGAACTTATCTCTGGTAGCCTTGAGGCTACTTTAAAGGCAATTCCAAAGGGAAAAACCTTGTATGTGGCTTACTTGGCGTCTATCGATCCTCGTACCAAACAGCCTTGGTGCCCGACTGTCCGTGCTGCTCTTCCATCTTTTAATAGTACTTTCAACAACTCAAACAAACTGGATCTTGTCCACGTTTACGTCGGCGGCGTTTCTCAATGGAAGACACCTGCTAACGAATACCGCATCAAGTATGGAATTACGGCCGTTCCCACTCTTGGTCGCTACACGCGCACAGAGGATGGTACTCTCGAACAAGATTTGCTCGTTGATTATGATTGTTTGGACGCTAAAAAATTCCAAAAGTTCGTTCAATAGTTTGACATGCGTAATCTACATGGTTTCCGACGAAGAAAAGGCTGCGGAGAAGCAGCATGTTTCAGTTCACGCTTAATGTTTCACGAACCAATGAGTGTTTCATCAATTGACGAATTTCATTCCCCAAAAACTCCACAGGAATGGCCATTTACCAGTTGGTGAAAAGGAAAGGAAGAGTGGATATTGCTGTTTATATAAAGATTTGTCGCGTGACGTCAATGCTTGAAATAAGCTTCAAATGCGACGCGAAAAAAATTAATGAAAGAGAACAATAAAACAGTTTTTATTCTTTATATCGTAAACAGAGTATCATCACGAACGGAGAGCTGTAACAACCGTTGATTTTCAGCTGCTATTTTAGCTGCCGGTGTTTTTTCATTCAGGTGAACGCGTACTAGAGCGCGATCAAGTTGGTCGATGACAGAGGCATCGTTAGGGGGAAGTGACTGAAAGTTGCCGGTCGTCAGGTCAAAAGGTGTGTTCGGGGGAAGTTTTGTAGCGACGACAGAGCGTAATGTCTGAACGGTATCGCCTTTATGAAAATCAATGACGAAGCTGTCACCATTAGTTACCTGGAATTTTATGGCCGTAGACGTATGTACAGGTCGAGGAGGAGGGACGTAAGGCTCATTTCGAGCTCGCCGGTGAAGGATGTTTTGGTAGAGTTCGAGTTGAGAGCGTGTAGGTGTTAACTCGACATCTTCAGAAGTGCCCTCCGTACCCTCGGAAGGCCCTACGGACGAGCCAGTAGTTGCAGTTGATCGGTGTTTTGCGTAACGAACCTCACCCCTTGTTTGTTGACGGAGAATGTTTCGGTAAAGTTCAAAAGGTGAGCGTGTAGGATGGGTTCGTTTAGCAGCTTGGGTTGTGGGTTCGGATGGTTTGTTGGTAGTCGAAATTGAAGATGCTGGAGCTGAAGATTGAGCGGTGGGCTCAAAGTGTGTAGACGGTTGAGTCGATGGTGATTGTGATTGTAACGATTGTGATAATTCGGAGACACGTTCACGTTCAACCTGAGGGGAGAAAGAAGGAGTGCTTGAAGGGAGAGATTGTGCATCTGCTTCGGTAGACACGCGTTTGGACACGGACTCTTGATGAATCTCGGACTGCGAAACACTGTCTTCGGGAGAAATTGCAGACGCTGGAGGAGCAGGGTTCGCAGGGCTTTTCTGTTCCGTTATTTGGGTTCTTGGCACGGCTTTGGGAATGACACGAAGTAGCACATTTCCTTGAGTAATACCGCACTCGGCGAGAGTTGAGTCCAATTTTTCGCCAGTGTACGAGACCCCATTTACAAGCACGCCGCAATCGAGAAAGCTGTGACGATTTAAAAGGTCTTTTAAAGTAACAGACAATGCGACGCTCTCGACAATTCGGTTTCGACCGGGGGCCTGAAGGGCAATCCGAACAGAAGCGTCAGAACCGTTTGTGACCGTTGTTTTCTGGTTTTTTGACTCAGAAACATAAACTTTGGCGCCGTTTACGAGTCCTGCATGTCGAATAAGTAAAGAGGGATCCAGTCGTTTTGAATTGTGTGTCAAATCCAAGTTTTTCCACGAAGAGAAGCCAAGCTGCTTGTAGGAAGACAGGAGAGCACCTTGAAGCGTAGTAGACGGTGTAGCCCGTACGGGAACGCGCTGGAAGCCGCTGCACAGATAAACAAGGCTCATGGCGACGTGTAGGAGGAAGAGAGAAGCATTGGGGCCATAGGACATTCATGTTCCGTTTAGTGAGCTTTAACGAGATTTATCGACAAGTCTAGTCCGCTGCACCGTGTTGTATTTCGGTAAATGTAATTGGTATACTAAGTTGCACCAGTTCAACGGCGTCTTCCTTCAAAGACAACGTCGTCGCCAAACATTTCCCAAGACTTGCAAGGCCAATTCAGAGAAGGAGCATCTATACCAATGGTGGAGAGTGGGTCAACGAACTGCGGAGAGATGGTGACAATAGCGGCATCCACGCACTCACTTTTCAGAGCATGGGAGAGCAGCCTCGCGCCTCCCTCTACCATGAGACGTCGAATACCCAGCTCGCGCAACTGGTCCAAGGCGACATATTCATGAAAACGTACAGTATTGTCTGTCGCACGAACAATAAGCTTACCGCCTACGCGAGTAATGACGTTTACTTTCTGCTCTATAATTGGATCGCTTTTCGCGGCCGACTCTGTTTTCGGCGAAACGATGACGTAAGGTGCTTTGCCGACACCAAGTCGAGCGAGCTTGATGACTTTGAGCGATTCATAGTCAAGCGAGAGTGACGAGTCGACGAGAATAGGTCGCGGTTGCTGATCAAGAGGAAGTGTGTCGTGAGCAGGATCCGGAAGCCGCGCAGTGAGACTTGGATTGTCGACACGAACAGTAGTGCTACCGACCATGATACCGTCTGCATGAGCGCGCAGTTTGTGTGTCATGACGAAAGACTCGTGGCCAGAGAGTACGAGCTGACCCGGATTGGGCTTACCTTGAGAGTAAGTGTAGCCGATGCGGCCATTGAGGGATTGTGCCCAAGTGAGAAATACGTAGTCGGTGTTTGGTGCGGGGAGATACATGAGAGTGGAGTGGAGTGAAGTGAAGTAAATGGGACAAATGAACCGTACTTGATGTTTTGGTGGAGTCAAGTCGGTGGTAAATTTAATAAGTAGAATAGATAGTATATTGAATTATATTGAATAAATTAAAATATAATAAAAAATAAATAAATTAAATGGAAAAAGATAATAAAAGATAATAAATTAAATTATAATAAAAAAAATTAAATTAAATGGAAAAAAAAAATAAAAAAAAAAAGAAAAAAGGAAGAATAGTGGTAATGACATATTATTATTGATCACAGTACATGAATGTTGCTTTACCACAGAAACAAAGACAACGAAAATAGAAAAAATATCTGATAGCTAAAAATTCTTTAATGGACAAACTACATCAGCTCTATCCATTTAATCGCACCTTTTGCCGCTTTCCCCTTTTCTTCCCTGAATATCCTGCTGCCCTTTTCCCTCCGACTGCTATCCATACTATCTGCAACATCTGCCGTCGACTGTTATCAGAAAAGCTCTATCTCAACCTAAGATCCAACTTAAGATTTCCCGACAATCTGTAGCTCAGGAACAGAAATAAAATCGATATAGTATTTATTTTTAAACGTTTCTATTTGTACACAAATATCTCATCACCGCGCTCAGGGAATTATGTCGCTACTGTCGAAAGCCAAGAAAATCGTATGCATTGGCAGAAACTATGCGTACGTGCACAGGCGAACGGATCACGCCCAACTAACCGTTCATCAGTGCTCACATCAAAGAGCTGAACAATGCCGTGCCCATTGAACCGTTCTACTTTCTCAAGCCCTCCTCAAGCATTGTCGAACCAGGCAAGGGCTCAATCCAGATTCCCGACAAAGTCTTAGCCCACTACGAGGTTGAATTGGGTCTTATTATGGGAGACAAGCTGAAGGCTGGCGCGAGCGTCCCCGACGACACTGCCATGGCTGCCATCGGCGGATACTTTGTCGCCATTGACATGACTGCACGTAACGTTCAGGACGCAGCCAAAAAGAAAGGTCTTCCCTGGACCATCGCCAAAGGCTACGACACGTTCCTGCCTGTGGGACCCATACTGCCCAAAACAGCAATCCCCGACCCACACAACGTCATTCTCGAGCTCCTCAAAAATGGAAAACGCGTTCAATACGACAACACCTCGCTCATGCTGAACCGCATTCCCCGCATCCTGAGTGCCATCACCGAATCCATGTCGCTTGAACCAGGCGATCTTGTCCTGACAGGCACACCCAAAGGCGTTGGTCCCGTCTCACCCGGCGATGTCCTCGAGGCCAAGCTTCGTGATGCCTCTGGAAACGAGATTTCCCAGAGCGGCTTCTCCATCAACGCCGTTGCGCGGTGATGGAAAGAAGATCCCGTCCTGTTACATGCACCATTCTTTTGTTTCATAGCCTGTCAATATTTACTGCTGCCTCCTACTTACCTAGTACTTACCTACTACTTAGCTACTTACTCACCCAGTACTTACTACTACTACCTACTCTCCTCTCTAGCCCACTAACCCCCACTGCCCCCACGCCACCAAATATAGCAGCGACAAGTGACGCCTATAAATAGCCGCAGAGGGGCATTGGACGATGCAAGACAATGGATGCAAAGCGCCCAACGCGGTTGATTACGGCTGAAAGAGCACACAATGGGTCACGGGAATTCATTGAAAGCATTCCGGTACGGCAACTTGCGTGCAATCCGCAGCGCCAAATTCGTTGCTTGCGAAAAGTTCGCGTCGGTGGCTATTTATGGAACCTCGTAGACGGACGCTGCCTCGGAGAATGTGCAAGCGCTTACGACGAGCGACACAGTAGATAGAGCCTGGTGAGGGCATGGGAGATGGCTTATCCTTAGAAACACGTTCAGTAAAAATAGAGACAATTGCTATTACAGGAGTATTTGTGACATGTGGGGGTTGCTGCCATTCAGCACCAGAAGCAAGTCGGTCCAAATGGCGTCAATGAAACGGTGCGTTACGTCGCCATTAGCGCTGTTTGCTACGTCGTTGCCGCCGCTACTAGGCAGCTCTGTTTCCTTCCTTCTTCCTATACTACCTCTGCTGCTGCACCCCCACCCGACCGCATCCCACCCATCACCACCCCCATCAGCGGCGCAGGCTTTTCGCTTCCAAATTAAGACCCAATCGCATTCGCGTCCATGAATAGAACGCGTTACGTCATTCCCCATATCCATTAAGACGCGACTCGCTCGACCACGCGTTTCTATTTTCGTCTCCTAACAGCCTTACGATCTTACCCTTCGCCATTACCGTAGTACCCGCCATCACCACAACGCCAGCTATAAAAACCGATACTCTGCTCCCAGTTTCAGCACGCTCTGCGGTGAAAACGTCCCCTTCATAGATACATCCCACCGGTAAGCACCTTTTTGTTCCTTCTAGAGTCCATCCACCTCTCTGTCTTATTTCCGTTACAACACCCTTCTCTCTCTCTTTCTCTCTCATATAACAACTTCTCTACATAATGTCTGAGTCTGCACACACCTACACTTCCGAGGAGATCGCCGTCCTCGAGGAAAAGTACTCTGCTCACAACTACCACCCTCTCCCCGTCTGCTTCGCCAAGGCTGAGGGTGCCAAGGTCTGGGACCCTGAAGGACGCGAGTACCTCGACTTCTTGTCTGCCTACTCTGCAGTCAACCAAGGCCATTGCCACCCCAAGATCATCAAGGCCCTTTGTGACCAAGCCCAGAAGCTTACTTTGAGCTCCCGTGCCTTCTACAACAATGTCTTCGGTCCCTTCGCCAAGTTCATCACCGAGTACTTTGGCTACGAGATGGTTCTCCCCATGAACACCGGTGCTGAGGCCGTCGAGACCGCCTGCAAGCTTGCTCGTCTGTGGGGCTACCGCGCCAAGGGCATTCCTCAAGGCGATGCCATGATCTTGTCTTGTGCCAACAACTTCCACGGCCGTACGTTGGGTATCATTTCCATGTCTACTGACCCTGATGCTCGTGACTACTACGGCCCTTACTTGCCCGGTGTTGGCCCCATCTGCCCCGAGACCAATCGTGTCTTGCACTACAACAACCTCGACGACCTCAAGTACTTCCTCGACAAGTACGGTCCCCGTGTCGCCGGTTTCTTGGTCGAGCCCATCCAGGGTGAGGCCGGTGTCGTCGTCCCCGACGACGACTACTTGACCAAGGCTTACGAGCTTTGCAAGGCCCACAACGTCCTCTTCATCGCCGACGAGGTCCAAACCGGTGTCGCCCGTACCGGTAAGATGCTCTGCATTGAGCACTCCAACGTCAAGCCCGACGTTGTCATCCTCGGCAAGGCCATCTCCGGCGGTGCTTATCCCGTCAGTTGCGTCCTTTCCTCCCGCGAGATCATGCTCAACTTCGAGCCCGGTACTCACGGTTCTACCTATGGTGGCAACCCTCTTGGTTGCGCCGTCTCCATCGCCGCCCTCCAAGTCGTCAAGGAGGAGGGTCTCGTTGAGCGTGCCGCCGTTCTCGGTGAAAAGTTCCGTGCCGCCCTCCGCGCCATTGACGTCCCCTACTTGCAACTCGTCCGTGGTAAGGGTCTTTTGAACGCCGTTGTCATCGACGAGGCTCAAACCAACGGCCGTTCCGCCTGGGACTTGTGTTTGATCATGCGCAGCCGCGGTATCTTGGCCAAGCCCACTCACGGTAACATTATCCGTCTCACTCCCCCTCTTGTCATCTCTGAGGAGGACTTGATGAAGGGTGTTGAAGTCATTAAGCAAGCTCTTATTGACCTCCCCACCATCGACATGACCCCCTTCCAGGAGTCCGCTGCTCACTAAACTGTTTAACCGAACAGACATTCTTTGGTGCAGCTGTGCGGCAATCCTGCATAATTGACTCCGTTGTCGTCTCTTAATTGGGATTTAATTTTTAGGAAATACGTTGGTTAATTTTGCGGTTGCTTTCAAAAAAATATATATATGGATTTTGGAGAAACAGAAACACGTAAGGTGAAGTGGGACTTGAAGTATTAAAACGCGTTTTCAAAACTGAAATTTGCTCGAGTAATGAACTTGGTTAAATGAGAGGAAGTGAACAAACAAGAATGCCTAAAACAGGCCCTTGCTGAACTAGCGGCGAAGATCAATTAACCTCTGAAGGAAAGGAAAGGGTGGTTTATCTTCGTTTACCCATAGTGTCTTCCTTTATTCAGTACTGAATCGCTCCTTTCCGTTTCTGGATGAAACTCGAGAAGAAATCCGGCTCTTTTTCGCTGTAACACTTGTCTCCGCCTCTATTCCATTTTCCATTTTCCATTTTTTTTTTTCTTTCTCAATAAGGAAACAAATCCTCGCAAAACACCAACCCTACGCGGTTCCGGGTGGCTTCTATGAATTTATTAAAACAATTATGTAGACCACCATGGTGTTGTTGGAAACAAGGATACGTCCCACGTTTCACAATTGCAGCCGTTGCTTATGGTCGTCGTGCACCTCGTTCACTAATCCAGGTCCGAGGAAAATGGCAAACTTCTTCAGACAGCACTGAATCAGAACGGTCGTTCCGAAGATGGGTCACAGGATTGTCATTCGTGACCGGAGGAGCAGGTCTGGCTTTCCTAACATCCAGGGCACGCGCAAGGGCTTCTCGTGCATACGAAAATGCTGTCCTTGATCATTATCCAGAGGCGACAGTTGTTGACAACTTTGGCAAGAGACCTCTTGTTGTCAGAGTGTGCATGATAATTGGGAGACTTTGTAAGGTCCTTTTCCTTTTCATGCCGGTAGGCTTATGCTTGCCAATCATTTTTCTGGGTAAAAGACTTCCAGGTTCGTGGATATTCGGACGCGGTGTGTATGTCTGGCTGCATTTGCTTGTGAGACAGATGGAGCGTTCGGGCGCAACGTTTATTAAATTGGGACAATGGGCAGCATTGCGTACGGATATGCTGCCACCGATTCTGTGTAGGGCACTTTGCAAACTGCATTCGCAAGGGAGACCGCATGGCTTTCCGCATACGGAATCTGTACTATTGTCATCTTTCGGCGCCTCACGACTTCAAGAATTATTTGAGGTGTTTGAAAACAAACCCATCGGCGTAGGCTCCATTGCACAAGTGTACCGAGCGAAACTTTCGCCTCAGTATGCTCCAAAAAAGGGCTCTCCATGGGTCGTTCTAAAAATTGTGCATCCAGGAGTGGAGGAACAAATGCACATTGACTTATTCTTCCTGCGCGCACTGGCATCCTTGATAAATCTGGTCCCAACTATGAAATGGTTGTCACTCCCGCAAGAGGTGGATGAGTTTGCAACAATGCTGCGAAAGCAAACGGACTTGCGTTGTGAAGCAAACAATCTCATCCGCTTTCAACACAACTTTAATGATAGGAACTACGTGCTATTCCCGACTGTTGTCAAAGAACTGACAACAAAAACGGTTCTTGTTGAAAGCTATGCAGAGGGAATACATTTGAACAGGTTTCTACAAGCGCCCGGGGGCCCATTCGACCATACCCTTGCATGTATTGGTGAAGATGCACTTTTCCAAATGCTCATTCGTGACAACTTTTTCCATGCTGACCTTCACCCCGGCAATATTCTTGTTCAGTTGGTAAAGCGTGGCAGACGGAAACGTGTAAGCATGTATGATACATCTAAACTCAAAGAGAATTGCTCACCAGAGGAGTGGCACGAAACTATGCAAATGCTGTACGACAAAGGCTATCGTCCCAGAATGGTTTTCCTCGACGCTGGGCTCGTTGTCCGACTGGGGGATGAGGACAGGAGAAACTTTCTCGATTTGTTCAAGACTGTGCTAAACCTCGATGGATATCAGGCTGGCCGATTGATGGTTGAGAGAAGCCGACAACCTGAACGGGCGATTAATACACACGTGTTTGCATTAAAAATGGAAAACTTGTTGATCCGAGTGAGTCGCCAAACATTCTCTTTGCAGAAGGTTCAGCTGGGTTCTATATTGCAAGAGGTTATGACAATGACTCGTGAACATCATGTTCGTGTGGATCCAAACTTTGCCAATGTTGTCTTGTCTATTCTTCTTGTTTCCGGAATCGGTCGGATTCTGGATCCTGATTTGGATCTTATGAGCAATGCAACTCCTTATTTGCGATATGCTTCCGTGAAAGGCGCAACAAACTTTAGCACCAATAATTCGTGGTACGTAACGTTGTTTTTCTGGTTGGCTCTTGAGCTTCGTGACTTTGTACTATTGTCAACATCAAAACAGACTGTTGAAAACTGGGTAAAGGCCGATATGATCTCACCAAGCGTATAAAGCATCATTGGTGGTTCTGATATTGGCTATCCCTCTATAAAATAGATTCAACGGTATCGATTAATTCTAAGTTTAATTCATTGCTTCGTGGCTTTTTCTCCGTTCATTTGTTCATTTATTTGTTCGTTCTTTTTCATTAATGACTAAGATAACGTCGGCCCTTTCTTTTTCTTCTATTCAGTATCCGTCGTCCCAAATGTGTTCGAATTCGAGACAAGAATCCGTGTTTACGTTTTCTTCGTATGTTGGAGGGTTGATATTCCATTCCATAAGACTTCCAACGCTGTTGCGACCAACCGAAAGGACTGACTGACGGGGTCTGTTGCGTTTGACTAAATGGTGATGCTTTTGAAAAAAAAGACGAAATCATTTTACCGGAAACACATTTCTGAATATTGGAAAGCCCGATGAGACGAAAGCTACTTTGCAGAACATTCATTCTAATTCAAACCTTGTAGACTAAAATAGCGGTGACAGTCAGATCTTTTAATATTTCAGGTGAATATAATAATGCTTTTCTAAAGCCTTTTTTTATAACGAGACGCCCAGGAACAGTGAAAGAAACTGCCTTTAACTATTGATTGCCTTCTTGGATCGAAAATTGGTGGTGAGTTTTGTCGAGGGGGGAGACATCGCACTGGCTACGCACTTTTTCGCAAATTAGGTTTTCACAGAGATTACCACGCGTCAGTAGGTGTCCTCTCCCATCCACGCGTATTTGCTCGTGAATACAACAATTGTTACATTATTACAAAAATGGACTATCAAAATCGCGCAGGTGTGCGCTTTGGAGGCGGTGGTGTCGCTGGGTATCAAGAAACAAATGCTGCAAGACGTGAACGTCTGCGACAATTGGCTTTAGAAACCATTGACTTAAGCAAAGTATGAATTATTGTTCCATTTGTAATTTTTGATAAGGTATGCTGACGCAGAGCTTGTATAGGATCCCTATTTTATGAAAAACCATCTTGGAACATTTGAGTGCCGACTTTGTTTAACAACACACGCGAATGATGGCTCTTATTTGGCTCATACTCAGGGAAAAAAACATCAGACTAACCTAGCACGCCGTGCTGCAATGGAATCGCGTCGGGGAGCGCAGGCCAGCACGGCAGCTCAGCCTGCTGCAGTGTCACAGTCGCAAATTCAAGTCCGTAAAAACATCGTCAAAATTGGACGTCCTGGTTACAAAGTGACGAAAATTCGAGATCCGGAGACTGGTCAGTTAGGCCTGCGTTTCCAGCTCAAATTCCCCGACATTGCTACCAATGTCAACCCTCGATACCGTATAATGAGTGCTTTCGAACAAAAAGTCGAGGTCCCTGACCGCAATTATCAGTATATGGTCATAGCGGCTGAACCTTATGAGTCGGTTGCTTTTAAAATTGGTATGCTACACTTCATATTTATGATTTACCTGAAAACAATATTGTTCTTAAAGAGCGCTAACCAACTATCCACGCAGATGCCCGAGAAATTGATGACTCGCCAGGACGGTTTTGGACGTATTGGGACGCTCCTACCTACACAATTCAACTTTTCTTTCGTTAAACAGATACTGGTAAAATATACTCGTGTTTCTGTACACAACACCCTTACTCCTTTTCATGTCTGTTCTTACTTTTGCCAAATGGCTGTTTGGATTTTGAACCACTTACACCATCAACTACACCCATAAGCTATCTCATTTCAAAATTAGCACTGAAAGTGAGCTGGAAAGTTTTTGATTTTACTGGATGAAAACGTGTTCCATGTGCATAATATTGAACGACAATTCCTATTATTAAAAAAAAAAAAACGCTGACCCAAAAACATTCCCACAGAGCATCCCGTACATTCAAATCATGTTAAAGACACTTGACTACGTTTTCGGTACATGCCAGTTTGTATTGCTTGGGTCGGCCTATGGCATTGCTCGTATGCTTGGTCGGAGACCGTCATTTTTTATGAGCAATGTTCCTTTCTATCTTCGTATGAATCCTGCTGTGACCTCTTTGAAGGTTTTCGCACTGGCCACACTTTTCACTACGTCTCTTTTTGGTTCTATTGGGTGCACTATCCTTGCTGCTTGTAGAACACCATCTTTACGCGAGTTTAACGCTCGCTTTCAAAAAAATATTACTTCAAAAGAGCAGGAAGAACAAGCTAGAATAACTCTTAATCAATGGGCGCGTGAGCTTTCTTCAGGCTGCATTGAAGACTCTTATGACAAAAATACTGATGAATAATTTAACTTGTACATGCCATTTTTCGCAATCTAAGATTGAATTTTCTTCTGAAATTTGGCTTGTAACCAACAGCGGTACATCTTTACCTTTTTCTTACGGTTCACGAGGAGTCTGAGTTGGTTAGTCTTCAAATTGACTGGTTCATTCTTCTGACGTACCGTTTGTCTACGCCGTTTTGCAGAACGGCAAAGTTGGATCCAAAAACATTTTCTAATTCCTCTGTACATTCGTTAGTTAACCCGCAATACCGCACACCAGTTTTTCGCGCTCACGCGAGGAGCGTGAAGCTTACCATTTGTAAAAAAGTATACACGAGTACCGTCTCCACGAATATAAAAATTATCACCGAGAAGTCTATTTCCTTTTGCTCTGAGTTGTGTCATATCCCAACGACCATAATCACGGAACAGAACTAGGCCTCCTGGTTTCAAAAGTCGCGTAATGTTGGAAATACTCTGCTCCCATTGCTCCGGAGCCAAGGCAGAAAAGCAAAAAATGAGGATAACAATGTCACAACTCTCTGGCTCTACGTTTTCTGGCAACGTAGATCCAGCTAAATCCCACACGGAGGCCTGAACAATGTCACTTTCTTGAAATGCTGGTGTTTCCTTAACAACATCAATAGCCTTGCTGGAGTAGTCGACG
Organism: Schizosaccharomyces japonicus yFS275; assembly: GCF_000149845.2. Classification (NCBI taxonomy): domain Eukaryota; kingdom Fungi; phylum Ascomycota; class Schizosaccharomycetes; order Schizosaccharomycetales; family Schizosaccharomycetaceae; genus Schizosaccharomyces; species Schizosaccharomyces japonicus. Next base: position 3,232,912 of record NW_011627860.1, on the reverse strand, counting down.
CCAAATACTGTTAACTGAGGATTTTTATTTGCTCCGAGAATAGGCCAGATTGTATTTCCGGCACCGCATCCAACCTCGATAATGCGTTTTTCTCCTGCATCCTCTTTCAATGCCTCCATGATTTCTGGAAACTCTTGAGCCAACCAACGTCTGTTCATAAAGAAGTTGCCCTCATTGCGTTCATAAAATTTATCCCAAAACGAGGCAGGCTGTTCCATATATTTTTCTACTTCCGCCACGGGATTCTGTTTTTGTTTCTCAATGCATTGTTTGGCATATTCTATGTGTTCTTCGTCCCATTCCACATGATCCCTGTACCGAAAAATGTTAAAACTTTTGAAAATGTGCGATGCATCATCAAATGCATCGTCTTTCCTTGACTTACCAAGCATTTTGCTCAAAAACCTGCTCCTCTTTTTTCAGAATTCGACCACCAAATTGCTCGTTAATCGAGAAACTGGCCTCTCGGACAGAGGATGTTTGTTTGGACGGCATGGTCGGTTTGTGAGGATGGAAGAAAAAAATTTTGCTCTGCAATTAGGTTCAAGCTGGTCGAAAATAGATGTGTTGTTTGAGGATTTCAAATTTACTTGATGCAAGAAAGCAAATAAACCAGTCGAAGAAAGGAAATACACTTTATGAGTCTTTTCTTTCGTACGCCGTGTATCCTAAATAGTTACAAGCAGTAATCAAAAGAATTGAATTATAATAGCTGTTTCATCAGTTAAAAGGGCATTATTATAAGCTTCCGGGTGTTGAATTTAAACGGTTCTAATTAATCAGTTATTCGCAATTTTTTTTATTATTTTTTTTTCTTTTGGATTGGCTCGTCTTATGTATAAAGTAAAATATCATTGCGCTTAATCAAGTTAGATTTTATACAGCTTTTGTTTACTCCATTCTGTGAAGTAATTGGTCCTGTTTCTTTTTTGGATTTCTTAACAAAATTTTTTGAATGAACAAAAATGTGCTGTAGCGGGCCCCCTTCCTGGGGGCCGATGCTAGAGTGAATCCCATCGCAATCGCACTGCCTCTAACCCGGAGTTGACGTGCATTGTCACCAACCTCCGCCGATGGCTCCGTGTTTAACCCTCCGTCCTTACAGAAGCTGCCTTCCGAAGGAAGAGAGGGATTAGAAGATCAATTGCAAGACTCGAACTCTCAGATGCAGCAGACCTCAGTTGACGAAAGGGCATCCGCTTCAGCCAAGCCATTACAGCTTGAATTGTTGCGAAGCCATTACGTTTATGTCATTGACTCCGAGTACTTTCGAACTTAAATAGGAAACAATCATTCAACTGATTGGTTTCTTAGATTGAATGCCTAAGCATTTGCTCATATTCGTTACTATTACGACGAAATTCCAAGCCATTGCTTTTCATTTGTACATCTTGCAAAACAATAAGATTTTGTTTCTCTGAAGTTAACAAGCATTACAAATACGAATCAGTAACCAAACGATATTATCAATTAATTAGTTGTAAAAAAAATATAAGGGTTCAATGGTTATGATCCGTTGAACACTACTTGTTTCTTTCAACAGCAACTTTCAGAATTTATTGCGCGTTCAAAGAGAGAAGTTATTAACAGGAATCCTCAAGTGAACTGAATATTTAGGGCCTCGAACCGCAATAGCAAAACAAGAGTCACTATGTCCGAGCGGTTAAGGAGTTAGACTTGAATTCGCTCAGGCATCTAATGGGCTATGCCCGCGCAGGTTCAAGTCCTGCTGGTGACGAGATACATGAGATTTCCTGTCTCGTAGCTTTTTTGTTCTTGATGGGTACAGTCTATTTTGCTTCTTAAGTAAAAACACTTGGTCTTCGGCTTGTATTTTGTATGTGCATCAATATCATAAGAAGCTATGGGTGTAACTATTTTAGAGAAAGAACTACAGCTACTATACGGATAATTCTGTATACCAGTTGTTGCTATGTTATTTTCATTCTTCTATAAGAGTTTAAGATTCCAATTTTCGTAAATTCAAGTAAGGTTTCGGCTCTGCGAACAAGCGACCATTAGAAAAACACCAGCCAATATGAAATACAGTTATTGAACTTTGACAAAAATGATTATTAAACTTTTATTTTCGATGAATTTCAGATGTCCGCTAATCATTGGACGTTTTTTTAATGTTTTAGGTTTTTTTTTAATTTCCTTTTCGCAAATACCTATTAAGGTTTACTTTTAAGCGAGCGTTGATTAATAAAAGTCTATATGAATGAATACTCTGCTTGTTGAATTCTAACATATATATAAAGAGTCAATATGATCATTTTTCTGATCTAAACACATCTGTCACTACAGAAAATTATGATTGAATAGAAAAAAATATCTGGTAGAAAGTGGTGTGCCAAAAAAAGGAAGACAATAAACAAGCAGCTTAATCATTTGTATAATTGAAAAATACTATTCTTTGAATCTCTCCACGGCTTAGTGGTTAGTCGTTAAATTGTAATTTTTCCTTCCATACTGAGCAGTTATTCTGATGTCGTTATTCACCGGACGTGGATAACTGATTCTTAGTACACTTGTTACTGTTAACAGTTGGATGAGGAAAGCCTGTTTGGTATCGTTTGGGAGCCGTAGATGTCATTGTTGCAATTAAACAAGACTAAATTCCTCTTTGTAAATTTAAGTTTCTAACAAGTTTCAATGGTACTATGATAAGCCAATTATTCTACGAACTTTCAAACTCGTTTTAAAGCATTCCAAACGTTTGTGGTTGATCCAAAAGTTACTACAACTGAAAAGTTTTATATATTGGAATGGGAATAGAAAAACTATTGTGATTTCGTCACACGAATGGCATTAGAGCCACAGCATTTGACATAAGAGCTTAAATAATTATTCAGAATGCTATTTGTGCCTTCTTGGTAAGGATCTCCTGCTGAAGTTGTTCTCACTTGATCTCAATCCATTTCCAACAAATGTCAAATGACTTTAACAACAAAAAATGAACAACAGAAATAATAATGCAGCGAGCGAGGTTCGAACTCGCGCGTTTATCAACAGCAGAGTTCCATTAACCTTTCAGCCAACTTAAATCTGCCCCCTTAGACCACTCGGGCATCGCTGCTTAAGACATTTTGTCAGAATTCGAGGTCGAATATGTTTGATTCGATTGAGGATTCTTGTTCATAGGCTTCAAACAATGAGTAACTTAATTCTTCAAACCTATCCAAATAAGCTTCGGTTAATAAAACCTATATGTTATGTTATGCACAACAGATTTTGAAAGTTAGTTGTCAAGAGAATTAAGTAATGTTCAGCGGGTTGTCTCAATATTAGCAAATGCTTAGGCATTCAATCTAAGAAACCAATCAGTTGAATGATTGTTTCCTATTTAAGTTCGAAAGTACTCAGAGTCGATGACATAAGTCGGTTTTCTCCATGACATTCACGTCAAAGGAGCTATTACGTTTAAATTCACCTCCGCGTTTCCGATATCTAAATTCTGTATAAGTGCAACGAGATTGTCGCTTTTCAGTTTTGGTGATTTTGGACAAAAAAGAATAACTCGGACAAATTAATTTGAAAGTTTGAAGTCTGTAAACACAATTAGCTCTAGTCTGTCTCAACTATTTGTCTGAATAATAAACATTTAAACTTTAACATTAATGAAATTTTGTAACTTCAATGGTAATAATTTCATGAACACTGCGAATGCATTCAGCACACTATCTTCTGTTCTAGTAAACTTGTCGCAAAATATTAAATATAGTTACATTGGCCGAAACCTTATTCTAAAATACTAAGTGCTCAAGCTCAGCACTATGAAGGTTAATTAAATAAAACTACCAGATAGTTGAACTAATTGGGACTGTCGCACTAATTTTTACCTTTTTTACCACAATTAGCGCTGAGAGAAGCAAGTCAAATCTATTTACTAATAACCGTGTTGAGTTAAAGTCGCATTTTCATACTTTCAGCTTAGTTAATAACGAACTATACAATTAATTATTGTGTGCACAACTCTGGCATAGTCGAAGCCGATTAAGTAATTATACTGGACAGACAAGTATAACTTTAACCTTGGAAACAATACAAAGTGTAGGCATTTTGTTTTCAAATAACAAGAATTTTGATACAGGGTGAAGCGTTTAGCTTCTTCTTTAACACAACAATATTGGACTCAAAGAATACGAGTGGATACATCGATTGCGTAAGGTACGTATAGTTAAATACAACAAGAAAGTCATTCAAAACTCGTTAGTAAAGTATACATGTGCACAATACTCCAAATAAAAATAAAAGTAACAATTACAATTTAGCTATTTAAATATGTTAAAATATATTATAGAGAAGAAGTCGATTTCGGCTATTTATTAAAAAGAGCGGGTCAGTTATACCATGATAATTATAACTGCAATTAGCTAAAGAAAAAAGACCCGGTAAAATGGAAATCCGCTGTAAACTGTTAGAGACAGGTCGCAAAATCATAAATTTACTGAAAATGTAAAATAATGTTTAATAAGAATTGGTAGGCGTCTTGAAACAATGAAAGCAATTACAGGGTCCAGCGGAGTATTTAAGAAAAGGAAGAATATGGAATCTATTTCAAAAAAGAATAAGAAGAAAAAAAAAAGAAAGAGTAATAAGAGAAACAAGTTGTTATAAAACGATCCATTGTAGTCTAGCCGCGGGCTAGACGAGAGATTTATCATCAGCTCAAGAAGTGAAAAGAAACCGTATGTCTTCGGCAGTCATTTGATTAAACGCCGTCGTATTGCAATCCAAGGTTGCCTTAACCAGCTTTTCCTTTTTCTCTTGAAGTTGAATGATCTTACTTTCAATGGAATTTTCAATACACAGTGTCGTAATACGAATGGGACGACACTGACCGATCCGATGAATACGATCCATGGCTTGCAATTGAGTAGATGCATTCCACCAAGGGTCTAACATAAACACCTGTGATGCTTCAGTCAAATTCAATGCAATGCCACCTGCCTTAAGCGAAACCAAAAAGACAGTAATATTGACATCGGAACAGAACGCTTTAATAGTAGCATCGCGCGCTTTGGGTGTCATACCGCCTTCAAGTCTAACACAATTGAATCCTGCTTTACGTAAGCGCCAACTGACAAGATCAAGCATTGCTGCAAATTGGGAGAATACAATTGACTTAGTTGTGCGATCTTTTCTTCGCAACATATACAATTCTTCCACCAGTGCCTCAATTTTTGTAGATGATCGCCAATTGTTCATGTCAATGCGATTAAGAATCGAGGTTTTGTATTTACTTGCTTCCTCTTTGCCAATTTCCTCTAATGCAGGAGCATCCAGATCAATGTCTAAAGGAAGGAAGCATGATGGACACTGCGCATTGTCTGCCGCAGCCGTGCTAACAAATTCTGAAACACACAACCGACAGAAAATATGTTTACATTTTGATCGTATGGCATCTTGTGCAACCTCATCACAAATGCGACATACAAAATTGTCCTGTGTTTTAACATCTATCGTCTTATTCTTGTTTGCTAAAACGAGATCAGGGTGATCAGCCATCTGGCGCATTCGCGTAATCAATTGGAAAATGTTGCTGTATAAGGATTAATATTTCGAAAATACAAAGAGCAAGTTTTTGTGCGCTAATCATAACGTACATGTAATTGTTTAAAACAACGCCTTCTTCAACATAGGTATCGAATTTGCGTTTTGATTCAATAAATAATGAATGATACAAATCCTCCTCTTCCTTGCTAAACAAGTCTCGCCGTACTCTGACAACGCGAGGAGGAAGGCCTATATCATCGGCATTTTCCAACTTGGTTCGTCGCAGCATAATTCGTCGAAGTAATATATGCACTTTCGCAAACGCGGCTTGACCTCGCCAATCGTTCCCAAAATCATTAATGGGTTTTAGCAATGCCACATTGAAAAAGCATGAATGCTGTTTGCAACTGTGTTTACAACTGTTGCACATCAATGTTCTCGGGTTAGTAAGTGTCTTGCAGCTGCAACACGCGCAGAAACAATACACAAAAGGATCTGCCTTCAAGAATTTAAGTAATGAAAATATTTCACCAATGCGGTTTTGTAATGGTGTACCAGTCAAACATAGTTTTCGATCTGACTGCAACTCGTATATGGCTGTCGTGGTGTTTGAATGAGATTTAATTTTGTGTGCTTCATCTAATACAATTCGATAAAAGTTAATTGAGTGAAGCACCGATTTTTCTTTTACAACACCAGACTTGGAGCGGAAACCCTTATGCTCTTTACGATACACGGTTTCCACCATGTTGTAGCTTGTCAGTACCACATCACATTCACACAATTCTTTAGCATTGGCTGTGCGGGATGCGCCATGATATGTATACACTTGAAGCGAGTGGTCAGAATGCAATTCAATTTCTGACTTCCATTGTAGTAATGCAACAACAGGAGCCACAATAAGGGTTGGCTTTCCTCTAGGTTCCGACAGTAGCAAGGCAATAGTCTGGATAGTTTTTCCCATACCCATCTCGTCAGCCAGTATACCTCCACGATAAGAAGAGCTTTCCTGTCGCTTTAACCAATTAAGGCCTTGCAGTTGAAATGGCATTAATTGAAGTTTTAGACTTTTAGGTTGCTCGGCACATTCTAGTTCAACAGTAGTTTCAGCGTCAAGACGGTCCCATAAAGTTGCAAGTTCAGGATGTTGAAATTCCAGACGACGTATCGCCCTCTCATAGTAAGGAAATTCCTTCATTTGCGGCGTTCTAGCCGGCTTTTTCTTGATTGAAGAGTCCCGAGCAGAATTCTTGCGCTTCTGCCTTTTAAGTGCTATTAAGCTGGCCAAGGGCACATCATCGTCAGAAGAAACCGTTGATTGTAGAGGCAAGATAGCCGTAGTGCGACTCACGGAGACTGCATCGTTATGCCCGTGGTCATTGTATACAGCAGTGTTCTGATCATCTCTACCTTTTATTTTTTCTTCTGAATCCTGTGTCTGGTGGATTTCTTCTTTTCCTAGCTCTTGTTGAAGAGAGTATGCGTCTTCATTGTCTGAATTAGAGATTCCATCTTTACCTTGTTTAGCAAGTGCTATGGGTTGAGCGGTATCGTCCGTTCGTTCTTTGAATATGGATTTCTCATGCACGGTTGATGATGAACCAATAGGATGCTGATCCGTAGAAGACGTAGAATGATATTCACATTTCTGTACCCGACCGCGCTGTGATCTGGACACAACATTTGTATCAGACACTTTGTTTTTAGTGACGAAGCTCGCAGCAACGTCTTTTTTTCTTCGTTCAGCGTCTGAAATACTTCCATCTACAACCTGGAGGGAAGAGTCATCCTGAGACGTGCTTTCAGTAGCTATTTTGTTACGTAAAACAGGAATCTCGAGAGTCTGTGGATTTTTTTTGAGAGAACGACGATTACGTTTTAAACTTTTAGGACGACTGGCCTTTTTAGATTCTAATGTTCTCATTGACACAGGATGATGGTTACAGAGAGCGGCATCTTGCTTCAAGCGAAAACAGTAATTCGCCGAAAAGGCACTTAGTTTTTAGCGTTTCGGTGTTTTAAATACTCGCGCAAAAATTGTGCTACTACATGTTGCATAGGTTCTGTTGCGTTTGTTCTTGAGAGTACCAGTAGTACTTGTAACTTGATTATTACGTTTTTGAGTCGCAATAGGAAAGACAATGGAATGAGTGTTGTCAAAATATTGAACTTAAGGAATGTGTGTATTTCATGAATTATCTCTTCCTTATATTCATAGAGAGTGCTGTTTACTTGATACAATGAAAACTATTATCATATGGAGAAAGCTTACAACAAGTTTAGTGGAAGCGCACTAATGTTCCTGGCATGTGATCTTTAAGTATGAGGTGGGTACTTTAATTGAGGTGTACGGTGCGCTTACATGCCGGTTTATACTGATAATGCCATGTACATGTGTTTCTTCAACGGAACTTTTAGTATTGGAATTGTAATACAGAAAACAATATACATGTCCGTTGTAAGGCACGATTCACACAATTTGAACTTTGATCATATTGTTGTAGTCCTCTACTGATATTGTGAAATTTGTCAATCCAAAAACTTTGTGAGATTCGTAGTTGAAATTGTAATTGAAATTGATGTTGATTCAGGCCATCCGACCCACAAGCTTTCAATCCCTACAACATGAAGAAGTATGCTTCTTCAGTCTAGGAAGGAACTTGGGTATCTAAATTAATGAACAATTTTAGACTTTGATTTGTAAAACATAATAACAAAAAATAAAAAAAAAAAAAAAAAAATTACAAAAAATACAATTACGTTACGGAAAGAACCCAAACCCAATTCCAATTCCAGTTGCAGCTGCAGTTTCACACCGTCTCCCCTTTACTGAGAAACATCTTTGATCCGTTAATGCTACACTCGTTCATCTTCACTCGCATATATTGATGATCCACAAGTTTTAATGTTCGGTTACGCGAAACTCTAAATTATTACTATGACGTCACATATCTGGATACAACTGCCCGTTTCCCGCGTTGTGTAACCTTCCCTCTACCAAACACATTTTTAATCCACAAAACCTAGTAATGAACAATTTGAAATAATCCATTGAAATTGGACGCGATGATTTGTCAGAAGCACTCGTTGATTGAAACACAAAAGCAAAATTATACAATGTCAATGCTAAACATTGAAAAACGCCATTAAAAACTGTTGCTACGGTCCCGCGTGTTCTTTCAACTCACAGAAATTGCTTTCGGTGCACTTTGACGCGTATACAATCGAATGACGTAATCCGACTGCACACGCGAAGAACACAAACGCGCTCCACCGTCGGAGACGTTTTCTCCAGAGCAAAACACTAAAACCACTGAAACTAGACGCTTAAACATGCCAGAACCCAAAATTGCACCTTCTCTCCTTGCTGGAGACTTCTCTAACCTCCAAAAGGAGGTTGTTCGTATGGTTGATTATGGCAGTGACTGGCTGCATGTGGACATTATGGATTCTCAGTTTGTGCCCCAGTTGACGATTGGCCCCGTCGTGGTCAAGTGCATGCGCAACGGTGTACCCAAAGAGAAGGCATTCTTCGACTGCCACATGATGGTGATGAACCCTGAGCGTTGGGTTGACGATTTTGCTGACGCTGGAGCTAACCTGTTCTGCTTCCACTACGAAGCCACGGAAAAGCACATGGAGGTGATTGAACGTGCACACGCACGTGGTATGCGTGTTGGCTGTGCCATCAAGCCCAAAACACCTGTCGAGGCGATTGAGCCTTTGGTTGCTCACTTGGACATGGTGCTTGTCATGACCGTTGAGCCTGGCAAGGGTGGTCAAAGCTTTATGCCTGAATGCCTGCCCAAGGTGGAGTATCTTCGTCAACGGTATCCAGAGTTGGACATTGAAGTGGATGGCGGTGTTTCTCCCAAGACAATCGACTCTGCTGCGAACGCCGGTGCTAATGTGATTGTCGCAGGTACGGCTGTGTTTCTCGCATCGTCTCCCAAGGATGTGATTGCCACATTGCGTTCCTCTGTGCTTCGTGCTCAGGCGGAGAAGCCCTGGGCCAAAGAGAAGTAGATAATGATGACGGCGACGACGACGATAGAACACACAAAATAACAGCGACAACGCGATACACAAAAACATAACATATCTTTATACAAAGCCCTTCTACAACAATTATTACTTTTTCCCCATTCGCCCTCCTTCAGTCCTATTCAACAAAAAAATTGGGTATGATCTATGGAAAAAAAACCCGAGACCAGACGTGAAACGTTTTTTCTTCGCTTAGTTCATCTTGGCGATGACAGCGTCAGTAATCTCGTTGGTGCCAGACTTACCGCCCAAATCGGGAGTAAGGACCTTGCCCTCCATGAGTACACTGTCGACAGCACGGTAAATATCAGCAGCAGCCTCTTGGTGACCCATGAACTCAAGCATAAGGGCAACAGAGCGGAACGTAGCAACAGGGTTGGCAATACCACGGCCAGCGATGTCAGGGGCAGAACCGTGAACAGGCTCAGACATGACAAAGTCATCACCAACGTTGGCAGAGGGGACAAGACCCAAAGAACCGATCAAGGAGGCAGCACCATCGGACAAGATGTCACCGTACAAGTTGGGAGCAACAACGACATCGAAGCATTGAGGCTCACGGAACAGACGGTACACCATTGAGTCAACAATTTGCTCGTCAACGCTGACGGAAGCGAAAGCAGGATCCAAAGTTTGAGCGTAGCGGCAAGACTCACGGAACAAACCGTCGGTCACAGACATAACGTTGGACTTGTGAATGATGGTGACATTGGGCTTGGAGTGAATGGAAGCAGCACCAGCGTCGCGGATTCTTTGGCGGCTAAGAGCGATTTGGTAGGCCATCTTTCCAATCTTGACGGAGGCTTCCTCGCTGATACGACGAATGGCCTCGGAGACACGTCTGCCAGGCGTCTCGACAACCATGCGCTCCTCCTTGATGTACAAGCACTCGGTGTTCTCACGAACAATGACCATGTCGACGGTCTTGCCCTTGGTGTTGGCGAGCGACTTGACAGGACGGACGTTAGCGTACAAGCCGAGAAGCTTACGCAGAGCGACAATGGGCGAAGAATAGCCGGCAACCTTGTGCGTAGGACTTTGGACGGCACCGAAGAGAGCAGCGTTACACTCGGTCTTCAGGCGCTCGACAGTTTTTTCAGGAAGGGCGACACCAGTGCGTTCGAAGGTTCCCCAGCCGGCATCGAGGTCGACAAAGTCGAACTGCAAGTTGTGCTTGGCGGGCAAGTTTTTCATCATGCGGACAGCAGCCGGAACGACTTCTCTGCCAATTCCATCGGCAGGAATAAGACCCAAGATGATTTTGCGAATGGCAGCCATGGTTGTGTTTGGCTCTAGAAAGGGGGAGCGAGAAGGCAAGAAATACCAAAGATAAGATCTGCACGGCGAACGCAGTGAGCGAAAATGAGCGAAAACAAGCACCGCAGAGCGCTCGCTAACGAGATGCGAGATTCGGCGGAGCACATGCTTCCTAGACGAACCGATGGATGGAGAGATTGGTGCACCTTATGGACCCCTCCTCACAAACCAACAGCGCAATGCCCACCACTCCTAAAGTTGCCCTGCAGCTACGACTACTACAACCTGGCCATAAGCAAGCCGGTCCCCATCATCCCCAGTCGCACTCCTGATGCCAATTATCTTACTGCATTATCTAAAACCTGCCAAATTGCTTGGGACCCTCAGAATGCTTGACGACGCGGAGAACGTTAAAGCGAACAGTCTTGCTGAGGGGGCGGCATTGACCGACAGTGACAACATCACCCTCGTTGACACGGAAAGCGGGCGAGAGGTGAGCGGACAAGTTCTTGTGACGCTTCTCGTAACGGTTGTACTTGGGGATGAAGTGCAAGTACTCACGGCGGATGACCACGGTACGGTGCATCTTGGTGGAAACGACAGTGCCAGTCAAGATACGGCCACGGATGGAAACCTGACCAACGAAGGGGCACTTCTTGTCAATGTACTCGCCGCGGATGGCCTCAGCGGGGGTCTTGAAGCCCAGACCGACGTCCTTGTACCAACGGCGGCGGCCGACGGTCTTCTTGGCGTTCTGGAAGATGTGAGGTTGCTTTTGGAAAGCACGCTCGCTCTGCACGACAAGTTCAGTAGCCATCCTGGATGTTGTGGAGCGTGTGTGGATGGGAGGGCCAATGTGTTGGTGTGTGACTGCGGGTGGATAGGTTAGGGTTAAATTTGCGGGGCAACAGCGAAAAAGAGGGAGTCCCAAGGAGAGCGAGAGAGGCGCATGGCAGTTTTTTAGTTCTCACTCGCCCGCGTTACCCATTTTTACGCGGTTTCATTCCGACTCGCTCGCGCTCGCATCTCCCTGGAGGCCTCGCTGCCGGCCTCCGCCCGATGTGTGTGTGTGTGTGTGCGTGTTTAAGAGACCAGCAGGAAGCCGACACTGCCGAAGGCGATGAATCCGAGGCCCAGCCAGCGGATGCCCTTGCTGTGTTTTTGGACGAACAGAGCCCACTGCGACGGGCCCTCGACGGGCCATTCTGCTGCCACCACTGGACAGACTGCGCTTCTTGTTCGAGGTGGTGGAGAAGTGCTGAGTAGGCAGCATCATGGGAGGGCGGTAAGCGAGGTACATGGGTTGCATTGGTGTTCCATCCCACTGGTACAGCTGCAGCTTGTAGCGGCCGTGGTAGGTGTCCATGGCGACATAGAACTCGGACATCACCTCGGTCTGGCTGTACTCGGTGTACGTCGAGTACTGCGAGTCCGAGCAGGGATCGCTGAGCAGCTGGCGACCGTCGTCGTAGTACGGAGTGAGCGTCATGTTGCCGCTGTCGCTGATGGCGTAGGTGCCGTGCTGGAACTGGAGCACACCGGTCGGGCACGAGGGCGTCGAAGCATTCGCCGTGACGACGTAGATCGCCTCCTCATAGTGGCCGTCCTCCGTGAAGCTGTAGCTGATGCCCGGCAGGTCGGGCTCGTAGAAGTCCTCGTTGGTGGGGTCGAAGAACGATGGTCCGGTGAATACAGTCTCGGACTTGGACGTCCAGGTGCCCACCAGGTCCGCGTTGTAGTTGGCAATTTCTGCCACGCAGGCGCGAAGCCGCAGCAGCGCAAGCAGCGCTACGAGTGGGAGCAGCATGGTGATGAGGGAGAAAGGATGATGGCAGGATGGGTGGGAGAAAGGAGGAAAGAGAAAAGGGAAGGGAAGAGGACGAGGCGATGCAGAGCCGTTAGAGGTGGGAGTGTGGGGGAGCGAGCTGTTTGCGGGGGCGCAGGTGGGGCTAGCGTCTGCGACTGCGAGTGGTTCCGGGGGGAGGTGGTGGGGGCACCATTGGGTTGGCAGCACCAGGCACAGGGACGGGAGGACCGCCCATGGCACCGGGTGCCATGGGCGGCATAGGCATGCCGGGCACGACGGGGAAGGGAGGAGGCACACCGTAGACACCGGCCATGACCGGCGGGACGGCCGGTGCTGGGATCGGGACTGCTGGAGCCCCGTTCGCTGCTGGCAGGCCACCGGATACAGCAGCAGCAGCAGCAGCAGCTCCTACAGGAGCTGCTGCCGGTGCAAACCCAGCAGGCAGCGTCTGCACGCGATTCTTTTTAGCGGCGGCGGCCAGCTTCCGCTCAGCAGCGTCGCCGTGCTTGTCGCCCTTGCCCTCGCGTTTGTATGCGTAGGACACGGTGATGGTTTTGTTCATGAAGAAGTGGTTGTTCATAGCTTCGATGGCAGCATCACCAGCCTCAAAGCTGTCGAAGAACACAAAGCCGTAGCCCTTGGACTTGCCGCTGTCGTCGCGAACCACCTGAGGCGGTTGGACCATCTGTCCGAACGCGGAAAACGTGTCGAACAGAACTTTTTCGTCGACCAGTGTGTCGAGATTGCCCACGAACACATTGGCACCGATCACGCTCTGCGTGTTTTTGCTTGGCTCGACTTGTTGACGCGAATCGCCTTGCCGAAGAGTTTGACCTGGTTGAGCACTTGACACGCGTACTCGGCGTCAGCTTCGGTGGCGTACTCGCAGAACCCAAAGCCGTTGTGTGTCGCCCGGATCCGGTCACGGGGGATGTGAATGTGAACTGTGGAAGTCGTTAGCGGTGATTGCACAGCAAGAAGTCGTCAGCGGTCGTCAGCTGCTGACAGCTGCTGACTCGGTCGCGCGGTTCCTTACCTACTGGACCCGCCTGCAGGCACAGTTCGAACAAAATGGAGTCGGTGACTTTGTCATCGAGGTTGCCAATGTAGATTGTCGCTTCCTGGTTTTTTTCTTCGCGGTTCATGGAGAGGATTTTCGGGTGCGCGTCGTCAGCTCTGAGCACCGAGTACCGCTGAGTACCGCTGAGCACCACCGTGTGGTGCGAAGGGGTGTAAGACGGGTATAACGAGTCGCAGAGGACTGAAAGGTAGTGCAAATAAACACACTATCCTCGAATAGTGAAACTCTGTGCGCAGTACGCTATATTCTTTTGCGAACCACACAAAAATTTTTATTAAAGCGCAACGATGACCAACGCGCTCCAACGCATCTTAAACCTATTGTGCTAGAGCACGTTGGTCCACGCCACCCCACACTATCCAAGTTAGCACGCGCTTGCGCAGCACGTTAAACCTTTTCTTGCTTTCCGTCGTCCCTTGATGTCCGCCAACATGCTCGGCCGAACCCTCGCCCGCCTGCCCTTCCGTGTAACCCGCACTCATACAAACCAACTGCCAGTTTATGTCGACTACAAAAATGGCGGCTCCCAGATTCTCACCATAATTCGACGGGTCCAAGGAGACGCGTCTGCTCTCCAGCGCACACTTGCTCAGCAACTCCACTGCCAGGCTTTTGTCCGCACCCCCACAAACCACGTCATCCTCAAAGGCAAACACACCCACAAGACAAAACGCATCCTCGAACAGTTGGGGTTCTAGCGGGGGCCGAACACACACCGCCAACACAAAACACCACCACCCATCCCACCAAACCCCACACTGCCCCCGTTCTCGTCGGGTTCATCCCACTTACGGGCACACACACCGCACGCCCGTCTGGTCTCTTCCTTAACATGGACAGCAGCAACACGTATGTCGCACCTTCAGCACGTCGTCTAACATCACAGAAACGGCAGGGGAATTCCTGCGGCCGAGTTTTATGAATTTAAAGAGCTTAGCTTGGAGGAGGCCGAGAAGCAGCTGACCCGGTTCCAAGAGTTCATTGCGTAAGTGGAGGAGACACAGGTGCAGCAGGCACATAACAAATATGGGACACACAGAAATTCACCACCTGAGCAAATAGTCACCAACCGCGGTCTCATGCTCCCCAGCTTCGTCCTGCTAACCTTTTTACAGTAAATATAGATTCATGGAAACGAGCATCGTCCGCCGTGTCGCAGGCCTCGATGAAAAACTTCCGGAAATTGAAAAGACTCTACAGACGGTAACGTTCTTGGAAGCTGAACAGGATGAAAACTTGGACGTACTCTACGAGCTGGACGACACGCTGTACGCCAACGCTCAGGTTACTGCTTCCAACACGGTGTGCTTGTGGCTCGGAGCAAACGTGATGCTTGAATATCCCGTCGCAGAGGCCAAAACACTTCTTACTTCAAAACTAGAGGCGGCCAAGGAAACTCTCAAGACATGCAAGGAGGACCTTGAGTTCCTCAGAGCTCAGATTACAACCATGGAGGTCAACACTGCCCGCGTTTACAATCACACCGTAGAATTGAAACGGAGACAAAAGTAGTTTGTACGGATTCATGTTCGTGCAGACGCATGCGAATGCATGTGCCCGCACACGTATGCCTGGACTCGTCTTTTTAATAAATAAAAAATATAAATGACAGACCGTCAGCACCTTTCGTGTGTATGTGTATACTGCGTGCTCCATTATGGGGGTTTAATTACGCTTTTGCGGCAGTCATTTTAGCAGATTCAACGGTGATGGGTGGTTGTGTGGAAGGATGTGCGGGAGGAGAACGCATGCGAATAGGAGTCTCAATAACAGAGTTGGGGGCCGAAGAACCAATTGACCATTCCCGGTCGAGGTCCGCCATTTCAAGTGCATCCATTTCCTCGACAAATTCGACAACATTACGCTCACGCTCCGTCTCTGCATCCACAGCAAACGCCTTTTCGGCCGTGTGGCCCGAACTTCCACGCACGATCGTGTCGTACTCCCAGCGCAGCACCTTGCCCGGCTGCAGTTGAGGCAAGTACAGCTTCTCGGCAAAGAGATAGCATGCCAGAGCCAAGACACAACCGCCCACAAGATCGACGAAGTAGTGATGGGTCAAATACATCGTGCACCAGCACAACCAAAGCACGTAACCGTAGAAGACGAATCGAACACGCGGGAACGTGTGGGCCAAGAACAACGCCTCAAGCATGGCACAAGCAGCATGCAGCGAAGGGAAAGCACCAAACACAAGAGGCGAGTTGGTGAACGTGCTGGTGTAGGTGGAAGTACCGAACAACGCATCAATACGCGCCAAACCACCCGGTGAGCCATGCATGCCGTAGTTGGCGGCAGAGAGACCATGGATGTTCTCGTACCAAGGCGGCGAGCAGGGGAAGAAGATCTGGATGAGCACTCCGATCAGGTTCATGTAACCAAAGGAGCGTGCCCACACAGGCAATGTGCCGGGAGGTGCGAACACGAACAACACGAAGGAAACAATGAATGGCGCGCCATAGTGGATGACACCGTAGGGGAGCCATGCGATAACGTCCAACACGCTGTGAGTTGTGCTCGACAAAAGACTGGAGATGTTGGAGCCGTACAAGATGTTCTCCAGAGCAGGGAGCACACGGACCCAAATGTGTGGGCGCACAGAAACGGGAATAAACTTGCAACCATAGAACAAAAACAACCATGCAAGGATAGAGATGGCGGGAAAGAAAAACTGGCTCGTCAATGGAAGGAGCAGTGCAACAGTCAAGGCCACGGCGACCAGGGTTTTGACCCAGAAACCGGGTTCCTGAATGATACACACACTGTAGATCATAGAAGCAGTGATTACGATGTACTGCAGATGCGTCACCTTCCACTTGACGTTCCGCAACTTGCGCAAGGTGTGCATGGGGTTGAACTGCATGGACAAATCATACTTTGTCGCTCTGTTGGCGATGGTATACCGTTTTCCAACGCTCATAGGCGATGTGTCCAACATTTTGATGATCTAGAGAATGCGTTCGCAAGCAAAGGATGGATAGATACGCAGTTTTTTTGTAAAATACAACTCAGATGAACGTTCAGCAAACACCTACCGGTAAATGAACGGAGTTGCCGCAACTATTCGAGTTCTGATTGTAGTTCGTGGCACAAGAAGCCTTGATTCCAACTTAATCCCTTCTTTCTCAGCAATCCGAGTCCAATACGGCAAAAGACGTATGTCCAAGTGAGATACACAGGAAAGGAACACGTACAGACCAATTTCAGTGTACGTAACGTGGGGTGCTACCAAAAGTAGAACGTTTTTCCCTCCAATCTTCGACTTTTAGTCTCAACTCGCGCGAAAAGGCAATTAATGCGTTTTTCGACGTACCAAAAAGGAGCACACGATCCAATTGAAGCACAGCTGTTCCTAAATAACTGGAATCCTCGAAATATCCTTTTCCTAACAGCAAAAAAGCCGAAGTACGGATGGAAAGCTGACTGACGCTGAACGATGGATGGGAGACGGCAAGTTATGTAAGCGCTCGGTGGTTCGCGTATGGTCGGTCGGAAGCGATGGGCGACAGCCGAGTTTGCCACGTGGGGTCGGGTGATACGAAACTGCAATGCACTTTGGTAAAGTGCTGTAAGCCTCCTTATTAACGTTAGCGAGGCGGAAGACAGAAGCAAGCCAATTACGATAACATGATTAACGAACTGCAGCGCGACAAAGATAGCTAAACCGTCCTACCGCATAAAACCTCCTCCTGCCTCGCTAAGTGCATTAACGAACTCACTCCAACTCACTATATTCGGCTTGTTTCAACAGAATCAAAAATTCAAAACCTAACCAAAAGTTTACTTACAGACTCATGCGGGTCTTGGCACGGGTACTGCCTGACTTGGATGAGTCCTCGTGAGCACTGAACTCGATGGTCTCGTTACGGGGCAAGTTCAGGGCTTGTTTGAAACGAGTGCCAATTTCCATCAGCACTTCACGGTTCGAGCAGGTCTTGGTCCACACGGCCAAACGATAGAAGCCCTTACGCATGTTGATTACAACACCCATAACTTCCTCACCAGTGGGGTCAGACTCTCGCCAATGGCGGCCAAAACCTGGAAGAGTTAGTAATAGGAAAGAGAGAGAGGGGGGGACGAAGAAGTATGAAGAAACGTAGGAAAGACTAGGAACAGCGTTCTGGAAGCAGGGATGGCACTGCTGACGACACACTCGCATGCTATTCCACCTTATAGTCGTTCTGAGCATCTTTCCTTTTCTTCACAGCTCCGGTCCACTCGTAAAACTTACTGTATTCAACCACATCTCGTCAAGGGCAGCACCACCGCGTCCCTTGTTTTGAAAAGCCCATTTTCCACCGTTTTTGTTGTGAACATCTTCCCACTCAGGACGAACACCCTCACGGAAGAAGGAGTAGTCTGACTTGATGGGCAAAGAAGAAGCAGTATGGATGTTGTTTTGTATGCTGGCACAGTTGTTAGCTAAAGAACTTGATATTTTTTTTTCAACACCGAAGAAAACCGTCTTGAACGAGAATTCACAGGTTCAATGGAAACGTCCGGCGCAAGAAAAGGACAATGTACGCCCTACTTACCCCCAGAACTCTTCGACACTCTTGAAAGTCATCACATTCTTTTGAAGTTCATTCCATTCCAAACCAGGCGTAGGCGGCATCAAAAACCACAGTGTCCAGGCACGAGTCAAAGGATGCTTGACGTTGAAATCGTATCTGTCATTGAAAACAGTACGCAGAGCACCCTTAGGAGCTTCGTTTAAATTTTGGTGTTCCTCTTTTGCTTGCTGGACCTGCATGGTTCTGGCAAGGAGTATGACCAACACAAATTTCTATAAGGACGCAGTCGAGTACGGAAGTGTGCAGTGGAAAACCGCTAACAACACAGATACTGGACGAAAATCGAGCCTACCGTAGATGGAATGCTCGGTGGCTTTGGTAGAGGAAGGGTACGTGAGAACTGTTTTGCAATTTCAGGACGGAATTTTTCTCGTCAAGTTGACGAACGTTATGGAACTCGAAAACGGCTCAACAAAACTCAATGATGAAGTCTCTTCTAAGAACATGATTTTCTGTTCAATGAGGAGCCGTTTGATGACGGTCTTTTCGAGAACATCACAAACGTGAAAAACTCGTCCTTTGGAATAGCATGGCTCGTTAACCGCTTGGTCTCACACGATAATATTTCATAGATTCCTCGAGTGGATGCTCTTGCAAGTCGTCAATTCTTGAACCGTCTGAAAAGCAGGTGGCAAGACATTCAGCCTGCTGTTGCTGCAGACTGCGGTGCCGGCATTGGACGTGTTACTGAAAACGTGCTCTTGTCCTTCTTTCAGCATGTCGATCTTGTGGAACCTATTCCCAAGTTTCTTGATACCGCTAAGGAGCAGTTGAAGGAAAAGCCATGCGACTTTTTCTGTACCGGCCTTGAAAAGTGGACGCCCGAACACGGAAAGTATGGTACGTAGTGCTGCATTGAGGGAGAGAGGAGAAGCTTTATTTGATAATTTCTATTGTTCTTTGCGAATTCCCTCAGTGATGTTTACGATTTCGCTTTCTAACTCTCATAGCCGTCATTTGGAATCAGTGGTGTCTGTCCCATTTAACAGACGAAGACCTTTTGGCCTATCTGGTACGAGCACAAAAAGCTCTTGTTCCAAACGGTGTGATCTGTGTCAAGGTAATCAACACGATCGGTGTGATCATGTACCTAACAAGGTTTTAGGAAAACATTGCCCATTTTAAAGACTGTTTTGACGAACAAGATAGCAGTGTAACTCGTACGGAAGCAAGCTACAAACAGATTTTTCAAAAGGCTGGGCTTGAAGTTGTTCAAGAGGCCCTTCAACATGGATTTCCAGACGACTTATTCCCTGTTAAGATGTTTGCATTGGTCCCGAAGCAGGCCAGTCAGCGTAAAGAATGCTGAACGAAACAATGCGAATGACGCGGCTTGTTCGATTACTTAAGTAGTATTTGTTTTATTTTATCCTTCGTGCTTTTAAAACGCACACAAGAATAAACTCATATTTCTTTATTCACAAAAAGTTTGTTTTGTTCAGCTCCTTCTTGAACGACGATTTTTCTTCTTTTTGTCTTTGGAAGGGCTGCTCGGTATAACAATGGTGCCGTTCTTTACGTCTTCTTCCTCATTCGACAGTGTCTGTGATGCAGAAAGCGTGAACATAACATCTCGAAGTTGTTCCGACAAGTCCGTCATTTGATCCTCTAAGGCAGATATTTTTCCATTGCGTTCCTCTAGATTTTCTTCTAAAATCTTAACTTTTAAGAAGAGGTTTTCACTCATAACTTTTTCCGTTTCCAGTTCATGTCGCAATTCCGTATTTTCTTCAGTTAGCTTTTTCAATTTTGAGTCCCTTTTTGATATAGCGCTATCAGCTTTCGCCAACTGTTCCTGTAACTGATTCGTCTGTTTGCCCTGTGCGATTTCTTCCTGTTTTGTACTTTTGTTTTGAAGATCTGTATATTTATCCGCCAGACTTTTTAAACGTGCTTCGTAATACTCCCTCTGAGATTCCAATTGCGAAGTCAAAATATGAGTATATTCTAAACTCATTTTTTTCATTTCTTTTTGGCGTGAAGAGCTGCCAATATTTTCCTCGTTCTCTTCTGTAGCTTTCGTAGAAAGCTCTACCAATTTTCCATCTGTATCTGATTGTAAAAGCCGGTGAACGTAGTTGTCACCAATGTAATCCCATACCCTTTGACTTTCCAGCTCCATTGCATAGCAATGTGAGGACTCCACAAAATGTTGCTTTGCATGTGCATCATGATAACGACCACATCCAATGTTGCCGCAAATAAGACACATCCACAAATTATCACGACAGCCACAGGCGTTACAGCTGCTTGTATGCTCTTTATGATTAGGCTTTTGAGTATACCGACACACGGGACACGATGAATTTCCCCATTTTCGGAGACATGGACAATGGAATGTGTGTTGACAAGCTATGGTGAGCAAGCCCGTGATTGAAGAATCCATGCGTTCGAGACACACAACACATGTCGGTAACTCGGAAAGCGACGGGGTAGGAGGAGCAACGGGTTTCTTTGAGACAACACGGTTTTCATCAGACGTCGTTTTTTGTTCAATCACTTCAACCGCATCCACGTAAATTACATGGCATGTCTCGGGTTCCAATTGCGAGAATTGTTTCCCGTTAAATTCTTCACGAAACCGCACAGCGTCTTCCTTCGAACGGAATTTCAGAAGCGCCAGCAGACGATTTTGTGCGCTTGTTTGCAGTAATCTTATATGACTGGTTGTTTCACATACGTCAGAACCAAGAAAGCCAAGGATATCGGAAGGGGACATGTAGGATGGAATGGCAAGGATTGCTACGACAAGACCCGGAACATCGAATTCTGCAGACATCTCGCTAGAATCCCGGTACAAATGAACGATACCGTGGCCTAGCGACGTTTCCGTGCATTTAGATGCACGAACATTAGGAAAGTCCATATTGTACATCTTCAATGTACCGTAGCGAAAATCAGTTTTGTTTAGTGACCAAGGATCAATTGTTTTGATTTCGTCTTTCGACGTGTGAAATAACTCACAAGCAATTGGATGTTCACAGAATATTCTTAAAAAGTACCGCATCCATAAAGCAACGAGAAATCCGGTTTCAAATAATGAATTGTTTGTAAAACAGTTCCCGAAAATGATAGAAGGAACACGGCAAAACGGTTCCTATGCCAAAAAAAAGTTTAAACTCTACACAATTCGTCAGAAGGTTGTCCAATAAAAAAGTTTACTGCATTAAATTAGGTAAAAGCCAGATTCTAATGGGTAACCTACGTGAATTGAACAGCAATGCTACGTCTTGTGGTTTGCTCCGGACAGATGCTTTTCACTTGGACCCGTGCGTGTCTTCAAAATTAAGCTTTCTATGACATCATTCTTGATGACGACGAAATGCGCCGCTATCTATATCTGACCCGATGAAGGGTGATCCTAGCAGAGAGAACCCTGCCAAAAGGATATGAAAATTAGTTTGTTAAAGAACTAAAAAAGGAGTGATAATGTTAGCTAAAAAAGCTCTTCTCAGCCTTTGATTGATTTGCAGGTAAGTATAATACCCCGTTTTGGATTTATTTTAATATATATGATCTGTGTTGTTATATTGCAAATATTCACATCTTAGCGGGATACGATACATATGCGATCGCACCCGACACTGGGAACAAACGGCAAAAAAAAATCGTAGAAGGATCGAGAAAGACAATATCACACGCATCTTTTAACAGCGACAAAAAGAAATACATGTAACGTCCTTAACACATAGTTATTTCCCGTATTTATGTTTTTTTTAAACTGTTAATATAAATGCTCATTAAAACTTTAATTTTAGCCGATTTATGGCACGGTGATCCCACGGGATGAAA
This sequence comes from Schizosaccharomyces japonicus yFS275, assembly GCF_000149845.2. Classification (NCBI taxonomy): domain Eukaryota; kingdom Fungi; phylum Ascomycota; class Schizosaccharomycetes; order Schizosaccharomycetales; family Schizosaccharomycetaceae; genus Schizosaccharomyces; species Schizosaccharomyces japonicus. The sequence continues at coordinate 3,210,858 of NW_011627860.1, read as the reverse complement.
AAAGTGTCTGGTCGCATCCCTTAAACAAGAAAAACCCGCAAATCGGCTTAATTTTTTATTGGTAGTTCACTCGAACACTTAGCGTAGACGAGAAACTAATGACGCGAAACCATCCTCCCTGCGTCTAAGCGAATTATCCAAGAAGTACAGCGAACTATCACCAAACGCAACAGCGGGCCAATTCGTATATAATACGTTTACATTTATCTAAAAAAAGATGAGGAAAACTGAAGCGAAGAAACGCATGAAGCATCCAGAAGCGATTTCTTCTTTTTGCGACGGTATGATTAGTTATAAATGTAATTTTCTGGGGTTTTGACATGCTAATTATGCATTTGACAGCCCTAAATCAATTTGGGAATTTAAACAAAAGTTTTCTCGAGAAGATACAAGACATACAAACAAATACTTTAGGTATGACAACTTTAAATGAGAAAACAAGTCATAATTGTGGGCTTCTGGTGAGGGATTGAATTTTTTTACCAGCCAAGCTCAATTCATGTCAATCAAATCGTTTAAGATTGATTGGAGTTTTCATTGCCTTTTTTTATTGAATTTACTGCTAACATATCCTAGAAATGCGACATCACATCGACCAAACTGTGGAAAACTGTTTAGACAACTCTCAATTGTCAAGATACTCACTAGACTATCTACAATTTCTGCTCCAACGAAATAAATCAACCACTGATAACAAAGTTACTCTTTCTTTGTATGCAAAATTAATAACAAATAACGAAATTCTGAAAATCGACGATGCATTTGCCGATATGGAAAGAACACTCCCATACTTCCTTTTTCCAAAGAAGGACGACGAGTCTAAACAAAACAACTCCAAACAAACGCTCAGACAAACTACTGGACGTGTATTACGGCGGCGAACTCGCAGCCGAGTTGCTCCAAAGTATCTTCAGAATACAGATGACTCATCCAGTCAAACGAACTCAAGGTTTGTTTGCAAGCGTGAATCTATTTCTATCTTACATAAACTAATACTTCATTTAGTGACGAGGATTATGAATCAGGAAACTCCGCCTCTCTTACTGCTCACTCTCAGGTTCCATCCAGTTTAAGTGAACAAAATGGTTGCTACTGTGATGGCCAAGAGTTCGGTCAGGTGGTATATTGCTCTAATACAAACTGTGAACGGCATTGGTTTCATTTAGCATGTTTACACATGGAGGATTATCCATCAAAACAATGGATTTGCGACAGGTGCCTAGAGAAGGCTTGACTTGCATTATAGTTGGTCATTGTCAAAATTAAAACTCTCCATTTTAAGAGCGAGTTCTCGTACTCCCTCATGACCTATCTAATTTGCAAATTAGCAAACACACATCTCACTATCCTGTACTATAAACCGTATCACATTGTTTTTCCTCCCACCCTCTACGCCTTTTACACTTACATCGTTTCTTTTCTTTTACATATTTGTTGACCACATATTCTTTGCTGAAAACCGACGAATGTCGCTACAAAAAACTATTTCTGAACCGGATTACTTTTGTGTGATGACCATATTTGAATATGTGAATCACTACAACCGCTGGCAAATAAGTTAAGGTAATTTTGGAGTACATCGGTTGAAGACATTGGATGCTTCCAGCAGACACATAGCGGAATTCTGTTTTGAAAAGATATGGTTTCAACGGCTTGACCTCCCTCAAGGTCCCATATCTTCATCGTCCGATCGTCCGAAACCGAAAGGAAATACTTACCGCATGGATGGAACGTAATACTATGGACCCAGTTTTTATGCCCTTCGAACTTATGTAGCAGCTTCCCAGTAGCACCATCCCACAGGAATATTTTGTTGTCTCTGGATCCAGTTAAAAATAACAACCGTGATAATGTTTCTTGACGTGCTGCTACTTCTCGTCCAAAAAATTTCTGCACGTAGGGATATGCTGTAGATGGCAGTACTTCCACACACTCAATTACATGTGAATGTCCCGTGCAGAGAATCGGTCGAGCACTTTCGTTTCTGAGATCTAACACTCGTGCTTTTCCATCATTACCTGCGGCCACAAAGTGCTCTTTGTCCTCAAAAACAGCCAGTGCACGGACCCACTGTGAGCCAAATTGATTGAAAACTCGAACACATTCTCCAGTTTCAACATCCCATAAGCGGACGCTTCCGTCCTTTGACCCCGATAACAAAAGTAAAGGACCATCATGCTCTTTTAAAAATCGAATACATGACACCGTAGCCTCATGTCCAGTTAATGCGTAAAGATTCGCATATCCGCTGGTAGCATCCCAAAGGCAAATAGTTGCGTCCTCTGCACCTGATGCAAGATATACTTTTTCTTGTTCATTTCCAGTCGTTTCTGAAAATGCAAGAGCTCGAATGCTTTTGAAGTGTCCAACAAGAGTCGTTTCGAGAGAATTTGTATCACAATCCCAAATTTTTATTTTCGCATCTTCACTTGCAGAGGCCACTACTGTAATGTACGGGTGGAACGCCAAAGCAGTAATTGGGCTTCTGTGTCCCAGAAGTTCCACTTCATCATCTTTTTGCGGAAGCCATATTTCCTTAGTAGCCTTATATGGTTGTAATTTTACAAGTTCATTTTCCAGCTTACGATTGTAGAACTCAAGTTCTAAGATCTTTCGTACTTAGCATTATACGATTATCTCTTTATCCATTCTAACTTACTTTTTTCTGTAGTCTTAGCAAGCCTGTCCACTTTTTTTCGAGGTGATTATTAGCTCTACTAATTTCGAGACTCTTTCCCTTTGACAATTGGATTTGTCGTTCCTCCAATTCTTCTTTAAACGTGTCGTGCGACCGCTGAAATCCATTGGTTTCAAAGTGGTCAAGAATTGCCAGGTATCTAATGAATTGAATGTTAACATAATCCTAAAACACGCGTACCCACAATTCAGCTTTCTGCTTTGAAGTTAACAGAGACATGACTTTTAACACAAGGATTACAATAATTGTGAAGGTCTCCAATTTCCAATGCAGTAATACTCTTTTAATTTGCAAACAGCAACAATTTTTTGAAATTTGCTAAACTGACGCGTTATATTTGTACAATGGGGTAATTTTTGTCGTAATTGATAAATAAAGTACGCGTTTACTTTATTATTTCATTAATCCGAAAGTTTTTTGCCAGCAATAACCTTATTGAGAGAATGTGTTTGGGTGAGCGCGAAGCGCACACCCATCACAATGTCAGACGTTGTGGAAGCTGTAGCATTATTTAAAAAGAAAAAGGGTATATTATCAGAGAATTGAGTACTTATATAGGCGTTATAACTATTCGTGATAGGCTGAAATGGACAGAAGTTGGTCAAACGCAACCAGCAATTGATATTTCCTTCGATTCAATTGCCAGTAAGTTTCCAATAAAAACGGATATAATACTAATAAATAGACCTCCAAACAACACCAGCGACTTCTGCAAAGATTATGATACGTGTTTTTATTGTGGTTAAGGAAGGAACAGAACCTAAACCACTGGTCTTTAATTTTACAAATCTACCAAATGGAAGAGAACACTGTGACACAATCACGACAGAACTGCAGAAGGCTGTTACTCGACAAAGAGATGTACAACAAGCAGGAGGCTCTGCACCAGAGGGAACCAAACTTCGATTAGAGGAAGATATAGACTTACAAGAATCATTGCTGACGAAGAATCCTGAGCTTCTGCAAACCTTTAAGGAGGTTGTTATGAAAGGACATCTCACAAATGAGCAGTTTTGGAGTACACGGTTGCATCTTTTGCGTGCGCATGCTGTTGAAAAGGCCCAACAACGAGGACCTTATAATGTTCTCGCTACCATTAAACCGAAAACTGTTGACAATCAACTCAAAGTCTCACTCACACGCCCGCAAATTCATGACATGTTTGATCAACACCCACTATTGAAGCTGGTCTACGACAAACATGTTCCTCCCTTGACAGAAGGCGAGTTTTGGAGTCGGTTCTTCCTGTCTAAACTATGCAAGAAGCTCCGAGGAGACAGAATTACGGCAATGGATGCTTCTGATGATATTATGGATCAGTACTTGAAAGTTGATCCACTTGGTAAGAATTTTTTTCAGACGGAATAGCGTGGGTTTCCAACAACGTTCGGCGGCTAATTAGTACGTTGGATAGAAAATAAGGTGACGAATGACATTGCTGTCTCACATGTTTTGGACATTGAGGGAAATGATCAGAATGCAAATTACGTCGCTCAACTCGTTCCTGATGTCACGATGCGAGTTGACTCTTCTACTGTTCCCTTGATGCGAAATATTAACGGTTTATCACAAAGATTATTACAGAAAAGTATTTCGTAAGTAAAATGACTTTCTTTTTACCAAGGACAAACATTTGCTAACGTGAACAATGGTTTAGAAAACGAGTCATTGACACGGAAAATCAGTATTTGGAGGAGTCTTCTCTTCACGATTTGGCGGAGGATGTTCCAAAAACGCAATCCCTTCTTAAAATTGAAGATCAGAATCGTTTCTTTGAAACCGGAATTGCCCCCAAGCGTGAAGAAATTCAAGGATCGCTTCCATCATTAGAGGAGGCGAAACGTATATTTCCGACAGGTAAATTCGAGCTGTATACAGTGCCACGAGATGACAAGGCTTTAAGTGAAGCCGCCATGAACATTACTATTGCGCTTCGTAAAAAGATCGAGTTTCGCACCCAGGGAGCAGAACCCGATTTACCAAAAAATGTTAAAGATGAAATGGTTATGTGTCACGCGGCTACAGTTGAATTCTTGCACCAGTTCTGGTTAGCATATTATTCTGAAAAAGACTCTAAAGAGGAAATGTCTTCGTTAGCGCAAGCATTGCAAAAGACGAATGCCCGGATGGGAACTGTTTTAAAGATGGCAATAGATGCCGGAAAAGATCCGAATATTGTTCGACAAGTACGTGCATTTAAATTAGCTTCATTGGGTAGTGTCGTTAACTAACAATCCTATAGGCATTATCATCAACTAACGAATCGGTAAAACACGCGCTTGCTTGTTATCAAAGTCGTCTGCAAAACAGTGGTTAAGCGTGCTATTTTGTAGTGGAAATGAGGAACTGTTACTTGATATCAATATTTGTTAAACTACTTGGACAACAACATAGAATCATGGGGAATGCCTATTCGGGGAGTACATACAATTTTGTTTCTAATATAATTTATTGTTCATGAAGTTCAAAACTGCCCAAGCTTTCGTCGGCTCTTCTCTTAAAACTACTACTGCTCAAAACCCCCAATGAGTTAAGATATGACTGGTGTCTAGAGGAACAAAAGTCTGTAGAATGTTACATATAGTAAAAAAGACGGCTTTAAGGTACACTTTCCAACAAGGATTGGGTACTACTAAGCAGAAAATTAATTGGTTTTCAGCAAAATTCTTTGCTTCGCCATTTCTCAATAGGCCAGCGGCTTCATTTTTTCATTCCTCAATTACGAGACAAAACGCCGTTGACGATGGCAGTTTTAACGAAACAGACGAAATATGGAGCTTATTTAATGGTGCAGCGGAAAATACATCAAAACCAACGGAAACGAATAATGAATTGCTGTCTGAAGTTCCGGTTGAAGAAAAAGATACCCCTCCAAACTTACGAGCCAGTGAGGAAAATTACAAACAGTACGCTAAGGATTACAACTCAGATGAAGTTGTTTCTCAACTTGTAAATACGATAATGCGACATGGGAAAAAGGCAACTGCCCAAAAGTATGTCAACAAGGCTTTACTGATTGTCCAACGGGAGTTGAATCAGAATCCTGTTAAGGTGCTACATGAAAGTGTCACAAAAATATCACCCTTAATGAAACTTGTACGTCTATTGACTTATCGACTTCTTTTACTAACGCACTCTTGACTCTAGGTGACCCAAAAACGTCCGACCAAGAATATTCAATTCCCGTTACCCTTAAACGAGCGACAACGCAGGCGTTTTGCAATTGTTTGGATGCTGGATGCATCAAATTCGTACAAGAGCAAGTCAATTTCCGAGCGACTTGCTGCAGAAATCATTGCCGTGCACAATGGAACGAGCAAATGCATCAAACAAAAAGAACAGCTGCACCGGCTGTGTCTAAATAATCGTGGAAACGCACCCATCCGGATCTAGAAATGCAACTTCGTGCGTACGCACATAGGCTTTATGATTACGCATAATGAAATTGAATTAGTATCTGTTTCTATAGGAAAAAAAAGGTTAAGAAGAAGAATCGAGAGCCGTGCCAACGAAATAAATTTCAAGCAAAGGGAGTAAAAAAGAAGACGACAAAGAAGAGGAAGAAGAAGAAAAAGTATAAACAGGGAACAAGACCGTGTCAAAAAGAAAAAGGGTACGAGACATGAGTCATTAGAGGTTAAGAGTATAAACAGCCTGAGATGAGTGCCGAAGTAGAACAAGCATTATGGGGCTAAGCTTGTGAACAGATCTATGCAGTAGATACCATCCTTGCCATCACGGTTGAACATTTCAAACACGCAATACTCAAAGGCCATGAACACATCCTCGTCTGAAGTGATTGTAATCAAGTCTCCGTCCTCATCGACATATTTCATGCGCAACCTAATAGGTGTATCTTCGGGCATATTAAGCAGACCGCAGACTAGAAGCTTGTGTGAAATCTTTTCATTCAGCTCCTGATAACCAATTTGAGCGGGTACGAGCAATACGAGACAGGATTCCTCGTACTTAATGCGAACCTTGACAGTGTTTGTACCTTTTCCTGTAGCCGAATCGCCGGAACAAATAGATTCAAGGTCGCCAGACTGCAGAGACTCACGCAACGGCCGTGAAACACTCAAGGCCGGATTGGAGAAGGAGCGTTGTCGAGAATGACGTTTAGGCGACGAGCTACCAGTAGCCGTGGTAGTAGAAACAGAACGATTATCCGCCGAAAGATGACTGTTAGAAGGCAGACGTCCTGATCTCTGGTAAGCGTAGTCGGCCACTGAAAGGTCTGGTTGGCTGCCTGTAAAGAAAGATTGAGAGGGAGCAGCGTGGTTAGTAGCGGAGGCATCGGTAGCGGTGTTTGAGAACACATTATTAATGAAAGAATGTTCGGAGGAGCTAGGAGTTTTATGAAGCTGCGAAACGGACCTTGCTCCATCATCGGACAAGGGGCCCATTGACGGCAGAAAGGAAGGGGAGTTACGGTTGTTGTAGGAGCCAATACTAGACATAAGCGATACGGATGCATCCTTAACGCTATATGGATTATGCTGAGATGACAGCAAAGTGTACTGTGAGGAGTTTGCATCGTCGCCATCCTGTGTACTGGAGGAGGGGACAAGCGAGGACGGTGAACCACAGTCTTGCTCATTTTCCCTAGAGGTAAAAGTGCTCTGTGAGTTTGCGTCTTCGTCGCGAGACACACGGAAAGTACCCAAAGAAGAGGGAACGGTTGAGGTAGAACCGCTAGATTGCCGATTACCACTACTGGAAGATTTCTTCGAAAGAAGACGCTTTAAGACAAAGTACCATTGTTTAAAGCTCTCAGCATTTCGTAATTTTAAGACAAAAGACTCTTGATGAGAGTCACCATTCCAAAAGATGTGGAGGGCATGCTGGCCATACGCTGAATTCGGAGCAATCATAGTAATGTTAGAAATGAAAATACGACCCTTAAGTTGTAACGAGTCTTGTCGCTTAAGTTTGCGGTTGATGCTCATATTACGAGCTTGCTTTTTTAACGGGGAAATTTCTTTGCAACAAAGTAAGATAGTTTCAAAGAGATAAACATAATATTCACGTTCCATGTCTCCCTTAGCGACAGGAACGATTTCCCAAACGAGGAGTGAGCCAAAGTGTTTCAAAGAATAGCCCTTCCAATCAATAATCCGATTCTCGAGTTCAACGAGTGCAGCATTGTTTTCGTGTCGCCGGCGGTTCTCATTGACCTTGTTCGCTACACGAACGATACACTCTAAACCCTGGCGCAACTCTTCTTCATATCTGTAACCGGGGGCAGTGCCTTTCAAAAGCTCGCGTACGAGAAGAGGATACTTACATATCCGCTGAATGGGCTTAATGAGAAGGGGGCGGGAAGCTCGTACTTTGGGCTCAAAGGACATCTGAAAGCTTGCTCAGTTGTTGCTGATTGTTTATTATAAGATCCTGGGCGAAGGGAAAGTTTGTGCAAAAGGTCTCATACACGGAAAAACCGTCTTCCATCTGAAGAAGGAGGGCGCCAAGGCGCTGTTCACTAGCGGGCATGATGGCGTTCATTTCGAGACCAATGAGGAAACGACGCTGGAAGTCAAGGAGTTCATTGAGGTTGGAGAAAACCTGCTGGATGGTTGCTTGAGAGAGAATGTGTTCGGCTTGGAGCATTGCAACATAATCGGAAAGGAACTCAAGGTCTTGTACATACTTCATTTCGGTTTCGAGCAATTCGGCGTAAACGCGCTGACTGCTTTGAATGAGCAAGGAGAGTGTACTTGCCTGCTCGAGCGGAGAGTCGCGAGAAACTGATTTACGCAAGAGTCCTTTTTCGTCGAGCATGTCAAGGATCAAAGAAACGGTGTGAGCGGCTTTGGCAAGAGAAGCCGTATTGTCTTGAAAAATCTCGGAGATAGTGAAAAGGTCGGCATCAACCAGTGAAAGGTCTTTCTTGCAGGTAAGGAGGAAGTGATACAAACTGGCTTTGCAAGCATTTGTATTCGAAAGGGTAGTATCAAGGTTCACCTGGAGTGGAGTTTCTAGTTGGAAGGCATTCAACAATGCGCACAGAGGGAAACCCAAACAGCACATGTTCCACACTTGTGTTACGGGATCATGTTCTACGAGGTCACGGATTCTAATGATCCGCATAGGAAAATCCAAAATCAGACGGTCGGCGGCTTTGAAAGCTTCCTCGAAGCCCTCGACCCGCTGGAGGTTTTGAACGATCAGCCGACATTGCTGAAAGAGAGAAGTTTTGGAAAAGAAGGCGGAGGCCGAGGAATAGCTATTAGCCCTCGGTTGTTGTGGTTGTATGTGATGGGATTGCGTGCGGACAACCTGAGGGTCTTGAGAGCTCTTCACACGAAAGAGGTCGGAGGGAACGGATTTGGAGGAGACTGTAGTTAGTATGTGAACATAACAAGAGAGCAGCGATCAACAAGCAGAGTTTTGAGGATACGATCAGGACAAGCATCCTGTGAGCAAGAGGAGGCGGTCAAAGTGAGTTACAAAGCATTTTCGTCGACACAACACCGTCAATACATATACATATAACAGAGTGACTGTACCGTGACCGAATAGACGCATATGAAGACCCCTCTTCCCTTCTTTTCGCAATAAATCCGCCCGTTTCGACGCCTAAAGTCTTCGATGTAACTGAAAGGAAGAGGAATGTCTAATGAAAGCCCTCCAGCCCAAAAAGTGAGCGAAACAGACACTGTTGACCGTCAAGAGGATCACAAAACAAGCTTACAAGGGACAATAGCTCAAAAGTAAACCACCAACCCGGTAATCCTCCGTCTGATTCCGTTAGTCGCTCCTTTAGTAGCGACCAGCTCGTGTAAGTTTAAGTTGACTGATTCAGTCGCTCAATCTGACTCGTTCCGTCGCATTTGCTCGTTCCGGCTCACGGACACGCGGATGTTTTACAACTTTCAACGTCCTCCAACGTCTGCTGTCGTCTTCTACTTACATTTCCTGTCCTGCTGCATCGTCAGCAGCGGTCATCAACGTTGCGAGACTAAAATTCACAGTTCGCTTGGTCAGCAGAGGTCAGGGAGATTTCACCGCTCAAAAGTCCACGAAAGATGTGCGCGAGGAGAATCCAAACGTTGACGAAAAAGCATCCAAGCGGAATCAAGGAGTGGGAGAGGTTGAGTGCGGTGTGCGGCGCTCAGCGCGAGGGCGGCGAACCTCGAGAGCAGTGGATGTGTAGCGAAGCTAGCGAACTTAGACGAATGCACAAGCGAGCATTGCCGAATAAAAGGAAAGCCCGTGTTCGCTAGTGTTTACCGAGCTCGTGTGCGTCGGTTAGCTAAGCGACGTGCTCGCGTAGTCCGCTTGAGTCACTACAGCCCGCCTCTACGCGCCTCACTAGTCCAACAGCCTGGGTCCAATGCAATCATGTTTCATTTACTAAGGTGTCCCTGGAAACGAGCGACAGGCCAGCAGGACAGGCTGGCTCATAAATAAACAGGGAGACACAGTGCGCTTCGATACGCCGTGTTAGGCCACACTGTGCAGATCATACAGGCGGGGTGGGAAAGGCGGGGTTTCCCCGCAGCAGAGCTCACGTGGACTCGTTGACGTCAGACTCACTGGGCCAAAGGCTGCGTAGTGATTCTTCCAGGGCGTATGTGCCAAGGACGGCGGCCATGTGTCCTATCAGAGTCTTCTCAAGATTATGAAGCTCTTCGGTGAGCGAGTCAAGTTCGGACCGTGCAAGAGAAGCTCCGGGCGCCGGCGCTGGCGGAGGAGAACGTGTCATTGGAGGAAGCAGCTGCATCCCCGGTCATAGGCGGACTGGAGCCGTTCAAGGTTCGCGAGAATACGCTTCCGGGCACGCAAATAGTTGCAGCGCTGCTGATTAGTAAAGGGGATACGGAAATTTAACGAGCATTAGCGAAGTGTCCCGAGTCGCAACGAGACGTAGCGTTACCGAATCCACGCTAGTGCGCGCTATTTTTACTTAGCGCGCTCCACAGCCGGTGTACGCGGTCACTAGCTCTCGCTGCAGCTCGTTACCCTGTACATACCTGCTCCATGTGGTCCACCTCTTCTTGGCTGAGAATTCTAAATCGCGTCGAATCAAAGGCGGCCTGATGGACACGCAGCGCGTCCATGGGGCTGCGGGCGGTGGCAGGCCGTACGGTGGTTTCGGGCATGATGAAAGCAAACGCTGCTGGTATTGTAGTGATGAGAAGACTGGACGAGCTGGAAGCTGGGAGCTGGCTGCTTTGTGGCAGTGCTACACGAACAAAAAAGAATGCGCCGAGGGAGTAATCGAGCCGACACGGAGGTCGCGACCCAGTCGCTAAGTGAGTTAAAGTAGTTAATTTGGCAACCGAGCGAGTCGTAGGGCGTACGATAGTTTGGCGTTACGTTGGTGTGACGCAAGGCAATTAAAAAAAAAACAAAGTTAGTGCACCGGAGCGTACGCGAAGGAAACGCAACGCATTATAGCGTAAACTACTGAACGACAGCGTGCTCCAATGAATTTCGGTATCTCCGTTAATGAAGTACACTCGGATTCAGCAAGTATCGCTGGGGCTCACTACGCCGTCCTACGCCGCACTACGCCTCGGCGACACAGCTGTCCTCTCTCTCCCTCCAGTCCACCACACCTCAACCCCCATGGCACCCTCTCTGTACCGTAAGTAATTTGCTGTTTTTGCTCGTAGTTTCTGACTGAAAAGGCTCTGAGAATGTGTCGCTGGTGCAGCTGTTTCTGCCCACCGAGTCGGCACGGGCAACAGTCGCTGCTCTGGGCCGTTTGTCGACAATCCAATTTCGAGATGTAAGTAACTCCACAACGGGCTACTGGATGGAAGTGAGAAAGAGCACAATGCAAGAGAGAAAGTCGGAATGGATGGAGATGAATTATTAAAGGCTCAAAGAAGCAATTCAGTTTGCTCTAGCTTGCTTCATTTTGCTCCTTTTCTGGACCGACAGTTCCAACGAGTCATTTACATTGCTTAGTCTGATAAATTGGACTCGTGCTGCTCGCATTCTATGCTCCTCATTGTATCCTCATGCTGCTGTTCGAATTCGTTTACAGCTTTACTAACGGTCAGTTAAATCCCGACGTAACACCTTTCCAACGTTCATTTGTCAAAGAAATTCGCCGTCTCAACGAGACTCAGCGCCAACTCCGTTACTTCCATGCGGAAATTACCTCTGCCGGTATCCCCATCAAAGAAGGTCCTTCTGAAAATACAGAACTGATCAACTCCTCTACGGTCGAGGAGGTTATGGACCAGTGCAACACGCTTGATTCTCGCATTCGCCAGCTGGCAGACTCGAGCAAATCGCTCAATGAACGCTACGAGCGTCTTTTGCAATTGCGTAATGTTCTGATCAAGACAAACGCTTTTTTCAATCAAAGCAACGAGGGACTCGTGCTTTCCAGTCTCGACGAAAGTGCTCTTCATGCTAGTCACGAAGACGACGACGAACTCGCTGCCCCTTTGATGGGCAGCAGTGCTGTTGAACTCGACACGACAACTACCCCGACTACGCTCTCCGAGTCGGGACACCCGAGTATTCCCATTGACTTTGTGGCCGGTGTCATTCCTACTGCCAAGTTCCAGTACTTGGAGCGTATTCTTTGGCGTACACTTCGCGGTAACCTTTACATTTATCACGTTCCTGCTGACCTTCCAACCGGCTCTAACGACGATGGACTCGCTGATGCTCAAACTATCTTCCTTGTTTTTGCTCACGGTACCCAGATTCTCTCTAAAATTCGCAAGATTTCCGACAGTCTCGGCTCTACGCTTTTCACCGTTGAGGATAACGCCGCTCGTCGTCTCGACCAGCTTCGTGATGTCAATGACCGCATCGGCGATCTTTCTTCTGTTCTCGACAACATGAAAAACGCGCTTTTCACGGAGTTGTCCTTCGTAGCTGACCATTTGTCTCATTGGGAGACTCTTTTGCACACGGACAAGTGCGTCTATCAGGCCATGAATCTGTTCATCTTCGACCAGAATCACAAGTGTCTTATTGCCGAGGGTTGGTGTCCCCAGGACAACCTTCCTCTTGTGCAGGCCTCTCTCCGCGATGTTTCGCAACGTTTGGGTTCGCAGGCCCCAACTATTCTTAATGTTCTTGAAACGTCCGAGGTTCCTCCTACTTACCACCGGACCAACAAGTTTACTGAGGGTTTCCAATCGATTATCGATTCCTACGGTATTGCTTCGTATCGCGAGGTGAACCATGGTATCGTTGCCATTGTCACCTTCCCCTTCCTGTTTGCCATTATGTTCGGTGATTTGGGTCACGGTGCGATTATGTTTGCTATTGCTCTCGCATTCATTCTCAACGAGAAGAAGTTGGGTGCGAAAAAGGATCTTGATGAGATGGTTGGTATGGTGTTCTTTGGTCGTTACATTTTGTTGCTTATGGGTGCTTTCTCCATGTACACGGGTTTTCTGTACAACGATATCTTTAGTAAGCCGCTTTCTCTTTTCACCTCCGGCTGGCACTGGCCTTCCAAGGCTAGTGGAGATCTTCTGCGTGCAGTTGAGGTTGGAACGTACCCCATCGGTGTCGATCCCGCTTGGCATAGCGCAGACAATAACCTTCTCTTCATGAACTCGTATAAAATGAAGCTTTCGGTCATCTTCGGTATTGTGCACATGACATTCTGTCTGTTCCTTTCCCTTAGCAACTACCGTTTCTTCAAGAAGAAGCTTGACATCTACGCCGTCTTTATTCCCTCTCTAATCTTCCTCGAGTCCATTTTTGGTTATTTGGTCGTCACAATTATCTACAAATGGAGTGTCGACTGGAACGGTCTCGGACTGCGTGCTCCTGGATTGCTCAACATGCTTATTCTTATGTTCTTGTCTCCTGGCACCATTGCTGAGCCTTTATATCCCGGACAAAAGTACGTTCAACTTATTCTTCTTGGTGCCGCTCTTATCTGTGTGCCCTGGTTGCTCTGCGCCAAGCCCATCGCTCTCTATCGTCAGCACAAGAAAGCTACTGCCCCCAAGTACTTGTCTTTGCGTGATTCGGATGATACGGCTGAGGATGCAAATCTGTTGAGCTCCGTCACGGAGGCCGACCCTAAGGACCACGAGGACTTTGAACTTGGTGAGATTGTTATCCATCAGGTAATCCACACCATTGAGTTCTGTCTTGGTTGTATTTCGCATACCGCCAGTTACCTTCGGTTGTGGGCACTTTCTCTCGCTCACAATCAGCTGTCGACGGTGCTTTGGAACATGACAATTGCTAATGGTTTCCGCATGACTGGTGTTTCTGGTTCCATTGCGATCTTCATCTTGTTTGCCTTTTGGTTTGTTATCACCTGTGCTGTTCTCGTAGCCATGGAAGGTACCAGTGCCATGCTTCACAGTCTTCGTTTGCACTGGGTGGAGGGCATGTCTAAGCACTTTGAAGGTGAGGGTTATGCCTTTACTCCCTTCAACTTCATTGAAAACGCCGAGTAGAATGTTACAACCGTCATTCTGTTACATAATGAGTTGTCTAATGAACACATTTTTCCCGTGTGTGATACAGTCAGGCGAAAAGTGCTTTTGGATAATTTAGTTTCTTTTTTATTTTTCTTTTTCTCTCACTCCCTTCGTACTAGCTGTCAAATAATAATAATAATTCGTCCCATAGATCCAATTTTGATGCTTGACAAGTTCGTTTCTGTCTCGTCTGTGTCTTCGTTAGCAGTAGTAGCAGTTTCCTACCCAATTCTACCACTTTACTGGTAGCGGCACTACAACGATTTCTAGTCAGAGCAAAACACCTCTGGCAATCGAAAACCAAGCCAGCAGTAGCTTTCGAACTCTGAAAATGGACAAAAAGACGTCTGCTGAATCGCCTGCCAACCAGGCTTCAGAAATCCCGGCTGCATTGCCGTTTTTGGCTGTTGAACCCCAAAAAGTCGATTCGTCTCTGGACGACTTGTTTAAGAACGCTGTAAGTGTCGCAATACAAGAATTCAAGTGTTAACGTGTTCAGGCTCCTGTTCAAAGACCTCCTAAGCGAGATATTACCGTGCTCGAGCAGCCCGAACCAAAAAACAACGATGAAGAGACAGCAGCTTCTGCTGTCGACGAGGACGTTGCCATGGATGGAGAACAAAATGGTGAAAACGATGAAAAAGAATCGAAGGCTTCGGTCGAGTTGAGCCAGAATCAGCAAAGAAAAAAGGCTAAGAAGCAGAAGAAGCAAAAAGACGAATCGTTAGAGGCAAACTACTTGGAAAAACTTGCTGAAGAAGAGGAGGAGGAACAGAAGACGCAAGAGAAGAAGGACGAAAAAGAGGACAAGAAGGAGGCGGAAAAGGAGGAGGAAATTCCTGAAGAAGAGAAGCCCCTTGTTGAAATCGAGAATCGTGTGAATAAAGAGCTCGAAAAGTCTGAGCGTACCGTTTTTGTAAACAACCTTCCTGCAAAAATTGTAACTGACAAGGTACGAATTTCCATATCGACAGGTCGATGCATGCCGAACTTGTTATTAATGAGCGCCGCTAACACATTCACTAGAAATTAACAAAGTCTTTGAAAAAACACTTCTCTCAGTACGGTAAGGTCCAATCCGTACGCTTCCGCTCCATTGCCTTTTCTGAAGTTATTCCTAGAAAGGCAGCTTTCATCGAGAAGAAGTTTCACGATGAGCGCGACAGTGTAAATGCTTACGTTGTCTTTGAAACTTCAAAAGCAGCTCGTGAAGCTGTGAAACTTAATGGAACAATGTTCCTTAACCGACACCTTCGTGTCGATCACATTAGCCATCCCGCTCCTCAGGTGAACAAACGCTGTGTGTTTGTTGGAAATTTGGCTTTTGAAGCCGAGGAGGAGCCTCTTTGGTGCTATTTTGAACCTTGTGGTCCTGTGGAATATGTACGTATTATCCGTGATCCGAAGACCAATCTTGGTAAGGGATTCGCATACGTTCAATTCCAGTCAGCCGAGTCTGTCGACAAGGCTCTTCTCTTGAATGGCAAAAAAATGCCTGAAGGTAGAACTCTTCGTGTCAGCCGCTGTAAGGTTGCCAAGCAAAACAAGTTTAAGGGTAAGGGCAAGCGTAAGGGCGATCAACACGATCGTACATTGGAAGGTCGTTCCCGTAATCTTATTGGCAAATCTGGTCAAGCTATTATCAAGCAAGGTATTGCCATGGCTTTGGAAGGATACCGCGCCAAGGCCGGTGACAACCCTATCATGAAGAAGCATCGTAAGAAGAAGCCCGTCTCAAAAACGAAAAAGGGAAAGCATTAGCGGAATAGCGGATGTAAAAATACGAAAAGGAGTTTAGAGAGAGATGGTGCATACGGTTGGCACGCATGTTGTCTATGTTCCTCGTGCTTTCAACGGCATCTGTCGCGTTTGTTTACATGACTTACACAGCATTTTCGTGAGCCATTTTTTTGGTATATAGAGTTCAGTCCTTGTTTACTTTCCTGCAACTTACATATCTTCTCTCGGATACGGTTTGGTTTTGTTACCTTTTAATGCAGTTGTTTTCTTTCACACTTATCCTCATTCAGCTGTGTGTATTTCACTGGCATTTTGCTACTGCTTCACCAGTTGATTTAGCCAAGCGGCATACGGCGCCGCCTCCAACGAGTGTGTTGCAAACACTTTATTCCCGATACTGGTCATTTCTCGCGCATGTGAATTCCGGAAGTACAATCGATGCTCAAGGTACGATAAGAGATTCACAGACAATAGACTCTGTTCCTAGTATTAACTCTGTTCCAGGACTCCTGATACACCAACGCGACGGAAAGTTG